>NC_092734.1:1863424-2463424 GCF_047496885.1 Scyliorhinus torazame | reverse complement strand
TTCACCTAACAGCGTGTCTTTTGGGACTTGTGGGAGGAAACTGGAGAACCCGGAGGAAACCCACGCAGACACGGGGAGAATGTGCAGACTCCACACAGTGACCCAAGCCGGGAATCGAACCTGGGGCCCTGGCGTTGTGAAGCAACCATGCTAACCACTGTGCTACCGTAGTCTTCATCTGCGCGCGCCCCTGCGGTCAGTCGAAGCTATGCATGGTCGGTGCATTGGCGGCCAACCCCCCCCCCCCCCACCCCCATTCTCCGCATCCCCACTACCCCGATGGCAGCCGACCCTGTCCAAGCCTGGCCCCCCCAGTGGCTCCCCCACCCCACTCTGAGCACCGGGGTAGCAAGCCCAGCGCCCCCAGGCTCTTTGCCGTGAGCGAAGATGGCTAGTCACCTCCTCGGGACTTCGCACCAGCTTCACGTTTTTAAAAAGGAGTACTAATCACCGCCCATGTGACCACTTGGGGAGGCTGTTCGATCACGGGAGGCCGTTGGATCGGGGGTTGCTCCCGTTAATTGTGCGGAGTTTGGGCTTAAGTGGTGATCATTGGTTTCTTGCCACGGTACAGCACGATCCTGATTTCACCAACGGGGGCGAGCCGGTTAGATAGCAAACAGACTGGCGTCCAGCACGGTTCTGTTTTTGACTTCTCTCGTGATTTGACAGCCTTGGCGCGCTCTCGCTTAAGCGCAATAAATTGCACCCATAATCTTCTCTCCATTGGGCTAAAGAACAACGTCTTAGCCCATCTCAAACCGTTCACAAGATACACAGGAAGGCTATTCAGCCCATTTAATTTATCGTAGAATAATAATTTGAACTTTTCGCATTCTACTTGGGAGTCTACACTCCCTGCCTAAAAATCTCCTAATATCATAGTCAGACCCAGTAAGAAACAGACCTTACTACTTCATTCATTAATACATAAAAGAATGGCCACAGTGATATTGGGCCGAATCAAATTTGTTATCCAATGTTTCCAGATTCCTCCCCAACACTCAGGCACACAGTCAAATTCCTTCACACAGGGATACCCTCACTCCCACCCAAAACCACATTTCACACTCGGAGACTCGTACCTGTGGTGTTGGGTGTTCTGACACACAGATGAGCCAACACGGTTGTATATGGTACAACGCTATTTTATTTAAACTTACTATTTACAGTTTGGTCTTTGCACTCTGCACGTGGGGGTTCCCTGCTTGTGATGTTTTAACAGCTCTTTCTTGTTCCCTTCTCCCCAGACCTATTGACCACCAGGTGTCGTGCTCGTGCTTTTTATGTGGTTGGTGTTCTTGTCTGTGATTGGTTGTGGTGTTGTGTACTCTGATTTGCCTGTTAGTGTGTCCATCATGATGTGTGTGTTTGAATATCATGACATCCCCCCTTTTTACAAAGATATGCGCCTACGTGGTAATAAATATGATCGTGTCGTGAGTGCATCTAAGAGTGTGTGTGTGTCGTGTGCAGCATGTGCATATGACGGAACTATGTACATGGGGCGATGTCGGGTGCGTCACATGAACCAAGTTGTACCATAACCATAACATAACATAAATGCGAACGAGAGAAGAAGAAAAAAAAAACTTGAACAGTTGTCCAGTCAGACGACATCTGGAACGATAAACAACAACAGGTTATCATGTAAAATTGTGCAACTTGTTAAACATATGAACGGTATTATAAGTCCAGTCTAATGGGCTTGCGACGAGTTCGGGTTGACCGTCAGGGTGGCACACCACTCATCGGCTGGATTGATGGCATTGACCTTGTTGACATCAATGACGGAAACGCGGAAGGCATCCTGGTCATCTGCATCACTTAACTGGAAGTCTTGATGCGTGGGCTGGACGGTCCTGACTTGTCTGCGAGATTGTCGAGGATGCGCCGGATCCATGGGTTGAGCCGAACGACAGTGGGCTGCGTAGTGGCCCATCTTGCCACATCTGAGGCACTGTCGGTTTTTTGCAGGACATTGCCCTTTTAAATGTAGAGCTCCACAATTGCCGCACGTCATGACGTCACGGCGTTCGTTGCGCCACTGCGCATGCGCAGTGCAATCTTGCGGTGGGCGCGCCTGCGCAGTGCGTCCCTCGTTGTGGCCGTTATTTTTGGTGCGCACCTGCGCGGGAGACCGCGAAAAGCGCGGGAAGCGGCCGCTGTCGTACGGGCCGTGGGTCGGGAAGTAATCGACGGCCTGGATGCGTTCGACGTCGTGGGCGGCCTGGCTTGCCGATTCGATGGCTGGGGACCCCCTCCGTGCCAACTCGGACGCCTGAAATCGGGCAAAACGGCAGGTAGCATTTTCGTGGAGGACACAGGCTTCCACAGCAGACGCTAAGGTGAGGCTTTTCATTTTAAGAAGCTGCTGGCGTAGGCCACTAGAGGCAACGCCAAAAACAATCTGGTCCCTGATCATGGACTCTGTGGTGGTGCCGTAACCGCAGGACTGCGCTAGAATCCGGAGGTGCGTCAAGAAGGGTTGAAAAAGCTCCTTACCTTGCAGGCGTTGCTGAAAGAGGTATCTTTCAAAACTTTCATTTACTTCAACTTGAAAGTGCTGGTCCAGTTTGAGGATGACCGTGTCATATTTGGATTGGTTTTCGCCTTCTTCGAACACCAGTGAGTTGAAGACGTTGGTGGCGTGCTGACCTGCGTAGAAGAGGAGCATTGCAATCTTCGTGTCATCCGAGGCATTCTGTTTTTCGGTGGCACGGATGTACAGGTCAAATCGCTGCCTGTAGAGCTTCCAGTTGGTACCTAGGTTCCCCGCGACTTGCATCGGCTGCGGTTTGTCGGTGTGGTCCATGTCCAGAATGGCAGGTTAGTAGGCAGGTATCGATCCACTCCTGTACCATGTGGTGTTGGGTGTTCTGACACACAGATGAGCCAACACGGTTGTATATGGTACAACGCTATTTTATTTAAACTTACTATTTACAGTTTGGTCTTTGCACTCTGCACGTGGGGGTTCCCTGCTTGTGATGTTTTAACAGCTCTTTCTTGTTCCCTTCTCCCCAGACCTATTGACCACCAGGTGTCGTGCTCGTGCTTTTTATGTGGTTGGTGTTCTTGTCTGTGATTGGTTGTGGTGTTGTGTACTCTGATTTGCCTGTTAGTGTGTCCATCATGATGTGTGTGTTTGAATATCATGACAGTACCCCCAGTCAAACTCTTTCACACACACAGGACAGGATGAGCTTGACAAGATCACTGATCCGACCATGCCAGTGGTGATTGGGGTGATAATACTCTGTGAATTCCCCATTCCCAATTTTCTCTCTCTGGGATCTGGGACAGTAAATTCATCTCCATTTGTTATCCTGCTATCATTCCTCTCAAGCTCAATCCTTTCCTCTCCCTTCCCTCAACATCTTTTCATCTTGAAAATAAAAAAAAAAGAAAATCGCTTATTGTCACAAGTAGGCTTCAATGAAGTTACTGTGAAAAGCCCCTAGTCGCCAAATTCCGGCGCCTGTTCGGGGAGGCTGGTACGGGAATCGAACCGTGCTGCTGGCCTGCCTCGGTCTGCTTTAAAAGCCAGCGATTTAGCCCAGTGTGCTAAACCAGCCCCTCTTCTCTTTTCCCCTCACTGCAAAAGTTTCCTTGGTCGAGATGATTTTGGAAACGGAGGTTATGATACAGAAAATGTTTTCCCGTGAACAACTTCAGGATTGAAAATTATTCTTTGCCAAAGATATACTGTACTTTATGACCCAAAGACAATGCGTTCTGATGTGAAACAGGCAACTTTAGTGTTTCCTGAGCTGCAAAGTAATAAGCCTTCGCTGATAGGTGATGGGAAGATGTGAGATAGCAGTTCATCCAATAATTGAGCAAATGACTCACTGCTCTTTTGTAGCCTCCAGATCTGTCCTGTTTCATTTGGTCATCACCTACACAGCAACCAGCATGCTTGGCTCATCTTTGGCATCTGACTGTCTGTGCTGTGTGGTGTACTGCCCTATCAATAAGCCAGTGCTGAAAATCCCTGCTGTTGTGACACACACACATTCACTGAGCTGGGTGGATGCAGTTCTGCTGCAATGATTAGCAGCTGACTGCATTCCCGGCCTCATGCAACTGACGATCAGATTTATAGCAGGTTAGCGTCACTTGCTAAGTTCCAATAAAAAGCCTCATACAATAATAAACAGAGTTCTTTCCTTTAACCACATGTTTCCTGATGCTCTGCATCAAGCAATCTTTCAAATTAAATTGCAGTCTAGGCCATCTCTTGGTCTGTGATCCAGCAAAGCAAGAACAGAATAACAACAACAACATTGTACATACATTGCAGGAACATTTTCATCAGAATGCTTCCAAACATTTCCAGAGTAATTCAAAATATTTACACTTTTTTCTTAGTCTTGAAATTGGAACAAATCCAAAGTTTTATTTAAATTTCAGTGTAGTAAAAGCTTAGTTCTGGTTTCATGGTGAGTTATCTAAACCCATGCTGTACCTGTCCTGGGAATGTTTGACGGGGACAATGTAGGGGGAGCTTTACTCTGTATCTAACCCCGTGCTGTACCTGTCCTGGGAGTGTTTGATAGGGACAGTGTAGAGAGAGCTTTATTCTGTATCTAACCCCGTGCTGTACCTGTCCTGGGAGTGTTTGATAGGGACAGTGTAGAGAGAGCTTTACTTTTTATCTAACCCTGTGCTGTATCTGTCCTGGGAGTGTTTGACGGGGACAATTTAGGGGGAGCTTTACTCTGTACCTAACCCCTTGCTGTACCTGTCCTGGGAGTGTTTGATGGGGACAGTGTAGAGGGAGCTTTATGTTTTATCTAACCCCGAGCTGTACCTGTTCTGGGAGTGTTTGATGGGGACAGTGTAGAGGGAGCTTTACTCTGTATCCAACCCCATGCTGTAGCTGTCTGGGAGTGTTTGATAGGGACAGTGTAGAGAGAGCTTTACTTTTTATCTAACCCTGTGCTGTATCTGTCCTGGGAGTGTTTGAATCATAGAATCATAGAATTTACAGTGCAGAAGGAGGCCATTCGGCCCATCGAGTCTGCACCGGCTCTTGGAAAGAGCACCCTACCCAAGGTCAACACCGCCACCCTATCCCCATAACCCAGTAACCCCACCCAACACTAAGGGCAATTTTGGACACTAAGGGCAATTTATCATGGCCAATACACCTAACCTGCATATCTTTGGACTGTGGGAGGAAACCAGAGCACCCGGAGGAAACACACGCACACACGGGGAGGATGTGCAGACTCCACACAGACAGTGACCCAAGCTGGAATCAAACCTGGGACCCTGGAGCTGTGAAGCAATTGTGCTATCCACAAGGCTACTGTGCTGACGGGGACAATGTACCTAACCCCGTGCTGTACATGTCCTGGGAGTGTTTGATGGGGACAGTGTAGAGGGAGCTTTACGTTTTATCCAACCCCGTACTGTACCTGTCCTGGGAGTGTTTGATGGGGACAGTGTAGAGGGAGCTTTACGTTTTATCCAACCCCATGCTGTAGCTGTCCTGGGCGTGTTTGATGGGGACAAAGTAGAGGGAGCTTTACTCTGTATCTAACCCCGTGCTGTACCCGTCCTGGGAGTGTTTGATGGGGACAGTGTGGAGGGAGCTTTACTCTGTATCTAACCCCGTGCTGCACCTGTCCTGGGAGTGTTTGATGGGGACAGTGTAGAGGGAGCTTTACTCTGTATCTAACCCCGTGCTGTACCTGCCCTGGGAGTGTTTGATGGGTTTGGTGTAGTCAGATTGCTGTTTAAGGTGACTGCCTTCAATCTACCCATAATATGTCTGACATCGACAAAAGAATTTCTTTATAGAACTATTAAGATAAGATCAGGGAATAATTAAAGGGGGCAATGATTGAAATGCTCACTGCTGGTGTCTTCAATTGCCTGTAGGGAACAAATTGTGCTGATCTTTCTCCTGACGCAGTGAAGCACATTCGCTAGCAGGTTGTTGGTTGGATGCTGTTTCCACTGTCACTCAACTGGAACAGGTAGAGCCTGAAGCCGTGGCAGTGGGCTCTGAGACTGGGTTGTGGCCTTCGGTTAATTTGTCGATAGTTGTGACTGCAGTGACAGATTTAACATCAGGGAAAAGTCTGGAATTGCATTTGCGATCAAAAAAAAGAGGCAGATTCCATCAAAGGATGTTAAATTTCTTGTTACTGTATGAACTGTACTCACTGAATGAAGCCTGTCTCTGGCTGTGACTCTGGGTCCCAGCCACTAATTCTACAATTCTCCATTTCTGCAGCTACTACAACCTACACAACTGAGAGATCAGAACATTTTAAACCCTGCACGGATAAGGACCTTGCCTACTGCCTGAACGAGGGAGAATGCTTCATCATTGAGACGCTGACTGGAAATAATAAACACTGTCGGTGAGTGAACTGAAGCCAATGCAGTGGTGAGCAACCTGCGGCCTGGGAGCCACGTGCAGCCCACCAGGGTTCTGAGTGCAGCGAACGAGATGTTTTTGTTGACCATTGCCCAGGTGCAGGGTTGCCACATTCCGCTGATTTCTGTCCGCAAAGTTTATTTACTACCGTTATGACTGAAGCGATAACCAAATAAAACAAGGGCAAGTGAAGTGGGTGGTTGCTAGTTGCTCAGAATATTGATTGTGAGAGCCGTGCGCTCGCCCTGCATCCAATCACACATGTATATTTATTTTGTTTTTAACACTTGAAGTTGATGATCGTTCTATTAATATATGAATGATTAATCATTTTTTATAGGTTTTTATGATATATGTGGCGTGTATCAAATGTATTTAATCTTGTTCATGGTTAGCGAACAAGGCCAATTTCGATCTTGCTGCCCATCGAGATGAAGGAGGGCCACTCTTTTGGCCCACTCAGCAACCTGGGTTGCCCATCACTGACCCAATGTCTATGAAACTGGGACCTAACTGGGGTGACATGCTGTCAGCGATTGATAGGAACATTCTGCATAACATGTTTCATCTATCTTTGCAACGGTGCTGTTGATTAAAATGGATTGAACAGTTAGCTTGTGGAGCTGGAGAATCTGAGCAGCATAGAATTTCATAGAATTTACAGTGCAGAAGGAGGCCATTCGGCCCATCGAGTCTGCACCGGCTCTTGGAAAGAGCACTCTACCCAAGCCCACACCTCCACCTTATCCCCATAACCCAGTAACCCCATCCAACACGGAGGGCAATTTTTGAACTCTCAGGGCAATTTAGCATGTCCAATCCACCTAACCTGCACATCTTTGGACCGTGGGAGGAAACCGGAGCACCCGGAGGAAACCCACGCACACACAAGGAGAACATGCAGACTCCGCACAGACAGTGACCCAAGCCGGGAATTGAACCTGGGACCCTGGAGCTGTGAAGCAATTGTGCTAACCACTATGCTACCGTGCTGCCCAAAGGATCGCACCCAATGCCTTGTCTTACCATATTTGCCTCATAAAACTGAGCTTGAGCAGCGATTAAATGATTTTGTGGCCCATGAACTGAATCCAAGAAGCAAACATCAAGCATCTTGCTCCACGATTGGGTGTTCTTGTTTCTTTGAGTGAGCTTACACAGGAAGGTGTAAAGTCCCTGCCCCACAGGAATCATACCATCATAGTAAGGACCTGTCTGTTGTTGCTGGTCACTTTGTCTAGGGGAGGAGACAAGTTGCACAATTTCAAGACCGAAGCATTTGATGATTAGTTTGCTGACGAGTATGACGGCTGTTTCAATTGAAAAGATAGTTACATAAACACTGGCTGGATAAGGTCGCTTTTTTGCAATATCTTCTCAATCTTTGAGTCAGTTTAATGCTTAAAGAAATGTTATTATGAATCTGCCTGAACATTATAGAACATAGAACATTACAGCGCAGTACAGGCCCTTCGGCCTCGATGTTGCGCCGACCTGTGAAACCACTCTAAAGCCATCTACACTATTCCCATTGTCGAGTGTTAACTTGTTAGATACTCCTCCCATTGTTGGCAAGAATTTAAGAGGGGTGCAATGTATAAAAATATTAATTACAATGTGTAGTTTAGCAGACAGATGGTCCAGCACTTAACTTTTTAATGATGCTAAGAGCTAATGTCGTCCAATATTGAGCAACAATTTTCTTATTTATTCACTTTTTTTATGTACAATAAATTTGTTTGGTTGTGTAAAGCCTAAAAAGAATCCTTGTGAAATATCAACTGGAGAAAAATTACTAAAGCAAATTTGAAGATGGGTTTCTCTTCATTCTCCCAGGTGTGTGGAGGAAGAAAGGAGCCATTTACCAGCTGATTATCAAATACCAAATCCAGATGCGAAGTTACATTTAGAGTAAGAAAGATAAAATAAATCTGACAATGTCAACAGTGATGATTATATTGGTCAGAGGGTAGTGGGTGCCTGGAACTCGCTGCCGGAGGAGGTGGTGGAAGCAGGGCCGATAGTGACATTTCAGGGGCATCTTGACAAATAAATGAATAGGATGGGAATGGAGGGATACGGACCCAGGAAGTGTAGAAGATTGTAGTTTAGTCGGGCAGCATGGTCGGCACGGGCTTGGAGGGCCGAAGGGCCTGTTCCTGTGCTGTACTTTTCTTTGTTCTTTGTTCAAAGTGTAAAATGTGATTTGTAAATCTTGGAATCGTGTTCAAAAAAACTAATTCCATCCAGTTTACTGATTGTTCGGCACAATGTCTAAAATTCCCATTTTATTCAGCTGGGTGTGGGAAGAGTACTCGACTGCAGTGATAACTCTGAGAACGATTCCAAAGATAAATGCATTGGGCAAGGGGAACAGATTCTGAAAGAGTGACAGGTTCCTGCCGTTCTCAGGGATGTTGGCCATGGGCCAGTCGGTAATCTTGTGACTTCCATGTAACAGTGAACAGAAGTGATCCATTTTTGGACTGAGCTAATGAGAGAGGGTCAGTGTAGTCACACCCTCCCCCCACACCTCACAGTGGTGAGCAATGCAGATGGGATATTGGGATGCCTAAATAGAGGTGGTGAGTACAAAAGCAGGGATGTTATGTTGAACATTTATAAAGCTCTGGTTAGGCCACAGCTCGTGTGCTGTGTCTAGTTCTGATCACCACACTTTAGGAAGAATGTATGGGTCCGTGAATGAGTGCAGAGGAGATATACCAGAATGATTCTAGGGCTGGGGTGGGGGGGGGGGTGCCTCAGGGGTCTGTGATGGGACCACAACTTTTCACAATGTACTTTAATGATCTGGAAGAAGGAACTGAAGGCACTGTTGCTAAGTTTGCAGATGATACAAAGATCTGTAGCGGGACAGGTAGTATTGAGGAAGCAAGGGGGCTGCAGAAGGATTTGGACAAGCTAGGAGAGTGGGCAATGAAGTGGCAGATTGTGGTAATACCAGGTATTGCAGTACCTGAGAGATGAATGACCATTGGCTAGACCGCAGGGTCTACCATTGGTTAATGTACATAGCCCCGCCCTGAGAGGCGGGGTATAAGAACCGATGCCGTCCCCGCAGCCTTCACTTCTGTAACATCGCTGCTGGGTACAGTTCTATCTGATTAAAGCTGAATCGATATGACTCCTCGTGGTCTCAAGAGTATTGATTGTGCATCACAGATGAAATACAATGTGGAAAAGTGTGAGGTTATGCACTTTTGAAGGAGGAATGGAGGCATAGACTATTTTCTAAGTGGGGAAATGCTTAGGAAATCAGAAGCACAAAGGGACTTGGGAATCCTTGTTCACAATTCTCTTAAGGTTAACGTGCAGGTTCAGTTGGCAGTTAGGAAGGCAAATGCAATGTTAGCATTCATGTCGAGAGGGCTGGAATACAAGACCAGGGGGTATACTTCTGAGGCTGTGTAAGGCTCTGGTCAGACCCCATTTGGAGTTTTGTGAGCAGTTTTGGGCCCTGTATCTGAGGAAGGATGTGCTGTCCTTGGAAAGGGTCCAGAGGAGGTTCACAAGAATGGTCCCTGGAATGAAGAGCTTGTCGTATGAGGAACAGTTGAGGACTCTGGGTCTGTTCTCATTGGAGTTTAGAAGAATCAGGGGGGATCTTATTGAAACTTACAGGATACTGCGAGGCCTGGATAGAGTGGACGTGGAGAGGATGTTTCCACTTGTCGGAAAAACTAGAACCAGAGGACACCATCTCAGACTAAAGGGACGCTCCTTTAAAACAGAGATGAGGCGGAATTTCTTCAGCCAGAGGGTGGTTATTCTGATTGCACTCTTTGCCGCAGAAGGCTGCGGAGGCCAATTCACTGAGTGTCTTTAAGACAGAGATAGATAGGTTCTTGATTAATAAGGGGATCAGGAGTTATGGGGAGAAGGCAGGAGAATGGGGATGAGAAAATATCAGCCATGATTGAATGGCGGAGCAGACTCGATGGGCCGAGTGGCCTAATTCTGCTCCTATGTCTTATGGTGGTTTAGGTTGTGGAGCTGGGGTTGTTCTTGGAGCAAAGGAAATTGAGGGGAGATTAGTTAGAGGTGTACAAGATTATGACAAAGAAACACTGTTGCCATTAGCTGATGCTACAGAGACCAGGGGACACAGATTTAAGATTTGGGGCAAGAGAGAGAGGGAGGATGCGAGGAAGAACATTTTAAACTCTGAGTGGTAAAGATCTAGAACTCTCTGCCTACGAGGGGAAGAAAGGACAATCAGTCATTTCAAAGAGAAATCGGATGGACACTTTCAGGGTCAGTCAAGTGTAGTCACCCCTCCCCTTCCCCCCTCCACCCCCCCCCCCCCCCCCCTCCCACCTCCCTCAGGTCAGTGCAGTGACTCTTGCTACCAATCAGTGATTACAATTGGAAGTGTGGATTAACAACATATCCAGGAACAAATACGGCCTAACACCTTCATCCCTCAAATATCAGCCCCATAAAGGTCCCAGCATATTCTCCTGCATGTGCAGTCTCTCCCTCTCTCTCACACTCCCCCTCTCTCTCACACTCCCCCTCTCTTGTGCTTGTTACGATCCCAGTTGGGGCTGGGAAAGGGGCTGGATTAGCACAGGGCTAAAAGCACTGGCACAAACGGGGCTGGTTTAGCACACTGGGCTAAATCACTGGCTTTGAAAGCAGACCAAGGCAGGCCAGCAGCACGGTTCAATTCCCGCACCAGCCTCCCCGAACAGGCACCGGAATGTGGCGACTAGGGGCTTTTCACAGTAACTTCATTGAAGCCTACTCGTGACAATAAGCGATTTTCATTTCATTTCATTCATTTCAGCTGATGTTACTATTGGACAAACAGGTCCCAGAATGGAACCCTGGATTAATAGTCCATTTCATTTTTTTGTTTAGAGACATGGATGAACAGAGTCATGTGACTGCCAATTAACTTTTAACAAAAGAATAAAACATTTATTGAACATGAAAAGATTGGCTAGAATACAATACTGCTTCACCCCACCTATATCATCACACATGTGGACAGATTTTCAAGGATAACACAAATTACAAAATATATCTTATGCCAAGGGATCCTAAACTGGAGTCTGGGGGCCCGTGAAGGGTCTCGAGGGGTTAGCAGAGCTGGCAGCCACCACATGACTGGCAAACACCGGTTCCAAAGGAGCAACCAGCCAATCACAAGGGTGCCCCCCCTGTATGAGAGGGGGGCATGAGTGCCTGTGTGTGAGAGAGAGAGAGAGAGAGGGGCTAAGAGTGTGTGTGTGAGAGAGAGCGAGGGGTTAAGAGTGTGTGTGAGAGAGGGAATGAATGCCTGTATGCAAGAGAGGGGGTTAAGTGTCTGTGCGAGAGAGAGGGGATGAGTGTGTGTGTGAGAGAGAGAGGTGGATGAGTGTGTGTTATGTTGTGAGTGTGCGTGAATGTGAGAAAGACGTGAGTGCGTGTGTGAGTCAAGTGCACGGTAGCACAGTGGCTAGCACTGTTGTTTCACAGCTCGAGGGCCCCAGGTTCGATTCCCGGCTTGGACCACTGTCTGTGTGGAGTCTGCACATTCTTCCCGTGTCTGCGTGGGTTTGCTCCAGGTAATCCGGTTTTCTCCCACAGTCCCGAAAGGCATGCTTTTAGGTAATTTGGACATTCTGAATTCTCCCTTTGTGTACCCGAACAGGCGCCGGAATGTGGCGACTAGGGGCTTTTCACAGTAACTTCATTGCAGTGTTAATGTAAGCCTACTGTGACAATAAAGATAATTATTATTATAAGAATCAGCTTTCCAGCAAAATTCCTCAATTAAAAGTGACAAAAGGCAAGCCTTCAGTTTTTTTTAAATAAGGGAACTTTTTAATTATTACCATATTACCTACTCCGAAAGTGGTTTCCACTCCCAGGAGTTGGTGTTAAGGGGCCATGGGTAGGTGGGTTGGCCAAGGGTTAATTAATGTGAGGGGGCAGCTTGGCTGGAAAATGTATTTGTGACTGTATAATAATAATCTTTATTATTGTCACAAGTAGGCTTACATTAGTACTGCAGTGAAGTTACTGTGAAAATCCCCTAGTCGCCACACTCCAGCGCCTATTTGGATACACTGAGGGGGAATTTAGAATGTCTAATTCACCTAACAAGCACCTCTTTCAGGACTTGTGGGAGCACCCTGAGGAAACCCACGCAGACACGCGGAGAACGTGCAGACTCTGCACAGACAGTGACCCAAGCCGTCAATCGAACATGGGACCCTGGTGCAGTGAAGCAACAGTGCTAACCACTGTGTTACTGTGCCACACAGCCTGTATGCATAGATATAGCTAGTGTTACAACACCCTGGGCTAATACGCAGAGTTCCAATATGCAGAGTTCCAGCTCCACTTGACCCACAGTCGCAACACAATTGAATTAATCAATAATTCTTTGAAAAATGCCCTTTGTTGCCCAATATTCACAGTCACTGGGTTTGTATATTTAAACTCAATTAATTTTTATTCAGAACAAGAAATATAATGAAATATGCAGCAAATAAAACTGGTTAACTATTATCTAATTCCTAATCTCCTAATCTAACTTGCACCCACCCTCTGCACCCACACAAGACAGACAAACACAGAGGGGAGGGGTGTAAAAAAACTATGGGCGTGATTCTCCCAAAATTTTCTAAGTTCATTTGTGGCGGGATTTTCCCGGCGAGTTCCCTACCGCTATTCAATAACACTTAGTCACTTTTTTGGGCCCTATTTAGCCCACACTTAGAATTGTTTTTAACACTGGGGAGCTGAACTCCGAGAACGGGCTGCCTTTTGAAAGGGTGGGTTTGAACGGTAGGGGAGTGCAGGGCAGGTAAGTAGAGGCCTCCAAGGTTGGTGTGTGATGGGTGGGGGTCCCAAAAGGGCAGGTTTTGTAAGGGGGCTGCGGAGTTCCTGAAGAGGGTGGACCCCCAGGGACCACATAGCGGGGTGTCCTCACTTGGGGGGTGTAGGGTAATGTCCATCTGTGTGGGGGGTGACATTGTCCATGGGTGGGGGACACCCACAAACTCAATTAGAGATCGGAGTACCCTTTCAAAATGGTGGACCCATCTTGGAGTTCAGCTCCCCAGTGCTAAAAAAAAATTCCAAGTGTGGCCTAAATCAGTGAGAAACTCCCCAGGGCCAAAACAAATGACTACGCGGTGTGTACGCATCGGCAGAGCCGGCCAGAAATTGCCTGAAAAACTTTCCACAAATTAACTTCGAAATCTTTTGGGAGAATTGCGCCGATTGTTTCAGATGTTTGCTTCTAACACAGTCCTTCAAACCAGGCTTTCTGGTTGGGGTTTCTGTTTTCCAGTCTGTAATGATTTTCACTGTAGATTCATTCAGGACTCTGCAGTTTCAGAAGTACAGCAATTCACCGCCTTTCGGGAGAGAGAGGGAGACGGTCCTTTCCCCTGACTGCCCAGGATTCAAATTGAGCTTCATTCCACACAAGTCGGACCCAATCATCACCTGTTACCAGGCGGAATATGCCTTTTAGCCAGTTCAATGGCCATCAGCCAATCAATCAAACTGAGTCCAACCCCATCTCCCGGGTGCCGAGAAGTCTGGGTCTTGCTCTCCAAAGCAAGCAGCACCATATCCGAGCAGCACCATATACTATGTTGCAACTTCTTGAATTTTTCCTTTTTGCTGCTTAACTTAAAGCTGCATGTCCATTAAGCGACCATGGATCAAAATTGATATCGGAAAAAATAAAGAAAGGGGAAATAAGGAATTCAATCGGAATGACCCCCTACAATAGAAAATACTTGTTTACATTTGATTTCTGTATTCACACCTATTTTGCAGCAAAAAACAAGGGAAATTAACATTGAGAATGTTTGGGAGGTCACGAGGGGTTTTGTGGCTCAAGGTTTGGGAAACGGTCTGACACAATAAAGTTCTTGGTAAGTGCACAGTTCTTGTAAACCAACAGGACAACTGTGGTCAGACTCGTCACCCTCTGAAACCAAGTGAAGATGCCAACCATCCAACTTCTGTGATTTATCATCAAATCATCACAGATGCTTATCACACTGTGAGTCACGGGAAACTGACTTCCACACGGGTATTTCCAAACTGCACTCTCAAAAAAACACGCCTTGGAATCTTCTTTCAAACAATGCTTTCTCTCGGATACCTTCACCAAGGAGCCACTTCCAGGATTTCAATCTCTCTTTTCAGTATCCCTCTACCTTGGATGCCATTTACATTCAAGCTTCCATATAATGTCCCAGGTACCCAGTCATGCCAATAGAACAGTCACCAACCTTTGATTTATTTCAGATATTTGTCTTCTCGCCAGCTGATTTCACCAGTCCTGCACCTTTCAGCTCTGTCTTTAACTGTGAGCCTCTCTCTGACCCTTTCTTTAATCTCAATGGACTGTACCTTTGTTCAAATTCCATTTTTTTGTCGCATTGATTTCAGGCTCTCTGGTACTCCTCTTTTCATTCATGGGTTTCATAGACTCATAGGATCCCTACAGTGTAAAAGGAGGCCATTCAACCCATCGAGTCTGCAACAACTCTTAGAAAGAGCACCCGACTGAGGCCCACATCCCCACCCTATCCCTGCAACCCCACCTAACCGTTTTGGACACTAAGGAGCAATTTCGCGTGGCCAATCCAACTAACATGTACATCTTTGGACCGTGGCAGTAAGCTGGAGGACCCAGAGGAAACCCACGCAGACACGGGGGGAAAATGCAAACTCCATACAGTCACCCGAGGCCTGAATTGAACCTGGATCACTGGCGCTGTGAGGCAGCAGTGCTTACCACTGTGCCACCATGTGCCCCGAGAAACTTTCTGGAAGGTTTCAAGAACTATCTGCTTCTTTATCATTTGGGATTTGCATTCTGTCTCTTACTCCATTGTCCTGCCCCTCTGCTGGGAGTTTCTGTGAGAGCTTCTTTCTTCTCCGATACAAGGTTCCAACTGAAACATAAGTGCTTATGCTTTTCAGGGTGAGCCTCTGGTTGCTAAGCAACAGCGTAGTCTTTCTTTAAACCCTATTTATTTTCATGTCGTAAACCCTTTAATAACAAAGCAGGCAGTTTTAAATGAAATCATTCATGCAGGCAATGTTTTTTAACAAGAAACTAACTAAAGATTCAACCCTTACACAGAAACACAAAATTAAACTTACAGCTCTACTTGTTTCTAATACTCACAAATACAAATTATAGAATATTTAAACTACCTGTTTCTTGACACACTCCCTCGTGCTCCCACTCTCGCACCCTATCGCCCTCTCTCCTTCGGTCGCGTTCTCCCTCTCTTCCTCTCTCTCACACTGTCTCTCCCTCTTATAAATCCGTATCTCTTCATAACTTTGACTTGTTTCACTGAGCTAACAGTATCTCTCTATTCACAAGTCTCACACAGTCTGTACCCTCCACTAATTTCCTCAGTGCCGTCTCCCTCTTCACTTGATCTGCACTGTCAGCTCTGTTGTAAACACTCTGTGCTGTCTTATAAATGAAGCATGGCACAGCTCATGTTGCATGCAGCAAGTATTAGCAGTTGTAGGGTTAATGTTCACATGGAGCTATCCCTGTACTCACGCTTATCTATTCCACAGGGACTGGCATTAGAGAGATCTGCCATCCATTAAAGAGAATGTTCCCTCAGGCTGCTTATTCACTTAATATATTGTCTATGAAAAATCAGCTGGGTATGTTTGAAGATTTTGTTTTTGAGGTCGAGCGATGTGGAATTGTGGAGGACCCCTGGTCACTCATGGTGTTGAAGGAGCACAGACAGTTCATTATTAGTTAACCAAATAATATTAACAATTAACTGACACAAGAACCAATAAATCTTTTACATTTTTACTGTTCTTTTCACTGACCTCTTCCTTATTTTATTTTCATTTTCCGTAAACAAATTTTTATGCAGAATTCCTCAATTGTTGAAACTGACCAACTGTTCTTTGAATAAATCCCGATTATCTGACTGCACAGCCAGGAGAGGTGTAGTGATGCTGCCACCATATCCCATGCTCTACTTCTCAACGAGTTAGCCCTCAAAGAAAAGTTCACAAGAATCAGTACCTTTGGAATGGCCAGATTGGGCGGCACTGATCAAAAAGGCTTAAATCCTGCTGAGTTCTGAGCTGATGAATAAAGAACAAAGCTGAGCCTAATGCTCCTGATCACTGAACAGTTATTCCTGTTTGTAGAGCATGTCTACAAACATTATTACCCACTTCACCCTGAAATATCCAGTCAGGGGCAGTGCTTTTAGTGCCGTCAGGGTCAATATTCTTTGGAGGTAGGTGTATGGTTGTTTGTGAGTGTAGTGTGTCAGTGTGAGGCGGGGAGTTGGGTGTGGGGCGTGTGGTTGTTGAATTGTGTGTGTGTGTGAGTGGGGGTGTCGGTGTGTGTGGAGCGCTGTGGGTAGGTTATTGGATGTATGTGGGGGTGGGAGTTGGGGGTGGTGGTTGTTGGTGTGTGGGTCGGAGTGTGTGTGGAGGGGGGGGTGGGGGTTTGGTGTGTGTGTGTTGTAGATAGATTGTGTAGGAATCAGGGGCAGGATTCTCGCAGCCCTGGGCCGGGCCGGAGAATCCCCACGACCAGGCCATGCCGCCCCGACGCCAGCACGTGATTCTCCGCGATTGGGGCCCACCAATCAGCGGGCCGGCCTCACTGGCTGGGGGCCTCCTTTCCTACGCGCCGGTCCCTGTAGCCGTGCGCCATGTTGCATTGGGACCGGCACATTGAAGGAGTCCACTGCGCATGTCCGCGTTGACACCGGCGCCACTGCGCATGTCTGTGTTGGCACCGGTGCCACTGCGCATGTCTGCGTTGACACCGGCGCCACTGCGCATGTCTGCGTTGACACCGGCGCCACTGCGCATGTCCGTGTTGACACCGGCGCCACTGCGCATGTCTGCGTTGACACCGGCGCCACTGCGCATGTCCGTGTTGACACCGGCGCCACTGCGCATGTCTGCGTTGACACCGGCACCACTGCGCATGTCCGCGTTGACACCAGCGCCACTGCGCATGTCCGCGTTGACACCGGCGCCACTGCGCATGTCTGCGTTGACACCGGCGCCACTGCGCATGTCCGTGTTGACACCGGCGCCACTGCGCATGTCCGTGTTGACACCGGCACCAGTGCGCATGTCTGCGTTGGCACCAGCGCCACTGCGCATGTCCGTGTTGACACCGGCGCCACTGCGCATGTCCGTGTTGACACCGGCGCCACTGCGCATGTCCGCGTTGACACCGGCGCCACTGCGCATGTCCGCGTTGACACCGGCACCAGTGCGCATGTCCGTGTTGACACCGGCGCCACTGCGCATGTCCGTGTTGACACCGGCACCAGTGCGCATGTCCGTGTTGACACCGGCACCAGTGCGCATGTCCGTGTTGACACCGGCACCAGTGCGCATGTCCGTGTTGACACCGGCGCCACTGCGCATGTCCGTGTTGACACCGGCGCCACTGCGCATGTCCGTGTTGACACCGGCGCCACTGCGCATGTCCGCGTTGACACCGGCGCCACTGCGCATGTCCGCGTTGACACCGGCGCCACTGCGCATGTCCGTGTTGACACCGGCGCCACTGCGCATGTCCGTGTTGACACCGGCGCCACTGCGCATGTCCGTGTTGACACCGGCGCCACTGCGCATGTCCGCGTTGACACCGGCACCAGTGCGCATGTCCGTGTTGACACCGGCACCAGTACGCATGTCCGTGTTGACACCGGCGCCACTGCGCATGTCCGCGTTGACACCGGCGCCACTGCGCATGTCCGCGTTGACACCGGCACCAGTGCGCATGTCCGCGTTGACACCGGCACCAGTGCGCATGTCCGTGTTGACACCGGCGCCACTGCGCATGTCCGTGTTGACACCGGCGCCACTGCGCATGTCCGTGTTGACACCGGCGCCACTGCGCATGTCCGCGTTGACACCGGCACCAGTGCGCATGTCCGTGTTGACACCGGCGCCACTGCGCATGTCCGTGTTGACACCGGCGCCACTGCGCATGTCTGCGTTGACACCGGCGCCACTGCGCATGTCCGCGTTGACACCGGCACCAGTGCGCATGTCCGTGTTGACACCGGCGCCACTGCGCATGTCCGTGTTGACACCGGCGCTACTGCGCATGTCCGTGTTGACACCGGCGCCACTGCGCATGTCCGCGTTGACACCGGCACCAGTGCGCATGTCCGCGTTGACACCGGCACCAGTGCGCATGTCCGTGTTGACACCGGCGCCACTGCGCATGTCCGCGTTGACACCGGCGCCACTGCGCATGTCCGCGTTGACACCGGCACCAGTGCGCATGTCCGTGTTGACACCGGCGCCACTGCGCATGTCCGTGTTGACACCGGCGCCACTGCGCATGTCCGTGTTGACACCGGCGCCACTGCGCATGTCCGTGTTGACACCGGCGCCACTGCGCATGTCTGCGTTGACACCGGCACCACTGCGCATGTCCGCATTGACACCGGCGCCACTGCGCATGCACGGATACTGCGGCGCACAGTTTGCGCCGGGATTGGCAGCTGGAGCGGCGTGAACCGCTCCAGCACCGTGCTGGCCCCCTGTAGGGGCCAGAATAAGTCCTGGCAGCGGCCCATTCACACCGTCGTAAAACGCGAGGGGACATAGCTTTAAATTGAGGGGAGATAGATATAGGACAGATGTCAGAGGTAGGTTCTTTACTCCGAGAGTAGTAAGGGCGTGGAATGCCCTGCCTGCAACAGTAGTGGACTCGCCAACACTAAGGGCATTCAAATGGTCATTGGATAGACATATGGACGATAAGGGAATAGTGTAGATGGGCTTTAGAGTGGTTTCACAGGTCGGCGCAACATCGAGGGCCGAAGGGCCTGTACTGCGCTGTAATGTTCTATGTTCTATGGTGCAATTGGGAAGGGATAGATGGCGGGGGACGTCCAAGGGGGGGGGGGGGGTCTGGAGGGATGCGTGACACAGGCCAGGGGCTGGCTCAAAAAGGGGTATGGCGGGGGAAGGGGTGGAGATCCCCCTGACCAGGCTGGACACATGGAACGTGCAAGGGTTGAATGGCCCGGTTAAACGGTCGCATGTGTTCACGTATTTGAGGAGTCTGAAGGTGGATGTGGTGTTTTTACAGAAAACACACCTGAGCTGGGGGATCAGACGAGGCTGAGGAAGGATTGGTGAGGCAGGTGTCCTACACGTGGCTGGATATGAAGACGAGGAGGGTGGTGGTATTGGTTAACAAGAAGGTGGCACTTGAGCTGGGGGGCATTGTGGCCGATCTAGGGGATAGGTATGTGATGGTCAGTGGGAAGTTGGAGGGGATGCCGGTAGTCCTGGTAAACGTTTATGTCCTGAATGGACGACGTGGATTTTATGAGATGGGTTTTGGGGACCTGTACACGGGTCTGGACCGGTCAAGTCCAAAGTCCTTGAGGGTGTTGGCAGTGGCTAGGGAGCTGAGGGGGTTCATGGAGCGCATGGGGGGCGGGGAGGTGGGGGAGGGTGGGGGGGGGGGTTGCGGGGGCAGAGATGTGGAGGTTTAGGAGGCCGAGGGCGAAGGGTTTTTCAAACTTCTCCCATATTCCCCGGGTGTATTCCCGGATTAATTTTTTGATGGACAATGCGCTGCTGGCAGGGGTGGCCAACTCGGAGTATTCAGCAAGTGCGAGTGGTTTCCGACCATGTGCCGCATTGAGTGGTTGTGCGGGTGGTTCAGCGGGAGGCCCCATTCCCAATTGGGTCACTGTCTGTGCGGAGTCTGCACGTCCTCCCTGTGTCTGCGTGGGTTCCATCCGGGTGATCCGGTTTCCACCCACAAGTCCTGAAAGACGTGGGGCGCTATTCTCCCCCCCCCCCCCCCCCCCCCCACGCCGGGTGGGAGAATTGTTGGGGCGCCACGCGAATCGCGCCACGCCGCCCTGACCCCCGCACGTGATTCTCCCACCCCCCCGGAAACCAGCGGTGCGCGATTCGCACCGGGCCGCTCGGAGAACCGGCGAGCGGCGATTCTCCTGCCCGAATGGACCGAGTGGCCGCTACGACACGACAGGTTCCCGCCGGCGCCGTCCACCCCTGGTCGCTGCCGGCGGGAACTCTGCGGGAACACTGGGGGAGGGGCGGCCTGTGGGTGAGGGAGGGGGGCTCCTTCACTGGGGCGGCCTCCGATGGGTCTGGCCCGCGATCGGGACCCACCAATCAGCGGGCCGCCCCCCCCCCCTCCACCCCCCCCCCCCCGAGCCTACCTCCCTCCATGCGCAGCCCCAGACCACCAGCGCCATGTTGGTGAAGGGCTGGCGTGCGTAAGACGTTCCCCGCGCATGCGCAGGTTGGCACGGCACCCACTTGGTGCCACGTAAGGATGCTGGAGCGGCGTGAACCGCTCCTGTGCCCTGCTGGCCCCCTGTGGGGGCCAGAATAAGTTGTGCCCGGGTCCTGTTCGTGCCGTCGCATTCACGACGGCGCAAACACTTGGCCTCCATATCGGAGAATTGCCCCCATGCTTGTTAGGTGAATTGAGCATTATTAATTCTCCCTCAGTGTACCCGAACAGGTGTCGGAATGTGGCGACGAAGGCTTTTCACAGTAACTTCATTGCAGTGTTAATGTAAGCCTACTTGTGACACTAATAATGATTATTGTTACAAAGTGTTTGGGTCGGTGCTGGGGCCACTGCTGGTCAGGACGTATGGTGAGGTGAGGGAGAGGAGGGATCACCCTCTCCCTGATTCTAAAAAAGGATAAGCAGGGTAGCATTGTGGATAGCACAATTGCTTCACAGCTCCAGGGTCCCAGGTTCGATTCCGGCTTGGGTCACTGTCCGTGCGGAGTCTTCACATCCTCCCCGTGTCTGCGTGGGTTTCCTCCGGGTGCTCCGGTTTCCTCCCACAGTCCAAAGATGTGCAGGTTAGGTGGATTGGCCATGATAAATTGCCCTTAGTGTCCAAAATTTCCCTTAGTGTTGGGTGGGGTTACTGGGTTATGGGGATGGGGTGGAGATGTTGACCTTGGGTAAGGTGCTCTTTCCAAGAGCCGGTGCAGACTCGATGGGCCGAATGGCCTCCTTCTGCACTGTAAATTCTATGGTAAATTCGATGATATAAGGATCCGGAGCAGTGTGGACCGTACCGCCCGATATCGTTATTGAATATCGAATTGCTTGTTGGGTGAATTGGACATTCTGAATTCTACCTCTGTGTACCCGAACAGGCGCCGGAGTGTGGCGACTAGGGGATTTTCACAGTAAATTCATTGCAGTGTTAATGTAAGCCTACTTGTGACAATAATAACGATTATTATTATTATGCCAAGCTATTGGCGAAGGTGCTTGCATTGCCAATTGAGGACTGTGTGCCGGGGTGATTGGGCAAGATCAGACCGGTTTTGTGAAGGGAAGGGAATTGTCGGCGAATGTATGGAGGTTACTTCATGTGATTATGATAGCCTCAGAGGGGCAGGAGGTGGAGGTAGTGGTGGCGATGAACGCGGAGAAGATTTTTGATTGGGTGGAGTGGACGTATTTGTTTGAGGTGCTGGGGCAGTTTGGGAGAGAGCAGGGGTTTGTGGATTGGGTCCGGCTGTTGCACAAGTGTGCAGATGAACCGAGTGAGTTTGGGCTACACTATGGGACGAGGCAGAGGTGTCCGCTCTCCCTGATGCTGTTCGCCTCGCCGATAGAGCCGTTGGTAATGGCGCTTTGGGGATTATTGAGATCCTGGGGGAATTCGGCCAATTTTCGGGATATAAATTGAACTTGAGAAAGAGTGAGGTGTTCCCGATCAATGCGAGATGGCAGGAAAGGAGATAGTCCCCACCCTTTAGGGTGGTGGGGACGAGCTTCAGTTGCCCAGGTAAGGCTGTTTAGCACCGGGGTAAATCGCTGGCTTTGAAAGCAGACCAAGGCAGGCCAGCAGCACGGTTCGATTCCTGTACCAGCCTCCCCGAACAGGCGCCAGAATGTGGCGACTAGGGGCTTTTCACAGTAACTTCATTTGAAGCCTACTTGTGACAATAAGCGATTTTCATTTCGAAAGGGGGGGGCGTCATACTGGCCTTTGCCTCCCTGATAGCCCGGTGACAGATTTTGTTGGGTGGTGGGACTCGGAGTTGCCGAAAGCGGGGTTGTGGGTGAACAACCTGGCAGAATTCCTAGGTTTAGAAAAGATCAAGTTCGCTTTGCGGGGGTTGATTCAGGGGTTGGCCCGGAGGTGGAAACCATTCATTGAGTTCCTAAAGGAGAATTGAGCGGACAGCAAGGGGGAGGGTATTTTTTGGTGGGGAGGTAAGAGGGTTAAAATGGGGAAGGCGGGATGTGACGGGATGTTGGTGTCGGGGAGTTGAAGCGTTGTGGTTGTTTATTGGGTTGATGTGTTCTTCTGATATTTTATTAAATGCCTTGAATAAAAAATACTTCAAAAGAGCTACCACTTCCCCATGGCTGATCATCCCGCTTTCCCCCATATCCTTTCATCTCCTCCGCCCTAAGTGCTATATCTAACTGCTTCTTGAAACTATACAATGTTTTGGACTCAACTACTTCCTGTAGTAGCAAATTCCACTCTTTGGGTGAAGAAATTTCTTCTCATCTCTGTCCTAAATGGTCTACCCCGTATCCTCAGACTGGAATCCCTGGTTCTGATACACCCACCATCAGGAACATCCTTCCTGCATCTACACTGTCCAGTCCTGTTAGAATTTTATAAGTTTCTATGAGATCCCCTCATTCTTCTGAACTCCAGCGACTATAATCCTAACCAATTCAATCTCTCCTCATACATCAGTATTGTCGTACTGGCCTCCCCGAACAGGTGTCGGAATGTGGTGACGAGGAGCTTTTCACAGTAACTTCATTGAAGCATACTTGTGACAATAAGCGATTTTTATTATTATTATTGTCATCCCAGGAATCAGTCTGGTAAATCTTTGCTGCACTCTCGATAGATAGAAATCCTTCCTCAGATAAGGAGACCAAAACTGCACACAATATTCCAGGTGTAGCCTCACCAGTAATAGCAGCAAGACATCTCTGCTCCTGTACTCGAATCCTCTCGCATTGAAGGCCAGTATAACATTTGCCTCGAAAGAGAAAATGCTGGAAAATCTCAGCAGGTCTGGCAGTATCGAAAGGGAGAGAAAAGAGCTAACGTTTCGAGTCCAATAACTCTTTGTCAAAGCTTAGCTCTTTTCTCTCCCTACAGATGCTGCCGGACCTGCTGAGATTTTCCAGCATTTTCTCTTTGTTCCAGATTCGAGCATCTGCAGTAATTTGCTTTTATACCATTTGCCTTCTTTACTGTCTGCTGTACCTGCAGGCTTACCTTCAGTGACTGGTGTACGAGGACACCCAGGTCTCATTGTACATTCCCCTCCCCTAATTTATGACCATTCAGATAATAATCTGCCTTCTTGTTTTTGCTACCTGATGCACGATCAATGACCACTAAAGCGAGGTTGTAGTCCAACCGAAGGCTTTAATAAGCTAGATGTTTCCCCCAGCAGCTCAGGTACAGAATGAAGGCTGCTGGGGCGGCACTGGTTCTTATACCCCGCCTAGCAGGGCGGAGCTATCATATATTCTAACCAATAGAAAGCATACAGTTTCCACCAATGGTGCTGTACCGTAATACCTATAATATCACATTCACCCCCTGTTAAAAAAGAGTCCGGCAGGGATGGTGGCCTGAAACTACAAAACATGGCAACGTGGTTGAATTAGTTATGGAGGAACGGTAATACCTCCGTACAGTGTTTAGTAACTATTTACAATTCTGATAGCTATGTACATTTGATGGTTTATATTTACAGTTTACAATTAAAAAGAAGCAATCAGTCGATCGGGGGCCTTGGTCATCCTCTGTGATCGTCGGAGCTTCGGTGGTGACTCCGGTGGAGGATCGAGCGTCTGTGACTCCGGGAGCATGGCTTCGATGTTAGATGTTTTAGTTGCTGTGATATGAAGAGTCTAAAGTTCTGTTCCTTTTTCACAAACACACATTTATTTCATTCCAGCAGCCTTAGCACAAAACTCTAACTATACATCACCCGACAGAGGCCACCTGAAACCCCTTTACATATCAGTGTCAATTAATGGATACTTAACATAAATGAGACAACTAATTGCAATGTCTCTTAACCCATTACTTACCAGTCTCCCCTTCCATGGAGAAAAAAAAATAATAAGGTGAAAACAAAATTTCAATAAACTCAAAAACACACATATGATTTCCCCCCCCCCCTCTTTTTTTTTGTTTGGACGAGAAAGAAAAAAAAACAATCGCAGAAACAAGCGCCCTTCATTAACAATATCTAAAAGTTTCTGTGAACTCGCCTCTCTTTTCATAAAACAGTCTGACAGTTGATAGCTCCATTTAATTTTTGTTATTTCCCCTCTGTCCAACATCTGCTTCAAACTTGTGATGTCTATCCGTAACCTCTTTTCATTGACACTTTTTGTAGAGTACACATTTTCCCACAGGGATTTATTGTCAATGTGACAGTCAATAGGTATATAACCCAAATCCCCTAATCCCAAAATTTCTGTCAGTATCATACTTATATAAAAGGCCATATCCACCGCCTCTACAAGGCTTAACGTCTCAGCAGCCAAAGTGCTTTTTACCACTCTCCTTATTTTCTTTGTTTCCCACACAAGTGGGCACCATTTACCATTGTTCCCCAAAAGGAAAATTATAAAACCTCCTGCGCTTGAAACCCCATCACATAAATTGACATAGGACGCATCACTATAAACTATGAGTTTCAAGTGTCTAAGGTCACCTAAAACCAGGAACTTCAAAACACACTCCTGCATTTTTAGTTTGGCCAACGCTTTATTTGCTCTTATGTCTTTCACTTTGGGATCATTCATTTTTGTACTCAACTCTAAGACATCAAAACTCACGTCCAGTCTAGTCTGTCTACCTAACCAGTTCAGTTGCCCAATTAAACTTCGCAGTTGCTCTTTTTCCATCTTTGAAACCATTGCGTCTTTTTGTGAAACCCGGCCACGACTAATTGCTATTGGGCTGATTCTTTCCAAATAGGATTGCTGACGTAAAGTTGCCCCTAACTTAGTCTGTCCAATTTCCAGTCCAACATATTTATATGCACCGGAAGCCTGACTTCCAAACCTGAATTCTTTCCTCAAACCAGGGATTACAATAGCTTCAAAATCACTAGTCCCACCCTACAAAAAATCATCGACATGCATCATAAAAATGCCAGAAAGATTTCCTTTATACTGCCAGTAAAACATTGCAGGATCTGCTTTCAACTGGCAACAGCCTAACTTGAACAAAACTGACCTTACCGAAAAATACCAGACTCTAGATGCATTATTTAATCCATATACACATTTGTTCAACTTCCAGATTACCCCTTCTGTGTTAGATGCTTCTTTAGGAGGACGGAGAAAAATGTCTCCCTGGAGCTGATGCCCCTGCAAAAAGGCAGCTTTTATATCTATAGATTTGTATTCCCATGCCTTTGTGGCTAATAGAGCCAAGAAGATCTTTAAAATAACCTTTCCTGCTGTAGGTGAATCTATCCTTAAATCCTGATCTTCTAAGTTTTCTTCAAATCCCCTTGCCACAAGCCTGGCCTTCGCCTTATAAGTTCCATCCGGAAGAACCTTTTCCGTGCAAATCCACCTGTGGGATAGAGCTCTTTGTCCCCTATCCAGTACTTCCGTGTATACCCCAAATTCACTCCAACTATGCAATTCTTGCTGTTTAGCTTCTTTGATAACTTTTCATCTAATTTATTTGAAGCCAGCAAAATCTCATGTGCATGTGGGCTTCTACTCCTATTAGTATTCATAGTCTTACTCATGTTCCGAGATCTTGATAAACTATGTCCCCTGTCCCGCCTGGTATCTCGTTCTGTACTGCTACTGCTTGATCTTTCCCTACTGCTGTGGGATGTCCTGTCAATAGTTCTCGACCTTTTCCTGCGGACCTGTTCACTATCCGATGTACTATCTGAACTGGCACTGCGTTTCTGTGCCCTCCATTTTTGAACTTCGTTTTCCCAATCCATTGTTTTGACTCCTTCCCCTGAATGCTGTACATTCAACAAATGTTTATACTTTTCAGTGGCCTTCCCTGCTCTACTAATAACAGTTGCATCCTTCCATTGACTAGACCCTTCAGGCAAGTATGTCACTTTTGTACCAACTTTTGGCAGTTGCCCTTTCGGAAAAATGGCCTGTTCTAATTCATCAGAAGTGTTGTGTTCCTCCACAGAAACCCTGTCTATATCAGTTAATTGGTCCTCATAGTTCTGTAACACACCCATAGCAGATGACTCTGGTTCCTCATCATGTCTGTCTGCTCTGTCTAAATTTGAAAATTTGTAATCTGTACCCATTATCCTTGATGAATGGACCCTAACAGTTTGATTACCATGTTGCAAAATAATTGTTTTGCCAACTATGCCTATGATCTTCCCTGGGCCTTTCCATTCATTAGAATTGTCTCTCTTATAGTATACCATGCCTCCTTGCTGAAAAACGGCATCTGATGACCATACGTTATGACTTAAAGCTCTGCGAATTCTTTCAGAGACTTCTGCTTCCAAAAAAGCGTTTCTACTGTGATGTAATGCATTTAAATGTTCAGCAAAACCAGAGCTAATTGTAGCCCCCTCCCAAGCTGGAGGCTGGTCATCCAAAATAGACAGAATTTTAGGATTTCTACCAAACACTAATTGATAAGGACTATAGCCCCCAACCTCCTGCAATGAATTCTTTGCATGTACTGTCCATGCTAAAGCTGAATTTAGCCTGCAATTTGGTCGATCTGCCAAAATTTTCCGAAGCATGTCATCGATGACAGCATGCTTTCTTTCACAGACACCATTACTAAATGGGCTTTCTGCAGCCGTATTCATAACTCTGATATTCATGTTTTCACACATTTCCCTAAACTCATCATTAGCAAATTCTCCCCCATTGTCCGTAAGGAATTTTGCCGGTGGACCCATTCCTGTCCCTATCCATTTTTCCACGATTTGATCCAGAATTACTCTCTTTTCTTTACTTCGTACAATCGTTGATTGACTAAATCTGGTTGCTAAATCTACAAAATGCAAAATAAATATATTATTTGCTTTATCCCAGATCTTAAGGTCCATGGCCACAATGTTGTTAAAATCCTTGGCCAAAGGTAGAACATAGAACATAGAAAATACAGCACAGAACAGGCCCTTCGGCCCACGATGTTGTGCCGAACCTTTGTCCTAGATTAATCATAGATTATCATTGAATTTACAGTGCAGAAGGAGGCCATTCGGCCCTTTGAGTCTGCACCAGCTCTTGGAAAGAGCACCCTACCCAAACTCAACACCTCCACCCAACACCAAGGGCAATTTGGACATTAAGGGCAATTTATCATTGGCCAATTCACCTAACCCGCACATCTTTGGACTGTGGGAGGAAACCGGAGCACCCGGAGGAAACCCACGCAGACACGGGGAGGACGTGCAGACTCCGCACAGACAATGACCCAAGCCGGAATCGAACCTGGGACCATGGATCTGTGAAGCAATTGTGCTATCCACAATGCTACCGTGCTGCCCTTAAGAACAAATAAATCTACACTATATCATTTTCCCGTAATCCATGTACCTATCCAACAGCTGCTTGAAGGTCCCTAATGTTTCCGACTCAATGCACGGAAAAGGTTCTTCCGGATGGAACTTATAAGGCAAAGGCCAGGCTTGTGGCAAGGGGATTTGAAGAAAACTTAGAAGATCAGGATTTAAGGATAGATAGGGTTACTATCGGTCGTGCTGGTGTCCTTCTGTACTTCCTACAAACTTGACTGCGGTCACTAACCTGTTCTATCAGTTTGGTATAGTCGTCATCCCTTACCCCTGCATCCTTTAATGCATTTTTCAGCCTCCGAGGAGACGGATGTGCAAATTGCCTATGAGGTTTTAATACCACAAGCGTTTTATCAGCTAAAGTCCCATTTTCAACTGCCATTAACACATCCTTAACCACTCTACTTGAAATATTATTTGTCAGTAATGGAATACAATAGTGTCCCGAATGTGTAAATTGTAAGTCCACCATCTTTCCAAAAACTGTTGCCTTATCCTGTTCCATATCCAGTTTCATGTGTGCTTTCTTCATCGATGGTCTGCTCAGAAGCAGAGGCATCTCACTTTATACAACATCCGTGCTAATGAAATGATTCACTCCGGCAATATTGCAAGGGATCACCACTCTTTTCAGCGACTTCAGAGTATTATCATCCCCAAACCTGAAACTTGTGGAACTTTCAAATTCCTTAACCTTGTTACGATTTTCAGCATTCAAAGAGTCCAGGTAACATTTTAACCAGTCAATTCCACACACAGTAGATGTGCAGCCACTGTCCAATACAGCACAGTTGAAGGATTCTGCAACCAACACCCTCATTACCGGTGTAAAACTGCTTGTCAGTAGGACAATGCCTTCTTTCTGGTCACTATCTTTTACCTCTTCTGACTCTTACGTGTCACGTGTCACTTCAAACACTTTATCATAACGAGTTGGACAGTTGAAAGCATAATGGTATTGAGAGTCACATCGAAAACATCGATTTATCATGCCCTGTGCATTTCTGGGGTTCATCTTCCTATTGTAGGTTCTAACTGGGTTTCTGTCTTCATAATTTCCTTGTCTCGGTCTTCTTCTATAGTCTTGAGCCCTGTTCGTAGCCATACGATTTCGCCATCCTGTTAGTAGTGTATCTTCCATATTCTGCCTTATTGCAGGCTGACCTCTTTGGGTCATCAGAGCCATCGGAATCAAATGTTTCCCAAGAAACTTTTGTAAAGCTTTTGTCATCTGTTCGAATAAGGCATCCTTATCAGTAAACTGAACTCCTGTCAAAACCAGGAGCCTTTCCATGTTGCTCACTCTCGCATAGTCAAGTAATTTAAAGGCTAACACAGACTGTGGAAATTCCAGGTTGTGTTTCTGCAGCCTTTTATATAGTCTGCCAAATTCCATTACATAGTCTCCCATGGAGATATCCTCCATTTTCCGGAACTTATCAAAATCCGACCATGCTTCATACGCACTTAACAAGTTATCTTTCTTATAAATCTTATCCATATAATGTAATAAAGTCTCCAGACCTTCTTCTGAGTCTAACTCTCCCAATTCCAGCTCAGAAAGCACTTTGCTCTGGATTTTACTGCCATATGGTAGAGAAAGAGCCAATGCCATACCTTGTTTTCTCTTTCCCAAAGCAGTTACTTTCGTCCACATAACTACTGCACTTCTCCATTGGTCGTACGATTCCCTTTCAGAAAATAAGGGAGGATAGTCGTATCCAGCCATCTTTATCCTGGGTTCAGCCATGTATCCCTTTTTTTTTTTTCCTTCTCACTCACTCCTTGGTTTGATCTGGAAAGTTGTATCTTTCAACCCTTCACATTTACACAGCAACCATCCTCTGCTACCAATTGTTAGACGTTTTAGTTGCTGTGATATGAAGAGTCTAAAGTTCTGTTCCTTTTTCACAAACACACATTTATTTCATTCCAGCAGCCTTAGCACAAAACACTACCCATCCATCACCTGACAGAGGCCACCTGAAGCCCCTTTACATATCAGTGTCAATTAATGGACACTTAACATAAATGAGACAACTAATTGCCATGTCTCTTAACCCATTGCTTAACATTCGATCTCCATGGCAGCTTCGACACCCCTAGATGGCTCTGGTGGGGAAAACGGTTGACCTGGGAAGGGAGCGCCTGCGGGGAGCGCCAGTGGGTGGGGGGGGCCTAGACGGGGCCGGCGGAAGGACCGATCCTCCTGTAAGGTGCAGCAGCGGAGGGGAGGGTGGTACTGGTGGCTGGGATGTGCATGGGGTTCCAGCGGGCGCCAGGTCCCGTAGAGAGACCGTATCTTGTCGGCCGTCGGTGTACGCCACGTAGGCATACTGGGGGTTAGCATGGAGCAGATGGACCCTCTCGACCAACGTGTCCGACTTGTGCGCCCGCACGTATTTTCGGAGCAGGATGGGTCCGGATGCTGCCAGCCAGGTCGGGAGCGAGGTCCCAGAGGAGGACTTACTCGGGAAGACAAGGAGGCATTTGTGAGGTGTCTGATTGGTGGTCGTACAAAGCAGTGACCGGATGGAGTGGAGGGCATCCGGGAGGACTACTTGCCAGCGGGAGACTGGGAGGTTCCTGGATGCAGTGCAAAGATGCTATGGAGAGCCTTGATGACGGTGGTTGTGGTCATGTCGGGGCAGGGGATGGTGAATGGGAACCGGGAGTACTCGTCAATCACGTTCAGGAAGTACGTGTTGCGGTCGGTGAAGGGGAGGGGGCCTTTGAGGTCCATGCTGAGGTGTTCAAAAGGACGGGAAGCCTTTATCAGGTGCACGTTCTCTGGTCGGTAGAAGTGCGGTTTGCACTCCGCGCAGATTTGGCAGTCCCTGGTGGCTGTCCTGACCTTCTCGATGGAGTAGGGCAGTTTGCGGGTCTTGACAAAATGGAAAAAGCGAGTGACCCCCCTGGTGGCAGAGGTCCTTGTGGAGGGCTCGGAGGCGGTCCATTTGTGCGGTGGCACATGTGCCGCGGGACAGGGCGTCAGGAGGCTTGTTTAGCTTCCCGGGATGATACAAGATCTCGTAGTTATAGATGGAGAGTTCGATCCTCCACCACAAGATCTTGTCGTTTTTTTTTATCTTGCCCCGCTGTGCATTATCAAACATGAAAGCAACCGATCGTTGGTCCGTGAGGAGAGTGAATCTCCTGCCGGCCAGGTAATGCCACCAATGTCGCACAGCTTCTACTATGGCCTGGGCCTCCTTTTCGACTGAGGAGTGGTGGATTTCGGAAGCATGGAGGGTACGAGAGAAGAAGGCCACGGGTCTGCCCGCTTGGTTGAGGGTGGCCGCCAGAGCTACGTCGGACGCATCGCTCTCAACCTGGAAGGGGAGGGACTCGTCGATGGCGCGCATCGTGGCCTTTGCAATGTCTGCTTTGATGCGGCTGAAGGCCTGGCGGGCCTCTACCGACAGGGGAAAAGCTGTGGATTGGATCAGGGGATAGGCCTTGTCCGCATAGTTGGGGACCCATTGGGCGTAGTAGCTGAAAAACCCTAGGCAACGTTTCAGGGCCTTGGAGCGGTGAGGGAGGGGGAACTCCATAAGGGGGCGCCTGCGTTCAGGGTTGGGGCCTATAACTCCATTTCACACTGCGTAGCCGAGGATGGCTCGGCGGTCGGTGCTAAACACGCATTTATCCTTGTTGTATGTAAGGTTAAGGATTTTAGCGGTCTGGAGAAATTTTAGGAGGTTGGTGTCGTGGTCCTGCTGGTCGTGGCCGCAGATGGTGACATTATCTTTTTTTTTTAAATAATTTTTATTAAAGGTTTTCATAAAATGTCAATAACAAAATGAGAAAGAAAAAAGAACCCAACAGGGTTAAGTACAAAACACAATCTAAAAAAGCAACCCCCCAAACCCCTCCCCCCCCCCCCCTGTACCTAAATAATAAATTAACATTAACACCCCGACTTAACACAGCAGGTGTACACACCCCCTCAGACCCTCCAGTGTAAATAACATAAACAAAAATAAAGTAAACCCCCCCCCCGCCACACCCCGAGCTGCTGCTGCCATTGACCAATGTCTAGCGTTCTGCCAGAAAGTCTAAGAACAGTTGCCACCGCCTAAAGAACCCTTGTACCAACCCTCTCAAGGCGAATTTCACCCTCTCCAATTTAATGAACCCTGCCATATCGCTGATCCAGGATTCCACGCTTGGGGGCCTCGTATCTTTCCACTGAAGGAGAATCCTTCGCCGGGCTACCAGGGACGCAAAGGCCAGAATTCCGGCCTCTTTCGCCTCCTGCACTCCCGGCTCCTCTGCCACCCCAAATATTGCAAGCCCCCAGCCCGGTTTGACCCTGGATCCTACCACCTTCGACACCGTCCTCGCTACGCCCTTCCAAAATTCCTCCAGCGCTGGGCATGCCCAGAATATATGGGTGTGATTAGCTGGGCTCCCTGAGCACCTAACACACCTGTCCTCACCCCCAAAGAACCGGCTCATCCTTCTCCTGATCATGTGTGCCCTGTGCAGCACCTTAAACTGTATGAGGCTGAGCCTCGCGCACGAAGAAGAAGAATTCACCCTCCCTAGGGCATCTGACCACGTCCCCTCTTCGATCTCCTCTCCCAACTCCTCCTCCCACTTACCTTTCAACTCCACCATCGAGGCCTCCTCCTCCTCCTGCATCACCTGGTAAGTTTCTGAGATCTTCCCCACTCCCACCCATCCCCCCGAGAGCACCCTGTCCTGTACTGTGTGTGGCAGTAGCCGCGGGAATTCCACCACCTGCCGTCTGGCAAACGCCCTTACCTGTAAGTACCTGAAGGTGTTCCCCAGGGGGAGCCCGTACTTCTCCTCCAGCTCACCCAAGCTCGCAAACTTCCCATCCACAAACAGGTGCCAAAACTTTCGTATCGCTGCCCTGTGCCACCCCGCAAAGCCTCCACCTGTTCTTCCTGGGGCGAACCGGTGGTTCCCCCGTAATGGGGTCCCCGGCGAGGCCCCAACTTCCCCCCTATGCCGCCTCCACTGCCCCCAAATTTTGAGGGCTGTCAGCACCACCGGGCTCATGGTGTACCTCCTTGGAGGGAGTGGCAGCGGCGCCGTTGCCAGCGCCCCCAGACTCGTACCCACACAGGATGCCGTCTCCAGCCTCTTCCATGCAGCCCCCTCCCCCTCCATCACCCACTTGCGCACCATTGTCGCATTGGCGGCCCAGTAGTACCCACAGAGGTTGGGCAGCGCCAGCCCCCCCCTATCTCTACTCCGCTCCAGGAACACCCTTCTCACCCTCGGAGTCCCTCGCGCCCACACAAACCCCATTATACTCCTGTTAACCTGCCTGAAAAAAGCCTTCGGGATAAACACGGGGAGGCACTGGAACAGGAACAAAAACCTTGGGAGCACCGTCATTTTGATTGACTGCACCCTACCCGCCAGGGACAGCGGCAACGCGTCCCACCTCTTGAACTCCTCCTCCATTTGCTCCACCAGCCTTGTAAAGTTAAGTCTATGCAGGGCCCCCCAGCTCCTGGCCACCTGGACCCCCAAATATCTGAAGCTCCTCTCCGCCCCTTTTAGTGGGAGCTCGCCAATCCCCCTCTCCTGGTCCCCTAGCTGAACTACGAACAGCTCGCTCTTCCCCATATTGAGCTTGTACCCCGAAAAGTCCCCGAATTCCCTAAGGATCCTCATTACCTCTGGCATTCCTCCCACCGGGTCCACCACATAAAGCAGCAGGTTGTCCGCATAAAGCGACACCGTATGCTCCTCCCCACCCCGCACTAACCCCCTCCAGTTCCTCGACTCTCTCAGTGCCATAGCCAGGGGTTCAATCGCCAGTGCGAAGAGCAGGGGGGACAGGGGACACCCCTGTCTTGTCCCTCGGTGCAAGCGAATGTACTCGGACCTCCTCCTATTTGTGGCCACACTCGCCATTGGGACCTCATACAACAGCCTAACCCACCTGACAAACCCCTCCCCAAACCCGAACCTCTTCAGCACCTCCCATAGGTACCCCCACTCTACCCTATCGAAGGCTTTCTCAGCGTCCATCGCCACCACTATCTCCGCCTCCCCCTCCCTCGCCGGCATCATGATAACGTTCAAAAGCCTCCGCACATTCGCGTTCAACTGTCTCCCCTTCACAAACCCCGTCTGGTCTTCATGGATGATCTGTGGCACACAATCCTCAATCCTCGTGGCTAAGACCTTCGCCAGCACCTTGGCATCTACATTTATCAAGAAAATCGGTCTGTAAGACCCACATTGCAGGGGATCCTTGTCCCGCTTCAGGATCAAGGAGATCAGTGCCCGGGACATCGTCGGGGGTATAGCCCCCCCCCCCCCTCCCTTTCCTCATTGAAGGTCCTAACTAACAGCGGGCCCAACAGGTCCATATAATTTTTATAGAACCCGACCGGGAAACCATCCAGCCCCGGTGCCTTCCCCGCCTGCATGCTTCCTATCCCTTTGATCAGCTCCTCCAGCCCAATCGGGGCCCCCAGTCCCGCCACCAGTCCCTCTTCCACCTTTGGAAACCTAAATTGGTCCAGGAAACGGCCCATCCCTCCCTCCTCCCGTGGGGGCTCGGATCGGTACAATTCCTCGTAGAAGTCCCTGAAGACCCCATTGATGCCAACCCCACTCCGCTACACGCTCCCTCCCCTGTCCTTAACTCCCCCGATCTCCCTAGCTGCGTCCCGCTTCCGAAGCTGATGCGCCAGCATCCGGCTTGCCTTTTCCCCATACTCGTAGACCGCCCCCTGGGCCTTCCTCCACTGCACCTCCGCCTTCCTGGTGGTCACCAGGTCGAATTCTGCCTGGAGGCTGCGCCTCTTCCTCAACAATCCTTCCTCAGGCTCTTCCGCATACCTCCTGTCTACCCTCACCATCTACCCCACCAGCCTCTCCCTCTCCCCCCCCTGCTCCCTCCGCTCCTTGTGGGCCCTGATGGAGATCAGCTCTCCCCTCACCACCGCCTTCAGTGCCTCCCATACCATCCCCACTCGGACCTCCCCGTTGTCGTTGGTCTCCAAGTACCTCTCTATACTTCCTCGGACCCGCTCGCTCACCACCTCGTCCACCAACAGCCCCACCTCCAAGCGCCACAGCGGGCGCTGGTCCCTCTCCTCCCCCATCTCCAAGTCCACCCAATGCGGGGCGTGGTCTGAAATGGCTATTGCCGAATACTCGGTATCCTCTACTCTCGCTATCAGCGCCCTACTCAAAATGAAAAAGTCAATTCGAGAATAAGCCTTATGGACATGTGAGAAGAATGACAATTCCCTAGCCCCTGGCCTTGCAAATCTCCAAGGGTCCACCCCTCCCATTTGGTCCATAAATCCCCTCAACACTCTAGCCGCTGCCGGCTTCCTACCCGTCCTAGACCTGGAGCGATCCAGTGCCGGATCCAACACCGTGTTAAAGTCTCCTCCCATTATCAGGTCTGGGATCCGACCCAACATACGCCGCATAAAACCCGCATCGTCCCAGTTCGGAGCATACACATTGACCAGTACCACCCTCTCTCCCTGCAACTTACCACTTACCATTATGTACCTACCGCCATTATCTGCCACAATGCTCGACGCCTCGAATGACACCTTCTTTCCCACCAAGATCGCCACCCCTCGATTTTTGGCATCTAGCCCCGAATGAAACACATGACCTACCCACCCTTTCCTCAGTCTTACCTGGTCTGCCACCTTCAGGTGTGTCCCCTGGAGCATAACCACATCCGCCTTGAGCCCCTTCAGGTGCGCGAATACGCGGGCCCGCTTAACCGGCCCATTCAGTCCCCTTACATTCCAGGTTATCAGCCGGATCAGGGGGCTACCCGCCCCCCTCCCCCGCCGACTAGCCATGACCCCTCCTCGGCCAGCCACGCGCCCGCACCCCACACCCGGCCCGTTCCCCACAGCGGCATACCCCCGTCTTGACCCACCCCAGTCGCTCCAGCTCCTCCTTGACTTTGGCAGCAGCAACTCGATCCCCCCCCCCCCCCCCCCGGCCAGCACCCATCCTAGCTGGTTTACTCCCCCCATTGCACTTCCGCAAGTCAGCTGACTCCTGCTGACCCCGGCCACTCCTGCCTCCCCTTCGACTCCTCCCATTGTGTGGCACACCCTCCTCTCCCGCTCCCTATCCACAGGCTCTCCCCCTCCGCCCTCCGTTCTAAGCGCGGGAAACAATCCTCGCTTACCCGCCCCGGCCCCGCCTGCCCCCAGTCTTCGGCGCGGGAAGACAATCCCGCGCTCTCCACCTACCCGGCCCCGCCACCAACCAAAACAGTGCCCAACCCGCCCCATCCACCCTCCCCAACCCGAAAGAGAAAAACACAGAGAAAAAGAAACCCAAAACAATGCAAAGGCCCCCCCTCCCTACCCCCCCCGAACCAAAATTAGGCATAACATATCCACCGCAGTCCCCAGTCGCCCATCCCGACCCTCAGTCTGTGTCCAGCTTCTCGGCCTGAACAAAGGCCCACGCCTCCTCCGGAGACTCAAAGTAATGGTGCCGGTCCTTGTAGGTAACCCACAGTCGCGCCGGCTGCAACATGCCAAACTTCACCCCCTTCCTGTGCAGCACCGCCTTCGCTCGATTGTACCCGGCCCTCCTCTTCGCCAGCCCCGCACTCCGGTCCTGATATATCCGAACTTCCGCGTTCTCCCACCGGCTGCTCCTCTCCTTCTTGGCCCACCTGAGCACGCACTCCCGATCGACGAACCGATGGAACCGCACCAGCACCGCCCGCGGAGGCTCGTTAGCCTTGGGCCTCCTCGCCAACACTCTATGGGCCCCTTCCAGCTCCAGGGGCCCCTGGAATGACCCCGCTCCCATCAGCGAGTTCAACATGGTGACCACATAGGCCCCCACGTCCGGCCCCACCAGCCCCTCCGGGAGGCCCAGAATCCGCAGATTCTTCCACCTTGACCGATTCGCCATCTCCTTGAACCGCTCCTGCCATTTCTTGTGGAGCGCCTCGTGCAGCTCCACCTTTACCGCCAGGCCTAAGATCTCGTCCTCATTGTCAGAGATCTTTTGTCGAGTTTTGTGAGGGCCACGAAGAATCCAGCACGAGTTTTAAGGATACAAAGTAATAACATTTATTTACAATAACATATATATATATAACAGCAGCAGCAACTTCCCTTGCTGCACACAGCTTCCTGCTGGTTCCAAACTGGCCAGCTGTATTTATACTAGGAGTTTACTAATGGTTTCTCCGCCCCCCTCATTGGGGAAGCTCATACTCCCACAGGATTGTGGGATTGTCATTAGTCCCCAGCCAATGGTAAGTAGGCAGGTTATAACATCCCTTCCCCCCCCAAAGTCCAAGGACCCTGGCGAAGGAGGACGTCGGACTCGTTTGGCCGCAGGCCGGACACCATTTGCACGCGGCGCTGGATCAGGCGGCGTGTAACGAGACGGAGACCGGCGCTTCCGTGATGAACGGCGCGGTTGTACATCCACGGCCCGTGGACCCGAGGATTCCCCCTCTGATGCGTCCTGTGTCTCCATCTCGGAGTCAGAGTTTGCTGCCTCCGTCATGTCAGCGTCTCTCTCTCCATTCGGTTCTGTAACGACCTGCGCAGGCTTCGAGTGAGGCACCAGTGGAAGATTGTGAGGACTACCTTCCCTTGTCTCTGGTCTCTGCGGCTGTAGAAATGAGCTCCGGGGGCGGGGAATCTTTTGAGGGGATAGTCTTCTGGACCGAACGTGGTCTACATGTTTGCGCTGGAGACGACCCTGGGCTTGCACCTGGTAAGATATAGGGCCCGGTTGGCGAAAGATTACACCAGGAACCCACTGGGCACCACCAGCAAAATTCCGAACGAACACTGGGTCACCGGGCGCAAACTGCCGAATCGGCCGATGCCGAGAAAATCCCTGTCCCTGCCGTTCTAGTGTGCGGCGTACTTTTGCGCCAATGTCTGGGAAAACCATACTAAGGTGGGTGCGAAGTCTCCGGCCCATTAGGAGTTCTGCGGGAGCTACCCCAGTCACCGCATGGGGGGTGGTCCTATACGTAAACAAAAAGCGAGCCAGTCTCGTGTCCATTGATCCGGAAGACTGCTTCTTTAGGCCTCTTTTGAATGTCTGCACTGCGCGCTCCGCCAACCCATTTGAAGCAGGGTGGTAAGGGGCAGTGCGGATATGGCGGATGCCGTTCATCTTCGTGAACCTCGCAAAATCCTCACTCGTGAATGGAGTGCCGTTATCTGTGACCAGCACCTCGGGGAGGCCATGCGTACTAAACGACAAACGCATCTTTTCGATTGTTGCGCAGGACGTTGTCCCCTGCATCTTATGTACCTCTAGCCATTTGGACTGGGCGTCAATTAATAGAAGGAACATGGATCCTTGAAAAGGGCCTGCGAAATCTGCATGCAAGCGTGCCCAAGGCCGCCCTGGCCATTCCCAGTGATGTAGGGGCGCGGCCGGCGGAAGCTTCTGATGCTCCTGGCAAATGGAGCAGTTTTGGGCCACCTTCTCAATATCGGTGTCGAGGCCTGGCCACCAGACAAAACTCCGGGCCAACATTTTCATTTTGGTCACACCTGGATGCCCATTGTGCAAGTCTGTTAGTATCTGCTCCTGGTCTTTTTCCGGGACAATTACACGTGTCCCACACAAGAGGATGCCGTCTTCCACACTGAATTCTGACAGCTTGGAGGAAAATGCCCGCAACTCGCCTGGGAGCTGTGTATGCTGCCCACCATACAGGACTATGTGCCGAACCTTTGACAGGACTGGCTCCGTCTGGGTCCACTCACGGATCTGTGATGCCGTGACAAGCAAGGTGTCCATAAAATTTAGGGTTGCAACCACCTCACCGGCCGTGGGGGTCGACATGGGTCCGGTCGATAAAGGCAATCAGCTCAGTGCATCGGCATTTGCTATCTGCGTACCTGGTTTGTGCTCCAGAGAATACTCGTATGCAGCAAGCAACAAAGCCCAGCGCTGGATCCGTGCGGAAGCAATGGGCGGTATTGACTTATCCTCTCTGAAAAATCCCATCTCCGTTGCCAGTTTTGTGAGGGCCACGAAGAATCCAGCACGAGTTTTAAGGATACAAAGTAATAACATTTATTTACAATAACATATATATATAACAGCAGCAGCAACTTCCCTTGCTGCACACACCTTCTTGCCGGTTCCTGAACTGGCCAGCTTTATTTATACTAGGAGTTTACTAATGGTTTCTCCGCCCCCCCCCTCATTGGGGAAGCTCATACTCCCACAGGATTGTGGGATTGTCATTAGTCCCCAGCCAATGGTAAGTAGGCAGGTTATAACATCGGGCCTCTCGGATCTCCACCCCCTGGGCAGTCTGTGTCTCCAGCAGCTTATCAATAGAAGCCTTCATCGGCTCTAGCAGGTCCGTTTTAATCTCTCTGAGGCAGCACTGGATACCGTCCTGTTGCTCTTCCGTCCACTGCCTCCACGCTGCCTGGTCTCCGCCCGCCGCTATTTTGTCCTTCTTCCCTCCCTTCTTCTGGTCCACCACCTCTTTTTTGTCACCCCGCTCCTAGTTAAAGCCATATACTGACGGGGAGCTTTTATTAACTCCTTCTCACACCGGGAAATGTCGAAAAAGTGCCCTTGGGGGCCCTGAAAAGAGACCAAAAGTCAGTTTTTGCGGGAGCCGCCGAATGTGCGACTTAGCTCCGCATAGCAACTGGAAGTCTCGAGAGGGAATCCTTTTGGCAGTGTTCGCTTCACCAATCTGCCCCAAAATGTCTGTGAGATAGTGACATTATCGAGATACGGGAATGTTGCCCGTAAACCGTACCGGTCAACCATTCGGTCCATCTCGCGCCGGAAGACCGAGACCCCGTTGGTGACACCAAAGGGAACCCTTAAGAAGTGATAGAGCCGCCCATCTGCCTCGAAGGCAGTGTATTTGTGGTCACTAGTGCGGATGGGAAGCTGGTGGTAGGCGGACTTGAGATCCACGGTGGAGAAGACCTTATAATGCGCGATCCTGTTTACCAGGTCGGATATGCGGGGGAGAGGGTACGCGTCCAGCTGCGTAAACCTGTTGATGGTCTGACTAGTCGATGACCATCCTATGCTTCTCCCCGGTCTTTACCACCACTACTTGAGCTCTCCAGGGGCTGTTACTGGTTTCAATGACCTCTTCCCTCAGTAGCCTTCGGACCTCTGATCTAATAAAGAGCTGGTCCTGGGCACTGTAGGGTCTGCTCCTGGTGGCAACGGGTTTGCAAGGGGTGAGGTTCGCAAACAGGGAAGGCGGGTCGACCTTCAGGGTCACGAGGCCACAGACAATAAGGGGGGGTATGGGGCCGCCGAATTTGAAGGTCAGACTTTGAAGGTTACACTGGAAGTCTAAACCCAGGAGTGTAGCCGCGCAGAGGTTGGGAAGGACGTAGAGACGGAAATTTTTGAACTCCCTTCCCTGGACTGTGAGGTTTGCGACACAAAACCCCTTTATCTCCACTGAGTGTGAAGCGGAGGCCAGGGAGATTTTTTGATTAATGGGGTGGATGAGGAGAGAACAGCGCCTTACCGTGTCAGGGTGTATGAAGCTCTCCGTGCTCCCAGAGTCGATTAGGCAGGACGTCTCGTGCCCGTTGATGATTACGGTCGTCGTAGCAGTTGAGAGTGTTCGAGGCCGAGACTGATCCAGAGTCACCGAGGCTAATCGCAGCAGTTGAGAGTTCTCTTCGGGCAGTGCGTGGTCAGCCGAGTTGGGGTCCTGAGGATTCATCCAAGATGGCGACTCCCATTGGTCGCACATGGCTGGGGGTGCACAAAATGGCGGCGCCCATCCCTCCAATGTGGCGTCCGCGGAACAAGATGGTGGTGCCCGGGGTCCGCACGTGGCCCTGGAATATGAAGATGGCGGCGACCGCTGGCTGCATGGGGCCCATGAAGAAGTTTGTGGTTGCGGTCCGCATTCGCCGCCGGAGACTGCGGCAATCGCACGGGCCTGGCATACCCCCACAAAATGGCCCTTTTTACCGCATCCCTTGCAGGTGGATGCGTGGGCTGGGCAGCGCTGGCGGGGGTGCTTGGCCTGCCTGCAAAAGTAGCAGCGGGGCCCCTCGGGTTTGCCAGGCCGCCTTGCAGCGCAGGCCTTTAGGGGAATGGAGGAAGTCTCGGGGTCGGCCGCGGAGGAGTTCCAAGCTGCCCAGGGGGCTGCCGCGCGGTCGGGAACGTAAGCGCGGGTGTTCCTGGAGGCCACGTCCAGGGAGCCTGCAAGGGCCCGTGCCTCCCTGAGACCCCGGGTGTCCTTTTCTAACAGACGCTGGCGGATTTGTGAAGATAGCATACCTGCCACGAAAGCGTCCCGGACTAAGAGTTCCGTGTGTTCGCTCGCCGAAACTTGCGGGCAGCTGCAGCTACTTCCCAACACCAGGAGTGCACGGTCGAATTCCTCCAGCGATTCCCCAGGGGTTTGTCGCCTTGTTGCAAGCAGGTGCTGGGCGTAGACCTGGTTTACCGGGCAAATTTAATGCCCTTTTAGCAGCTCTATTGCTGCATCGAAGTCTTCCGCTTCCTCGATGAGGGTGTAAATCTCCGGGCTCACCCTTAAGTGCAGGACGTGCAGTTTCTGCTCTCCCGTGGGTGCATTTTCGGCCACCCGAGATACCCTTTAAAGCACGCCAGCCAGTGCTTAAAGATTGCCGCTAAGTTCGCCGCGTGGGGGCTAAGTTGCAGACACTCCGGCTTGATTCGGAACTCCATCCTTTCTTCTTTAAAAAACTAGCTTATTAAATTGATGCACGATCAATGACCACTAAAGCGAGGTTGTAGTCCAACTGAAGGCTTTAACAAGCTAGATGTTTCCCCCAGCAGCTCAGGTACAGAATTAAGGCTGCTGGGGCGGCACGGGTTCTTATACCCCGCCTAGCAGGGGGGAGCTATCATACATTCTAACCAATAGAAAGCATACAGTTTCCACCAATGGTGCTTTAGCCTATCAGGTACCGTAAGACCTATAATACTACACTACCAAAGTGGATAACTTCACATTTCCCCAAATTATACTGCATCTGCCATTCATTTGCCCACTCACTCAACTTGTCCAAATCACACTGAAGGATCTCTGCATCCTCCTCACAGCTCACCCTCCCACATAACTGGCGTCACCTGCAAATTTGGAGATATTACATTTTGTCCCTCGTCTAAATCATTCATATATATCATGAACAGCTGGGGTCCGAGCAGCGATCCCTGCGGTATCCCACTAGTCACTGCCTGCCAATTTGAAAAAGGCCCGTTAATTCCTATTCTTTGTTTCCTGTCTGCCAACCTGTTTTCTATCCATCTCATACACTACCCCCCAATCCCATGCGCTTTAATTTTACACGCTAATCTTTTATGCGGGACTTTGTCAAAAGCCTTCTGAAAGTCCAAATACACCACATCCACTGGCTCCCCTTCGTCAATTCTTTGCATCCAATCCACCCTAACCTGCACATCTTTGGACAGTGGGAGGAAACCGGTGCACCCGGAGGAAACCCACACAGATACGGGGAGAGCATGCAGACTCCGCACAGACAGTGACCCAAGGCCGGAATTGAACTCGGGTCCCTGGCGCTGTGAGGCGCTGTTTAGGATTGCTCCAATTGAGAATGTTCCAGTGCGACCAGTCGAGTCTCAGTCTGTAAAGTTTAATGTGAAACAGAGATCACCTTGGAGTTTTGTGTATGTTGAGAGTTCAATCCATGACACAGACTCTTCAGTTGTGGCTGGAGACAGCTGGGGGGAGTGTGGTGTCTGCAGCTTTGTAATTAAACCCTGGAGAATCTGTCTTGTCTCAAACTCTACTGAACGCCGAACCCATTTTAAATTCTAGGTCATGTCTCCTGCAAGCAGATAAATGGGCTTCTAAAATAAACCTGCTGAATATTCATAGCTGTGTCACAGTGCAGCTAGACTTCCTGGACACAAACATAGCCAGGGTCAGTGAGCCTCTAACGGTGTCTAAATGCTGCCCACTCACTCTTACACACACACACAGCTCCTGCAGCACACACACATACCCTCCACCTCGCCGACTCAAACCACCCCACACACACACACACACACACACCAACCCCCCCACACACACACACTCTCCACACCCCACCCCCACACACACTTCGCCCCCTCACACAAACCCCCTCTACCCCCACACACCCCCTCCACCCCCCAACAAACAAACCCTCCACCTTGTCCACTCAAACCACCCCACACACTCACACCACCCACCCTTCACACCCCCTCACACACCCCAACCCCTCCCACCCCCCACACACACCCTCCACACCCCCCACACACACCAATCCCCCACGCAAACCCTCCACACCCCCCACACACACCCTCCACACCCCCCACACACACTGCCCCCACACACACACACACACAAACCCCCACACACACACAAACCCCCCACACACACACAAACCCCCCACACACACACAAACCCCCCCCACACACACACCCTGCACCCCCCCTCACACATACACACATTCCCCCCACACACACCCTGCACCCCCCTCACACCCCCCCCACACACACACACATTTCCCCCCACACACACCCCACACCCCCACACACACCCTCCGCCCCACACACACCCTCCGCCCCACACACACCCTCCACCCCCCACTCACACATTATGCCCCCACACACACAAGCCACCCCCACACACACCCTCCACCTCCCCCACACACACCCATCCCACACACACATGTCTATTTTAATGCTTTTTGAGATGTCCAACGCCTCTTTCTTAATATCAGCATGACTCAGAAAATCTGCACACTCTATCCTATACTCCTCATCCACCAGGTCCTTCTCTTTGGTGAATACTGAGGCAAAGTATTCATTTAGGATCTCTCCCATTTCCTCTGTTTCCACACATAGCTTCCCTCCAATATCCTTGAATGGACCAACCCTTTCTCTGGCCACCATCTTGCTCTTTACATATGTACTAAATGCCTTAGAATTTTCCTTAATCCTGTTTGCCAACGACATTTCATAACCCCTTTTGGCCTTCCTAACTCCTACCTTAAGTTCCTTCCTACTTGCTTTATATTCTTCAAGGGCTTCATCTGTCCTGTACCTTTTACACTTTACGAATGCTTCCTTTTTCTTTTTGACAAGATTCATAACATCCCTCATTATCCAGGGTTCCCGATACTTGCCATCCTTATCTTTCATCCTCACAGGAACATGCCAGTCCTGAATTCCAATCAACTGACATTTGAAAGCCTCCCACATGCCGGATGTTAATTTTCCCTCAAACAGCCTCACCCAGTCAACACTCTCCAGATCCTGCCAATGCTGTTGTAATTAGCCTTCCCCCAGTCTAACACCATCACCTGAGGACCACTCTTGTCCTTTTCCATAAGCAGCTTAAAACTTATAGAATTATGATCACAGTTCCCGAAATGATCTCCTCCCTAACAGCACAGTGGGTGTGCCTACATCACATGGACTGTAGTGGTTCAAGAAGGCAGCTCACTACCACCTTCTCAAGGGCAATTAAGTATGGCCATTAAATGCTGGCCTAGCCAGCGACACCCACAACCCTTGAATTAATAAAGAAAATACACCCAGGTCCCACTGCATCTGCATCCCCTTCTCACATCCTCCCAATTCAACTCCACCTTCTATGCATTAAGTTTCATCTGCCATGTGGCTGCCCATTCCATTATGTTCTCTTGAATTTTATCATTATCCTCCTCTCTGTTCTCACAGCAGGAAAGTTGCACGGGTGCAAAATATGGTGAGAATCGGGAAATTCCCGATTTTCCAGACCCCTCGCTGGTGACGGAGCGAGGTTCCCGTCACGGATGGTTGGGAACTTCATTAAAACACATTAACATCTTATTAGTGAGCCCTCCCCTCAGGACATCCCACTTACTGAATATTCCATCGGGTGTGAGCGTGATGTTACTCCAGCGTCATTTACAACTGTATAAAACGAGAACCTGGTTACCTTGCCTCCGAAGGGGCTATCGGAGGTAAATGCTCATGTCACTGCCACACTCCAGGGTGCCAATTGCTGAGGGGGCATGGGAGAGGGGTGGGGGACCCAAAGAAGTGAAACTCGAGGTGGGGGGGTTGCAATCTTGGCCTCTCATAGAATCATAGAATTACTTCAGTGCAGAAAGAGGCCATACTGTCCATTGAGTCTGCACTGACGTAACCCAAGGCCAGACTTGAAACCGGGTTCCTGGAGTGTGAGGCAGTAGTGCTATGTGGCACCGTGCCACCCTATCTTAGGGTAGGGGATACGCACAAGCATTAGCGGCCCTTCATGGCAATGAGCTTCTAGATTTAAAGGGGCCTAGTGGCTGGTTTGCAGGCAGTGCTTCCCCTGTCCTCCTTGCTGGGCTTTTGGCGATATCAACAATGAGGGATTACTCTTCTAGAGTGGCAGCTGGAAAGTGGGTGTGAGCAGGTGAATTCACAGGTCAACACAGGGGCAACTGTGAGGTCCCTGGGTGGGGTCCCGTGAGATACAGGGCTGTATAGGCAGAATGGGGTCTCTGACAAGGGATGGTTTCCAGCCTGATGAGGGCTGATTGCCCTCACACTGGGCAGAGGACAAGTGCAGTCAGAATAAACCACACTCAAGCTGAACTTTGAGGCCTGAGGGCATGAGATGTCTGCAAGTTCAAGGCCACTGGATTTGGAAGCTAGGCTGTGGCTGTCAGAGATTAGACCATAAGACATAGGAGCGGAAGTAAGGCCATTCGGCCCATCGAGTCCACTCCACCATTCAGTCAGGCTGATTTCAACTCCATTTACCCGCTCTCTCTCCATAGCCCTTAATTCCTCGAGAAATCAAGAATTTATCAACTTCTGTCTTAAAGACACTCAACGTCCCGGCCTCCACCGCCCTCTGTGGCAATGAATTCCACAGACCCACCACTCTCTGGCTGAAGAAATTTCTCCTCATCTCTGTTCTAAAGTGACTCCCTTTTATTCTAAGGCTGTGCCCCCGGGTCCTAGTCTCCCCTGCTAATGGAAACAACTTCCCTACATCCACCCTATCTAAGCCATTCATTATCTTGTAAGTTTCTATTAGATCTCCCCTCAACCTCCTAAACTCCAATGAATATAATCCCAGGATTCTCAGACGTTCATCGTATGTTAGGCCTACCATTCCTGGGATCATCCGTGTGAATCTCCGCTGGACCCGCTCCAGTGCCAGTATGTCCTTCCTGAGGTGTGGGGCCCAAAATTGCTCACAGTATTCTAAATGGGGCCTAACTAATGCTTTATAAAGCTTCAGAAGTACATCCCTGCTTTTATATTCCAAGCCTCTTGAGATGAATGATTAGTGTGGTTATGGAAGCAAGGCTGTGGCTGTCAGGAGATTAGTGTGTCAGAGATTAGTGTATGGGTGGCTGGCTGTTGAAGTTGGAAGGCTCGCTTGATCCTCAGACCATGAGAATATTTTGTTCATTAAATGGTCAACAGTAACAAAGGTTTGAAAGTCAACTGCGTGACATTCTACATATCACACTAACCATTGAACAACAAGGAAACCTCAAAGTTCCATATTGGTACCAATACAAAGGTATATCAGCTCATTTTCACACAAAAAATGCAAACACACAGTATCATCCTCATAGATTCCTCAACAGAAACAGAGGATAAGCTCAAGAATATGTCATCATGTCCAGAACTTTGTCGTAGAAATCATTAGAAGGGGTCCTCGAAGGATGAAGCTGATTGTAAATTGAAGTCTTTAAATGCATCAGATGTGTCTCGCCTGACATGGGGAAGCCAGCTGCCTAATTAGCTCCCTCATCCTTCCTTGGCGAGTCAATTGTGCCAATTTAGTCAGCATTGCAATTAATGAGTGAGCAATTAATTGGCGTCCAATAATTAACCCTTTAATCACATTTTCATTTCATGGTTTAAGTTTCATTTGTGATTCACTTTTTGTTTAAAGCAGCTCCCCTTTTAGGGACTGTCCCTTTAATTTGTCCATCAGTTTATTTGATTTAGCTTACTTGCTTATTTGTCATGATGTGGAGATACCAGCGGAGACTGGGGTGGGCACATTAAGAAGTCTTACAACACCAGGTAAAAGTCCAACAGGTTGGTTTGGAATCACTAGTTTTCGGAGAGTAGCTCCTTCATCAGGTGAGGCTGCGCTCCGAAAGCTCGTGATTCCAAACAAACCTGTTGGACTTTAACCGGTGTTGTAGGACTTCTTACTTATTTGTGTTGACCAAAACAGTTGGAACCCAAAATTGTTGGAAGTCTAGCCCATACAAAATAATTGGATGCCTCGCCCTCAGGCATTGAACTCCGAGGCTAATATTCACATCCCCATAACAGAGAGATTACATCGATGTGTCCCCCAATGCAAGGCGTTATAGTGAATGCGTTCATCAGTCACCCCATTCAGGACATGCCAGGTGGCTGCATCTCATTCTCCCTTGAGGTTAGAGCACAGGTTTATTGAATGCACTCAACTGCCCTCACTCCTCACCTCTGGGGGAGTTATGTGGCCTGCTGAAGTTCTCGAGGGTCGAAGCTCTTTGTTCAGGTGTAGTTGAGAGGGACAACTTTGGGGAAGTGGTTACTGTATGACAGGGGAGGGAGTGAGGCTTATTGGCAAGGCACCACACACTTGGGGGAAGCACATGGGAGGATGCTCCAGATCCTGAGAGGTCTGTGCGTCAGGGCATTGCCAGGAATTCTCATCGCTCACTTTAATGTTCTCCTCCTTTCAGTTTTTGATTCTTAAGAGAGGTAACAGATGTGCTAATTGTGAGGGCCCACATGCACATCAACTTGGACCGGGACCAAGCGAGCCAGGGCCATGGGCTACCCATGCAGAGCAGGTTCAGGGTGTCATCGATCGCACCCATGAGGCACCATTTCTGAACCGCAAGGGATATGACTTCCTCAACTTCTAGATCATCTGTGACCACGCGGTGCGCATTATACAGGCATGTGCTCGTTTCCCGGGGAGCATCCATGATAGTTACATGTTGGGGCACTTGTAGCTTACAATTTCCCTTGTCATCCATGGTTCCCGAATCCTGCCATTTCTATCCTTCATTTTTGTGGGGACATGCCAATCCTGCACTTCAATCAACTGGCCTTTAAAAGCCTCCCACTTTTAGCCGCTCCCAATCCACATTCCCCAGTTCCTTCTAATTTGGATGTAATTCACCCTCCCCCAATTAAGCACCCTCACCCGTGGGCCACTCTTGTCCTTATTTATGACAATTTGAAATCTTATGGAATTATGGTCACGAAGCCGAAAATGCTCACCCACTGAAACATCAATCACCTGGCTTGGCGCATTCTCCAATACCAAGTCTAATATGGCCCTCTCCCTGGTTGGATTGTCAACATACTGTATCAAAAAGCCCTCCTGGACACATCTAGCAAATTTCTCTCCATCTGAGCCCCTGGCTGTAAGGGATGCTGTTCTAACCTGCCTGCTTACCACTGGCTGGGGACTAATGTCAATCCCACAATCCTTTGGGAGTATGTGCTCCATTAGCAGATTCCCTGCATAAATAAAGCTGGCCAGTTTGGAACCAGCTAGAGAGGAGTGAGCAGCAAGGGAGTTGCTGCTGCTGTTGTATATATATTTGTTATTGTAAATAAATGTTATTTCTTTCTATCCTTCAATTCGTGCTGGATTCTTCGTGGCCCTCACAAAAGATTCCCAGTCAATATGGGGGAAGTTAAAGTCGCCCATCACAACTACCCTGCTTTAGTCACACCTTTTCAGTATCGGACTACAAAATTGCTCCCCAGTCTCCTGCGGGCTGTTGAGAGGTCTGTAGTACACTCCCAACATTGTGATTTCACCCTTCCTATTCCTGAACTCAACCCATAATGCCTCACTGCAACATCCCTCCAATGTGTCCTCCTGCAACACAGCTGTGATCTGCTCCCTAATCAGCAATGCAACTCCCCGCCTCTTTTGTTTCCCCTTCTGTCCCGTCTAAAACAACGATATCCCAGAATGTTAAGCTGTCAGTCCTCGTCATAATATACACCAGTATATCATGGTGCAGACACACACACACACACTGATGGACATGCAGTGGGACCAATCAGCATACACAACACCGCAGCCAATCACCAGTGAGAGCACACGCACTATAAAGACAGGGGACAGGAGAGTTCCCGCTCATTCTAGTAGCAGCCAGCTCGGAGCACAGAGCTCACAGCCTGCAACACAGACATTCACCATGTGCCGAGTGCATCATCTGGTTCGGACTAGGCAAGGGTCAACAGTTAAAGCTGGTATTGCATTTACCCACAGTTCAAGTATGTTAATATAGTTAACCTTATAATAAAATAGAGTTGCACCACTTCCAGTGTTGCTGACCTGTTTGTGATCCAGAACATCCAACACATCATGGTACAAGGAGTGGTTGCATACTAGCACTTCTGAGACCCACCTGCAACTAATCAGAATTCCGGCATCCTGAAGTATGGAGAACATCAACCCGCCGCCGCCGCTCCGCATCGCCGGCAATCTCGGGGTCAATTGGAAGATTTTTAAACAGCGCTTCCAGCTCTTCCTCGAAGCCACGGACAGTGCGAACGCCTCGGACACCAGGAAGATTGCTCTGCTTCTCTCCACGGCCGGGCAAGACGCCATCCACATCTTCAACTCCCTCACATTCGCGGATGACGAGGACAAGACAAAGTACAAGACGGTTCTCCTCAAATTCGATACCCACTTCAGCATAGAGGTCAATGAAAGCTTCGAAAGATACCTGTTCCAGCAGCGCTTGCAGGGTAAGGACGAGCCTTTCCAATCCTTTTTAACACACCTCCGCATCCTTGTGCAGTCCTGCGGCTACGGGCCCACCTCCGACTCCATGATACGCGACCAGATCGTACTTGGTGTTCTGTCGGACGCCCTGCGTCAGCAGCTCCTCAAAATTAAGCAACTCACCTTAGCGACTGCCATCGAGACCTGTGTCCTGCATGAAAATGCCACCAGCCGGTACTCCCACATACAGGCGGCTGAAACGGCGCGGCAAGGTCCCCATGAGGCGGAACGGGTCCAAACAACTGAACACCTCCAAGACTGCAGCCTGGATGAGGGCGGCCATTTCGCACACTTTTCGCGGCCTCCCGCGCTTGTACGCGCCAAACGAGGGGACGGTGACTTGGAGGAACGTGATGCGCAGGCGCGCACCACGCAGGACCGCACCGCGCATGCGGCATGCGCAGTGGCGCAACGAGCGTACTGACGTCACGTCTCCGCCCATTTAAAGCGGCAGTGTCCTGCAAAATCGCGACAATGCCTACGATGTGGCAGACCTGGCCACTATGCTGCCTGCTGTCGAGCAGCTCAGCCTGCCAATTCGCATCACTTCAGCCAGCCTCGCAGGAACGTTCGGGCTATTCAATCCACGTTCACCGAGTCCGATTCCGACTTCCCGCAGATCAGTGACACCAAGGACCCGAGGGAGCCTTTTCGAGTCGCTGTTATAACAAAGAACAGGCTGTCCCCAAATCAAATAAACCAGCATCTGTCGGTGCACAGCATTGATGCAGACGACGAGTGGTGCGCCACCCTGATGGTCAACCGATCCCAGAAATGATTCCGCCTGGACACTGGTGCTTCCGCTAATCTCCTAGCGTGGTCAGACTTTAAGACCCTTGGGGTTAAACCAACCATTCTTCCATCTTCCTGCCAACTAGTGGACTACAATGGCAATGTCATTCCTGCTACTGGTTCATGCCAACTCGAAGTGACGCACAACTTGCGTAAAGCCATCCTTCCCTTCGAGATCATAGGCTCCTCGAAGGACTCTCTGCTATGCGCACAGGCGTGCTAACTCCTCAACCTCGTTCAACGAGTACACTCTCTCTCTCTCCAGAGGACACGTCTGCCTTCCAGGATGCGGACTTCAGGGCGCAACTCAATGCCATCATCGACCAGCACCGCGACTTTTTCAAAGGCATGGACACGCTTCCATACACTTACAAAATCCTGCTCAAACAAGATGCCACGCCTGTGGTTCATGCACCTCGCAGAGTCCCAGCACCCCTCAAGGACCGCCTCAAGCAGCAGCTGCAGGACCTCCAGGACCAAGGAGTGCTCTCCAGAGTGATGGAACCAACCGACTGGGTCAGTTCCATGGTGTGCATAAAGACGCCTTCCGGCGAGCTCCGGATCTGCATTGACCCAAAGGATCTGAATCGCAACATAATGAGGGAGCATTACCCTATCCCCAAGCGCGAGGAGATCATGTGCGAGATGGCTCGGGCCAACATCTTCACCAAACTTGACGCCTCAAAAGGATTCTGGCAAAATCAACTGGACAGGTCCAGCAGAAAGCTGTGTACCTTTAATACCCAGTTTGGCAGATACTGCTACAACAGGATGCCATTTGGGATTATATCGGCATCAGAAGTATTCCACCGGATCATGGAGCAAATGATGGAGTGCATTGAATGTGTGCGCGTCTATGTTGACAACATCACCATTTGGTCCGCAGGAGCATATCAGTCACCTCCAGCCCGTTTTAAAACGAATACGGGACCAAGGCCTTCGCCTCAACAGAGCCAAATGTTCCTTCGGCCAGACGGAACTCAAGTTCCTAGGGGACCACATCTCCCGGTTGGGTGTGCGGCCGGATGCGGACAAGGTGGCAGCCATCACGGCCATGCAGAAGCCAGCGGATAAGAAGGCGGTCCTCCAATTTTTGGGCATGGTCAACTTCCTGGGAAAGTTCATCCCCAACCTCGCCTCCCATACCACAGCTCTCCGGAACCTGGTCAGGAGGACGCCAGACTTCTAATGGCTTCCCGCCCACGAGTGCAAATGGGAGGAGCTTTAGATCAAGCTTACCACGGCCCCGGTATTGGCATTTTTTGATCCCACGAAGGAAACAAAAATTTCAACGGATGCCAGCCAATCCGGCATTGGAGCGGTGCTCCTGCAACGCGATGAGGCCTCATCATGGGCACCCATTGCATATGCGTCACGTGCCATGACACCCACGGAACAGCGTTACGCGCAGATCGAAAAGGAGTGCCTGGCCCTGTTGACTGGGGTCGACAAATTTCATGATTACGTGTACGGCCTCCCCCAATTCACTGTCGAGACCGACCATCGCCCGCTGGTCAACATTATACAAAAAGACCTGAATGATATGACTCCTCGCCTCCAGTGCATTCTGCTTAAACTTCGGCGGTACGATTTCCAGCTCCTATACACACCGGGCAAGGACCTGATCATAGCCGACGCTCTATCCAGGGCAGTCAACACCCCGTGTGACCCAGAGGGGTTCGTCTGCCAGGATGACGCCCATGTACTCATTGGAGTTTCGAAGGATGCGGGGGGATCTTATTGAAACATATAAAATTATGAAGGGAATAGATAGGATAGATGCGGGCAGGTTGTTCCCACTGGTCGGGGAAAGCAGAACTAGGGGGCATAGCCTCAAAATAAGGGGAAGTAGATTTAGGACCGGGTTTAGGAGGAACATCTTCACCCAAAGGGTTGTGAATCTCTGGAATTCCTTGCCCAGTGAAGCAGTTGAGGCTCCTTCTTTAAACGTTTTTAAGAAAAAGATAAATACCTTTCTAAAGAATAAAGGGATTCGGGGAAATGGTATACGGGCCGGAGAGTGGAGCTGAGCCCACAAAGATCAGCCATGATCTCATTGAATGGCGGAGCAGGCTCGAGGGGCCAGATGGCCTACTCCTGCTCCTAGTTCTTATGTTCTTATATGTGGCCTTCACGGCCTCCAATCTGCCGGCCACGGATGAACGCCTTATCCACATTCGCCGCGAGACAGCGGCTGACCCCCTGCTACAGCGTGTCATGCGTCACATGACGGACGGGTGGCTCAAGGGCCAATGCCCGCAGTTCTACAATATCAGAGACAATCTGGCAGTAGTCGATGGTGTCCTCCTGAAGCTGGACCGCATTGTGATCCCGCACAGCATGCGCCAGCTCGTTTTAGAACAGCTACACGTGGGCCATCTTGGCGTGGAGAAGTGCCGACGGAGGGCCCGAGAGGCTGCGTACTGGCCCGGCATCAATGGGACATCGCCAACACAGTTTCAACTGCCCCACCTGTCAGCGGTTCCAGCCGGCCCAACCACGTGAGACCATACAGCCCCATGAGTTAGTCACGTCTTCTTGGTCTAAGGTAGAACATAGAACATAGAACATTACAGCGCAGTACAGGCCCTTCGGCCTCGATGTTGCGCCGACCTGTGAAACCACTCTAAAGCTCATCTACACTATTCCCTTATCATCCATATGTCTATCTAATGACCATTTGAATGCCCTTAGTGTTGGCGAGTCCACTACTGTTGCAGGCAGGGCATTCCACACCCTGACTACTCTCGGAGTAAAGAACCTACCTCTGACATCTGTCCTATATCTATCTCCCCTCAATTTAAAGCTATGTCCCCTCGTGCTAGACATCACCATCCGAGGAAAAAGGCTCTCACTGTCCACCCTACCCAATCCTCTGATCATCTTGTATGCCTCAATTAAGTCACCTCTTAACCTTCTCTCTAACGAAAACAGCCTCAAGTCCCTCAGCCTTTCCTCATAAGATCCTCCCTCCATACCAGGCAACATTCTAGTAAATCTCCTCTGCACCCTTTCCAATGCTTCCACATCCTTCCTATAATGCGCCGACCAGAATTGCACGCAATACTCCAAATGCGGCCGCACTAGAGTTTTGTACAGCTGCAACATGACCTCATGGCTCCGAAACGCAATCCCTCTACCAATAAAAGCTAACACACCATACGCCTTCTTAACAACCCTCTCAACCTGAGTGGCAACTTTCAGGGATCTATGTACATGGACACCGAGATCTCTCTGCTCATCCACACTACCAAGAATCTTACCATTAGCCCAGTACTCTGTCTTCCTGTTATTCCTTCCAAAATGAATCACCTCACACTTTTCTGCATTAAACTCCATTTGCCACCTCTCAGCCCAGCACTGCAGCTTATCTATGTCCCTCTGTAACTTGTAACATCCTTCCGCACTGTCCACAACTCCACCGACTTTAGTGTCATCTGCAAATTTACTCACCCATCCTCCTACGCCCTCCTCAGGTCATTTATAAAAATGACAAACAGCAGTGGCCCCAAAACAGATCCTTGTGGTACACCACTAGTAACTGGACTCCAGTCTGAACATTTCCCATCAACCATCACCCTTTGTCTTCTTCCAGCTAGCCAATTTCTGATCCAAACTGCTAAATCACCCTGAATCCCATACCTCCGTATTTTCTGCAGTAGCCTACCGTGGGGAACCTTATCAAACGCTTTACTGAAATCCATATACACCACATCAACTGCTTTACCCTCATCCACCTGTTTGGTCACCTTCTCAAAGAACTCAATAAGGTTTGTGAGGCACAACCTACCCTTCACAAAACCGTGTTGACTATCTCTAATCAAATTATTCCTTTCCAGATGATTATACATCCCATGTCCTTATTGGTAGAGGGATTGAGTTCCGGAGTCGGGAGGTCATGTTGCAGCTGTACAGAACTCTGGTACGGCCGCATTTGGAGTATTGCGTACAGTTCTGGTCACCGCATTATAGGAAGGACATGGAGGCTTTGGAGCGGGTGCAGAGGAGATTTACCAGGATGTTGCCTGGTATGGAGGGAAAATCTTATGAGGAAAGGCTGATGGACTTGATGTTGTTTTCGTTGGAGAGAAGAAGGTTAAGAGGAGACTTAATAGAGGCATACAAAATGATCAGGGGGTTGGATAGGGTGGACAGTGAGAGCCTTCTCCCGCGGATGGAAATGGCTGGCACGAGGGGACATAGCTTTAAACTGAGGGGTAATAGATATAGGACAGAGGTCAGAGGTAGGTTCTTTACGCAAAGAGTAGTGAGGCCGTGGAATGCCCTACCTGCTACAGTAGTGAACTCGCCAACATTGAGGGCATTTAAAAGTTTATTGGATAAACATATGGATGATAATGGCAGGTTAGATGGCTTTTGTTTTGGTGCAACATCGCGGGCCGAAGGGCCTGTACTGCGCTGTATTGTTCTATGTTCTATGTTCTATCTCTTATAAACCGTTCCAAGATTTTGCCCACAACAGAAGTAAGGCTCACTGGTCCATAGTTACCGGGGTTGTCTCTACTTCCCTTCTTGAACAAGGGGACAACATTTGCTATCCTCCAGTCTTACAAAGATGACTTAAAGATCAAAGCCAAAGGCTCAGCAATCTCCTCCCTAGCTTCCCAGAGAATCCTAGGATAAATCCCATCCCGTCCAGGGGACTTATCTATTTTCACACTTTCCAGAATTGCTAACACCTCCTCCTTATGAACCTCAAGCCCTTCTAGGGGTAGGCGTTGACCTGTTCCATGCGCTCGGTAGGGACTATGTTCTGATTGTAGACTATTTTTTGAACTACCCGGAGGTCGTATGCCTGCACGACATCACATCATCGGCGGTCATCCGTGCCTGCAAGGAGACCTTTTCTCGTCACGGCATCCCACTCACTGTGATGTCGGACAATGCCCCCTGCTTCGCGAGCCAGGAATGGTCCAACTTTGCCAGCAGGTACAACTTTGTGCATGTGACATCCAGTCCCCTGCACCCCCAATCCAATGGCAAAGCGGAAAAGGGCGTCCACATCGTCAAATGGCTCCTCTGCAAGGCTTCTGATGCAGGATCCGATGCAGGACCTCGCCTTGCTGGCCTATCATTCGGCCCCACTCTCCACGGGCCTGTCGCCAGCCTAGCTGCTCATGGGTCGCACCCTCAGGACCACGGTGCCGTCCATTCATATCCCAGACCTCGACCACGTTCCGGTCCTTCAGCAGATGCAACAGTCTCGTGCACAACACAAGGCGGCGCATGACGCTCGGGCGACTGACCCCCTGCTCTGGCGCCGGATGCCAACGTCCGCATCCATCTTCCGGAGGGTGGCTGGTCTGCAACTGCTGTGGTTCTTCGGCAGGTGTCTCCCCGCTCATTCCTGGTTCGTCTGCCAGATGGTTCCATTCGCCGCCGCAATCGGCGTGCCCTTCGTCTCGTTCCACACTGACTGCGTGATCCTCCACCAGTGCCACGCCCCCCTGTTGTCCCCAACCTGGACTATGTGGAGATTCCGAATACTCTGCATCCTCCTCACTCTGCCGTGGCCCAGCCCGTTCCTCAGCCGGTGGCTCCTGACCCACCCTTGAGGCGGTCAACCAGAATTTGTCGCCCACCTCAGAGACTTGACTTATGAGTTTTACAATGTTAGACTCTTTGATCTGTTATCCTGTTTCATCGTTCCAGTAGTTTGTATATAATGTTCATTTCGTTGTTGGTGTGACAGCCTATTTCTCTGCACCAGGCACCTTCCCGTGTAAATAGATTAGCCTCATGTACATAGTCATGTAAATAACATGCACACACATAGTCAGGAACATTCACTGCACGATATTTATTGTCACGCAGGCGCATGTTCCTAATATAAAAGGGGGGATGTCATAATATACACCAGTATATTATGGTGCAGACACACACACACACACACACACACACACTGATGGACATGCAGTGGGACCAATCAGCATACACAACACCGCAGCCAATCATCAGTGAGAGCACACGCACTATAAAGACAGGGGACAAGAGAGTTCCCGCTCATTCTAGTAGCAGCCAGCTCGGAGCACAGAGCTCACAGCCTGCAACACAGACATTCACCATGTGTGGAGTGCATCACCTGGTTAGGACTAGGCAAGGGTCAACAGTTAAAGCTGGTATTGCATTTACCCACAGTTCAAGTATGTTAATATAGTTAACCTTATAATAAAATAGAGTTGCACCACTTCCAGTGTTGCTGACCTGTTTGTGATCCAGAACATCCAACACATCAGTCCTGTCCCTCCTTTAACCATGTCTCCGTAATTGCATTTACACATAGTGGTTAGCACTGCTGCCTCACAGCGCTCAAGACCCGGGTTCAATTCCGGCCTCGGGTGACTGCCTGTGTGGAGTTTGCACTTTCTCCCCGTGTCTGCGTGGGTTTCCTCCAGGTGCTCCGGTTTGCTCCCACAGTCCAAAGATGAGCAGATTAGGTGGATTGACCATGCTCAATTGTTCCTTTGTGTCCAAAAAGGTTAGGTCGGGTTACTGGGTTTATGGGGATAGGCTGGAGGCGCGGGCTTAAGTAGGGGGCTCTTTATAGCGGCACGGTAGCACAGTTGCTTCACAGCGCCAATGACCTGCGTTCAATTCCTGGCTTGGGTCACTGTCTGTGTGGAGTCTGCACGTTCTCCCCGTGTCTGCGTGGGTTTCCACCGGGTGCTCCAGTTTCTTCGCACAGTCCAAGGATGTGCAGGTTAGGTGGATTGGCCATGATAAATTGCCCTGAGTGCCCACCTTAGTTAAGTGGGATTACTGGGTTACGGGGATATATGGTGGAGGTGTGGGCTTAAGTAAGGTGCTCTTTCCAAGGGCCAGTGCAGACCCGATGGGCTGAATGACTTCTTTCCCCTTCACTGTAAATAGTTCCATGCAGTAATCCAGGCTCTCAGTTCATCTGTTTTACCTGTTATACTTCTTGCATTGAAGCAAACGCACTCCAGACCTACAGTCCCGCTGAGCCCTGCAGCTTCCCTCTGCCTGCTCTTACTCTGCGCCATGTTCATCTCAGTCTCACTTTTTTCCCCCAGTCTCTACACTTACTGGTCTGTGTTCTGGTTCCCACCCCCCGCGACACTCGTTTAAACCCTCCCGAACTAGCAAACCTCCCATCTGTCCAAAGGTTAGGCCAGGTTATGGGAATAGGACGGGGGATTGGCCCTAGGTAGGGTGCTCTTTCAGAGGGTTGATGCAGACTCGATGGGTCGAATAACCTTCTGCACTGGCGGGATTCTATAAATTGTGATCATTTGAAATTTTGCAGTCTTGCCTTGATGAGTGCAAGGCGAAAGGCTTTGGTAATTTGCCCTTTTCAGCAATACTGGTGCAATAATTAGCAAAAGATGCACATTGCAAGGTTGAACTGTGATCTCGAGTGAAGGTGACTGATCCATCTGCAAGACCCCTGCACATTCCTCAGCAGCTAGGCAGTTCCATATCTTTTTATTAAAACGGTAAAAAATATATACAAGGTCAAACGGTACAAACACTAATTTTGTGCTGGAAAAACAGGTTCCCTCTCCTCAGTACCAATGTACAGGGGGGGCGGGGGTGGATACTCGGATTATTAAAACAGTTCAAACACGTTTCTACAAACAACAAATGGTACAAGCACTAAACGTTGCGCTGGAGAGCCAGATACCTTCGCCGCTGTACCAACAGAAGGGAAAGGAAGGGGGGTGGTGGGGAGCCAGTCAGTTCCATATGAACTCTGGTCAGAAGCATTACAATTTCTTCAGCTGTTTTCCCTTCAAGTGAATCTTCACAAAAAGGAAAGAATGAAAGCTGCATTTCTTTGTTTCCTTTCACCAGGACAGTGAAGTGCTTTTAAAATGTTGCCATTGCTGTAATGTACACATTTAATTTGTGGAAAACTTAATCTGACAAACAACAGCAACACAGAACATAGAATATTACAGCGCAGTACAGGCCCTTCGGCCCTCAATGTTGCGCCGACCTGTGAAACCACTCTAAAACCCATCTACACTATTCCCTTATTGTCCATATGTCTATCCAATGACCATTTGAATACCCTTAGTGTTGGCGAGTCCACTACTGTTGCAGGCAGGGCATTCCACGCCCTTACTACTCTCTGAGTAAAGAACCTGCTTCTGACATCTGTCTTATATCTATCACCCCTCAATTTAAAGCTATGTCCCCTCGTGCTAGACATCACCATCCAAGGAAAAAGGCTCTCACTGTCCGTCCACCCTGTCCAATCCTCTGATCATCTTGTATGCCTCAATTAAGTCACCTCTTAACCTTCTTCTCTCTAATGAAAACAGCCTCAAGTCCCTCAGCCTTTCCTCATAAGATCTTCCCTCCATACCAGGCAACATTGTGGTAAATCTCCTCTGCACCCTTTCCAATGCTTCCACATCCTTCCTATAATGCGGCGACCAGAATTGCACGCAATACTCCAAATGCGGCTGCACCAGAGTTTTGTACAGCTGCAACATGACCTCATGGCTCCGAAACGCAATCCCTCGACCATTAAAAGCTAACACACCGTATGCCTTCTTAACAACCCTCTCAACCCGAGTGGAAACTTTCAGGGATCTATGTACATGGACACCTAGATCCCTCTGCTCATCCACACTTCCAAGAATTTTTTTTTTTTTTAGCCTCCCTGCCCATTCCGCTGACCCCATTCCTCCCGTCCACCCCCACTAACTCTGTTATTCTGCTGCAGTCGCCATTTTCTCCTACTCCCCTTCTTGAACAAGGGGACAACATTTGCTATCCTCCAGTCTTCTGGCACTATTCCTGTGGACAAAGATGACTTAAAGATCAAAGCCAAAGGCTCAGCAATCTCCTCCCTAGCTTCCCAGAGAATCCGAGGATAAATCCCATCGGGCCCAGGTGACTTATCTATTTTCACACTTTCCAGAATTGCTAACACCTCCTCCTTATGAACCTCAAGCCCTTCTAGTCTAGTAGCCTGAATCTCAGTATTCTCCTCAACAACATTGTCTTTTTCCTGTGTGAATACTGACGAAAAATATTCATTTAGCACCTCTCCTATCTCCTTGGACTCCAAGCACAACTTCCCACTACTGCCCTTGACTGGCCCTACTCTTACCCTAGTCATTCTTTTATTCCTGACATATCTATAGAAAGCTTTAGGGTTATCCTTGATCCTACCTGCCAAAGACTTCTCATGTCCCCTCCTGGCTCTTCTTAGCTCTCTCTTTAGGTCCTTCCTAGCTAACTTGTAAATCTCGAGCGCCGTTACTGAACCTTCATGTCTCATCCTTACATAAGCCTCCTTCTTCCTCTTGACAAGTGTTTCGACTGCCTTAGTAAACCACGGTTCCCTTGCTCGACCACTTCCTCCCTGCCTGACAGGTACATACTTATCAAGGACACACAGTAGCTGTTCCTTGAACAAGCTCCACATTTCCACTGTGCCCATCGCCTGCAGTTTTCCTCTCCATCTGATGCATCCTAAGTCTTGCCTCATCGCATCATAATTGCCTTTCCCCCAACTATAACTCTTGCCCTGCGGTATATACCTATCCCTTTTCATCACAAAAGTAAACGTAATCGAATTGTGGTCACTATCACCAAAGTGCTCACCTACCTCCAAATCTAACACCTGTCCTGGTTCATTACCCAGTACCAAATCCAATACGGCCTCGCCTCTCGTTGGCCTATCTACATACTGTGTCAGGAAACCCTCCTGCACACATTGGACAAAAACGGACCCATCTAAAGTACTCAAACTACAGCGTTTCCAGTCAATATTTGGAAAGTTAAAGTCCCCCATAACAACTACCCTGTTGCTTTCGCTCCTACCCAGAATCATCTTTGCAATCCTTTCCTCTACATCTCTGGGACTTTTCGGAGGCCTATAGAAAACCCCTAACAGGGTGACCTCTCCTTTCCTGTTTCTAACTTGTTTCTAACGGAATTGAAAAGTTCAGCTTTGTGTGGTATTGTCAAGAATGCATGTTGGCCTGAACACAAGCAAACTGTTGGTGTTGTGTTTGTTGATCAGACAAATAAACAGTTGTATTTTATGGAACTTTCAATTAACACAAAGTCAGTCACTGGCCAAATAAGTCAAAGGGGAGAAATAAACCCAACAGCTTAATGATCGGTGAGTTACAATGAGGATGCACTTGCAATAATGATGAGATTTGTAACTAATCACTTTCATCATTATTGTTGTTTGGGTAATTTGGCCATCACTGAGATACATCCAAGATTTTTGGGGATGATTTGTGTTGCAGGATAATAGGGTATAAGCACTTCGGACATATGGTAGCGAATGGATTTGTGCTGCCCAACACACAGTAGCAGCAGGGCTTTCACAAAAGCTCTTGGCTTTCTCCCTACCCCAGCAGCACCTCGTCCACACCTGGATTACATTACGGGAACATGTTTGATGGAATTTGTCATTTTGTAATAGCAATCAGTAGCTATTTAATCTCTGGCATGTTTTTAGCTAAAGGAGTAACAGAATGTGACATCAAACATGTTTGTGTTAAATGTTGATTGTAAAAATTTCACCACTTCCCTCAGTTTGAAACCAGTGAAACCTATTTGAAGAATAGTTGTACAATTTTAAATATTACCATCTCCGATCCATATTCTTTGCTCAGTCAGTCAGTGGACATCAGTTTTCTTTCTGTTCTCTCACACATCAATCGATCTCGGGAGAGAGTTTCACACATGGCACTCATTACAAACTAGTCCATTTGATACACACCTGATTCCAACACAGTTCAATAATGAGTAGCAGATTCTGGGTGATGTATCCTTCTCTCATTGGGCCATTGGAATTAAGGCTAATTACATTCTAAGGCTGCGCCCTGGGACCGTAATATTATCAAGACTCCACTACGGCACTCCCTCAGTACTGACCCTCTGACAGCGCAGCACTCCCTCAGTACTGACCCTCTGACAGCGCGGCACTCCCTCAGTACTGACCCTCTGACAGCGCGGCACTCCCTCAGTACTGGCCCTCTGACAGCGCGGCACTCCCTCAGTACTGACCCTCTGACAGCGCGGCACTCCCTCAGTACTGACCCTCTGACAGCGCGGCACTCCCTCATTACTGACCCTCTGACAGCACGGCACTCCCTCAGCACTGACCCTCTGACAGCGCGGCACTCCCTCAGTACTGACCCTGTGACAGCGCGGCACTCCCTCAGTACTGACCCTCTGACAGCGCGGCACTCCCTCAGTACTGACCCTCTGACAGTGCAGCACTCCCTGAGTACTGACCCTCTGACAGTGCAGCACTCCCTGAGTACTGACCCTCTGACAGCGTAGCACTCCCTCAGTACTGACCCTCTGACAGCGCAGCACTCCCTCAGCACTGACCCTCTGACAGTGCAGCACTCCCTCAGTACTGACCCTCTGACAGTGCGGCACTCCCTCAGTACTGACCCTCTGACAGTGCAGCACTCCCTCAGTATTGACCATGTGACAGCGCAGCACTCCCTCAGTACTGACCCTCTGACAGTGCAGCACTCCCTCAGTACTGACCCTCTGACAGTGCAGCACTCCCTCAGTACTGACCCTCTGACAGTGCAGCACTCCCTCAGTACTGACCCTCTGACAGTGCGGCACTTCCTCAGTCCTGACCCTCTGACAGTGCAGCACTCCTTCAGCACTGACCCTCTGACAGTGCAGCGCTCCCTCAGTACTGACTCTCTGACAGTGCAGCACTCCCTCAGTACTGACCCTCTGACAGTGCAGCACTCCCTCAGCACTGACCCTCTGACAGTGCAGCACTCCCTCAGTACTGACCCTCTGACAGTGCAGCGCTCCCTCAGTACTGCTCTTCTGACAGTGCGGCACTCCCTCAGTACTGACCCTCTGACAGTGCAGCACTCCCTCAGTACTGACCCTCTGACAGTGCTGCACTTCCTCAGCATTGTTCATCTAACAGAGCATTGCTCCTCCAGTATCGCCCCTATAACTGGTGTAAGGTTGTTTCATGTCTCACGAAGACATGTGATTGAACATAAACTGCTTATTGGTGACCCAAAACCAAATATATCTCCAAGCTCTAACCCTGTCGGGGTGCAATTGTCAGCTGACATTTCTCATTCTGTGTCCTGCCTATTGTTATTTGCGGGGGCAGTGGCGTAGTGGAATTCTGAGTGGATCCAGAGAGCCAGAGTTGTGCTCTGGGGACCCAGATTCAAATCCTGCCACGGCAGATGGTGAAATTTGAATTCAATAAAAATCTGGATTTAAAAGCATTTAATAATAATAATCTTTATTATTGTCACAAGTAGGTTTACATTAACGCTGCAATGAAGTTACTGTGAAAATCCCCTAGTCGCCACATTCCGGCGCCTGTTCGGGTACACGGAGGGAGAATTCAGAATGTCAAATTGACCTAACAGCACGTCTTTCAGGACTTGTGGGAGGAAACCGGAGCACCCGGAGGAAACCCACGCAGACATGGGGAGAACGTGCAGACTCCACACAGACAGTGACCCAAGTCGAGAATCGAACCTGGGGCCCTGGCGCTATAAAGCAACAGTGCTAACCACTGTGCTGCAGAGAATCCCTTTTTACAACTGAATCGGGGGCGGCGCCTGTTTTCTGATGCTCCGCCCCTCCAAAGCGACATTACTGCGGGATTATGCCACACGCCATTGGGACGTCCTCAGGACGTTACCTGAAGGCCCTCCCCTGATGTTGCGCTCCCGATGGGCCAAATCCCCGACGGCGTGGGACACGTGTGCTCTCAGTTTATGGGAACCTCGCGTGGCGGCTATGGACTGTGTCCAGCACTGCCACAGTCAGGCGGGAGCCGTGTGGCTGGCCGGGGGGGGGCTTCCGCAAGGGGTGGGGGGACTGGCGGGGTGGTCCAAGGGTAGTTAGGGGATCCAGGGGGGCACTATCTGGCAGGTCGGGTCCATGTGTGGCCGGCGCCATATTGTACGCACAACTGCTGCAGGTCGTCGCCGTGCGCATGCGCGGCAACGGTCCCGGCCATTCTCCGGCCGTTTCTGGCACGGGAGCAGGGAGTTTTACCAGGCGCCGCTGCTGGCCCCTCACTGGTCCTGGAATCGGTGAGGGTTCAGCGCCGATTTTGGCGTCATTGAACGCCACAGTTCCCAAGCCGGTGTCGGCACCTAGCCGCAGAATCGGAGAATCCAGCCCTCAGTTTCCCAAACAGAAAATTCAGCCAAATGTTTCTGTATCTACTCGCCTGGGAACCTTCTTCACATAAACAACATTCCATTCGCCCAACTTTTACAATGCTTTAATTATCCCTTGTAGCCAAACGTGTTTTTCTTTTAAACCAGGACTTTTGAAATGGTTACTGCAGCAGATGCACACAAACTAACCCAGACTTGTAACCCATACTGCACCAACTACATATAATACAATAGGCAGGATTCTCCCTTTCTGAGAAATGTGTTGACGCCAACATAGAATTTGTGGACTTTCACGACAGCAAAACTGGCGGCGTACCTGGACTGATTCCGTTACTGTGGAGAGGCATTGGGGCCACGTGGAACACAATCGATTGCAATGAAAAACGGTGTTGGATTCGCCGGGTCCGTGATTGACACTGAGGAGGCTGACAAGCTGCAGCCGCACATACACATTGCACTCCCCGCACGCACTCACCCCAGACAAAAAGATGGCGCTGGTTGTGCAGGAGCGCATCCATCCCGCTGATGGGTCAGCAGTGCCAGAAGGCACCTGGGGGAGACCCATACGGCCTGTGGCCCTCGGTTCACAGTGTGCTGTTAGCAGCATGCAGAGCTGCATGACTGCCTTGCCGGCTGCGGCAATGGTGTTCCATATCCATCCACCCCGACCCCACAGCCCTCCTCCTGGCCACCCCCCCGCTACTCCCCTCAGCCCTGGCAGAAGCCCCCTGGCCAGCGGCTCAACTGTCAGTAAACTATAGCGATGTTGGACACTTTCCGTACCCCCTTTCTCTCCCTCAGCAGCCCCCAGGCCGGTTTCACGGTTTTTGAAAGCACAAGTGAACCTCGTCGCCGGGAACGCAGCCCATCGGAGGGGGCGAATCGCGGAGGCCGCGGAGAATACCAGGTCAGGCCTGCTAATGATTTGCAAATGATATTTACTGTACGTGCATTCCGGACAGTATTGACACCGCTGTCGAGGTGACGGAGAATTGTGATTTGTCATCAAATCGGCGCCCGCCGCGATTTCAGCATCGGGACCGATTCTCCGCTCAATCGCGTTTCACAATTTTGTTGTTTTTGGGTTACATCAGATAACTTTCCTTCATTCACAGCCATCAGCTCGCTCTGCACTGACACCTACTGTTCCAGTTTGGGTACTGTGTCGGCATTTTCAAAAGACTATTTTTAAGCCTATTGGCTGCTTCTCGGCCTCTTCCTCCCTCCGCACTGAATTCTTTGGTTCTTGCACTTCATTGTGACGATATGATCTGCGACCATCTTATGGTTTTCTGGGGTATTGCCTCCCTCATCCTGGGTTCTCCTTCCCCTTTTGTTGCTTTATTCGGGCTGTTCTATAAGACAGCAGTCTCCACAACTTGGGAGTTTAAAATACTGATCAAAGGTTTTTTAATATCTCAGCTAATGTGGTTGAGGAATCATTCGTATCTTGTCTTATGATTACATTGGTGGTAAATTCACTAAATAAGTACAAGAATGTATTAACTTGTACTTCCTCTGACATCCTACTTAACCCTGATGTACTCCTTTAATCTAAAGATTTTCTTTTCCACGATGCTCAAATCTGCGTCTGGTTTGGCCCTTCATGAGCTCAGATTGGCCTGGTAGTTTCCGTTTTCAGAACAGGGAAGTACAACTTTATTTTTTTCCCCTTCAAAGTGGCACCTCTAATGGTATCATTAGACAGGGTAGATTCAGAAAGAATGTTCCAGATGGTGGGGGAGTCCAGAACTCGGGGTCAGAGTTTGAGGATAAGGGGTAAGACTGAGGTGAGGAGAAATTTCTTCATCCTTTCACTCTGCGTTCGATCAGTTTGGTTTCCACTTGCACAGTGGATTCTTCTTTTGCCCTTGAGTCTTTTTTCTTTATTGAGTTTTGCTCAGCCTTTTGTGATCTGGCTAGGTCCTTTGACTCAGCGTTTCATCAGATCTGGCAATGGAGCTTTAATCTTATGTTTTCTCCAGCTGTGTCTATAAATTAGGTAAACTTCACTCAAGTCAGGCATCCGTTTCTTTACTTTTTTCATACTTTGCGATTCTGGGTTCCTTTGCCAGCTTTGGGAACATCTGTCCTCTGCTGCCTCCATGTTGTCAGATTAACATCCAGCATTTTCTGTTTTTATTTCAGATTTCCAGCATGTGCAGTATTTTATTTTTATTATTATGTTGTAAGGTTGTGACTCACTAAGAGACTTGGAGGGTTGTGTAGTTCAACAAAAACTGTTTATTGTTCATGCACAACTGTATGCATATATCCAAGGTACAGCCCTGACTTGGTGTTATTATTATGACAACTTCTCTTACACTCTCTGTGCACCATTCTGTCTCCTGTCTACTGTCATGTGTCTCTCTACATTATAATGTGGCCGATATTGGCTCCCCACATTAACCCTTGCTATGCCAAACACCCTTATACTACATTAACCATAGTTCTTGAGTAAATGTATTTTTTATTTATTTCTGTGTTTTGGGATATCTGTTAGCTTTCTGTTCATGGTATGTCGAGCCCCGTTAAAGAGGGAATACTATTTGTATTGACGTCCTGCCTGACATTTGAGGATATTGGCCAGACGGACCCTCAGTCCAGTGGTGCAGATCCTCTCCCATTCACTCCTACATTACTGAATTCAATAGGCTTGGCCTTTTCCCATTCACTTCCATTGTGTAACAGTTTGATTTTCCATCTGGTTCCCGTTCAGTCACATTCTGCAAAATGCTGAAGCAGTTTCTTTCAATCTGTTATTGTCAGGATCCCTCGTTCATTGTTCTCTTCTCCTTATTCACTACTCAATACAACAAACAGAAAGCTTTGAAGAATTACTAAAGTGCGAAGGAAGGGCAATTGCAAAAGAGACTTAAGTGGAAGTTACGTTCCACCCTTTTAACATACCACTGAACCAAACCGACAAGAGTCTACACAATATTCAGTGTCTGGTTTCTACTCTTATTTTGCACATGCTCTGTGTGAATTCCAAGAAGATGTGGGCTGAGTTGGCTGCTGAGCAGATGCAGCTACCTCACGACCCAGAAACAGTGATGCTGCAGGGCACAGGCAGGCACATGAAAGCTCATTTATCTTTATTGCAAAACTGGCATTATTCAATTCCATTGCTTGATGTAAGTTGACTGAACAATTTCTTAATTAAAGCCAAGTTCTTAGTTGATGGCATGACTTACACTAAATAGGAACAAGAAAGATCTGGACATTGGAGTGAAAACAAAATTAATCCATGGAAGGGCTGTTTAGCACAGGGCTAAATCGCTGGCTTTGAAAGCAGACCAGGGCAGGCCAGCAGCACGGTTCAATTCCCGTACCAGCCTCCCCGAACAGGCGCTGGAATGTGGTGACTAGGGGCTTTTCACAGTAAATCTGAGGCAGCCTCTATCCAGGTCACTAGTTGATTGAATGAACCAGGAGTCACCAAGTTGGAGGAGGGGCATCTGTGGAACTGGCAGCCTCCACGTTGCGGCAACTGACCAATTTCAAAAATAATTACAATGAAATAGACTATTCAGAGCAAAGCCTCTTAGAGCTCTGGATGCTGATAGGCTGGCTATTCAGCCTGTCGGCATCCAGTGATCCAAGAAGCTTTTATCTGATTGGCATACTTGATTTATTCCATCTCACTGTTGCTGAGCAGAAAAGCCCACAGCCAACAGTGAGGATTGACCCTGAAGTGGGAGCCAGCAGTGAGAAGCGGCTGCGTGGGGCGGCGATGGTGAGGAGAGGCGGTGGTGTGGCCTACAGGCGACGGAAGGGCCTCAGGACAGAAGGGGGGTGTTCATGCCTCAGAGAGAATGTGTGTGTGAGAGAATGAGTGTGTGGGTGTGTGAGGATGAACCAATGTGAGTGAGAAGGGTAAGGGAGGAGGAGGGGTGAGTGTATGAGAAAGAGAGAGAGAGTGTGAGTGTGAACGAGAGGGGGCAATGAGTGTGTGAGAGCGAGAGAGGAGGGGGTGAGTGTGTGAGGGGGATGAGTGTATGCGAGAGAGAGATGGGGTGAGTGTGAGAAAGAGAAGGGTTGAGTATGTGTGTAATGCACACACGGGGTGAATGTGCAGACTTCGCAGAGACAGTGACCCAAGCCGGGAATCGAACCTGGGACCCTGGAGCTGTGAAGCAACTATGCTAACCGCTATGCTACCGTGCTGCCTGTTCGGCATGCAACCGTGCCCATGGCCGGCATGGCCATTCCCAATGATGCAGCGGCACGGCCGACAGGAGCTTCTGATGCTAATGGCAAACGGAGCATTGTTGGGCCACCTTCCCAACAGCCGCATCGAGGCCCAGCCACCATACCGAACTACGTCCCAGAATTTTCATCTTGGAGCCCCCCGGATGACCGTTGTGGAGGTCTTTTAAGATCAACCCCTGTCCTTTGTCTGGGATGACTCTGCACGTACCCCACAGCAGGATACCATCCTCCACACTGAACTCAGACAGCTTGGAGGAAAATGCTCTTAACTTGCCTGGGAACTCTCATGCTGTCCACCGTAAAGGATTGGGTCTGTCTGGATCCACTCACAGACCCATGACGCCATGGCAGGTAAAGTGTCCATGAAATTCAGAGTCGTGACAACCTCAACCATCCTGGGGGTCGATAGGAGGCCAAGTCGACAAAGGCAACCGGCTCAGTGCCTTGGTATTCGCAATTTGAGTCCCCAGCCTATGTTCAAACGAATACTCGTAGGCAGCGAGTAACAGGGCCCAGCGCTGGATTTGCGTGGAAGCAATGAGCGGAATTACCTTATCCTCCTTGAAAATCCCGAGAAAAGGCTTAACTAATCCGTAACTAGTGTTAAGTGGCGGCTGTAGACATATTGGTGAAAACGTTTCATTGCGATGACCACTGCCAGACCCTCCTTCTCGATCTGCGCGTGCTTCCTTTCCGCTGCAGCCAATGTGCGGGAGGCAAAGGCGCTCAGCAATTCCCTTCCATTCTCCATCTGGTGGGACAGAACAGACCCAATACCAGAGAGAAGTGTCGCATGTGATGAGCAAGGGTTTGGCGGGGTCGTAATGGGTCAGTAACCCGGAAGACGAGAACGGCTTCTTTACTCATTGAAAAGCTGTTTCCTGCGGCTGACCCCAGGCCCATCCATGATTTTTCTTCAGGAAAAGCTGTAAGGGAGCCAACGTGGTCGCAAGGTTCGAGAGAAACTCCCAGTAATAGTTAATGAAACCAAGGAAAGAGCGAAGTACCGAGACGACTGTCGGCCTGTATGCGGGCTAAGGCCTCTTGAATCTTCCTGCATCCGGGTTGAAACACTTTGGGATATTTACCTCGCACAAACCACCGGATCACATCCAGAGGATGTGCTGCCAGTGCAGCTGCAGATGGCGCAACCAGCCATAGCCCAACAGACAGGCCCATGGCCCTTTACCACAATGAGCGGGAGGCGCACCAACTGGTGGTCATAAACCACCGGGGTCATAATAGTACTCAGGATATCTATCGGTTCTCCTGTGTAGGTGGCCAAACTGGCCTGGGTGTCCGCCAAATTGAAGGACTGAATCCCCAGTTTAATGCGGTCAAACGTTCTCTGTCTAATTCCATATCGAGCAGGTACCCATTCACCCGCATTGCAATTTTAATGGGGGCCCCTCGGAGAGCTGCCACACAATTCATCTGCATGCATTTGTCTTCCTCGTCTGGCTCTTTGAGATGGAAAGTATGGGCCTTGGGCTGGCATCTGCCTCTACCAGAGCATCTGGACCTTTGGTTCACTCGCAGCCTGCGTTCACGCATGGGCCAGCGATCACAGGCCCCACATTGACCGGGCTCCCCACCTACACACGCATGGGCCAGCGATCACAGGCCCCACATTGACCGGGCTCCCCATCTACGGGCTTCAGGGGAGGCTCTTGTTTTAAAATTTGATCATGGGATGTGGGCGCTGCTGGCAGGGCAGCATTTATTGCCCATCCCCGAGGACATTTAAGAGTCAGCCACTGGGTCTGGAGTCACATGTAGGCCAGACCAGGTAAGGACGGCAGATTTCCTTCCCTAAAGGACATTAGTGAACCAGATAGGTTTTTACGATGATCGACAATGGTTTCATTAAACTTTTTAACAATAGATTTTGAGTACCCAATTCATTTTTTCCAATTAAGGGGCAATTTAGTGTGGCCAATCCACCTAGCGTGCACATCTTTGGGTTGTGGGGGTGAAACCCACGCAGACATGGTGTCATGTGAGAGTACCTTTAAGAACTAGGTGTTTATTAAATAGCTGCAGTGGATGTACCTTTAAGAAATGGGTATTTATCGAATAGCCACAGTGATGTCAGAGTGTGGGTGGAGCTGGGCTGGCTGTCTTTCACTATCGCTTTGAACAAAAGCTGATGTGTGTCTGTGGGTTTTTAGTATTGTTTTGAGAGCTGGATAGCTGCAGGAAAAGCAAGCAGCTGTATAAGGATCACTCTGCAATCTGAAGACTGTCTCCAGATCATTTGGGTGATTTCAAAGTGATAACTGCTCTCAGTAGGGAATTTAAACCTGATTTCTGTATTAAAAAGGGTCTTTTGTCTTATGGATGTTGCAAGGAAAGATTAAGGGTTACTTATAGAATATTGTATCTGTGAGGATGATCGGTGTTGATAGTTTTTAAGATGTTTACAGTGGATTTATAAAGGGTTATGGGCGAGGCTTTTTCAGGACCCCAAAATGTATCATGGAGTTCAACACACCTCTCCCTTTAATGTATTTGTTGTTTTTCCTAGCACACGGCTTTTCCCCTAGGTGTGGGATTACAATTATGGACACGTGGGTTTTTAAACACAAAACACTGTTTATTCCATGAACTCAACTTAACATCGTTAATAAACATGGGATCTCTTAACACCCCTTACTTCAAAGATAACTCAGAAAATATTGCAACAGTAAATAATTCCTTAAAATGTTCCTTCAAACTTCCAAGAGACTTAACACCTTTAAACAAAATCACATCAGGTTAAAGGCTTCACTATTATAAGTTTAAATCACCCAAATGATCCAGAGATAGTCTTTCATGGCAGAGATCCAGCTCACTGCAAAACACCGACACACACCCAGCTCTTTTCCTCCAAACTGCAAAACTAAACTGCAAAATGGCTGACCTGACCTCAGCTCCACCCACTCTCTGACATTACTGTTTTCGTAAAGGTACATTGCTTAAACATCAATGTCTTAAAGGTACTCTCACACCACAAAAGTGTTAACTGGTTTCATAATTAAACATTGTTTTAATTTAAAAGTACTTTAGCTCTCTGTTGCGCTACACCTGTAAAGTAGGCCCGTGTGCTCCCCATAACCACAATCTATTAAAAGTTGTGGGTCAGGTGAACTCCATGATACACTTTGGGGTTCTCTAAACCCTGGCCCTTAACAATGGGGAGAAGGTGCAAACTCCAATCTGACAGTGACCCTGGGCCGGGATCGAACCTGGATCCTCAGCACCGTAGGCAGCAGTGCTAACCACTGCGCCGCCATGCTGCCCGTCATTAGACTTTTAATTCCAAATATTTTTTTTAATTCAAACTCCACCCTCTGCCTTGGTGGGATTGAATCTGGGTCCCCAGAGCGTTAACCTGGGTCTCTGGATTGTTATCCAGTGGCAATACCACTACACCACTGCCTCCCCGGGCAGTTTTCGTGTCTAAGCCGTTGGATATGTGCGGCTCCGTATCACTCTGAGCGTATGCATGCCACAGGCAGTTAGCAAGATGACTACGTGGCGGTCTTTCTCCGGGATATTGTCGGTCCGGGAAAATTAACGCATCTTCTGTACGTACTGATTCCAATCTTCACGTCTCCGAAAGGAGGCATCATAAAAGAAAATTTTCAACCTTGTATCCAAGAGATGTGAGGAGGTGGCTCAGCAGCATCGATAGCTAACCAGTTTTTGTCTTACTTGCCAGTTTTGTAAGGGCAACAAAGAGCTCACACCAAGTAGGTTGAAACAAAAACTTAATTTATTTTACAATTACTATTATGTATGGCTCCAGTAGTTCCCTACTGGGTTTTCTCTAGTCGACTTTATTTATACAAAGTCCCCTGCCCCCTTATCAAAGAACTTGTATTCTGCAAGATCCATGAGGGTAGTTGATCATCCCTGCCCACTGGGACCCGTGCGGGTTATAACAGTACACCACACAGTCTACATTGGCTCAAATAGGCGGCTCACCACTACCTTCTGAAGGGAAATCTGGGATGGTCAATAAAAATGCAGGCCGAGCCAGCGATGTCCATGTCCCATGAACAATTTTTTTTTTAAATGGAGAGCTGAACATTATTAGTCCAATTGTGGAACCTAACACTCTGCTTTTGGATGAACTTACCAAGACAGGATTTGGATGAGAAATTTTTTTAATGGCATCTCGATCTCTCGCTACAACAGGGAGGTCCAGCGAGCGGAACAGCCATTTTGAAAGGGTACCCCGATCGCCAGGTGAACTTGTGGGTCCCCCACACCTTCCACCCATGGGTAATGTCACCCCCCTCACACATGGACACTACCCCACATCCCCCAAGTGAGGACATCCCGCTATGAGGTCCCTGGGGTCACCCCCTCTTCAGGCACCATTACAGCACCCCCTCCATTCCAGGACCCTCACCCATCACCCCCCCAACCTCCCAGAGGCCCCTACTTATCTGCCGTGCACACCCCCACCCTTCAAATCCCCCACCCTCATTTCATGGGCGTGGCCCCCTCGGCCCCTGACCCTTGGCAGTGCCAACCTGGCACTCAGACCCCCTTGCACTGCCAGCCTGGCACCCAGGCAGTTCTCTAGACCGCTTGACAGTGCCACCCAGGCACTTTGGCAGTGTCAATGTGCCCGCGTTCTCGGGGGAGAGACAGGGAGCTACCTTGCACTTACCCTGACCACCCAGGGGTCTCCGATGGCTCAGGGGACCCCCGGGTGCCATTCCGCCTGGTGCACGTTTGTGTGGACCAGCAGTGATCGGTGCCCGGCTGTAGCCTAAAGAATCGAGGGAGGCCGATTGATCTTCGGCAGGTAGGTCGTAAGTAGGTTTAAGACCTATTTCCACGAGCATCATTTGGTCCCGCCCCTTTTGGAAGGAGTTCCTACACCGACGTCTCACGGAACTTGGGTAAATCCCACAAGGTGCAAAGGCTGTCGGGGGGCCCATTGGAGGGCTCTCCTGGCATTTTCCGGCCGCGTTGTGGACAGAGGCAAAGCTCGCAAAGTAGTCGATGATGTCACGGACTATCATGTAACTAAACATTTAAAGTGACCATGCATCAACACAACAACACCCCATATGCATAACATCCCACAATAAATAACTAGTATTTTTACATAGTCATTGAAACATAGATACAAGGGCAGGCATTTACACAGTCGTAATACAGTTAATAGGAAAAACGATCTGATGGGGGTCTATCCCACACTGACTATCTGCACACTTCAGGGATTTGGTTGTTCTTGACCTGAGGGGTACTATTCTTCAGAAGATGTCTCTACTCTGAAAGGTATTAAGTCTCTTTTGCAGAATGAAGACTAACAGACTGACCAGGAGTCACTGTCACATTATCTGGTTGGACAGATGGTGTTTGCTCTGGACGTAGTTCTGGCATAAACAGTACTGACACATCGATATGTGTAGATAACTCATCTGTGTGTTCTGTCTGCAGAATTCATCTTCAGTTAGTACTGTATAAGTCATAGGGCGGGTTTAAGCCAATACAGTTGCAGGAACCCATTTATCGCTTGTGGTATAACTGTGTGCCATCACCTGCTCCCCTTGTTTAAACAAGCATCTTCTCCAATTATCTTTTCTTCTCCGGATCTCCGACTGCTGATTGCATTCTACTATCTCGGACATCTCTTGCGGTAAAGTAGATGAAATGTAGTTCTCAACTTCCTCTTCTGTAGCAGTAAAACTGGGGAACACCTGAGCAGTCGCATGTGTGGTGTTGCGATATGTTGTCAAGAAACTGTTTAAGCGGCGATGTTATGAACCTCGGTCCTTGGGGGTTGTTGGTGCATGCTTCAAGGACTGGACAAACCATTCATGGACGGGTGGTGAGGTGCTGATTTTCTGTGTTGGATACTGCTCATCTTCAAATAGTCCTTGAAGCATGAGCTATGGACTGTTGTCACTCATGACCTCCTCTGGTTTCCCTAATCTGGTGACAATCTCATTGAGCATTTTGATGGTTTGTTCTGCCGTTGGCTTCATCAGGACCACTTCAGGCCACTCGGAGTGTGTGTCTACAAGAACCATGAACATGGTCTCTCATATGGACCAGCAAAGTCAATGTGTAGACGTAGCCAAGGCAATTGAGGCCACTCCCATGGATGCAGTGGGGACAACAGTGCTGTGTTCCTTATGACTGGCACAGTCCTGCTTTTTCCTCGATCTGGGCATCAATTCCTAGTCATCCAAAGGAGCTCCATGTGAGTTCCTTCATTCGCACTGTGCCTGCGTGTCCTTCATGTAATTCTTCCAATACGCTTTGTCACGTGTTTCGACAAATTATTACCCTCATCCCCACAATGGGCATTCGCCCTGTGCTGTCAACTTGAGTTTTCTGGAAATATATGGCTTTAATTCAGCCTGCGTTCCCACTATCCTCCCTTTTAATACCATTTCCAGTACCTTCACCATCACGGGACAACTTCTGGTATCTTGTTGGATTTGAGCCACAGCCACTGGAACTTGTTCTGTCTGTGCATAATGGAAGATATTTTCACTACTGGGTGGTATCTGACCAGCGAGCAAAGGCAAACGTGACAATGCATCAGCACCAGCATGGATCACTGATTGATGGTATTTGATCTCGTAGAAATGTGCAGATAATATTAAAGACCATCGTTGGAGACCACTTGCTGCCAATGACTGAATACCTTTTTGTGGCCCGCAAATTGCTGTAATAAAGGCCTGAGGTCCGTCAACAATGTGAAGTGACGACCATAGAGATATTGGTGAAATTTTCTCACACCAAAAATAATACTCAATGGCTCCTTCTCTAACTAAGCTTAATTTGATTCAGTGCTTGTTAAGGTACTGAGAGAGTGTGGTACCCCCTTAGTACTGACTCTCTGACAGTGCAGTATCCCTCAGTACTGACCCACTGACAGTGCAGCGCTTCCTCAGTACTGACCCTCTGACAGTGCGGCACTCCCTCAGTACTGACCTTCTGACAGTGCTGCACTCCCTCAGTTCTGACCCTCTGGCAGTACGGCACTCCCTCAGTACTGACCCTCTGACAGTGCGGCACTCCCTCAGTACTGACCCTCTGACAGTGCGGCACTCCCTCAGTACTGACCCTCTGACAGTGCGGCACTCCCTCAGTACTGACCCTCTGACAGTGCAGCACTCCCTCAGTACTGACCCTCTGAAAGTGTAGCACTCCCTCAGTACTGACCCTCTAACAGTGCGGCACTCCCTCAGTACTGACCCTCTGACAGTGCGGCACTCCCTCAGTACTGACCCTCTGACAGTGTAGCACTCCCTCAGTACTAACCCTCTGACAGTGTAGCACTCCCTCAGTACTGACCCTCTGGCTGTGCGGCACTCCCTCAGTACTGACCCTCTGACAGTGCGGCACTCCCTCAGTACTAACCCTCTGACAGTGCGGCACTCCCTCAGTACTGACCCTCTGACAGTGCAGCACTCCCTCAGTACTGACCCTCTGACAGTGTAGCACTCCCTGAGTACTGACCCTCTGACAGTGCAGCACTCCCTGAGTACTGACCCTCTGACAGTGCAGCAGTCCCTCAGTACTGACCCTCTGACAGTGCAGCACTCCCTGAGTACTGACCCTCTGACAGTGCGGCACTCCCTCAGTACTGACCCTCTGACAGTGCGGCACTCCCTCAGTACTGACCCTCTGACAGTGCAGCACTCCCTCAGTACTGACCCTCTGTCAGTGCGGCACTCCCTGAGTACTGACCCTCTGACAGTGCAGCAATCCCTCAGTACTGACCCTCTGACAGTGCAGCACTGTCTCAGTACTGACCCTCTGACAGTGCAGCACTCCCTCAGTACTGACCCTCTGACAGTGCAGCACTCCCTCAGTACTGACCCTCTGACAGTGCAGCACTGTCTCAGTACTGACCCTCTGACAGTGCGGCACTCCCTCAGTACTGACCCTCTGACAGTGCAGCACTGTCTCAGTATTCCACCACAAGATGTGCAGTGTAGGTGGATTGGCCGCGCTAAATTACCCCTTTTTTGGAAAAGAAGAAAAAATGATTTAAAGAATTTGTTTATCGCAGGGCACTAGCCTCATTATATTTGTGTTATTTTGCCTTCTTACAGTTTCATCCATCACTGGATCTGTGTCTCTGGCTGTACCTGCTGCTCACCGTAGTTCTTTCCCAGTCTTCAAATCTGTGTCTCTCACTGCTTCACCCTATCTGGGTTGCATGCTTTCTGCCTATCTACCAGTCTACCTGACATTCCCCTTATACTCCAGGTTTACATCTCCCAGTTCTCTCTCTCCCAGTGCTCCTTCTCCTAACGCTCCCTCTCTCAAGTCTCCCTCCCCGGTCCCCGGTGCTCCCAGTCTCCTTGTTTTCCACTCCCGTCTCTCGGGCTAAAGGCAATGATTTGTCTGTCAGACAGATATCTTTATTTTAACTGCCAGTCCCGGCTGCAATTTTGACTTTGCCTCCATCTCTCTACCAATATATTAAGATTTGAAGCTCAGGGTTCATGTAATACCCAAGCGCTTTGACAGAACCCAGACACAGACACTGGGAAAATCGCAGTCAGGCCTGAACGAACAAAGGGAATGTAACAAACTGCATGTCGTGAGCTTCTCTAATGGACACACGTACCATCTGCCACAGGGCAACAGCTTGCCAGTAAAATCATTTTAAAAATACATCTGGGAATGTAACAATATTTTCCTCAGCTCGTTGCCTCCCTGTGCTTATGACTTTCTCTCAACGTACAACACAGAAACTCCCAGAACCTTCTCAATATTTGCAAAACAAATGACAGGACCTTCAGATCCCACCGAAGGCGATGCCTCCTACAGTGGGTTCCCTGGCAGCGGGACGGGCAAACCACACTAAATGCCTCAGTGGGACCAGAAGATCCTGCCAGGGACCAATGGCGAGATGCCTCCATTGCGAGAAAGATGCTGCGAGGAGCCGTAAAATCTCACCCAATGTCTTGTACATGATTCAAACATCCTATAAATCATATAAAATAAAAACAGAATGCTGCAAATGTTGGAAATCTGAAATAAAACCAGAAATACTCAGCCGGCCTGGCAGCGTCTTTGGGGAAAGGGCAGCACAGTGGCACAGTTGTTAGCATTGCTGCCTCACAACGCCAGGGACCCAGGTCCAAATCCAAATGTCGACGTCTGTGTGGAGTTTGCACGTTCTCCCCGTGTCTGCTTGGTTTTCCGGGTGCTCCGGTTTCCTCCCACAGTCCAAAGATGTGCAGGTTAGGTGGATTGGCCATGCTAAATTGCCCTTAGTGTCCAAAGGTTAATTCGGGTTATGGGGTTATAGGGATAGGGTGGGGAAGTGGGCCTAGGTAGGGTGCTCCTTCAGAGGGTTGGTGCAGACTCGATGGGCTCAATGTCCTCCTTCTGCACTGTAGGGATTCTATGAATCAGTTAACAATTTGAATCAAATATGATTTTTCTTCAAAACTGAAGTACCTGGTATCGTGCATGCACTCAGCCTTTCTCCATTTATCTTTGGTCCAGGACATGTAGTTTTCTGTACATGAATCTCTGAGGGAGAGGGGGTCCCTGAGAACAAGGGAGGTCTCTGAGGGCGAGGGGGTCCCTGAGGACAAGGGAGGTCTGAGGGTGAGTGGGTCCCTGAGAACAAGGGAGATCTCTGAGGGCGAAGGTGTCCCTGAGGACAAGGGAGATCTCTGATGGCGAAGGTGTCCCTGAGGACAAGGGAGATCTCTGATGTTAAGTAATGGGTTAAGACACATTCCAATTAGTTGTCTCATTTATGTTAAGTATCCAATAATTGACACTGATATGTAAAGAGGCTTCAGGTGGCCTTTATGTCAGGTGATGCGAAGATATAGTTTTGTGCAGAGTCTGTTAAAGTGGAATAAAAGTGTTTGTAAAAGGAGCAGTACCTTTGACTCTTTATTCAACAGCAGCTGAACGTCTAACAAATGGTAGCAGAAGATGGTTGGGGGCTAATAGTCCCTATCAATTAGTGTTTGGTAGAAATCCTAAAATTCCGTCCATTTTAGATGACCAGCCTCCAGCTTGGGAAGGAACTATAATTAGTTCTGCCTTTGCTGAGCATTTAAATGCATTACATAGCAGTAGAAAAGCTTTTTGGAAGCAGAAGTCTCTGAAAGAATTTGCAGAGCTTTAAGACATAATGTACGGCCATCAAATACCGTTTTTCAGCAAGGAGACATAGTATACTATAAGAGAGACAATTTTAATGAATGGAAAAGCCCAGGGAAGATCATAAGCATAGATGGCAAAACAATTATTTTGCAACATGGTAATCAAACTGTTAGGGTACATTCATCAAGGATAATGAGTACAGATTAAAAATTTTCAAATTTAGACAGAGCAGACAGACATGACGAGGAACCAGAGTCATCTGGTATGCACAGGGTACAGAACTATGAAGACTAGTTAACTGATATCGACAGGGTTTCTGTAGAGGAACACAACACTTCTGATGAATTAGAACAGGCCATTTTTTCAAAAGGACAACTGCCAAAAGTTGGTACAAAAGTGACATACTTGCCTGAAGGGTATAGTCAATGGAAGGATGCAACTGTTATTAATAGAGCAGGGAAGGCCACTGGAAAGTATGAACATTGGCTGAATGTACAGTATTCAGGGGACGGAGTCAAGACAATGGATAGGAAACACGAAGTTCAAAAATGGAAGGCACAGAAACACAGTGCCAGTTCAGATAGTACATCGGATAGTGAACAGGTCCGCAGGAAAAGGTCGAGAACAATTTTCTTTTTTAACAAACAATTTTATTGAGGTTTTTTTTGGCATTGTAAACAGTTACAGCTAACAGAAATGTGCAAACATCAATATAAAACCATCAATATTTAACCACTACTTCAATCAAACCATACTGCACATGCCCGCTCCTCTCCCCTAGACACTACACGCCTATTTATCCCTCCTTATCGTCCCTAATCTCCCCCCCCTCTTCCTTTCCCCCCCCCCCTCCCCCCTCCACCCCCTGCTGACGTTCACTCTACCGCGAAGAATTTGATGAATGGTTGCCACCTTCGGGCGAACCCCAGTACAGATCCCCTCAAGGCAAACTTAATTTTTTCCATACCCAGAAAACTTGACATGTCTGAAAGCCATAGTTCGGTCTTCGGGGGTTTTGAGTCCCTCCATGCCGGCAGTATTCGGCGCCGGGCTACTAGGGAAGCAAAGGCCAGAACATCTGCCTCTTACTCCCCCTGGACTCCTGGGTCTTCCGAAACCCTGAAAATTGCCACCTCTGGACTCATCACCACCCTTGTTTTCAGCACCCAGGACATGATCCCCGCAAATCCCTCCCAGTACCCCCTAAGCTTAGGACATGCCCAAAACATGTGAACATGGTTCGCTGGTCCTCCCATGCATCTAGCGCACTTGTCCTCTAACCCAAAGAATTTGCTCATCCGAGCTACCGTCATGTGGGCTCCGGTGAACGACCTTAAATTGAATCAGGCCGAGCCTGGCACATGTTGCAGTTGAATTTACCCTACTCAGAGCTTCCGCCCACAGCCCAGTCCTCCATCTCCCCGCCGAGCTTCTCCTCCCATTTGAGTTTCAGTTCCTCCGTCTGGGACTCTTCCCCCTTCATGAGCACCTTGTAGATATCCGAGACTCTACCCTCTCCTCCTTCTCCTCTAGAGACTATTCAGTCCTGGATCCCTATTGGCGGGAGGTGTGGGAAGGATGGGACCTGTCTGCATACAAAGTCCCGCATCTGTAAGTACCTAAAGTCATTTCCCCTTACCAGCCCAAATTCCTCCTCCAAGCCCCTCAAACTCGCAAAGCTCCCATCCAGGAACATATCGTCCACCCTCCCCACCCCTGCCCGCCGCCATGTTCGAAACCCTCCATCCATGTTCCCGGGGGCGAATCGATGGTTATCACATATTAGAGCTCAAACAGACGTACCCCCCCCCCCCCCCACATGCCTCCTCCACTGGCCCCATATCCGCAGGGCCGCCCCCACTACTGGGCTGATGGAGTACCTGGCCGGCTACAGCGGTAGGGGAGCCGTGACCAGGGCTGCCAAACTGGTGCCCCTGCATGAAGCCGCCTCCACTCGCTCCCAGATAGACCCTGTACCCATCATCCACTTCCTTATCATGGCTATGTTAGCCGCCCAGTAGTAGTTGATCAGACTCGGCAATGCCAGCCCCCCCCCTCGCTGAAGAAGCATCGCCTTCTTCACCCGCGGGGATTTTCCCGCCCAGACAAAGCTCATGATGATTTTGCCGGTCCTTTTGAAGAAGGACCGTGGGATAAAGATCGGGAGGCACTGGAAGATGAACAGAAATCTAGGGAGGATTGTCTTCTTTACAGTCTGCACCCTCCCCGCCAGTGACAGCGGGAGTGGATCCCATCTCCGTAACTCCCTCTTCATTTGTTCCACCACCCTAGTCAAATTTAACTGATGCAACCTGCCCCAGTCTCGTGCCACCTGTAGCCCCAAGTACCAGAAACTTTCCTCCACCAGCCTAAATGGCAGCTCCTTCAGTCTATTCTCCTGGCCCCTTGCCTGCACCACAAACAGCTCACTCTTGGCCATATTTAATTTGTACCCTGAAAACCGGCCGAACTTCCTCAATGTTTCCAGTATATTTTCCATCCCAGCCAGTGGGTCCGATACGTACAGGAGCAGGTTGTCCGCATAGAGAGAGACCCTATGCTCCACCCCTCCCCTAGTCATTCCCTTCCACCCCTTTGCAGCTCTCAACGCCATCGCCAACGGCTCTCTGGCCAGCGCGAACAGCAACGGGGAGAGTCTGAAATAATCTGACATTATCCTGTTCATCCTAACGCTAGCTTTTGGGGCCTGGTACAATAGTCTGACCCAATTAACCAGTCCCTCCCCGAACCCAAACCGTCCAAGCACCTCCCACAAATAGCCCCACTCCACCCGATCGAAGGCTTTCTCAGCGTCCATTGCCACCACTACCTCCACCTCCTTGCCCGTCGGGGGCATCATGATCACATTAAGCAATCTTCTCAAGTTAGCTGTCAGCTGCCTGCCTTTCACAACCCCTGTCTGATCGTCCCCAATCACCTCCGGTACGCAGTCCTCAATTCTAATCGCCAGGACCTTGGCCAGGAGCTTGGCATCCACATTGATCAGGGAGATTGGCCTGTATGACCCGCAGGATTCCGGGTCCTTGTCCCGCTTCAGTATCAGCGAGATGGTGGCTTGCGACATCGTCGGTGGCAGGGTCCCTCTGTCCCTTGCCTCATTAAAAACCCTTGTCAGGACCGGTCCCACTATCTCCGAGAACTTCTTGTAAAAGTCTACTGGGTATCCATCCGGTCCCGGGGCTTTCCCCGACTGCATGACCTGTAGGCCCCCCAATACCTAATATCTAATCGGGGCCCCCAGCCCGTCCACTAGTCCCCTGCCTACTTTTGGGACGGTTAGTCCATCCAGGAACCTTTTCATCTCCTCCGGCTCTTCCGGGGGCTCTGAAGTGTACAGCTTACTATCGACGTCCCGAAATACCTTCTTCAGTCCTGCCGGATCCTCCACTCTGCTCCCCTCCCCATCAACCACTCTACTTATATTCCTGGCTGCCTCCCTCTTCCTGAGATGCTGCGCTAGAAATCTGCTGGCTTTCTCCCCGTGCTCATACGCCACTCCCCTCGCCTTCCTAAGTTGTTCCACGGCCCTACTCCTGGATAGCACACCCAGTTCCGCCTGCAATTTACGTCTCTCCCTGAGTAGGTCCTCCCCCGGGGACCCCGCATGCTCCTCGTCTATCCGGTGAATTTCCCTAACCAATCTGTCCATTTCTGCTCTGTCCGCCCCGACCCTCTGAGCCCGAATTGAGATCAGCTCCCCCCTCACTACTGCCTTCAGCGCCTCCCACAGGGTCGCTGCTGAAACCTCCCCCGTATCGTTCACCTGCAAGTAATTTTCCATATACTTCCGAAGTGTCTCACATATCCCCGCCTCCGACAACAGTCCTACGTCTAACCTCCATTGCGGGCGTTGATAATTCGCCGCCCCGACCTGCAGGTCCACCCAGTGCGAGGCATGGTCCAAGATAGTGATTGCCAAGTATTCCGTATTCTTTGCCTCCCCTACACAGTCCCTGCTCAAGATAAAGAAATCAATCCTAGAATATACTTTATGAACATGCGGATAAAACGAGTAGCCCCTTCCCGCCGGCTGTCTGGCTCTCCATGGGTCCACTGCCCCCATTTGCTCCATGAACCCTTTCAGCTCCCTTGCAATTGCTGGGAGTCTGTCCGTTCTGGGACATGACCGGTCCAGCCCCGGGTCAAGTACCGTATTAAAGTCCCCCCCCTCCCATTATCAACTTACGTGAGTCTAGGTCCGGGATCTTCCCCAGTACTCTTGATAAAGTCAACGCTGTCCCAGTTCGGCACATATATGTTCACCAGCACCACTCTCCTCCCCTCCAGCTTGCCCCTTACCGTAAGGAATCTGCCCCGCCGTCTGCGACTACGCACTCCGCCTCAAATTGAACCCGCTTATTGATCATAATTGGAACTTAGAATCCAAGTCCGAGTGGAAGAACTGGCTGATCCAGCCCCTCCTTAGCCTAGTCTGGTCAGACACTTCCAGATGTGTCTCCTGCAACATAATTACGTCCTCCTTTAGAGCCCGCAAATGCACAAACACACGTGCCCTTTTAACTGGCCCATTTAGTCCCCTGACATTCCAGGTGATCAGCCTGGTTAGGGGGCACAACCCCCCACCCCGCCGGTCAACCATAACTTTTCTTGGGCCCGCCCCCGGCCCATGCGCCGCGCCATTCCTGGTTCGCCTCTTGGCCACCTCCACCCCCAACCTCCTTTCCATTACCTACTTCAGATCCCCCCCACGTCAGCAAAAGAACTCCCCCCCCCCCGAGCAACATCCCCCGATAACCCCACCCCTGCCATTCTCTGGCTGTATTCTCTCCCCCCCCCCCCCCACCTGGCTCCCTTGATGAGCCAATCTGCTAGCCCGGTGACTCATTGCTCCGGCACCCCCTTGTCTCACTCCCATTGTTTCCCCGACCTCATCTCCCCACTCCCCAGCACACCATCCCCCACTCCGACCCACTGGAGCAGTCTCACTAAAATGGGAAAGATCAAACAAGATGTAAACATCAAACAGCACCGCGAGGCTGCTCCAGGTACAATGCAGTTCCAGCGGTGTACACAGAAAAGTGTTAACCCACGTCCCTTTCTGAGCACCAAAAAGAAAAAAAAAGAAATATATCACACCGCAATACAAGGAAAATGATTATTCGAGAGAGGGTGGGTCCCCCCACATCCCCCACAGGCAAAAACTGCCCACAAAAAAATACACAAGGCACCTTTAAAGCAGTAAACAGTCGACCTGCAGTCCAGGCACAGTAAGCATCCCTTCAACCAGTAATTCTCGGACCCTAGCTTGCATTCGTGGGACCTTTTTTCGAGACAAGCCCTTGATCCCTCACACAGTCCATCGCTTCTTCGGGTTCGGAGAAGTAGTGGTGTCGTCCCTGATGCGGAACCCAAAGACAGGCCAGGAAGAGCAGACCAAACTTCACGTGCTTTTTGAACAACACCTCCTTAACTTGTTTAAAGGCTGCTCGCCGCCTGGCCACCTCCCGGCTTAGGTCCTGGTAGATGCGAAGTTATTCCACCTGCTGCTCTTAGCGCCCTTTGCCCACTGCAGCACCCGCTCCTTCTCCACAAACCTGTGTAACCTAATCACAATCGGACGGGGGCCCCCCCAGACGCACCTGTCTCGCCTGTACTCTGTGTGCCCCCTCCAGCTCCGGCGGTCACGGACAGGCTTCAGCCCCCATCAGCTGCATCAACAAGTCCGCCACGAACGCTGTGGTATCAGCTCCCTCCGCCCCCTCCGGGAGGCCGATGATCCTCAGATTTTGTCTACGGGCTCTATTTTCCATCTCCTCTACTCTGTCCAGCAATCTTCTCTGTCTCTCCTTCAACCCTAGACTTCTAGCGCAGCAACCATCTGCACATCCGCCTGCTCCTCCACCGCCTCTCCCTGCTCCTTAACTTTTTCGTCCTGGGCATCCAATCTCTGTTTCAATTGATCTACTGCACTCTGAAGTGGGTCCAAGTTATCCCGCTTCAACGATTCAAAACTGCTTTTTATCACCTGCAGCATGTTTTCCAGCGCCTGCTGGATCGCCGGGTCCGAGGTCCGCAGGTCCGCCATCTTTGCTCCCGGGTCAGCTTCCCCTGCACCTTGCCTTTGTCCCTTCCCTCCCATTTGCGCTGCTTTCTGCTCTCCCGCAGTTCCATGCAGCTCTGCCTGTTCCTCAGCACCTCCGTGGCCGTCTTTCCAGCGCACCGCAGTCCTGCAAAACCGGGGAACCAGATCCTCAAATCCTGCCGGAATGAGAGCCCCCGAACGTGCGGCTCACTCACTCATTGCTGCCACCGGAAGTCAAGGTCGAGAACTATTGACAGGACATCCCACAGCAGAAGGGAAAGATCAAGCAGTAGCAATACAGAACGAGATACCAGGCGGGAGAGGGGACGTAGTTTATCAAGATCTCGAAACATGAGTAAGACTACGAATACTAATAGGAGTAGAAGCCCACATGCACATGAGATTTTGGTGGCTTCCAATAAATTAGATGAGAAAGTTATCAAAGAGGGGTTGGTTTAGCACAGGGCAGGGGCTGGTTTAGCACAGGGCTAAATCGCTGGCTTTGAAAGCAGACCAAAGCAGGACAGCAGCATGGTTCAATTCCCGTACCAGCCTCCCCGAACAGGCGCCGGATTGTGGCGACTAGGGGCTTTTCACAGTAGCTTCATTTGAAGCCTACTTGTGACAATAAGCGATTTTCATTTCATTCAGATGCCAAACAGCAAGAACTGCACAGTTGGAGTGAATTTGGGGTATACACGGAGGTACCGGAAAGGGGATAAAGAGCTCTATCCCATAGATGGATTTGCACGGAAAAGGTTCTTCCGGATGGAACTTATAAGGCAAAGGCCAGGCTTGTGGCAAGGGGATTTGAAGAAAACCTAGAAGATCAGGATTTAAGGGTAGATTCACCTACGGCAGGAAAGGTTATTTTAAAGATCTTCTTGGCTCTATTAGCCACAAAGGCATGGGAATGCAAATCTATAGATGTAAAAGCTGCCTTTTTGCAGGGACATCAGCTCCAGGGAGACATTTTTCTCCGTCCTCCTAAAGAAGCAGCTAACACAGAAGGAGTATTCTGGAAGGTGAACAAATGTGTATATGGATTGAATGATGCATCTAGAGTCTGGTACTTTTCGGTAAGGTCAGTTTTGTTAAAGTTAGGCTGTTGTGAGTTGAAAGTAGATCCGGCAATGTTTTACTGGCACTATAAAGGAAATCTTTCTGGCATCTTTATGAGGCATGTCGATGATTTTTTGTGGGGTGGGACTAGTGATTTTGAAGCTATTGTAATCTCTGGTTTGAGGAGAGAGATCAGGGTTGTAAGTCAGGTTTCCGGAACATTTAAATATATTGGACTGGAAATTGGACAGACTAAGTTAGGGGCAACTTTACGTCAGCAATCTTATTTGGAAAGCATCAGCCCAATAGCAATTAGTCGTGGCCGAGTTTCACAAAAAGACGCAATGGTTTCAAAGATGGAAAAAGAGCAACTGCGAAGTTTAATTGGGCAACTGAACTGGTTAGGTAGACAGACTAGACCGGACGTTAGTTTTGATGTCTTAGAGTTGAGTACAAAAATGAATGATCCCAAAGTGGAAGACATAATAAGAGCAAATAAAGCGTTGGTCACACTAATGTCATGTGAGAGTACCTTTAAGAAATGGGTGTTTAAGAAATGTACCTTTAAGAAATGGATCAGTGATGTCAGAGTGTGGGTGGAGCTGGGCTGTCTGTCAGCTTTTTACTTTCGTTTTTGAGAAGGCTGCAGGGTGTGTTTTAGTTTTGTTTTCAGTGTGGGAGCTGAAGCCAGACAGAGCGGGTGTACTGTTGATCTCTCTGCCATGAAAAGACTATCTCTTGATCATTTGGTGAATTCAGAATTATAAATGTTCTCAGTAATGATTGTAAACCTAATGTGCTTCTGTTAAAATGTGTTTCTTCTGTCTTCTGGATGTTGTTTGGGAAGTTATTAAGGATTACTTAGTGTTGTATTCTTTGGGGGTTGTATTTGAATTGATGGTTGCTCAGATGTTCACTATCTTTTAAAAAGGTTAACTTGAGTTCATGGAATAAACATTGTTTTGCTTTTAAAAAATACTTTTCCATTTCTGCTATGCCACACCTGTAGAGTGGGCCGTGTGTTCCCCATAACCACAATCTATTAAAAGTTGTGGGTCAGGGGAACTCCATGATACACTTTGTGGTTCTCTAAACCCTGCCCATAACACTAAAAATGCAGGTGTGTGTTTTGAGGTTCCTGGTTTTAGGTGACCTTGGGCACTTGAAACTCATAGTTTATAGTGATGCGTCCTATGCAAATTTTTGTGATGGGGTTTCAAGCGCAGGAGGTTTTATAATTTTCCTTTTGGGGAACAATGGTAAATGTTGCCCTCTTGTGTGGGAAACAAAGAAAATAAGGAGAGTGGTCAAAAGCACTTTGGCTGGGTTTCAGAAGACAGTTTGTGTGATCTGAGGCTCATTATGAAGCGAGTCAGACTTGCAAGTTGGTTAAAAATAAATAATACTCTCCCTACAAATCCATCTCGAGTTTTATTGAGGCCAGACTGACGGGTAAAGAAATTAATATTGTCAGTGGTGGATATGGCCTTTTAAAAATCTCAGATATTGACAGAAATTTTGGGATTAGGGGATTTGGGTAATATACCTATTGACTGTCACATTGACAATAAACACCTGCGGGAAAATGTGCACTCTCCAAAAAGTGTCAATGAAAAAAGTTTAAGGATAGACATCGCAAGTTTGAAGCAGATGTTGGACAGAGGAGAAATAGCAAAAATTAAACCGGTCGACAGGAGCTATCAATTGTCAGACTGTTTTGCAAAAAGAGGGGCTAGCTCACCGAAACTTTTGGATATTGTTAATGAATAATGTTTCTGTGACTGTGTTTTTTTCTTCCCCAAAAAAATGGAGAAAAAAAAGAAGGGGGGAAATTGCGTATTTGTTTTTGAGTTTCTTGTAATTTTGTTTTCACCTAATTATGTTTTTTTCTCCAAGGAAGGGGAGACTGTTAAGTAATGGGTTAAGAGACATTCCAATTAGTTGTCTCATTTATGTTAAGTGTCCAATAATTGACACTGATATGTAAAGAGGCTTCATGTGGCCTTTGTGTCAGGTGATGTGAAGGTAGAGTTTTGTGCAGAGTCTGTTAAAGTGAAATAAAGATGTTTGAGAAAAGGAGCAGTACCTTTGACTCTTTGTACAGCAGCAGCTAAACATCAGACATCTGAGGGCGAGGGGGTCCCTGAGGACAAGGGAGGTCTCTGAGGGCGAGCGGTCCCTGAGGACAAGGGAGGTCTCTGAGGGCGATGGGGTCCCTGAGAGGAATGTACGCCTTAGCCTGAACTTGGTTTCGGTGCTGAAATGCGAATGGCTTAAAACTACTTTCTTTAAATTTATATCTTTAGATTGCTGGTTTTGACTGCAACACTGTATTACAGCAGAACCTCCGAAACATATGAAGGAATTAGTAAAAATTGAGAGCGAGGTTCCTCACAAAGTCTCCTATTTATTCAGCAGAGCTTTCACAGAATCATAGAATTTACAGTGCAGAAGGAGGCCATTCGGCCCATCGCTTCCGCATCGGCTCTTGCAAAAAGCACCCTACTTAAGCCCACTCCTCCACCCTATCCCCATGACCCCACCCAACCTTTTTGGACACTAAGGGCAATTTAGCATGCCCAATCCACGTAAGCTGCACATCTTTGGACTGTGGGTGGAAACCAGATCACCCGGAGGAAACCCACACAGACACTGGGAGAATGTGCAGACTCTGCACAGTCACCCAAGCTGGGACCCTGGAACTATCAAGCAACAGCGTCTATGACTGACTGCACTACCGTTCCCAAGCTTTCAAAGGGGAATCGGACTGTTATTTGAATAAGCGGAATGTGCAGGATTACGGGCAGGAGGTGGGAGATTGGAACTAAGTGAACTGCTTATTTGGAGAGCTGTTGCACACACAGTGTGCTGAATGATTTATTTCTGCAGTGCAACAATCCTGTGATTCCGTATTCCAAATTGCAGACTTTGGTGAGGTTTTGCAGAAATCTCAGAACGCTGATGTAATGCACTCACCGCAGAGAATTCGATTTGGTGTAAGAACAGGAAGAAAAGTTCAGGGCAAAACAAATACAAGCAGCAAATTTTAGCAAAAAGAAAATAACTTTGTCCAGATTAAGTGAAGGAGAATTAACCAATAGAAATTCAGATCAGTGTTGTGAGATATTTAAATACAAGATTAAAACGGTACAAATTAATATATTCAATAAGAAGGGAGTCAGTGTGTCAAAACCGGGGATGAATGAGGAGATTAAATTAAATATGAAGCTAAATAAGTATTTGGATTTTCTACCGCTGATAAAAAATAGCCAGGACATATAGAAATACGTGAAAACAAAATTAGAAAAACTAAAAAATCATAACAGAAGGATTAGTAAAGCTGAGAAAGACATAACTAATGCTTTCAATCAGCAAAGTAGTCGTAAAAACGATAGTTAGAGCAGTGGTAGAGCCACTAAAAATGAAAACCTCAAGCTTCTGATAAAGAGTGAGAAATGAGGATTGTACATCACTGAGGTGATGAACATTAGAATTGTCAAACCACCAGAAGTAGTAATAGGGCATTGAATGAAGGAAATCTGGCTCGGAAGAGGATTTGGGGACGGAAAGGAAATATGGCTTTATTGGGACTGTGTTGAGATCTGTTCTTGTATGCTGGGTATAGAAATGATCTGGGTTCTGGAATTGAAGGAATGATTGAAATTCACTGAGGACACTCTAGTTTGAGGCAAAGTTGTGATGAAGATTGACAAGCTGGAGGCAATGCGGTGAGTGATCACAGTTTTGTGTGAAGAACTGAAAGTAAGATGTTTGTAATTCAGAATAAGGAGAGCAAATAGACTTTCAATTGTAGATTCTAAATGGGGAGAGAGGTAGGGGGCACTTCAAGTAGGTGAAATAATTAAAAGGCAAATGCAATACTTGGTTTTGCATCTTGAGGCACTGAATACAAAAGCAGCAGGGTAGTGTTCTAGTTTGGGTTGTGGGAGCATTAGCTACGCTTACTCGGAGATCTCCAAGGCGGCCTTCAGGACGCGCGACAACGCAGAATCGCCGAGCAGAAACTTAGCGCATTACATTCACCCCCCAACATCTGGCCTGGGCTTGCGAAACCCTACCAACTGTCCTGGCTTGAGACAATTCACACCTCTTTAACCTGGGATTATCCCTCTCTCCAGTTGCTCCGTCTGGACCTGTAGATTTAATTACCTGCAAAGACTCGCATTCAAAGTATCGTCTTGCATCTTTGATTCTATCTGTATATATATATTTCTGGAACCCACCTCTTCATTCACCTGAGGAAGAAGCAGTGCTCCGAAAGCTAGTGATTCGAAACAAACCTGTTGGACTTTAACCTGGTGTTGTAAGACTTCTTACTGTGCTCACCCCAGTCCAACACCGGCATCTCCACTTCATAGAAAAAGAATGCCAGAGGTGCAGTCCAGATGCTGGAAGCACTCTGGGAGAGCAGTCATAATTACAAAGAGAGACATGAGCTTTTGGCTGTATTTTTACGAGAGTTAAGTAGATGCCACATGGAGGTTATGAAGAGATCTGATTGGGTAAATAGTGATGGTTATCCCGACTAAATACTGAGATGCTATGCGAAGTTTCACATTTAAGATGGTCTCAAAAAGAATTAAGTAGGAAAAATGTTTAATCCATCAACAGAGTTAGTTTATAATGTGGAATTCTCTCCATTTTTGACACAAATTGTAGAAAAAAATCAGAGAAACTGCTCGAAACAGGAATGTTGAAAATCCTGGGGCCAAGGTTGAGTGGGACATTAAAAGGTTGAGTGGGATATTATTATAGAGAATCTGGTGAATTGGTGCGACAACAATAATCTCTCCCTCAATGTCAACAAAACGAAGGAAATTGTCATCGACTTCAGGAAGCGTAGTGGAGAATATGCCCCTGCCTACATCAATGGGAACGAAGTAGAAAGGATCGAGAGCTTCAAGTTCTTAGGTGTCCAGATCACCTACAGCCTGTCCTGGTCCCCCCATGCCGACACTATGGTTAAGAAAGCCCACCAACGACTCTACTTTCTCAGAAGGCTAAGGAAATTTGGCATGTCAGCTACGACTCTCACCAACCTCTACAGATGCACCATAGAAAGCATTCTTCCTGGTTGTATCACAGCTTGGTATGGATCCTGCTCTGCCCAAGAATGCAGGAAATTACAAAGGATCATGAATGTAGCCCAATCCACCACGCAAACCAGCCTCCCATCCATTGACCCTATCTATAATTCCCACTGCCTCAGAAAGGCAGCCAGCATAATTAAGGACCCCACGCACCCCGGACATACTCTCTTCCACCTTCTTCCGTCAGGAAAAAGATACCAAAGTTTGAGGTCACGTACCAACTGACTCAAGAACAGCTTCTTCCCTACTGCCATCAGACTTTTGAATGGACCTACCTCGTATTAAGTTGCTCTTTTCTCTCCACCTTGCTATAACTGTAACATTATATTCTGCAGTCTCTCCTTCCTTCCCTAAGTATGGTACGCATTGTTTGTACAGCAGGCAAGAAACAATACTTTTCACTGTTTATACTAATACATGTGACAATAATGAATCAAATCAAAGGTGCGTGGAGTGATGATGAGAGCGAGATTAGACTGGGTGGAATACATATAGGGAGAGGGGAAGAGTAGGATTGGACTGAAAATACATTGACCTATTTATGTAAATGGCTGGTTTTGGTAAAATCCTGGCTGCCTCAGCAGTAAGACATTAATCCATTTATTTTCTCATTCAATCATCCATTTATATAATTGATACTATCTGGAAATTAATAGTCATCATTTCAAACGCTTTTTATACCTAATTGGTCCATTTTAATAACAATTGGCTTCTCAGCTGTAATTTCATTATCCAGTAAGTGTTTTCTAACTCGAGGAAATAAAAATCTAGATTTGTGACTTGCTCACATGTTTCTCTGCTGTTGTGTCAAGAAAATTTCCCATGCTCCCAAAATCCAGCACAGTCCATTGGAATCAAGAGTGATGGGCGAGTGCGGGGGGCAGTGAATCAAGGGGTCGGGAGAGAGTTGGGGGAATGGGAGATGGGGAGAGGGTGAAGGCAGAGATAGGAAAAATGGGATGGAGTAAGGGATGAGAGCCAGAGAGGGAAGGGTAATCGGAAGAAACAGTTGGACTTGGTGACAAGGGGTGGATTGAGTGAATAAAGGAATTAGATGAATCATCAGAAACCTCTGTGTTAACCCGTGTGCAATAACAAATGGTCCATTCTGCCTTTGGCAGGCCCCAGAGTCGGATCCCGACCTGTGTATATTAGGGTCAAATGTTCCTGAAACTGAGGATTGTGACTATTAGAATTTATCAGACAGAGAAAGGCACACTGTTTGAGGGGATGCTCATATTTATTAAGGGCGGCACAATGGCTCAGTGGTTGGCCGAACAGCACCAGGGATCCGGGTTCAATTCCAGCCTTGGGTGACTGTGTGGAGTTTGCACGTTCTCCCCGTGTCTCCGTGGGTTTCCTCCGGGTCCTCCGGTTTCCTCCCACAGTCCAAAGATGTGCAGGTTAGGTGGAGTCACGGGGACAGGGCCTAGGTGGATTGCTCTTTCAGGGTCAGTGCAGTCTTGATGGGCCGAATGGCCTCCTTCTGCACTGTAAGAATTCTAGGGTTCTAATTGAAGGGACAGGTCCTAAAAAGTGCCCGAATCTCTCTGGCCAAACAACTGTTTTACCCGGAATTCACTGAAGCATTTCATTCAGTTAATTTACCCCAGGTAATAGAAAGAGATGTAATTGTGATAGAATCAGGTTATAATTCTTCAGTGATTGTCCCTATAGCACAAAGTAACGACCCAAATTACTGATTCGCCTGCAGGGGATAGAATGTAAAACCAAATTCCTCATCCTGTATTGCAGACTTGTGTTCTGGGTGCCAGTTATATGAATGTGAGGAAAACAACTTCCAGTAATCACATCTAGCTCTGTGTGACATATTATTTTCACAAATGTCTAAAGCAGACCCACACATCCCATTACACTGTCACTGAACAACTTGATACATTCCATTATGAAGAATCAAAAGCTTCTACACTGTCCCATCAAACATTCCCAGGACAGGTACAGCACGGGGTTAGATACAGAGTAAAGCTCCCTCGACACTGTCCCCATCAAACACCCCCAGGACAGGTACAGCACGGGGTTAGATACAGAGTAAAGCTCCCTCTACACTGTCCCCATCAAACACTCCCAGGACAGGTACAGCACTGGGTAAGATACAAAGTAAAGCTCCCTCTACACTGTCCCCATCAAACACTCCCAGGACAGGTACAGCACGGGGTTAGATACAGAGTAAAGCTTCCTCTACACTGTCCCCATCAAACACTGCCAGGACAGGTACAGCACGGGGTTAGATACAAAGTAAAGCTCCCTCTACACTGTCCCCATCAAACACTCCCAGGACAGGTACAGCACGGGGTTAGATACAGAGTAAAGCTTCCTCTACACTGTCCCCATCAAACACTGCCAGGACAGGTACAGCACGGGGTTAGATACAGAGTAAAGCTCCCTCTACACTGTCCCCATCAAACACTCCCAGGATAGATACAGCACAGGGTTAGATACAAAGTAAAGCTCCCTCTACACTGTCCCCATCAAACACTCCCAGGACAGGAACAGCACGGGGTTAGATACAGAGTAAAGCTCCCTCTACACTGTCCCCATCAAACACTCCCAGGACAGGTACAGCACAGGGTTAGATACCAAGTAAAACTCCCTCTGTACCAGTGGTGGACTTGTGGTGCACTCACCTTCATTTCTGTGGTCCCCCAATGACATCTCACCCCTTCCTTCAATTACATGATGTTTCTTCTGACCCCACCCACCCTCACTCCACAGAAAGCAAAGGCACAGACCACAAAAAAATACAAATTGTTCACTGCTCCACTGATTTCGTACTTTTAGCTTGTAAAACATGGCAGTATGAATAATTGCTGAATTGAAATCCAAGCTTACCTCTGTGCCATGATGGTGAAGGTGGCCAATGTTGCCATGTGTGCGCCTTAGGCGAGCAAACACGGAAATGGCTGATGAGCAACGAGATGGACAAATAGGCTGATGAGAACACTGTAGCACAGGCCGATGCAGGACAGAATGAGCCAGTCCAGTGAAGGAGCAAATACTCCAATCAACAAGATGCATTCGTTGCCATTCAGTATATTTCAGGGTCTCATTCATGTTTCAAAAGTTAACTTCCTTACTTCCTCTCACAAATCAAAGACATTATTGTCGTAAATTCGTGTGAGTGCAATGTCCAGTGAGTCCAGATCCAGTATCCGTGGCTCTATCTGCAGGATTCTGTTCTTTGTCCTGAAGAGACTTTCTGAAGATCAGTCTTGAGAGAGATGCTATTAAAATTGTCAGTATGTGACCAACTGCAGCCTTTATATCAGACCAGCAATGGTCCAGTTTGAAAAACAGAAATTAAACTAGAGAATATGGAAGATGGACAGATTTTTAAGATTTTCTTTTTAACTTCCAACATTGACTCGGAGTATTTGGTGTCACTCAGTAATTAAACCATGGGCGAGATTGGCACTGAGCCTAGTCCTGTCCACACACCAAATCCTTTTACAGAAAAGGTCACTGGACAGTGAGCAAGAGCAGGAGCCCTGGCTGATTTCACACCCACCCCAGCAACCCTCTCTAACCCAATGATCACTGAACAGGAACACAATCCTCAATCACTTTTTCTGTCAGATTCAATAATCCACAGGGCAAATTCCACAGATCTCACAAACTCTGTCCCAAGTTAATTAGCATTTCAAATACAATAGAATCCCATATTTTATCACAGCCAAACTCTCCTCAGGTATTCCTTATTAAAAAGTGAAAGGTTGGTTAGTTTTGATTAAAGTATCTGATCACATCATTTCAGTGAATGAAATAATTAAATCTTGTAGAATAATTGGGAACTTTAAAGGACAAATTCGTATTTAACTCAAATTTTGTCAGTTTAATTAACTTCATTTTAACAATGATTGCTGTGTGAAGCTGTGATCTTCTTGTCCTGCTCCTCATTCTGCTCCATGATTCTAATGAGCTGTGACCTGACTCAGTGCTAAAATGAGTCTTAATGGGGCAGGTTTTAGAAGAGTGGGGTGTTTGGGAGAGTTGGGAGTGGGGGGTGGGATATTTGCCTCATATGAGACATTGTTCTCAGATAGGACTCTGACTAATTGTGTCTTGCAAAGTTTGCTCACTGACGCATTGATTCTAATTGTTTTGCTGGATTCCCTTCCTCTCTATGAACTTGTTCTTTCCTAACTCTGTTACCTCCTCCAGTCTCTCCACTCTATACCAAACTCTCCGTTCTTCCATTCAAACCTTCTCCTTTTGTCCAACATTCGATGGTAATGCTCATAAATACTGACCTCTTCCTCTGGAATCCCTCCCATTATAGTCCTCATTTGATGTGGAGATGTCGGCGTTGGACTGGGGTGGGCACAGTAAGAAGTCTTACAACACCAGGTTAAAGTCCAACATGTTTATTTCAAATCACTAGCTTTCGGAGCACTGCTCCTTCCTCAGATGAATCTGAATCCTTGACCTGAGGAAGGAGCAGTGCTCCGAAAGCTAGTGATTTGAAACAAACCTGTTGGACTTTAACCTGGTGTTGTAAGACTTTTTACAGTCCTCATTTGCTTTCAGAGCCTCTTTAAGGGCAGCACGGTGGTGCAGTGATTAGCACTGCTGCCTCACAGTGCCAAGGACCCGGCTTTGATCCCGGCCCCAGGTCACTGTCCGTGTGGAGTTTGTATGTTCGCCCCGTGCCTGTGTGGGTCTCACCCCCACAAACCAAAGATGTGCAGGGTAGGTGGATTGGCCTCGCTAAATTGCCCCTTAATTGGAAAAAATAATTGGGCATTTTAAATATATTTTAAAAAGAGCCTCTTTAAACCCTTCTCCTTGAATAAATGCAATGCACGTCTGTGCTCCCCACTTCACTGACCACCTGCTTTGGTTCAGCATCCATTTTGTTTTTTGATTATAACTTTCCAAAGCACCGCGAGCTGTTTTTCTGTTATAGGTGCTGTTTGACTTCAATTGTTGTTGATTTGCAACAATTTCATTCAGAATTGAGGAATACATTGAAGTAAATATAATTCTGGAATGTTTAATGCAAGATGTCAACATTTATTACAGTAAATGATTTTATCATCTGCCATCTGGTAGCAGCCTGTAACACGTACACACCCCCATATTATAATTACTTTGGAATTTTCAGATTAGGTTTGATTCTGTCTAATGCGGGGCTGTGTCATTTGTCACGGGGCAGATCTGTTAACAGATTACTACTTCCAATGAGTCCTGTCAGAATGACTCTACAACAGACAGTGTTTGACCCCTGACCTTTCCCATTCACCCTCCTGTGTGGGCAGTGTCTGTCTGACCCCTGACCTTTTGCTGGACAATTGATTGTGGACACTGGGGTTTAAAACCTGAACTCAGTGGGTCTGCTTCCTGCCCTGGGCACAAAGTGTCATTCTCCATCTATCAGCTGGTGATTGGTGCAAGGCTATTTAACACTGCAAGGTGTCAGATAGTGGCCACTCAACTAATATTCACAGCTCTCACTTTGCAGCCAGGGGTGGGTACAAGGCCCAGTTTTCCCGATTACCAAGGTGAACTACATCAGCTGAGAGCCCACGTTAACATAGGGTGGCTGCATCTTTCAATGGAATTATGCTGCTAAATTGGACCAAACTGTCCATGTAGATCCTGAACTAGTGAAAGAATGTTAAATAACTTCACCTTGTGAAAAGTGACTTGTTCATCAACTCCATTAGTCAGATAAAATTTACATGAACAAATATGTTTAATTGCAAAATAAACGGTTGCCATAGAAATGAGAAACTCCATTGCAATTTAATGAAATTTGGAGGGATTATTAATTATATTGTAAAGCATCCATTATGAGTTTTATTCAAATTATTTAAAGTTTTCATCTGCAAATGAGCTTAATTATAAAATAGACTTCTGTAGGTGTCACACTCTGATATATCGAGAGACTCTAGAACCCACTACCGAGCACATCAGATCGGAATATTCAAATTATGTTGCTTAAAAAACATGTCTGGAATTTGCTACAGATATTTTACACTTCAGGTGCATCTCTGTTGATATAAATTCTGGACAATGCTTTGCTTTGTTGCTTTTACCCAAGAAGGCTACAGGAAAATATTTGAAAAATCTAGAGGTGGGGTCGGGGGTGTGAAGTAGCTGAACTTTGTCAGGATAAAAATAGTAAGAAGACTTGCAACACCAGATTAAAGTCCAGCAGGTTTATTTGGAATCACGAGCTTTCGGAGCATCGCTCCTTCATCAGGTGAGTGAAGAGGTAGGTTACACAAATACAGCATACACAGACAAAACCAATGATGCAAGGTGATACTTTGAATGCGAGTCTTTGTGGGTAATTAAGTCTTTACAGGTCCAGACTGGAGAGAGGAATAATCACAGGTTAAAGAGGTGTGAATTGTCTCAAGCCAGGACAGTTAGTAGGATTTTACAAGCCCAGGCCAGAGGTGAGGGGTTGAATGTAATGAGACATGAATCCAAGGTCCCGGTTGAGGCCATACTCATGCGTGCTGTGCCCACGCCAGTCCAATGCCGGCATCACCCCATCCAGGATAAAAATTGGATTCTCTCACCCCGGGGCCGGGCCGGAGAATCAACACAACCGGCGTGAATTGCGCCACGCCGCCCCAATGCCGGAGAGCCGATCGGGGCCGATCTACGGGCCCCCCCCAGCGATTCACCGCCCGGGATGGGCCGAGCGGCTGTACAAAAAAACCCGAGTCCCACTGGCGCCACATTAACCTGGCGGGACCTCAGCGTGAAAGGATCCGGGGGCGGCCTGTGGGGCTGGGGGCCTCCTTTGCTCCACGCCGGCCCCTGTAGCCCTACGCCATGTTGCGTCGGGCCCGGTGCAGAGAAGGGAGACACCGTGCATGTGTGGACATCGCACCGGTCCCACTGCGCAGGCGCAGACCCGTGCAGGCGCACAAGTCGGACCCGTTGGTCGAGAGGGTCCATCTGCTCCATGCTAACCCCGACGGTCGACAAGATACGGTCTCCCTACGAGACCTGGCGCCCGCCGGAGCCCCATGCACACCCCAGCCACCAGTCCCACCCTCCCTCCCACCTATGCACCTTACAGGAGGATCGGTCCTCCCGCCGGCCCCGTCTAGGCCCCCCCACCCACCGACGCACCCCGCAGGCGCTCCCTCCCCAAGTCAACCGTTTTCCCCACCAGCGCCGTCTAGGGGTGCCGAAGCTGCCATGGAGATTGAAGGCACGCTCCCAGACTCACAGACGCCCGCACCTCCATCGGAGTCACCACCAAAGCTCCGATGATCACAGAGGACGACCAGGGCAACCAATCGACTGATTGCTTCATTTTAAACTGTAAACTGTAAACTGTAAATTTAAATCCCCAATTGTAAATAGCTATCAGAATTGTAAATAGTTATGAAACGCTGTACGGAGGTATTATGGTATCTCCATAACTAATTCTACCACATTACCATGTTTGCAGTATCAGGCCACCACCCCCGCCGGACTTTTTTTGTTAGAGGTATTACGGTACCTGATAGGCTGGAGCACCATTGGTGGAAACTGTATGCTTTCTATTGGTTAGAATATATGATAGCTCCGCCCTGCTAGGCGGGGTATAAGAACCAGTGCCGCCCCAGCAGCCTTCATTCTGTACCTGAGCTGCTGGGGGAAACATCTAGCTTATTAAAGCCTTCAGTTGGACTACAACCTCGCTTTAGTGGTCATTGATCGTGCATCACTTGCTACTCTCACATTGGTTCTGTATACACCTCCCGCTGCCTCAGGAAGGCAGACAGCATTATCAGAGACCCCTCCCACCCAAGCATTGCCTTCTCCCAGACCCTTCCATCAGGCAGTAGGTACAAAAGTCTGAAGACCCTCACATCCAGACATAGGAACAGCTTTTTCCCCATAGAATCATAGAATTTACATTGCTGAAGGAGGCCATTCGGCCCATCGAGTTTTGCATCGGCCCTTAGAAAGAGCACCCTACCCAAGCCCACACCTCCACCCGATCCCAGTAACCCCACTTAAGCTTTTTGAACACGAAGGGCAATTTAGCATGGCCAATCCACCTAACCCGCACATCTGTGGACTGTGGGAGAAAACCGGAGCACCCGGAGGAAACCCACAGCCAGTGACCCAAGCCGGGAATCGAACCTGGGACCCTGGAGCTGTGAAGCAACTGTGCTAACCACTGTGCTGCCGTGCCTCGGCAATGCCCACTTCTGACTAGGACAAGCTCTGCAGCACCTCAGCCATTCCCATCTGAGCGGGATATGCTCCGCAGAACCTCATGAAGGTCAGCTTGGTACTGGGTTACATCCCCCAGCAAATCGGACATTCTGCCTATGCCCTCAGCCATGGTCGTCACCGACTGCACAACGCCCTGGACACCGTCACTCATGGTGCCGACATTGTGCACCAGGCTCTCCACTGCAGTCACCACCCTAGAGGTGTTGGCTTCGGTGCCACTCATTGCCAGCGACATATCCAGCGCCTGTAGCCTCTGGGGCTCCTGCAAGCCTGACCCTAAGCAGCTATGGGTCTGCTGGAGTGACGCTGACATCTCCCTCTGTATGTCCCGGCCTCTCCCCATCGTCTCCATCAGCTCCGGGTACCTCTGTACCTCAGGCTCAGCATCAGTCTGGGACCCAGCTGGGTCCTGGGATCCGGCAGCCCTCCGACTGCTGTCTCGCAGTGCATCAGCAGCACTGCTGCTCACCAGATTGTGCCCCAGAAGCCTGTTCACTGATGTTCCCACCGAAGTGAGTGTATCTGTGCTGGTGGAGGGTGGGAGCTCTCCTCCAAGGTATCCTCCCGGGAGGCAGGAGAGGGGGCTGCCTGGGATGGGCCGGCACCATTGGCTGGAGGATCTGCTGGTGAATGGACATGTGGTCAGTGGGAGGGATGGGTCAGTCAGTAAGGCAATAACAACTCACGCTTGACTGGTCCTCTGGGTGGAGCCCAGTGGTTCCTTACCTCTGCAGCTTCTGCCAGCCTCCGCTTTGGTATCGCTCTGTCCTCGGCCTCCTCCAGCGCCCGCTCCTCAAAGGAGGTGAGTATTCTTTTTTTTAAATAAATTTAAGAGTTCCCAATTTATTTTTTCCAATTAAGGGGTAATTTAGCATGGCCAGTCCACCTACCCTGCACATCTTTATGTTGTGGGGGCGAAACCCACGCAAACACGGGGAGAATGTGCAAACTCTACACGGACAGTGACCCAGAGCCGGGTTTTAACCCGGGACCTCGGCGCCGTGAGGCAGCAGTGCTAACCACTGCGCCGCCGTGCTGCCCTAGGGGACGAGGATTCTTAAGTACGGCACACCTCCGCCTGTCTGGTGTTGCTCTTTTTAGCCTTAGTTTAGTAGCTCTGATTACGTCACCTTTGCTCACGAGTCGCCAGGTATCTTTCTGATACCGCCACGTGGTTCAAGCTCAAGTTACGATTAATAAGTCAGCACACCGCTTAGTAAGATTGAAATCAAGGGTCATTTATTATATACAACAAGTAATGTTTACACAATAATCCTACTATATATCTAATAAACTTATCACTACTGGCCAAGACTTAACTTTCGGAAGAGCCCACCAGGTCAGGGAAACGAATGGCTTATCCAATCGGATCTGGCCCGCGGGATTCAAAAGGCTGCTACAGGTCGATGGCTAGGAGTTTTTATCAGATAGCGATCGCTGGACTCAAACTTACGATTGCCGGTTGCTGTTCTTGCAGAGGTCTCGAGCAGGCAAAGAAGGGAGAGAGAGTGATCTGAACTTGGCCCTCACTTTATAGGGCCCAGGGGCTTCCCACCTCTCGGGGCGGCCCTTGACCCTGAGTCCCAAGTGATTGGACTTGTTCCCAATCACTGGGTTCGATACGTCCAATTGCGAGGCGAGTCCCCGATCGGGGGGTGGTCATTCACCTGCCTTTGTTTCGGCCACTGCTGGCGCCGACAGGTCTGGCCCGGTATTCAATTGCTAATATGTTGCAATTGTTCCCGGGGATAGCCCATTAAACTGCAGATGTCTGGGTTGATGGGCTGTTAATAGCCCTGAGTATCGATCTGGGCCGACTTCCCCAGAGCCGAATATGATATTCTGTCTGCAGCTGTCCGTTTCTGTCTTGTTACCTGCTTTTCCCTTCAGCCTTTTCGGTTAGCCATTTTAAATTGGGTTTTGGCCAAATTAATCGGGACGCAGCCATTTTACGTGGCTACACTGGGTCCTCTCCAGACAATTATAGGAGAGCTTTTCCTGAGGAAACACAGAGAGGGCATCGTTAGCCACACGCGTGTTTCACGGTGGTGGGGGGGGGGGGTGTGAAGGGAGGGTTGAAGGGGCAGGGGGTGGAGGGAGGGTTGAGGCCACATGGGGAGTTGGAGGGTGGTTGCTCCCTTGGGGAGGGTGGGGGACATTGGTGTCCACTCACTCATGCTGCATGGTGCAGGTCGTAGACCTTTTTCCGGCACCGAAGGTCAGTCCTCCTGGTCACACTCCCCGAGCTGACAGCAGCCGCCACCTCGTCCCAGGCAGCACTGGCTGCCATGTGGCTGACACTCCTGGACCCTGGGGGAACAGGATATACCTCCTGCGTCCAGGAGCCTCCCCAGATCAGCATCCCCGAATCTTGGGGCTGGTCTCCTGTGTGCCATTGTTGTGAGCTGGCTGTGGTTAGCTGAGCAAGTGCAGCCGATGGGCTGCTCGATCTTGTTAGCGGGGGGCTGGCGGTGCCGGTGAATCTGCTGGCGAGCCTCCAGTTGTGGCGAGAAGCCCGTGAAGCCTCGTCAAGTGGACCAATTAATGTTGAATTGCTGGGCCGAGCTCCGGGAAGCTCGCGGCAATTTCCGCTCGCTACAACACTTCGTAATTTTTCCAGAGAATCGCACCTTTGCCATTTAATCTAGCAATGGGAAATAAACCAGCACAAAAGGTTTATTTCTGGAGAGATCAAATTGAGAAATAGGAAAGTTATTCTAAATCTGTATCCAACTTTGGTTAGACCACTCGAGAGTAGAGGTGTGGATCTGGTTGTCATTATAAAAAGGATCTAGAGGATGGATGAACCAGAAATGTGTGGTTGTACAAATCAGGCAAGGACTGACAAGCTTTACTGTTGGAAAAAAGAAGGCTCAGGTGCGACGTAATCGAGATCTTTAAAATGATGAAAGGTTTTGAGAGGCGATAGAGAGAGAAGGGGCGGGATTCTCTGATCCCGGGCCGGGACGGAGAATCATCAGGTCTCCCCTCAACCTGCATCGTTCCAGTGAGAACAAACCGAGTTTATTCAACCGCTCCTCATAGCTAATGCCCTCCATACCAGGCAACATTCTGATAAATCTCTTCTGCACCCTCTCTAAAGCCTCCACATCCTTCTGGTAGTGTGGCGACCAGAATTGAACACTATACTCCAAGTGTGGCCTAACTAAGGTTCTATACAGCTGCAACATGACTTGCCAATTCTTATACTCAATGCCCCGGCCAATGAAGGCAAGCACGCCGTATGCCTTCTTGACTACCTTCTCCACCTGTGTTGCCCCTTTCAATGACCTGTGGACCTGTACTCCTAGATCTCTTTGACTTTCAATACTCTTGAGGGTTCTACCATTCACTGTATATTCCCTACCTGCATTAGACCTTCCAAAATGCATTACCTCACATTTGTCCGGATTAAACTCCATCTGCCATCTCTCCGCCCAAGTCTCCAGACAATCTAAATCCTGCTGTATCCTCTTGCCAGTCCTCATCGCTATCCGCAATTCCACCAACCTTTGTGTCGTCTGCAAACTTACTAATCAGACCAGTTACATTTTCCTCCAAATCATTTATATATACTACAAAGAGCAAAGGTCCCAGCACTGATCCCTGCGGAACACCACTGGTCACAGCCCTCCAATTAGAAAAGCATCCTTCCATTGCTACTCTCTGCCTTCTATGACCTAGCCAGTTCTGTATCCACCTTGCCAGCTCACCCCTGATCCCGTGTGACTTCACCTTTTGTACTAGTCTACCATGAGGGACCTTGTCAAAGGCCTTACTGAAGTCCATATAGACAACATCCTCTGCCCTACCTGCATCAATCATCTTAGTGACCTCCTCGAAAAACTCCATCAAGTTAGTGAGACACGACCTCCCCTTCACAAAACCATGCTGCCTCTCACTAATACGTCCATTTGCTTCCAAATGGGAGTAGATCCTGTCTCTAAGAATTCTCTCCAGTAATTTCCCTACCACTGAAGTAAGGCTCACCGGCCTGTAGTTCCCTGGATTATCCTTGCTACCCTTCTTAAACAGAGGAACAACATTGGCTATTCTCCAGTCCTCCGGGACATTCCCTGAAGACAGCGAGGATCCAAAGATTTCTGTCAAGGCCTCAGCAATTTCCTCTCCAGCTTCCTTCAGTATTCTGGGGTAGATCCCATCAGGCCCTGGGGACTTATCCACCTTAACATTTTTTAAGACACCCAACACCTCGTCTTTTTGGATCTCAATATGACCCAGGCTATCTACACACCCTTCTCCAGACTCAACATCTACCAATTCCTTCTCTTTGGTGAATACTGATGCAAAGTATTCATTTAGTACCTCGCCCATTTCCTCTGGCTCCACACATAGATTCCCTTGCCTATCCTTCAGTGGGCCAACCCTTTCCCTGGCTACCCTCGTGCTTTTTATGTACGTGTAAAAAGCCTTGGGATTTTCCTTAACCCTATTTGCCAATGACTTTTCGTGACCCCTTCTAGCCCTCCTGACTCCTTGCTTAAGTTCCTTCCTACTTTCCTTATATTCCACGCAGGCTTCGTCTGTTCCCAGCCTTTTAGCCCTGACAAATGCCTCCTTTTTCTTTTTGACGAGGCCTACAATATCTCTCGTTATCCAAGGTTCCCGAAAATTGCCGTAGTTATCCTTCTTCCTCACAGGAACATGCCGGTCCTGAATTCCTTTCAACTGACACTTGAAAGCCTCCCACATGTCAGATGTTGATTTGCCCTCAAACATCCGCCCCCAATCTATGTTCTTCAGTTCCCGCCTAATATTGTTATAATTAGCCTTCCCCCAATTTAGCACATTCATCCTAGGACCACTCTTATCCTTGTCCACCAGTACTTTAAAACTTACTGAATTGTGGTAACTGTTACCGAAATGCTCCCCTACTGAAACATCTACCACCTGGCCGGGCTCATTCCCCAATACCAGGTCCAGTACCGCCCCTTCCCTAGTTGGACTGTCTACATATTGTTTTAAGAAGCCCTCCTGGATGCTCCTTACAAACTCCGCCCCGTCTAAGCCCCTGGCACTAAGTGAGTCCCAGTCAATATTGGGGAAGTTGAAGTCTCCCATCACCACAACCCTGTTGTTTTTACTCTTTTCCAAAATCTGTCTACCTATCTGCTCCTCTATCTCCCGCTGGCTGTTGGGAGGCCTGTAGTATACCCCCAACATTGTGACTGCACCCTTCTTATTCCTGATCTCTACCCATATAGCCTCACTGCCCTCTGAGGTGTCCTCCCGCAGTACAGCTGTGATATTCTCCCGAACCAGTAGCGCAACTCCGCGTCCCCTTTTACATCCCCCTCTATCCCGCCTGAAACATCTAAATCCTGGAACGTTTAGCTGCCAATCCTGCCCTTCCCTCAACCAGGTCTCTGTAATGGCAACAACATCATAGTTCCAAGTACTCATACAAGCTCTAAGTTAATCTGCCTTACCCGTAATGCTCCTTGCATTAAAACATATGCACTTCAGGCCACCAGACCCGCTGTGTTCAGCAACTTCTCCCTGTCTGCTCTGCCTCAGAGCCACACTGTCCCTATTCCATAGTTCTCCCTCAATGCTCTCACCTTCTGACCTATTGCTCCCGTGCCCACCCCCCTGCCATACTAGTTTAAAACCTCCCGTGTGACACTAGCAAACCTCGCGGCCAGGATATTTATGCCTCTCCGGTTTAGATGCAACCCGTCCATCTTATACAGGTCACACCTGCCCCGGAAGAGCTCCCAGTGGTCCAGATAACGGAAACCCTCCCTCCTACACCAGCTGTTTAGCCACGTGTTTAGCTGCTCTATCTTCCTATTTCTAGCCTCACTGGCACGTGGCACAGGGAGTAATCCCGAGATTACAACCCTCGAGGTTCTGTCTTTTAACTTTGCCAGTCCACCGAATCTCCGGTGACCGGGAAATCGGCGCCATTGGCGCGGCGTCGGCGCCGGTCGGGGACCGCTCTACACGGGACCCCCCCGCTAATTCTCCGCGTGGGATGGGCCAAGTGGCTGCCGCGATAGGCCGAGTCCCGTCGGCGCCGTTCACATGTGGTCCTACCTGGCGGGACCTCGGCGTCCATCCTGCGGGGGGTGGCCTGGTGGGGGGAGAGGGAGGTCCGACCCCGGGGGGGGGGGTGTCCACCGTGGCCTGGCCCACGATCGGGGCCTTCTGATTGGTGGGCCGGCTTCTCCTGGTGGGAACTGGTGGGAGCCTATGCTCCTCCGTGCCAGGCCCCTGTAGCTCCACGCCATGTTGCGTCGGGGCTGGCGCGGAGAAGGAAACCAGCGCGCATGCACGAGTTTGCCTTGGTTGCGGCGCGCATGTGCAGACCCGCAGCGCCCGTTTGATGCCGGTATCGGCAGCTGGAGGTGCGTGAGTCACTCCAGTGCCATGCTGGCTTCCTGTCGGGCACAGGATCACTGAACCCGGGGGCCTGTTGACGCCATCGTAAAACGCGACGGCGTGTTCTTAGCCTCAGGATCAGAGAATCCCGCCCCTGCTTTCCCCTTTTCAGGAAGAGCAGAACTAGAGGCCGTCAATATAAAATAGTCTCCAAGAAATCCTATCGGAAATTCAGGAGAAAGTCCTTTACCCAGAGAGTGATGAGAATGTGGAACTCGCTGTCATAGGGAGTGGTTGTAGTGAATAGTGTAGATACATTTAGGGGCAGCCTATGAGGGAGAAGGCAGTAGAGGGTTCCAATGATAGATTTAGATGAGAAAAGATGGGAGAAATCTCGAGTGGAGCAAAAATACCAGCTTGGACTAATTGGGCCCAGTGGCCTGTTTCTGTGCTGAACATCCTGTGTGAGCTGTCCTACCACATGGGTACAATAAAACGAGAGGCAGCTCCAACTATGTGGGTGGCACGGTAGCACAGTGGTCAGCACTGTTGCTTCACGGCGCCAGGTCCAAGGTTCAATTCCCGGCTTGGGTCACTGTCTGTCGGAGTCTGCAAATTCTCCCCGTGTCTGCGTGGGTTTCCTCCGGGTGCTCCGGTTTCCTCCCACAAGTCCCGAAAGACGTGCTTGTTAGGGGAATTGGACATGATTGAATGGCGGAGCAGACTTGATGGGCCGAGTGGCCTAATTCTGCTCCGATGTCTTCTGGTCTTATTCTGAATTCACCCTCAGTGTATCTGAACAGGTGACGAAATGTGGCGACTAGGGGCTTTTCACAGTAACTTCATTGCAGTGTTAATGTAGCCTATTTGTGACACTAATAAAGATTATTACTATGAATCATGATCCATCAAGGCAACCACAGGAATCTTTGTCCATAATTCGTCAACTTTTAATGTTTAATAGGAAGGTTTTGGCAAATTTCTCTGGCAGGAACATAGAATGATAGGAATGTGACTTTGTTATGAGATTGAACAACTTAACCAATTGTCCTGGGGTGGGTACAAATAACAAAGAAAAGGTGCAAGCCGTTCGGCCCACGAAGCCCGTGTCGACCATGCTGCCCATCTGAACTAAAATCTTCTACACTTCCGGGGTCCGTATCCCTCTATTCCAATCCTATTCATGTATTTGTCAAGACGCCCCTTAAACGTCACTATCGTCCCTGCTTCCACCACCTCCTCCAGCATCGAGTTCCAGGCACCCACTACCCTCTGTGTAAAAAACATAACTCGCACATCTCCTCTAAACTTTGCCCCTTGCACCTTATACCTCTGTCCCCTAGTAATTGACCCCTCCACCCTGGGAAAATGCTTCTAACTATCCACCCTGTCCATGCCCTAGGAAGGACCCTATCAAATTCTACTGACCACCCAAGCAGCTATTAAGTCCAGGGGAAGAAAGCTTGGATTCATGCAGCTCACGTTAAACGAGCACACCGTGATGAAAACTCCGATCTTTTAAAAGGACAATTCTTATTTGCAAACATGTTTAACCATATTGTTGTATCTGTTGCTTGCTTTTGCAGTTTTTGCATTCCTTTTTTTTCCCCTGACGAGCCATACCAGCTATGCCGGCTGCAGACAGGTTCCCACAGAACTAAATGTTAACACCTTTGTTTACAGGTCCTAAACGTATGCCAAAGATCCCAATCTCGCCAGCCCTGGGTATGTATTTGCATTCCCATTTACTGCAAGGGAGGCATTCCCTTAAAACCCATCCCCTTTAACGCGTCCAAAATTGTTGAATGGTGTACAAAGAACAATACAACATAGGAATAGGCCCTTCGGTCCTCCAAGCCTGTACCAGTCATGAACTTTTGTCGCAGTCCCTCCCTCCTTCCCTGTCCCCCTGGAACTTTAAAGAAGGCAACAGTAGCAAATGGCTCTTTCTTAGACCTGCAGACTCCCTCCCCCCACGCGCACCAATCTCCCCCTACCCCCACATGCACCGATCCCACCACATGCACCGATCTCCCCCTCCCTCCACATGCACCGATCTCCCCCTCCCTCCACATGCACCAATCTCCCCCTCCCTCCACATGCACCGATCTCCCCCTCCCCCACATGCACCGATCTCCCCCTCCCTCCACATGCACCGATCTCCCCCTCCCTCCACATGCACCGATCTCCCCCTCCCTCCACATGCACCGATCTCCCCCTCCCTCCACATGCACCGATCTCCCCTCCCTCCACATGCACCGATCTCCCCCTCCCTCCACATGCACCATACTCACTGACAATCCAATTGTTTTCCCTTGGCCTCCTGGGAAGATGACCATGTGATGCGAGTAGGGGTCTCGTGAGAGCAAGAATCTGAGTTGCAGCAAAGGAAACATGAAGCTGACATTGGGGTGAGACTGGAGCGGGGCTGAGACACCGAGACCGAGACCCCGAGACCGAGACCCTGAGACTGAGACCCCGAGACCGAGACCCCGAGACTGAGACCCTGAGACCGAGACCGAGACCCCGCGACCAAAACCCTGAGACCGAGACCCCGAGACCCTGAGACTGAGACCCTGAGACCGAGACCGAGACCCCGCGACCAAAACCCTGAGACCGAGACCCCGAGACCCGAGACCGAGACCCCGAGACCGAGACCCCGAGACCCCGAGACCCGAGACCGAGACCCCGAGACCGAGACCCCGAGACCGAGACCCCGAGACCCGAGACCGAGACCCCGCGACCAAAACCCTGAGACCGAGACCCCGAGACCCGAGACCGAGACCCCGAGACCGAGACCCCGAGACCCGAGACCGAGACCCCGCGACCAAAACCCTGAGACCGAGACCCCGAGACCCGAGACCGAGACCCCGCGACCAAAACCCTGAGACCGAGACCCTGAGACCGAGACCCCGCGACCAAGACCCCGAGACTGAGACCCTGAGACCCCGAGACTGGGACCGAGACCCCGAGACTGGGACCGAGACCCCGAGACCGAGACCCCGAGACTGGGACCGAGACCCCGAGACTGGGACCGAGACCCCGAGACCGAGACCCCGAGACTGGGACCGAGACCCCGAGACCGAGACCCTGAGACCGAGACCCCGAGACTGAGACCGAGACCCCGAGACCGATACCCTGAGACCGAGACCCTGAGACCGAGACCCGAGACCGAGACCCCGAGACTGGGACCGAGACCCTGAGACCGAGACCCCGAGACCCGAGACCCCGAGACTGAGACCGAGACCCCGAGACCGATACCCTGAGACCGAGACCCCGAGACTGAGACCGAGACCCCGAGACCGAGACCCCGAGACCCGAGACCGAGACCCTGAGACCGAGACCCCGAGACTGAGACCGAGACCCCGAGACCGAGACCCGAGACCGAGACCCCGAGACTGGGACCGAGACCCTGAGACCGAGACCGAGACCGAGACCCTGAGACCGAGACCCCGAGACTGAGACCGAGACCCTGAGACCGAGACCGAGACCCCGAGACCCGAGACCGAGACCCTGAGACCGAGACCCGAGACCGAGACCCCAAGACTGAGACCGAGACCCTGAGACCGAGACCCCGAGACCCCAAGACTGAGACCGAGACCCTGAGACCGAGACCCTGAGACCGAGACCCCGAGACCCGAGACCGAGACCCGAGACCGAGACCCCAAGACTGAGACCGAGACCCGAGACCCCAAGACTGAGACCGAGACCCTGAGACCGAGACCCTGAGACCGAGACCCCGAGACCCGAGACCGAGACCCGAGACCGAGACCCCAAGACTGAGACCGAGACCCGAGACCGAGACCCTGAGACCGAGACCCTGAGACCGAGACCCCGAGACCCGAGGCCGCGACCCCGAGAATGAGACTGAGACCCCGAGACTGAGACCCTGAGACTGAGACCGATACCCTGAGACCGAGACCCCGAGACTGAGACCCCGAGACTGAGACCTCGAGACCGAGACCCTGAGACCGAGACCCCGAGACTGAGACCCCGAGACTGAGACCGATACCCTGAGACCGAGACCCCGAGACTGAGACCCCGAGACTGAGACCCCGAGACTGAGACCGATACCCTGAGACCGAGACCCCGAGACCGAGACCCCGAGACTGAGACCCCGAGACTGAGACCCCGAGACCCTGAGACCGAGACCGAGACCCCGAGACTGAGACCGAGACCGAGACCCTGAGACCGAGACCCCGAGACCGAGACCCCGAGAATGAGACCCCGAGAATGAGACCCCGAGACTGAGACCCCGAGACTGAGACCCCGAGACCCTGAGACCGAGACCCCGAGACCGAGACCCCGAGAATGAGACTGAGACCGAGACCGATACCCTGAGACCCGAGACCCCGAGACCGAGACCCCGAGACCCTGAGACCGAGACCCCGAGACTGAGACCTCGAGACCGAGACCCTGAGACGGAGACCTCGAGACCCTGAGACCGAGACCCCGAGACTGAGACCCCGAGACCGAGACCCCGAGACTGAGACCGAGACCCCGAGACTGAGACCGAGATCGAGACCCCGAGACTGAGACCCCGAGACCCTGAGACCGAGACTGAGACCCCGAGACTGAGACCCTGAGACGGAGACCTCGAGACCGAGACCCTGAGACCGAGACCCCGAGACTGAGACCCCGAGACCGAGACCCCGAGACTGAGACCGAGACCGAGACCCTGAGACCGAGACCCCGAGACCGAGACCCCGAGACTGAGACCGAGACCCTGAGACCCCGAGAATGAGACTGAGACCGAGACCCTGAGACCGAGACCCCGAGACCGAGACCCTGAGACCGAGACCCCGAGACTGAGACCGAGACCGTGACCCCGAGACCGAGACCCCGAGACCGAGACCCCGAGACTGAGACCTCGAGACCGAGACCCTGAGACCGAGACCCCGAGACCGAGACCCCGAGACTGAGACCGTGACCCCGAGACCCCGAGAATGAGACTGAGACCGAGACCGTGACCCCGAGACCCCGAGAATGAGACTGAGACCGAGACCGTGACCCCGAGACCGAGACCCCGAGACTGAGACCCCGAGACTGAGACCTCGAGACCGAGACCCTGAGACCGAGACCCCGAGACCGAGACCCCGAGACTGAGACCCCGAGACTGAGACCCCGAGACTGAGACCTCGAGACCGAGACCCTGAGACCGAGACCCCGAGACTGAGACCTCGAGACCGAGACCCTGAGACCGAGACCCCGAGACTGAGACCTCGAGACCGAGACCCTGAGACCGAGACCCCGAGACCGAGACCCCGAGACTGAGACCCCGAGACTGAGACCCCGAGACTGAGACCCCGAGACTGAGACCCCGAGACTGAGACCCCGAGACTGAGACCTCGAGACCGAGACCCTGAGACCGAGACTCCGAGACCGAGACCCCGAGAATGAGACTGAGACCCCGAGACCCCGAGACTGAGACCGAGACCCCGAGGCCCCGAGACCGAGACCCCGAGACCGAGACCCTGAGACTGAGACCTCGAGACCGAGACCCTGAGACCGAGACCCCGAGACCGAGACCCTGAGACCGAGACCCTGAGACCCCGAGACCCTGAGACCGAGACCCCGAGACTGAGACCCCGAGACCCTGAGACCGAGACCCCGAGACTGAGACCTCGAGACCGAGACCCTGAGACCGAGACCCCGAGACTGAGACCCCGAGACCCCGAGACTGAGACCGAGACCCCGAGACTAAGACCGAGATCGAGACCCTGAGACCGAGACCCCGAGACCCTGAGACCGAGACCCCGAGACTGAGACCGAGACCGAGACTGAGACCGAGACCCCGAGACTGAGACCGAGACCGAGACCGAGACCCCGAGACTGAGACCGAGATCCTGAGACTGAGACCGAGATCGAGACCCTGAGACCGAGACCCTGAGACCGAGACCCCGAGACTGAGACCGAGACCCCGAGACTGAGACCGAGACCGAGACTGAGACCGAGATCCCGAGACTGAGACCGAGATCGAGACCCTGAGACCGATACCCCGAGACCGAGACCGAGACCCCGAGACTGAGACCGAGACCCCGAGACCGAGATCGAGACCCTGAGACCGAGACCCTGAGACCGAGACCCCGAGACTGAGACCCCGAGACCCTGAGACCGAGACCCCGAGACTGAGACCTCGAGACCGAGACCCTGAGACCGAGACCCCGAGACTGAGACCCCGAGACTGAGACCCCGAGACTGAGACCGAGACCGAGACTGAGACCGAGACCCCGAGACTGAGACCGAGACCCCGAGACTGAGACCCCGAGACTGAGACCCCGAGACTGAGACCGAGACCGAGACTGAGACCGAGACCCCGAGACTGAGACCGAGACCCCGAGACTGAGACCGAGATCCCGAGACTGAGACCGAGATCCCGAGACTGAGACCGAGACCCCGAGACGGAGACCTCGAGACCCTGAGACCGAGACCCCAAGACTGAGACCGAGACCGAGACTGAGACCGAGACCCCGAGACGGAGACCTCGAGACCCTGAGACTGAGACCGAGACCCCGAGACGGAGACCTCGAGACCCTGAGACCGAGACCCCAAGACTGAGACCGAGACCCCGAGACTGAGACCGAGACCGAGACCCTGAGACCGAGACCCTGAGACCGAGACCCCGAGACTGAGACCGAGACCCCAAGACTGAGACCGAGACCCCGAGACCGAGACCCTGAGACCGAGACCCTGAGACCGAGACCCCGAGACTGAGACCGAGATCGAGACCCTGAGACCGATACCCCGAGACCGAGACCCCGAGACCCTGAGACCGAGACCACAAGACTGAGACCGAGACCCCGAGACTGAGACCGAGACCGAGACCCTGAGACCGAGACCCCGAGACTGAGACCCCGAGACCGAGACCCTGAGACCGAGACCCCAAGACTGAGACCGAGACCCCGAGACTAAGACCGAGATCGAGACCCCGAGATCGATACCCCGAGACCGAGACCCCGAGACTGAGACCCCGAGACCCCGAGACTGAGACCGAGACCCCGAGACTGAGACCGAGACCCCGAGACTGAGACCGAGATCCCGAGACTGAGACCGAGATCCCGAGACTGAGACCGAGACCCCGAGACTGAGACCGAGACCCTGAGACCGAGACCCCGAGACTGAGACCTCGAGACTGAGACCGAGACCCTGAGACCGAGACCCTGAGACCGAGACCCTGAGACCGAGACCCCGAGACTGAGACCCCGAGACTGAGACCGAGACCCCGAGACCGAGACCCTGAGACCGAGACCCCGAGACTGAGACCCCGAGACTGAGACCCCGAGACCCTGAGACCGAGACCCCGAGACTGAGACCCCGAGACCGAGACCCCGAGACCGAGACCCTGAGACCGAGACCGAGACCCCGAGACCGAGACCCTGAGACCGAGACCCCGAGACTGAGACCCCGAGACTGAGACCCCGAGACCCTGAGACCGAGACCCCGAGACTGAGACCCCGAGACCGAGACCCCGAGACCGAGACCCTGAGACCGAGACCGAGACCCCGAGACCGAGACCCTGAGACCGAGACCCCGAGACTGAGACCCCGAGACCCTGAGACCGAGACCCCGAGACTGAGACCGAGATCCCGAGACTGAGACCGAGACCCCGAGACTGAGACCGAGACCCTGAGACCGAGACCCCGAGACTGAGACCTCGAGACTGAGACCGAGACCCTGAGACCGAGACCCTGAGACCGAGACCCCGAGACCGAGACCCTGAGACCGAGACCCCGAGACTGAGACCCCGAGACTGAGACCCCGAGACCCTGAGACCGAGACCCCGAGACTGAGACCCCGAGACCGAGACCCCGAGACCGAGACCCTGAGACCGAGACCCCGAGACTGAGACCCCGAGACCCCGAGACCGAGACCCCGAGACTGAGACCGAGATCCCGAGACTGAGACCGAGACCCCGAGACCGAGACCCTGAGACCGAGACCCTGAGACCGAGACCCCGAGACCGAGACCCCGAGACCGAGACCCCGAGACCGAGACCCTGAGACCGAGACCCCGAGACTGAGACCCCGAGACCCCGAGACCGAGACCCCGAGACCGAGACCCTGAGACCGAGACCCCGAGACTGAGACCGAGATCCCGAGACTGAGACCCCGAGACCGAGACCCTGAGACCGAGATCCCGAGACTGAGACCGAGACCCCGAGACCGAGACCGAGACCCTGAGACCCTGAGACCCCGAGACCGAGACCCTGAGACCGAGACCTCGAGACCGAGACCCTGAGACCGAGACCCCGAGACTGAGACCGAGATCCCGAGACTGAGACCGAGATCCCGAGACTGAGACCGAGACCCCGAGACCGAGACCGAGACCCTGAGACCCTGAGACCCCGAGACCGAGACCCCGAGACTGAGACCTCGAGACCGAGACCCTGAGACCGAGACCCCGAGACTGAGACCCCGAGACTGAGACCGAGATCCCGAGACTGAGACCGAGATCCCGAGACTGAGACCCCGAGACCGAGACCCCGAGACTGAGACCTCGAGACCGAGACCCTGAGACCGAGACCCCGAGACTGAGACCCCGAGACCCCGAGACCGAGACCCCGAGACCGAGACCCCGAGACTGAGACCGAGATCCCGAGACCCTGAGACCGAGACCCCGAGACTGAGACCGAGATCCCGAGACAGAGACCGAGATCGAGACCCTGAGACCGAGACCCCGAGACCGAGACCCCGAGACTGAGACCGAGATCCCGAGACTGAGACCGAGATCCCGAGACTGAGACCGAGATCCCGAGACTGAGACCGAGACCCTGAGACCGAGACCCCGAGACTGAGACCCCGAGACCGAGACCCTGAGACCGAGACCCCGAGACTGAGACCCCGAGACCCTGAGACCGAGACCCCGAGACTGAGACCGAGACCCCGAGACTGAGACCGAGATCCCGAGACTGAGACCGAGACCCCGAGACTGAGACCGAGATCGAGACCCTGAGACCGAGACCCCGAGACCGAGACCCCGAGACTGAGACCTCGAGACCGAGACCCTGAGACCGAGACCGAGACCCCAAGACCGAGACCCCGAGACTGAGACCCCGAGACCCCGAGACTGAGACCGAGACCCCGAGACTGAGACCGAGATCCCGAGACTGAGACCGAGATCCCGAGACTGAGACCCCGAGACTGAGACCCCGAGACCCCGAGACTGAGACCCCGAGACTGAGACCCCGAGACTGAGACCCCGAGACTGAGACCCCGAGACTGAGACCCCGAGACTGAGACCCCGAGACTGAGACCGAGACCCTGAGACCGAGACCGAGACCCCAAGACCGAGACCCCGAGACTGAGACCCCGAGACCCCGAGACTGAGACCGAGACCCCGAGACTGAGACCGAGATCCCGAGACTGAGACCGAGATCCCGAGACTGAGACCCCGAGACTGAGACCGAGATCCCGAGACCGAGACCCCGAGACTGAGACCGAGACCCCGAGACTGAGACCGAGACCCCGAGACCGAGACCCTGAGACCGAGACCCCAAGACTGAGACCCCGAGACTGAGACCGAGACCCCGAGACTGAGACCGAGATCCCGAGACTGAGACCGAGATCCCGAGACTGAGACCCCGAGACTGCGACCCCGAGACCCTGAGACCGAGACCCCGAGACTGAGACCGAGACCCCGAGACTGAGACCGAGACCCCGAGACCGAGACCCTGAGACCCTGAGACCGAGACCCCGAGACCGGAGCGGGGCTGAGGGGAGTCTGTGGATAACAATGGGGGGAGGGGGGGGGGGGCTGGTAGCGCCAGGCTGAAGATTCGCCTCAGGTGGCAAATACCCTTGTACCACCCTGACCTGGGAAGGGATGGTTTTCACCCCAGGGTATTCTCAGAAACAGGTGAGCAAATTGCAGATGTGCTCATTCTAATTTCTAAGAATTCTCTGGACAGGAATTATACCCCCACACATTGCTTGTGTTTCTTCTTCCTATCGACTGCTGCCAAATTAATTTGGTGCCTTTTCGAATGTCAGCACAACATGCCCCTTTAATGTAGCCATGGATATTTGTCTGCACTGGCAGCTTTGCCTTCTGTTTGATCTCAGAGCTGCCCTCAAATTCACACAGGGCCTGCAGTCATTCCAATTAATGTGCATGTGAGAGATGGCAGTTTCAAAATAACAGCATCAGCCAGAGAGTTGTGAGCGAAGGACACTAACAGATGATAAAGCCATCTCCCACTGACCTTCCCCTGCATCAAGGTCATCTGCACCAGCACACCGATCTTCCCATTTCACTGTTCACCGTCTCTCATTTCATTCTACCACCTTTCCCCTGCCACGGCTGAAAACAGCCCCCTCATTGGACACTGTCTGAGAATGAAATCTGCATTCTTCTGCATTACCAAGATCAGTGAATCATTTGCTCAATCCACTGAAACAGCAGGTTCTCAGCTGCTCGTTCTCAGATTGGTTCACAGCACCTGTCATTTTTAGTTCTCAAATTAATCTTTCTCATAATATTTCTTGATACAATATGATAAAAATGATATTCTCTGTAACACACGGGATAAGCAGCAGCCCAGGGCCGATTCTAGGATTGACTCTCAAACAGTTGCACAAGAATCAAGAATCAAATAATGTAACAGGAACTGGACATAATTAATATTTCATTGAAATCTATTAATGGAAAATACTCTATTATTAATGGATACACAGGGACAAATAAGTCTTTCTTCAAGTGGAAAGTGAATGTTACTCAGCTGAAGTGTACCTCCCCCTCAACATTTAAAGAATGTTGAGCCACGCAGGGCTCAATAAATGCAGTAAAATCTGAGAGCAGTAATGTGAGCTTCTACCAGCAGGGAAAATACAGACAACGCTGAACACACAGAGTAGAGGGAGAACATCACAACGCATAGCAAACACATCACATAATGTACCAGAGGATAATCCATCAATCCTTCAATTCAATTCATAAATCTAGAATTTAAAGTTAGTCTCAATAATGATGACCGATAATAATAATCGATTCGTAAAAACCCATCTGGTTCACTAATGTCTTTCAGGGGACGAAAACTGCCGTCTTTTGTGACTCCAGACCCACAGCAATGTGGTTAGCACTTAAATGCCCTCTGGAATGGCCGAGCAAGCTTCTTACTTGTATCAAACGCCCACAGAAAACTCAAAAAGGGGTGAAAATGGACGGACTACCGACATCAACCTTGGCACAGGAAATTACAGCCCTGTTGAACCTGCTACGTCCTCCTCACTAACATCAGTGGACCTGTGCCAAAATTGGGAGAGCTGACTCACAGGCTGGTCAAGCAACAGCCTGACATAGTCACACTCAACAAATCATAGCTTACAAACAATGTCCTGGACACCACCATCACCATTTCTGGTGTGCTCTGCCCCACTGGCTGGACAGACGCACTAGAGGTGGTGGCATTATAATATATAATCGGGAAGGTGGTGCCCTCAAAGCCCTCAACATCAACTCCGGACCCCATGAAGCCTCATAGTGTCAGATCAAATATGGACAAGGAAATCTCCTGCCGATTATCACCTGCACCTCCTTCGGTCCCCTCCTTCAGCTGATTAATCAATACACTTCCATGTTGAACACTGATTGGAAGAAGCACTGATGGTGGCAAGCGCACAGAAAGCATTCTGGGTGGGGAACTTCAATGCCCATCGCCAAGTGAGGCTTGGTAGCTTTGTAATATGCCTTTAAGGCTTTGCAGCATGACATCACTCGATGGGAGGTATGTCATGTGATCTAGCCTTTTCACTTTTGTCTTTGAGCAGAGCACACACACACACACACACCTCCGCTGCTGATGTATTTAAGCTTTTGTTACGAACAGGAGTGAGACAGGAAAGCTACTTATTTCCTCTCACCAACTGTCCATAAGCAGAAGATGTTTTTAATTATTTTAAAACTGTGCTGTGGCAAACCTTCAGTTTGTCTGATCCAACTTACTAATAACCTGCAATAAACTCATGTTATGATTTACACAGTTTTATTTAACATTCAAAACGTAACGGAAGAGTGTTTGGAACTTCCCACCACGCTACATACACACAGACAATAAAGGTGGGGAGATAGAAAAGGAGCTTTACAACTATGGGCAGTAATAATACAAATGTTATGCTAGGATGGGAGGAATGCACAGTTTATCTAGCCCCACTACTCCACAGGCCACACCATTAGTTTAAGAGTTTGATTCATTCATCAAAAAGGCCAATTATTTATCTTCACTACCGTTAGACCCTGGATATAAGTGACTTTAACCAGGCTTCTTTCAATAAACTCAGATTGATTGATTATTATAAAGCAATATTATTTTAAAAACAAGTTGCAAGAGCTGGTGAGCACACAATTGTAATATGGAAGTATAACTATTTCTTTCTTTTAAAATTCCCCAAAGATGCACACACACAAACACTTGGCAAACTGATAGGGATCTCTGCAGAGATGGGCAATTGAAAAGTAGACTTTGGGAAAAGAAAGGATAAAGTTGTCATTGTTTTGATCTGGACTACTCTTGTGTGAAGACAGATTGTTAGTCCCAGTCAATGTCTGGAGGTTCTCACAACGGGTGTGGAGAAAAATAGACATGGAGTGGATATGCCGGCGTTGGACTGGGGTGGGCACAGTAAGAAGTCTCACAATACCAGGTTAAAGTCCAACAGGTTTGTTTGAAATCACAAGCTTTCGGAGCGTTGCTGATGAAGGAGCCGCGTTCCGAAAAGTTGTGATTTCAAATAAACCTGTTGAACTTCAACCTGGTATTGTGAGACTTCTTACTGAGGAAAATAGAACCAGATCAATTCTTCGCGTCTCAGCCTTTCGGCTTTCCAAAGACAGACACGGTTTTTCCCAACAATTAAAATAATTGCAGTGCAAACAACCTTCCCCCATCAAGTACCATGCTGGTCAGGTGATTTGGAAAAGGCATTGTTGTTGCCAGTCTAAAGGTGAGTTTATGACCTTTTAAAAAATGGAATCCAGGTCAGCTTTCAAGTGTATAGATACGGTACACCTTCCCTCTTCCCCCTCCCTTTTCCCTCTCCCTCTTCCCCCTCCCTATTCCCTCTCCCTTTCTTCCCACCCTCTTCCCCTCCCGACAGGGCTAAGCCATCCCACAATCAAAGGAATCAGTTCTAAGTTCTGCAATCCTGCAACTTCCAGTTATGAGTGGTGGTGGACAATTAAACATCTTACTGTGAAGAGGAAACACCACAAAAACCCTCATCTTCAATGATGGTTGAGCTCAGCACATCAGTACAAAATATAAGGTTAAAGCATTTGCAATTACCTTCAGCCGGAAGGGCTGAGTGGATGATCCATCTCCACCTCCGCCTGAGGACCCCAGTGTCACAGATGCCAGTCTTGAAGCAATCAAATTCACTCCACATGAAGTCAAGAAATGGCTGAAGACATTCGATGCTGCAAAGGCTATGGGCCCTGACAACATTCTGGCAATAGTACTGAAGACTTGTGCTCCAGAACTAGCTGTGCCCTTAGCGAACCACAGCTACAAGACTGGCATCTATCCAGCATTGTGGAACATTGCCCCGGAATGTCTGATCCATACAATGCAATGCAAATCCAGTCAATTACCATCCCATCAGTCTACCCTCAATCGTCAGCAAAGTGATGGAAGGTGTGGTCGACAATGCTTTCAAGCAGCACTTACTAAGTAATAACATGGATAAATGTGAAATTATCCACTTCAGAAGGAAAAGCAGACTGGCAGCGTTTTTGTGCAAATGGTGATACTTTGGGAAATTTGGGCATACAAAAGGGACCTGGGTGTCCTTGTCGACCAGTCACTGAAAGCAAGCATGCAGGTACAGCAAGCAGTTAAGAAGGCAAATGGTATGTTGGCAGCTGTTCAGGGCCTTGGTGAAATAGAGGATCACCCACGTTTATATTGAATGGCAAGTGGAACAGGTTTGGAGGGCCCAATGGCCTACTCCTGCTCCTATTTTCTGATTCTAACCTGCTCACTGACTTAGTTTGGATTCCGCCAAGTCACTCAGCTCCTGACTTTGTTGCAGCCTTGCTCCTAACATGGATAAAAGAGTTGGACTCAAGAGATGCGGTGAGAAGGACTGTCCACAAGGCAGCACTTAATCAAGTATGGCATCAAGGAGGTCTCGTAAAACTGAAGTCAATGTGAAAAGAATTTCCACTAGTTGCAGTCATACCTAGCAAAGAGGACAATAGCTCAGTCCCAGGACATCATTGCAGGAATTCCTCAGGATAGTGTCCTAGGTTCAACCATGTTAGGTTGCTTCATCAATGACCTTCCCTCCATCATAAGGTCAGATGTAGGGATGTTAGCTGATGATTGAACAATGTTCAGTACCATTCGTGACTCCTCAGTTTATGTCCATATGCAGCAAGACTTGGACAACATTCAGGCAGTGGTTGATAAGTGACAAGTAACATTCACACCACACATGAGCCAGGCAATGACCATTCTGTCAGGACAGAATCTAACCATCTCTCTTGACGTTCAATGGCATTACCATCACTGAATCCCTCACTGTCAACATCCTGGAGGATACCATTGACCAGTAACTGAAGTAGACTAGCCATATAAAATTGTGGCTGCAAGAGCAGGTTAGAGGCTGGGAATCCTGTGGCGAGTAACTCACCTCCTGACTCCCCAAAGTCTGACCCCATTTGCAAGGCACAAAATGTGATGGAATATTCTCCATTTGCTTGGATGAGCACAGCTCCAACAAGTTTGACACCATTCAGTACAAAGCAACCCACTTGATTAGCACCCCCACCCCCACTTCAATATGGACTACCCCGCACCACCGGTGCACAGTGGCAGCAATGTGTACCATCTAAGGTTGCACTGCAACAACTCACCAAGTCTCCTTCAACAGCACCTCCCAAATCCATCATCTAGAAGAACAAGGGCAGCAGACACGTGGCAACACCACTACCTGCAAGTTCCCCTCCAAGCCACTCACCATCCTGACTTGCAACTATGCCACTGGGACAAAATCCTGAAACTCCCTCTCTGACAGCACTGATGGTGTACCTACACCACATGGACTGCAGTGGGTCAAGAAGGCAACTCATCACTTCCTTCTCGAGGGCAATTAGGGATCAGCAATAATTGTTGGCCAAACCACAATACGCACATCTTGTGAAAGGAAAAGAAAAACACTAGACGAGAAAGAGTTGGGCAGGGAAAGCAAATAGTTCAGATTTTCAACACTTGTTTTTTTCTCTTTTTTTTAATCCTGTGTGTTGTGATATTGTGACAATTCACTATGGCTCCAAACTGACATGGAATCTAATGTACCTCAGCTATCTAAGTCACAGAAATGTTGTTGGACATAGGTTGACTTTCATTGTTTGTGTTATTCTTGCCAAACAGAGTATTAGCAAATTTATGTCAATGTTGATGTTCCTTTGAGTCTTTATTTCACATTATTTAAGAGAATGAAAGACTGCATATCCAATCCATCCATTCACAGCTTTGGCCAACATCCATGGCTGTTAAGACCATAAACCTTGATTAAGAAATTAATGACGTGGGCTGAAGATCAGCTAGGACAGAATTAATACAAGTTTATCTTGTCACTTCAGCCTGTTTTATGGAGGTGAGTGGAGTCCAATTCGAGCTCTCTCATCTGTAAATCAATTATAACTTGTATACTATGACAATATTTTATAAGGAATTTCTGTGCCTGTCATCTGCTGGGAATTATCCTGTGGGATGTTTCTTCTCTTTATTCCGAAATTAGCTGTATTCTCTCCCATTAACACTATTCTAACATCATTAGATATTTGATGACACACGACATTGTTCAGTTGGACAAGTATTTGTAGCCCATCACAGTTTTTCTTCTGTCTTTTTCCTTGATGCTACTCTGGTTATTGTTCCTCCAAAGTTTTGCTTCATAGACCTTCCTAAGCTTTGGATTGCTGCCCTCTACCCCAAACCTATGCTGAACAATTTGAAACATGTAGAACTAATTCGTTTTAGACATAACCTCAAAATAGTGGAACTCCTCACTTCCTCTCACTGCTACAATCTGCAGGTTTTCAATCCCCAAATGCACTATTTACTTTGGGCAATTTCTTATGTTACCTCATGCTTTGCTAACTAACTCTGTCTCTCTGTTGATTTATTTCAGTCTTCTTTCATTGCACTCCAGTTACCCACAGTTCCTCACAGAGGTGTTACTCTCAGTTCCTTATCTTCAATTTCCCAGTATTTATTTTCCAAACTTTCCTTCAAACTCTTCCTCTCCAATCAAGAATTTGTCCCGTTCTTTTAATCATTTCCCCTTTCTTTGATCTTCTGCTCTCCCTTGTTTTATCTTTTATCTCCTCATTGACTCCTCATCCACTCTATGTTCAGTTCTGTTCTCCTCCATCTCATGGAGCAGTTTTACTGCCCAATTTATCATGTCTGAGAACACATGTCTGAGAAAAGTCTGAGAACACGCACTAACAGACTCAAAAACAGTTTCTTCCCCACTGTTACCAGACTCCTAAATGACCCCCTTATGGACTGAACTGATTTTTCCACACATCTTCTCTACTGAGTAGTACTACACTCTGATGCCTGTGTCAATGTGTATTTATATATGCCCTATTTTCTTTCCTGTATGGAATGATCTGTCTGGACTTTACGCAGAACAATACATTTCACTGCACCTCGATACACGTGACAATAAAACAAATACAGTACAATGATTTCTTTATTGAGCTGCCACAGCTCAAATAAATAATCCTCAGTAAACACATATTTCTACTCATGGAACTAAAGCCAGATTCTCCCTACAGACGCCTATGCAAGACCTGGATGGTAACCTTCTTCTGTTGCCGTGTTAATCCTGGATCATTGTTTGAAGACAGAGGGTATTTCATCCTTTGAGATCTTAATCCTTGATGAAAGATTCAATTTCTAACAGTGTATGTGATAAAGTGTGGCTGCAGAACTAAATAAACAGGCCAATTGTTTGAGAAATGATTTTTTAACTATTCTTAAAGAGACAAAGCATTGCACTGCTCCAGAATCAGTTCTTCAGTGAACAATAGATATGGCTTAACTCTCAGGACTGACCAGAGACCCTATACATCAATTATCCCGGGGCAGCACGGTGGCGCAGTGGGTTCGCCCTGCAACCTCACGGAGCCGCGGTCCCCAGGTTCGATCCCGGCTCTGGGTCACTGTCCGTGTGGAGTTTGCACATTCTCCCCGTGTTTGCGTGGGTTTCGCCCCCACAACCCAAAGATGTGCACGCTAGGTGGATTGGCCACGCTAAATTGCCCCTTAATTGGAAAAAATGAATTGGGTATTCTAAATTTTTTTTTTTAATACATCAATCGTCCTGCTTCAAACTCTGAGAAACATTCGATTAAATAAAATCAACTATTACATTTTCTTGAAACCAACTTTATTTGTCATAGTTCATACCAGGCAAGTGTGAAGCTCTCACAAAACTGCATTGAGTGAGATTCTACAGAAAATAGTGGACCATAGACAGGAGGAGGCCATTTGGCCTTTCGAGCCTTCTCCGCCATTCAATATGATCATGGCTGATCGTCCATCACAACGCCACAATGTGGTAGAGAATTCCTCAGGTTCACAACCCTTTGAGTGAAGAAATATTTCCTCATCTCAATCCTAAATGGTCAACCCCATGTCCTGAGACTGTATCCCCTGAGTCTAGATTCCCCATCCAGGGAAAACATCTTCCCTGCATATAGTCTGTCCAGCCCTGTTAGAATTTTATACATTTCAATTCGGTCTTCTCTCATTCTTCTAAACTCAATTGAATATAGGCCAATCAAACCAATCTCCCCTCGTAGGACAGACCGACCAGAGTAGTAAGGGCGTGGAATGCCCTACCTGCAACAGTCGTGGACTCGCCAACACTAAGGGCATTTAAATGGTCATTGGATAAGCATATGGATGATAATGGAATCGTGTAGATGGGCTTTTGATTGGTTTCACAGGTCGGCGCAACATCGAGGGCCGAAGGGCCTGTACTGCGCTGTAATGTTCTAATGTCTTCTAATGACCAACACCGGTATCAGCCCAGTGAACCTTCACTGCACTCTCTTATGGCAAATATATCCTTTCTCAGGCCAGGTGACCAAAACCGCACTTAACACTCCAGGTGTGGTCTTACCAAGGCCCAGTATAACTGCAGTAAGACATCTCTACTCTTGCAATGAAGGCCAACATACCATTTGTCTCCCTAATTGTTTGCTGCAAATCTGCCGCTCCACTTTCATTGACTGGTGTACAAGCTCATCTAGATCTCTTTTTTACATCCCCCACTTTGCAATATATCACCATGTAAATAATACTCTTCTTTTCCGCTTTCTCATCAAAATGTATAACTTCACATTTAGCTCATTGTACTGGATCTGTCATGTGCTTGTCCATTTTGTCAGCTTGTCTAAATTGCCTTGAAGCCTCCTTGCATCCTCCTCACAACTCACAATTCTACCCAGTTTTGTGTCATCAGCAAATTTAGAAATATTATATTTGGGTCCCTCATCCAGGTCATGTATGTATGTGGTGAACAGATGGAGCCCAAGCACTGATCCTGTGGTACCCCATTAGTCGCTGCCTGCCTCTTGGATAAATACCCATTTATTCCCACTCTCAGTTTCCTGGCTGTCAACCAATTCTCAATCCATGCCAATACATTTCCCCCCCCATTCCTATGCTTTAACTTTGTCCACTAATTTCTTATGGAGAACCTTATCAAAAGCCTTCTGAAAGCCCAAATACACCACATCCACTGATTTTCCCTTACCTAATCTACTAGCTACATCCTCAAAAAACTCCAGTAGGTTTGTTAAGCATGATTTGCCTTTCATAATCCCGTGCTGGCTTTGTCCAATCATGTTAATGCTTTCCAAATGATCTGTTATCATGTATTTTTTTTAATGTATTTTATTACAAACGTGTATCAAAACAGGTTACAGCGAATAAACGCTCCGGGAAACATACTTCCCTACAATCAACTACACAGTCTGTACAGATTTTCCCCCTTTTTCACCCCCCCCCCCCCCCCGCGACGAACAGCCCCTCAAACACGGTCACAAACATCCCCCACCCTTCCTCAAACCCCTCTGCAGAGCCCCTTAACTCATACTTTATCTTCTCTAATCGCAGGAAGTCGTACAGGTCACCCAACCAAGCCGCTACCCCTGGTGACGATGCCAACCGCCACTCGAGCAAAATTTGCCGCCGTGCAATCAGAGAAGCGAAGGCCAAGGCATCGGCCTTCCTCCTCTCCATGAGCTCCAGCTTCTCTGAAACTCTAAATATCTCCACCAAAGGGTCTGGATCCATCTCCTCCTTCACTATCCTGGCTACAACAGCAAACACTCCCGCCCAGAATCTTCCCAATTTTTCGCAATCCCAAAACATATGCGCGTGATTTACTGGCCCCCGCCCACACCTCTCACACCCATCTGCTACCCCCTGAAAGAACCCACTCATTCTCGCCCGAGTCATTTGCACCCTGTGCACCACCTTAAACTGTATCAGGCTCATCCTTGCACTTGAGGAGGTCCCATTTACCCTACGCAGTGCCTCACTCCATGCTCCCCAATTGATCTCCCCTCCCAAATCCACTTCCCATTTCTCCTTGATCTTCACCACCCGCTCGCCTCCCTACTCCCCCAGCCACTTGTATATAACTCCAATTCGTCCTTCCCCTTCCACATCCGGGAGCAGCAGTCACTCCAGCAGGGTGTATCCTAGGGAACCCCCTCCAGACCTTTCTGTTATCACGTCTTTTATAACAGACCCCGGCATCTTCTCCACTACTAATGTCAGGCTAACTGCCATTTCATTGTTCCCCATTATAATTTCCCCAGCTTCTGACTGTAAAGGACTTATTTGTGTCTTTAATAATCTTTTTTTCTTATGTTTTACATTCAGTTTCTATGTTCCTTGTAATTTTAGTCTTTATTTTCCCCCACTTATCGAATTTTTGTCCTTTATTGCTGAATTCTATAATGCTCTGAATCCTCGGGCTTGCTGCTTATTCTGGTAATTTTATATGTGTCCTCTTTGGATTTAATATTATCCCTAATTTATTTTGTAAGCCATGTTTGAGTCGTCTTTCCTCTTTTATTTTTGCGGCAGACAGGAATGAGAAATTGTTGTAAATCACACACACGGGACTGGATTCTCCGCTCCCTGACACCAAAATCGCGTTCGGCAACGGGGCGGAGAATCCATTTTGGCGCCGAAATCGGGAGCGGTGCCAGTTTTTAAATTCTCCGCCCCCCAAAAATCACCGCGTATCAACCGCCTCAGGCAATGGCCCCGCGATGTTCCGTCCCCGACTGGCCAAATCCCCGACGGCGTGGGGCTCTCATGGTCCCATCGTCCGGGATCCTTGCACGACGGCGGCGGACTCAGTCCGGGGCCGCTACAGTCAGGGGAGGGCCGATCGGCAGGCAGGGGGGGCTTCATTTGGGGCTGGGGGCAATGTGTGCGGCCGGTCCGGGGCACTACTTTGCCAGTCCAGGTCCGCGGGCTGAGTCTGCCATGGAGCACGGCGCGGTCGCTGGGGGCCGTATCAGCTGTGAGCTCTACGGCGGCTGCCTGTTAGCCCCCCGCAAAAGGGGAAGTTGTGGCCTTTTGACTTCAGTTTTCCTGGCGTGAAAAACCACAGTTTTCATGACGGCATGGGGACATAATCCCCAAATGGAGAATCCAGCCCACTATTTTTATATATGAACCGTTGCCTATCTCCCGTCAACCCTTTTAGTAAGGCTCCCCAATCTATTTGTGCCAATTAGTGCCTCATACCCTCATAGTTTCCCTTATTTATATTCTGGACCTTAATTTCAGATTCAGCTACTTCACTGTCCATCTTCATGAAGAATTCTTTCGTATTATGGTCTTTCTTCCCCAAGATTGTTAATTAATCCTTTCTCATTGTACAGTATACAGTCTAGATTAGCCTGTTCTCCAGTTGGTTCCTGTGGTCGGCTATATTAGGGGTATCGCGATACCTTGGTGGGATGTACCTTATACTGTAGCATGAGTGGTGGAACCTGCCTGCTGGTTCCGCCCAGCAGGCGGAGCATAAGAGTCTGTGTTTCACCCACAGCAGTCATTCTGTCCCGGAGCTGCTGGGGTAACTACTTGTTCATTAAAGCCTTGAATTGGACTACAATCTCGCTTCAGTAGTGATTGATCGTGCATCAATTTAATGAACAAGAATTGAAGAATGGCTGCTCTCCGCATCAAGCCAGAGTGTCTACAAATCAACCCCCACGCGGCAAATGCAGCAGCAACTTTTAAACATTGGCTGGCATGTTTCAACGGGTACATCAGGACGGCCCCGACTGCCCCCACGGAGGAACAGAAAATGCAAGTCCTCCACTCAAGGGAGAGCCCAGAAATCTGCACGCTTATCGAAGATGCGGACGATTTCGAGGACGCAATGATTTTGTTAAAAGAGCACCACGTCCGCACTGTGAATCAGGTATACGCTCGGCATCTTTTAGCTACCAGACAGCAGATCCCAGGGGAATCACTGGACGATTTTTACCGCGCATTGTTAGTGTTAGGTAGAAACAGTAACTCTCCACAAGTCTCAGCCAATGACCACATCGAACTCTTAATACGGGATGCTTTTGTTGCGGGCATGCTGTATCTAAAATCTGCCAGCGACTGCTGGAAAATGTCACGCTAGGGCTGAAAGAGGCACAGAAACGTGTGCACTCCCTAGATGTAGCCTCCCGCAATGCCCAGGCCTACGTTCCCGACCGCGCGGTACCCGCATGGACAGGGTGGACCCCACCCGCGGCCGATTCTAAAGCACCCCTAAATTCCCCACAAGCTTGTGCAGTGCGGCAGCCAGGAAACCCCGGGGGGGCGATGCTATTTTTGCAGGCAAAACAAACACCCCCGGCAACGCTGCCCGGCCTGATCCGCAATCTGCAAGGGCTGCGGGAAGAAGGGGCACCTCGTGGCAGTATGCCAGGCCCGGTCGGCCGCCGCTGTCTCCACAGGCGAACCGGGCCCGCTGCCATTCCTCTACTCACAGGCCATGTGCGATTCACGGGGGCAGCCATCTTGGATGACGTCTCAGGACCCCGACTCGGCTGGCCATGTATCACCTGATGAGATCTCCCAGCCGGCCATGTGCGATTCATGGGGGCAGCCACCTTGGATGACGTCTCAGGACCCCGGCTCGGGTGGCCGTGTATCGCCCAACGAGATCTCTCAGCTTCTGCCACAACTTGCCTCAGTGACACTGAACCAGTCTCGGCTCCGAACGCTTTCAACCGCTCCGAGGTCGATACTCATCAACGGGCACAAGACATTCTGCTTGATCGACTCTGGGAGCACGGAGAGCTTCATCCATCCCAATATGGTAAGACACTGCTCCCTCGCTGTACACCCGATTAAACAAAAGATCTCCCTGATCTCTGGGTCCCACTCTGTGGAGATCCGGGGGTACTGCATAGCCAACCTCACGGTCCAGGGCATGGAGTTCAATAACTTCCGACTCTACGTCCTCCCCCATCTCTGCACTGCCACACTCCTGGGACTGGACTTCCAGTGTAACCTGCAACGTTTAACGTTCAAATTCGACGGCCCCATACCCCACCCTCACTGTCTGCGGCCTCACGACCATCAAGGTCGACCCGCCTTCCCTGTTTGCAAACCTTGCCCCCGATTGCAAACCCGTCGCCACCAGGAGCAGACGGTACAGTGCCCAGGACCGGACCTTCATTAGGTCGGAAGTCCAACGGTTACTAAAGGAAGGCATTATCGAGGCCCCTGGAGAACTCAAGTGCTGGTTGTAAAGACCGGGGAGAAACATAGGATGGTCATAGACTACAGTCAGACCATCAACAGGTATACGCAACTCGACGCGTACCCTCTCCCCCGCATATCTGAAATGGTCAACCAGATAGCGCAATACAAGGTTTTCTCCACAGTGGACCTTAAATCAGCCTACCACCATAAGAACATAAGAACTAGGAGTAGGCCATCTGGCCCCTCGAGCCTGCTCCGCCATTCAATGAGATCATGGCTGATCTTTTGTGGACTCAGCTCCACTTTCCGGCCTGAACACCATAACCCTTAATCCCTTTATTCTTCAAAAAACTATCTATCTTTATCTTGAAAACATTTAATGAAGGAGCCTCTACTGCTTCACTGGGCAAGGAATTCCATAGATTCACAACCCTTTGGGTGAAGATGTTCCTCCTAAACTCAGTCCTAAATCTACTTCTCCTTATTTTGAGGCTATGCCCCCTAGTTCTGCTTTCACCCGCCAGTGGAAACAACCTGCCCACATCTATCCTATCTATTCCCTTCATAATTTTATATGTTTCAATAAGATCCCCCCTCATCCTTCTAAATTCCAACGAGTACAGTCCCAGTCTACTCAACCTCTCCTCGTAATCCAACCACCTCAGGTCTGGGATTAACCTAGTGAATCTCCTCTGCCAATACGTCCTTTCTCAAGTAAGGAGACCAAAACTGAACACAATACTCCAGGTGTGGCCTCACTAACACCTTATACAATTGCAGCATAACCTCCCTAGTCTTAAACTCCATCGAGCAATGAAGGACAAAATTCAATTCGCCTTCTTAATCACCTGTTGCACCTGTAAACCAACTTTTGCGACTCATGCACTAGCACACCCAGGTTCCTCTGCATAGCAGCATGTTTTAATATTTTATCATTTAAATAATAATCCCTTTTGCTGTTATTCCTACCAAAATGGATAACCTCACATTTGTCAACATTGTATTCCATCTGCCAGACCCTAGCCCATTCACTTCGCCTACCCAAATCCCTCTGCAGACTTCCAGTATCCTCTGCACTTTTTGCTTTACCACTCATCTTAGTGTTGTCTGCAAACTTGGACACATTGCCCTTGGTCCCCAACTCCAAATCATCTATGTAAATTGTGAACAATTGTGGGCCCAACACTGATCCCTGAAGGACACCACTAGCTACTGATTGCCAACCAGAGAAACACCCATTAATCCCCACACTTTGCTTTCTATTAATTAACCAATCCTCTATCCATGCTACTACTTTCCCCTTAATGCCATGCATCTTTATCTTATGCAGCAACCTTTTGTGTGGCACCTTGTCACAGGCTTTCTGGAAATCCAGATATACCACATCCATTGGCTCCCCGTTATCTACCGCACTGGTAATGTCCTCAAAAATTCCAATAAATTAGTTAGGCATGACTAAGCTCCCCATTCGCCGGGACGACCACAAGTACACTGCATTCGAAGCAGATAGGCGGCTCTACCACTTTTTAAGGGTTCCCTTTGGTGTCACAAATTGGGTCTCTGTCTCCCAACGGGAGATGGACCGAATGGTTGACCGGTACGGTCTGCAGGCCACGTTCCCGTACCTCGACAATGTCACCATCTGCAGCCACGACCAGTAGGACCACAACACCAACCTCCGTAGATTCCTTCATACCACAAAAATCCTTAACTTAACCTATAACAAGGACTGTGTTTAGCACCGATCGCCTAGCCATCCTCGGCTACGTAGTGCATGATGGAGTCATAGGCCCAGATCCCGAACGCATGCGCCTCCTCATGGAGTTTCACCTCCCCCACTGCCCCAAGGCCCTGAAACGTTGCCTGGGCTTCTTTTCTTATTACGCCCAGTGGGTCCTCTATTTTGCGGACAAGGCCCGCCCACTAATCCAGTCCACGGTTTTTCCCCTCTCGGGAGAGGCCCGCCAGGCTTTCAGTCGCATCAAAGCAGACATCGCCAGGGCGACAATGCACGCAATCGATGAGTCCCTCCCCTTCCAGGTCGAGAGCGACACATCAGACGTAGCTCTGGCTGCCATCCTCAATCAGGCGGGCAGACCCGTGGCCTTCTTTTCACGCACCCTCCACGCCTCAGAAATCCGCCATTCCTCCGTCGAGAAGGAGGCCCAAGCCATCGTCGAAGCTGCGCAGCATTGGAGGCATTACCTGGCCGGCAGGAGATTCACTCTCCTCGCTGACCAATGGTCGGTAGCCTTCATGTTTGACAATGCACAGCGGGGCAAAATTAAGAATGATAAGGTCTTACGGTGGAGGATCGAGCTCTCCACCTATAATTATGAGATCTTGTATCGTCCCAGGAATCTCAACGAGCCTCCTGATGCCCTGTCCCGCGGCACTTGTGCCAGTGTACAAGTAGACCGACTCCGGACCCTCCACGACAACCTCTGTCACCCGGGGGTCACCCGGTTCGTCCACTTTGTTAAAACCCGCAATCTGCCCTACTCCATCGAGGAGGTCAGGGCCGTAACCAGAAACTGCCAAATCTGCGCGGAGTGCAAGCCGCACTTCTACAGGCCAGAGAAAGCGCACCTGGTGAAGGCTTCCCGCCCCTTTGAACGCCTCAGCGTGGATTTCGAAGGACCCCTTCCCTCCACCGACTGCAACACGTATTTCTTAAACGAGATTGATGAGTGCTCCTGGTTCCCTTTCGCCATCCTCTGTCCCGACATGATGGCTGCCACCGTCATTAAAGCCCTCCACAGCATCTTTACCCTGTTCGGTTTCCCCTCCTACATCCATAGCGATAGGGGGTCCTCCTTCATGAGTGACGAGCTGCGTCAATTCCTGCTCAGCAAGGGCATAGCCTCCAGCAGGACGACCAGTTACAGCCCCCGGGGAAATGAGCAGGTAGAGAGGGAGAACGGGACGGTCTGGAAGGCCGTCCTGCTGGCCCTACGGTCCAAGAATCTCCCAGTGTCCCGATGGCAGGAGGTCCTCCCCAAAGCACTTCACTCCATCCGATCACTACTGTGCACTACTACCAACGAAACACCTCATGAACGTCTCCTTGCCTTCCCTAGGAAGTCCTCCTCGGGGACCTCGCTCCCAACATGGCTGGCAGCCCCCGGACCCGTCCTACTCCACAAACACGTACGGGCCCCCAAGTCGGACCCACTGGTCGAGAGGATACATCTCCAACATGCTAACCCCGAGTACGCCTATGTGGCACACCCCGACGGCCGACAAGACAAAGTCTCCCTCCGGGATCTGGCCCCCGCTGGATCCCCCCCCCCCCCCCCCCCACTGCCCCCCTACCGACCCCAACCATTTTTTCACCGGTGCACACCGCCGCAGTCCCCTTCCCAGGAGGATCCGTCCTCCCACTGGCCCCAATCCGGATGCGATGAAGCTGAAGACGACATGCTCCCAGAGCCACGGATGCCCAAGCCGACGCCAGCATCACCGCCGGGACTGCGACGATCGTAGAGGACGACCAGGGCCCCCGACCGGCTGATAGTTTCATTGTAAAATGAACTTGTAAATAATTGTCTGTAAATATGTGTATTGCATGTAAAGGCACCGAAGGGTACCGCTATAACCTCTACCACTGTAAAAGCAAGGCCACCACCCCCGCCGGACTCTTTTTTAAACAGGGGGTAAATGTGGTAGACTATATTAGGTGTATTGCGGTACCTACCTTGGATGTACCTTATACTGTAGCATGAGTGGTGGAACCTGCCTGCTGGTTCCGCCCAGCAGGCGGAGCATGAGAGTCTGTGTTTCACCCACAGCAGTCATTCTGTCCCGGAGCTGCTGGGGTAACTACTTGTTCATTAAAGCCATCAATTGGACTACAATCTCGCTTCAGTAGTGATTGATCGTGCATCAATTCCTCAACGTACTGGTCGAAAAATCCATCTTGTACACACTCCAGGAACTTACTCCACTATACCAATGCTAGATTGATTTGTCCAATCTATTTGTAAATTAATTGATTACAGTTGTACCCTTATTGCATGCATCTCTGATTTCATGTTTAAAATTCCCTCATATCTCCATTTCTGTTTGGGGGCCTATAAACAAATCCCAAAACATGCATTAAAATACAAAGGGCAGGATTCTCCGTTCCCGACGCAGATATTGTAATCGGTGATCGGGCAGAGAATCCCCTCAGACGCCCAAATCGGGGGCGGCGCCGATTTGAGACACTGGTTTTCAATTCTCCACCCCCCTATGAAATGGCGGGCACGCTGCACACCATTGGAATGGCTTTGGCGCATCATTGGAAAGCCCTCCCTGCTGCTCCGTTCCTGATGGGCCGAGATGCCGACCACGCGCTTGACATGTGGCCTGAGCGCTCGGGAAACCGGCATGGCACCCGTGGACTGTGTCCAGCGCCACCACAGTCGGCCGGGTGCTGTGCTGCTGATCGCGGGGGGGCTCCTGCGAGGGTTGGGGGGACTGGTGGGCGGAGGCCAAGGGATGGCCAGGGGGATGCCCTGTGGGGCCGTATTTGGCAGGTCGAGTCCACGCATGGCCAGCTCCATGTTGTACGGCGTGACTGCTACAGGTCGCCGCCGTCCGCATGCACGGCCAGGGACCCGACCTTTATCCGTCCGTTTTTGCCGCAGGAGACGGGCGTTTTACCTGGCGCCGCTGCTAGCCCCTCACCAGTCCCGGAGTCGGTGAGGATTTGACTCCAACTTTGGCATTGTAAAAAGCCACAGTTCCCACGCCAGCGTCGGCACTTAGCCGCAAAATACGGAGAATACAGCCCAAAGCCCTTTGACTTGGCTTTTTAACCTTGTTCGTCATCTTAGTTTTATTTTGCATTTTTGGCCCAATTTCGCACTTGTTTTTCTGCCTTCCCCTTTTGCTTCTTATATAGGGTGGCACGGTGGAACAGCAGTTAGCTCTGCTACCTCACAGCATCAGGGACCCGGGTTCAATTCCGGCCTGGGGTGAATGTGTGCAGTTTGCATTTTCTCTCCCTGTCTGCCTGGGTTTCCTCCAATTGCTCCGGTTTCCTCCCATTGTCCAAAGATGTGCAGGTTAGGTTAAGGGGTTATTGGGGTGGGATGGGGGATTGGTCTTGGGTGGAGTGCTCTTTCCAAGGGTCGGTGCAGAGTTGATGGGCTGAATGGTCTCCTTCAGCGCTGTAAGAATTTTATGACTCTATGATGTGAGCTGCGTTTTCCCAAGTTCTGCCTCTGCTCATGTTTTAACCGATTCTTTTATCCATGTCTATGTACACATTTCTTTTTTGTTTTTTCTCGGTTTACACTTGATCAGTATTTTGGCACTATTAAGTCGAGACAAAATGCTTATCTCCGTTGATCTGTGGCGGCAGGAAGGAGTTGGGGTGGGGCCTTGTCTTCAGTGGCACAGCTACTTTTGGAGGTTTCCCGCCTGACAGTGTGGTGTATACCAACGTCTGATGGCTGCTTACGACGATATTAATCCATCTGAATGTCTCGGCACTGCAGTGCAGGTCATGAAAGCCCAATTTTAAGAGTTGGAGACACACGAGGATGTTCTTGTTGCAGAGTGAGCACTGTCGATGGAGCACATTTAATCCTGGTTTCGAGTCTGAGGGTTGGATTGGCCGCCCGACCCCTGGTCCTGTGTTGTCCTGTTCCTAATGGCGGCCGAGAATGTTTGGGGATGGCAGAGCGGCTGATCATCTTCCCTGCTGGAGCCTGGGTTGCTGACCGCCTGGTTTTGGGTGAGATACATACTGGGAGTAATGAGGTCATGTGCTTCGATCGTTGGAATCTGTGGAAGATCCTGAAGATTGCTCACCATATTTGATCCTCTTTTATCCTTGATCATACTTTCTTTGTGTGCCGGTGGAGAAGTCTTTTTCCTGATAATAGCCTCGCATCTTAGTTGTTATCCTGGACTCCACTACCTGTTGTTGTCTGTTGATGTTGTCAATATATTTGCTTGTAGGAAAATGAATAATTTGGGTGTGATGCCCTGCACTGTAGGTTATCCTGTTTCAAATAATTTTATATCATGTTATGCTGAATGTTGAGTTTGGGATTTATGCGGACTCTCTGTACGAATGCATCCTTGGTGGGAGGATGAGCCGAGCCAGAGCGGGATGAGGGGTGGAGGGGAAGGGTTAGTAGGATTAGTTAACTCCTCGCTTTGTTCGAGGAAGGTCCCCCCAGTGTGAGTTAGACGCTTATCTTTGTTCAGCACCTCTCCTTTTCCAGGCCCAGGATGACGGCATGTTATCCTGTTGATGACTTGTGTGGCTCCCCTTTCGGGATGTGTCGATCATTACCCCTGATACAGGTCTCGCTCTTTGACTGCTGGGTGTGATGGTAATCCTTGGGGCTTAGTTCTCCTGAGCTTTTATTTGCTGACGGCACCGGAATAGGCCAAGCTCGGCTTCGGGATCGGTGATCAATGTCCTGCTGCTCCTTGGATGGGTGTATCCTTTTTGTTCCTATGGGAGACCCTGGGTTGATATTTGAGTCCTGGTGGTGCCCGGTTCTTCCCTCATCACCCTGTAGTGATATCGTGGCCTGAGCCTGTGCCTGTACCTGTGCCTGGGCCTGTGCTAGTCTGGGTCTGGGCCTGGGCCTGGGCCTGTGCTGGACTGGGCCTGGGCTGGCCTGGGCCTGTGCTGGTCTGGGCCTGGGCCTGGGCCTGAGCCTGTGCCTGGGCTTGTGCTGGTCTGGGCCTGGGCCTGGGCCTGTGCTGGTCTGGGCCTGGGCCTGGGCCTGGGCCTGGGCCTGTGCTGGACTGGGCCTGGGCTGGCCTGTGCATGGGCAGGCCTGGGCCTGTGCCTGTGCTGGTCTGGGCCTGGGCCTGGGCCTGGAGAGGAGTGTAATTTGTGCTATGAGTGTTAGTCGATTTCCCCTTTAACTCTGGGGTTCTTGGGATGTTATTTTCTTCCTCCTGTCATTTTGTTTTGTAGCTATGGGAACGATGTGGGTCTTTGATGTTGTCTGTATCCTGTTCTAGTGCAGACAGGTCTTGTATCTGTGAAGGGAATATATTGGGAATTTCGTCCCTGATTTATTTGGTCTTATGTGTTCCCATTATTGCATTGACTATTGTTGTGCTCTGTACCTGATGTACATTGTTATCAATTACTATCTTTTTTGTTTTGTTTTGTTTGATGTGATTTGAAAACGCCAATAAAAAGACTTTTAAAAATCCAGTAAATATTACCACGGCTAAGCTGCTGTCACCTTAGTATCGGTATACCACACACTTTCTCACTCTTGTCCACTCTGTTGTGGAAATCCAAGAATACTCAGAAACAAGACTGCTTAGTGCAAGAAAGATTCTTCTGACTTGACTGGATAGCTGATTCAAACAAATTTGTACCTTCTCCCAGGATATATTTCCCCAATGCAGCCAACACAACTCAACTCCACATCTCTCCTTAAATATCCTTTTCCTCTTTCATTTCAGTCCCATTGTCCTTAGCACCCATTTGAACACATCATTTCCAAAATATAAAAATCTTTCATGTTTTCCTGTTGGGTCAAATAAAAATGAATAATCTTCCCATGTTTGCTTATGAAACCTTTGCAAGTTCTAAAGGTCCGTTACTCCCCTTTGAAATTTACAGTTGAAAAAGCGAAGTCCTTATCTCTCTCCTCATGCAAACTTCTAAAGTCTACTTATTTACTTATAAATGTCCATAGGTTCATTCCAAGTGCATGCATTCACTGCTTCCACCCCTTTCATCTCTCATTTCTTCCAGGCAAGCGGTCTCCATGTTTTCCCCAGCTTCATTAACTCATTTATACACACGGACACACAATATTCTTTATGAATAGCACAGTATTCCCACAAAATAATTTTTAAAAATCTATCCTCACACAATATTGAGTCTGTGAGATTTTAATGTACTGAATGATGGCAGTTAAATAGTAACTTCCAGATTTCCACATTTAGCCACACCTTTGTGAACATCAGACATTATCAACAGAACCCTTCTCGTAGCCGTTCTTGAACCTGATGTTCTATATGATGAGCCAATGTAGCTTTAAAAGCATCCACTTGCTTCCTGCTCACTTTCTAACCACTGAAGACCCGTGAAGGAAGTCAGGTTCACATACTAACCTGTTGGGGTCTGACTTCTGGATCCTCATCGAGGACCAAAAGGAACCCCACTCCATCTCACTCTAATGCACCCCCTTCTGCATCCCCATTCCCCTTCCCAATCCAATCCCATCCCCCTCCCCAATCTCATCCCCCAATAACTCCATCTTCAAACCCTCAACCCAGCCCCGTCTCCCTTTCCAGTCCCACTTCCGATCCAATATGGATATTTCTCATTCTCTTTCCCAACATTAACTCTGGGTTATGACCCAGGTGCAGCCATTGAACCATCTTTATGGTTGTCCTTTCTCATCATCATGACCCTGAGTCACCATGAACTCTCTATCTGCCCTCCCCACCCGCACCCTTTGTTCAAAAGATAGATTAAGCAGTTTGGCTGGTTTTGAGTTTATTGATGGTTGGGTTGAATTAAAATCCATTGTTTTGGAGGAAAACCTAAAGGCACATATTGTTTTGGGGGGACAGGCGGCAATGTCTGGTGGGGGAGGTGGGGGGGGGGGGGGGTAACTGAACAAGTTGTTAACTTTAGGGAACCAGCCCTGTTCCTTTTACTATCCTGTGTGTGAGTGGCTTCAAACTGAGACTTCATGTGTCATCATTATAATCCTCAAGGGTTGGGCCAGATATTCACTTCGGCAGACTTTCTATACAACTTCCACTTTCTCCAGTTCTGGTGTCAGTGAACCATGACTTTCTGTTATATATATATATATATGTTATTGTAAATAAATGTTATTACTTTGTATCCTTAAAGCGAACAATCCTCATCTGTCCTAAATCTTTGAGTATCTCACTTACTCACTGCCTTATTTTTATATTCATTCATGGGATGTGGGTATTTATTGTCCATTGCTAATTGCCCTTGAGATGGTGATGGTGAGCTGCCTTCTTGAACCTCTGCAGTCCAAGTTGTGTTTGTCATATACCCGTAAATATTTAAATCCCAGATTTTCTTATGCTGTAGTCATGTCTCTATAATGCCTGTCAAATCATACATATTTATTTCTATTTGCGCTACCAATTCATCTGTTTTGTTATGAATATCACATTCAGTCAGATACAGAATCTTTATCAATAATAGTGATCTTTATTATTATAGTGCTGTCTTTTTAGTATTTTTGTAACCTCTTGCATTATCTGCTGGTGCACTGTTAAATTTATTTTATTGTCCCTTCTTGCCACAATCTAATCAGCATTTCCTTTATTGCTAACTTGCACTTTTGCCTTTCTCAATTTAATTTAATACATCTTCCCAAATTTGAAGCCTCATTCCTACTATTCAATTTAAAGCCCTCTCTACTGTGCTAGTTATATGACTGGTCCCAAAACGGTTCAGATGAAGACCGTCCCAGTGGTACAACTTCCACTTTCTCCAGTTCTGGTGCCAGTGAACCATGAATCGAAACCCATTTCACCTACACCAAACTTTGAGCCACACTTCCATCTTTCCAGTGAGATTTAACCTACACTAATTTGCTTGTGGCTCAAGTAGTAATCCAGAGATTACTATCTTTGAAGTTCTTATTTTTAATTTAACCCCCAGCTGCTCATACCTATGTCATTGGTATCTATGTGGACCACGACCGTTGCCTCTTCCCTTTCCCACTGCAGGTTCCTCTCCAGCCCTGAACAGATGTCCCAAATCAAACATCAAGTAACACAGCCATCTGGACAATTGCTCACGGTTGCAGGGAACTGTGCCTATCCCCTTGGCCAAACTGTATCCTATTACCACTACATTTCTCTTTACTCCCTCTGCTTAAACGACTTCCTATACCAAGGTGCCATTGTCAGTGTTATAACATGCCTACTTACCATTGGCTTGGGACTAATGACAATCCCACAATCCTGTGGGAGTATGAGCTTCCCCAATGAGGGGGGGGGCGGAGAAACCATTAGTAAACTCCTAGTATAAATAAAGCTGGCCAGTTTAGGAACCGGCAGGAAGGAGTGTGCAGCAAGGGAAGTTGCTGCTGCTCTTATATATATATATTTTATTTTTTTATTGTAAATAAATGTTATTACTTTTTATCCTTAAAACTCGTGCTGGATTCTTCGTGGCCCTCACAAAACTGGCGACAAAGGTTGAAGTGAATAGCTGTCTACACTGCTGAAGCCACCTCCCTGGATTTTTGTTGGATACAGGTTGGAAGTTGTTTTCTATTATACCATGCCTCTGTACAGACGTTTGGATGTTTTTGATGCTGCGCTGGAAAGCTGGAACCAGTACACACAACGGATGCGTTACTATTTCCGGGCAAACAATATCATCGAAAACGAGCGCCAGGTGGTCATATTGCTCACCGCCTGCGGCCCGCATACGTTTGGGATGATTAGGAGCCTTACATACCCAGCTGCGCCGGACACCAAAACATTTGATGAACTTGTGAATATAGCGGGGCAACATTTTAACCCAACCCCGTCCACGATAGTCCAGCGTTACCGGTTTAATACCGCTGAGAGGACCCCTGGAGAATCCCTTGCCGATTTTCTATCCAGGCTACGCAGGATTGCAGAGTACTGTGACTATGGTGAGACCTTGTCAGAAATGTTACGCAACCGTTTGGTTTGCGGTATTAACAATGCGGCCACCCAGAGAAAGTTGTTAGCTGAGCCACCATTGACTTTTCAACAGGCCATTCAAATAGTATTGTCCCGAGAGAGCGCAGAACGAGGAGTGCAGGAGCTACAGGGAATGGAAGTGCATGCCTTGGGGCGCAACCCCTTCCGTCCGAAAACGTCCCCCCGCACTCCTGCGGTACCTTGGGTGAGGCAACGTCCGGACTGACACCAGTGGCCGTCGGACATTCCTCCCCGAAGGGAGCCTTCTCCAGAACCAATGGATGAGGAGCCATGTCCGTGTCAGACTTGTCGGCACCGACCCCGTCGCGGATGGCGGTCCTGGGGGCGCCAGAGGCGCCGTCGTTCCGACCGAAACTGGGACCAGCCCAGGGGCCGTAACTGGGACCAGCCCAGGGGCCGTACCTTCCATGTGGATGAACCTGCGGTGACTACTCCTGAGGACGTGGAAACGGAGGACGACTGCCTGCAGTTGCATTGTGTGGCAGCTCCCCATTAAGGTGACAGTACGAGTCAATGGCCACCCGCTTGAGATGGAGTTGGACACTGGCGTAGCGGTCTCCGTGATCGCCCAGAGGACATTCAACCGCATCAAGCAGGGTATACAGACCCTTACATTAACCGACCCACAGGCCAGGTTGGCCACCTACACTGGGGAACCACTGGACATTGCAGGAACTACAATGACCCCTGTTGTTTATGGATGCCAGGAGGGGTGTTTCCCACTTATCGTGGTGCGCGGCCATGGGCCCAGCCTGTTGGGTCGGGACTGGTTGCGCCATTTGCGGTTGCAATGGCAGCACATCCTCCAAACAGTTTCTGAAGGGTTGACTGAGGTGCTAGGACGATACCCAGATGTATTCCAGCCTGGTTTGGGGAAAATAAAAGGGACCGTAGCCCGTATCCAAGTCGAACCAGGAGCCACGCCGCGCTATTTCCGTGCGCGCCCTGTGCCTTACGCCTTGCTCGAGAAGGTAGAAGGGGCGTATTTCAGGCAAAGGAAGTAGTCTACCTAGGTTATCGAGTGGACCGCGAAGGTTTGCACCCCGTCGCAGAGAAGGTGCGTGCAATTCAACCCCCGCCCCGGCTGACACTTCGCATCTTCGTTCTTTTCTCGGTCTCGTAAACTATTACGGGAAGTTCCTCCCCAATCTGGCAACTACGCTAGCCCCTTTGCACCTTCTGCTAAAGAAAAATCACACCTGGGTTTGGGGTCAGCCGCAAGAAACCGCTTTCCGGCGGGTAAAGCAACAATTGTCGTCGTCTGGGTTACTAACCCACTATGATCCTGGAAAGCCTTTGCTCGTCACATGTGATGCATCCCCGTATGGTATTGGGGCCGTCCTGTCCCACAAGATGGAGAACGGGGACGAGCGACCGATAGCTTTCGCCTCCCGCACATTGACTGCAGCGGAGAAAAAGTACACGCAGATCGAGAAGGAGGGCCTGGCAGTGGTTTTTGCGGTGAAACGCTTCCACCAGTACGTGTATGGCCGCCATTTCACTATCGTGACTGATCATAAGCCTCTGCTGGGACTTTTCAGAGAGGATAAGCCAATACCGCCCATTGCTTCCGCACGGATCCAGCGCTGGGCTTTGTTGCTTGCTGCATACGAGTATTCTCTGGAGCACAAACCAGGTACGCAGATAGCAAATGCCGACGCACTGAACCGATTGCCTTTATCGACCGGCCCCATGTCGACCCCCACGACCGGTGAGGTGGTTGCAACCCTAAATTTTATGGACACCTTGCCTGTCACGGCATCACAGATCCATGAGTGGACCCAGACGGACCAGCCCTGTCAAAGGTTCGGCACATAGTCCTGTATGGTGGGCAGCATACACAGCTCCCAGGCGAGTTGCGGGCATTTTCCTCCAAGCTGTCAGAATTCAGCGTGGAAGACGGCATCCTCTTGTGGGGGACGCGTGTGATTGTCCCGGAAAAAGGCCAGGAACTGATACTAACAGACTTGCACAATGGGCATCCAGGTGTGACCAAAATGAAAATGTTGGCCCGGAGTTTTGTCTGGTGGCCAGGCCTCGACACCGACATTGAGAAGGTGGCCCAAAACTGCTCCATTTGCCAGGAGCATCAGAAGCTTCCGCCGGCCGCGCCCCTACATCACTGGGAATGGCCAGGGCGGCCTTGGGCACGCTTGCATGCAGATTTCGCAGGCCCTTTTCAAGGATCCATGTTCCTTCTATTAATTGACGCCCAGTCGAAATGGCTGGAGGTGCATAAGATGCAGGGGACAACGTCCTGCGCAACAATTGAAAAGATGCGTTTGTAGTTTAGTACGCATGGCCTCCCCGATGTGCTGGTCACGGATAACGGCACTCCATTCACGAGTGAGGAGTTTGCGAGGTTCACGAAGATGAACGGCATACGCCATATCCGCACTGCCCCTTACCACCCGGCTTCAAATGGGTTGGCAGAGCGCGCAGTGCAGACATTCAAAAGAGGCCTAAAGAAGCAGTCTTCCGGATCAATGGACACGAGACTGGCTTGCTTTTTGTTTACGTATAGGACCACCACCCATGCGGTGACTGGGGTATCTCCCGCAGAACTCCTAATGGGCCGGAGACTTCGCACCCGCCTTAGTATGGTTTTCCCGGACATTGGCACAAAAGTACTCCGCACACAAGAACGGCAGGGACAGGGATTTTCTCGGCATCGGCCGATTCGGCAGTTTGCGCCCGGTGACCCATTGTTCGTTCGGAATTTTGCTGGTGGTGCCCAGTGGGTTCCTGGTGTAATCTTTCGCCAAACGGGCCCTATATCTTACCAGGTGCAAGCCCAGGGTCGTCTCCAGCGCAAACATGTAGACCACGTTCGTTCCAGAAGACTATCCCCTCAAAAGATTCCCCGCCCCCGGAGCTCATTTCTACAGCCTCAGAGACCAGAGACAAGGGAAGGTAGTCCTCACAATCTTACCATTGGCTGGGGACTAATGACAATCCCACAATCCTGTGGGAGTATGAGCTTCCCCAATGAGGGGGGCGGAGAAACCATTAGTAAACTCCTAGTATAAATAAAGCTGGGCAGTTTAGGAACCAGCAGGAAGGAGTGTGCAGCAAGGGAAGTTGCTGCTGCTGTTATATATATATATATATATATATATAAATATACATGTTATTGTTAATAAATGTTATTAATTTGTATCCTTAAAACTCGTGCTGGATTCTTCGTGGCTCTTACAAAAGTCAGTTCACTCATCCATCCTGCAGCCCCCGTTTGTCCATACAGGGTGCAAGGGGCTGGTTTAGCACAGTGGGCTAAATAGCTGGCTTGTAATGCAGAACAAGGCAGCAGCACGGTTCAATTCCCGTAGCGGCCTCCCCGAACAGGCGCCGGAATGTGGCGACTTGTGGCTTTTCACAGTAACTTCATTTGAAGCCTACTTGTGACAATAAGCGATTTTCATTTCATTTCATTTCAAGAACCCTGAGCCTGTTGGAATTTTTATATAGAGACACAAAATATCAGAAGATCAAAACATCAAACCGAGCCCACAATTCCCCAACCTCCCCCAATCCCAGCTCTCCACCACATCCCCTTATCTGCCCCCTTATCCCCCCCCCCAGCCACCCTCCCCCTCAAACCTCCTTTAAGAAATAAATCAACGGTCTCCACCTCCAGGTGAACCCCTTTACAGATCTCCACAAAGCAAACTTGATCTTCTCCAACCGCAGGAATTCTGCCAGGTCACTCAACCATCCACCTGCCTTTAGCGGCTCAGAGTCCCACCAACACAACAAAATCTGACTCTGGGCTATCAGGTGGGCAAAGGCCAATTCAAGCGGAGAAAGCACAATGGGCCGAATAGCCTAATTTTGCTCCTATATCCTATGAACATTGGCCTCTTTCCCCGGATCCTCCGGTCCACCAAATATTGCCACCTCCCGACTCGGGGTCACCCCAGAACCTCGGACGTAACATCCCAGAACCCCTGCCACAACCCCCTCAGTCTTGCTCACACCCAAAACAGCGTACGTGATTTGTGCCCCCCCTCACACCACCCACACCTTCCTCCCCCGCAATGATCCTGCGCATCCTCGCCTGTCAAGTGGGCCCGAGGCACCACCTTAAACTGGAAGAGGTTGAACCTCACACACCACCACAAGGCCTCTACCCACGTTCCAGCCCGCAGCTCACCTCGCAACTCCGCCTTCCAGTTGCGCTTCATCCTCGACACGGGAGAGCCCTCCCTCTCCATCAATTCCGTGTAAATATCGGACACCTTCCCCTCCTCTATATCGCCCTCCGACAACAACTTGTCCTGCAATACCAGAGGCGGCAGCCCCAAGAAGGACGGCACCTCTCATGGAGTCCCTCACCCGCCGTTCCACTTGGGCAACTCACACAATTCCTGCAACTCCTCCAGCCCCACAAACCTGTCCCCTATAAACAAGTCCCCTATAAACAAGTCCCAAAAGTACTCTACCCCCATCTGCCACCACCCCCGGAACCTCGCATCCAGCCCCACCGGCACAAACCTATGGTTGTCACATATCGGCGCCCACAATGACATGCCCTCCAGCCTGAAATGTTGCCTGCACTAGCTCCACACGCGTAACATCAAAACCACCACTGGGCTCACAGAGTACCTGACCGGCGAGAATGGAAGAGGTGCAAACAACAGTGCCCTCAAACTCGTCCCCCTACACAACGCTGTCTCCATCCACCCCCAGACCAATCTCTCCTCCACAGCCGATTTCCTCACCATCGTTGCCCAATAATGATTTAGCGGATTCGATAATGCTAGCTGCCCCCCTCACGCCCTCTCCAGGAACACCCACCTCACCAGTGGGGTTCCCCCCCACTCCCCCCCCGCAACCCACACACACACACAAACCCTGAAATTATGCCGTTGACCTTCCTAAAAAAGGACTTGGGAACGAAGATACGGAGGTCCTGGAACATGATGAAGAACCTGGGCAGTACCATCATTTTTACCGTCTGCATGCGCCAGCCAATGACAGCAGCAACACATCCCACCTCTTAAAATCCGCCTTCGTTCCCTCTACCAATCGAGCCAAGTTCAACTTGTGTAGCAGGGCCCAGCTCCGTGCCACCTGGATTCCTAAATACCTAAAACCCGCCCCCACCACCCTGAACGGCAACTCCCCGAACCTCCTCTCTTGCCCCCTAGCATTGATTGAGAAAACCTCACTCTTTCCCATGTTCAATTTGTACCCCGCATATTGGCCAAATTCCCTCAAAATCTCCATTATCTCTCCAATGATGCCCACCGGGTCCGGGATACATAATAACAGATCATCCACATATAGCAAAGCTCTATGCTTGGCACCCCCTCACTCAATCCCTTTCCAACCCCTCGACGCCCTAAGCGCATCAACAGATTACTCCTGTTAACTAGCCAGCCCAGCTAGAAGTTTGCTCCCGCCCAAGGCCTCTGACTTTGCCGCATCCTTCCAGTTCACCCCTCCCCCCAATCCTCCCAACCACCAACAAACAAAGAGAAAGAAAAGGCACACTCACCATCTCAGCTCCTGTTGAAACCTACCACAATTTACACACCCTATGTGCCCCACAATTTACACAAAACTCCTCTCCAAAGTTCAATGTCCTCACACAAGTCCATGATCTCTCATAAAGTCTGCCTCCTCCTGCGAGTCAAAATAAAACTCCTGCTCTTGATGCCTCAGCCACAAACGGGCAGGGTCTAAAATCCCAAACTTCACCCCCTTCTTGAAGAGGACCACCTTTATCTGATTGTACCTGCCCTCTGCTTGACCAGCTCTGGGCCCTGGTAAATTCGAGCTCACTCACCTCCAGGTCCATTTCTTGGTCTGCCTCGCCCACCTTAGGATCTTTTCTTTATCCAGGAACCGGTGCAGCCACACGACCATCGTCTTAGCGGCTCCCCCACCTGCGGCCTCCTCCTCAGCGCTCTGTGCACCTGATCCACCTCGAGGGGCCGGCCAAAGGCCCCCTCGCCCACCAGCTTCTCCAGCATGCTCGCCACAAATCTGGCAGCTTCTGCTCCTTCAATGTCTTCAAGAATCCCAATAATCCTCAAATTCTGCATCCTGGAGCGGTTCTCGAGGTCATCCAACTTCTCTCTCAACCCCTTCGGGTTGCTCATCCCCATCTCCGCCTCCTCATGCTCTACCCCCAACTCCTCCACCTTCTGGATCGCCAGGCCCTGAGCCTCCTGCCTCTACGCCACTCGTTCAATCACTGCTCTAACCAGCTCCACCACGGTGGCCAAATCCTCCAAGGCGTCTTTCCTCTGCTGTTGCAATTTGTTATTTTAAAAACTCCACCAGCTGCTCCGTCAACCACTGGGTGGGCAGCCATGTCCCCTTTACCTCCGCCATCTTCACTGTGGTGCATCATGAAAACATTCCTGCTCCAACTGCTCTCTCTTTCTCGTGTCACTTCTCGTGTCACAGCTCATCTGCTGATCCATACACCGACCTCACCAGAGGAGTATTACCTTCCCTGGGCACTCATACACCTTTTGCCCTGAAATGCCACGCCATTCGGGTGGGGAAGGATTGAAAAAATCCACCTTGAGTGGGAACCATCAATTGTGCGACCACTCACTCCATGGCCGCCACCAGAAGTCGAACCTGTTGGAAAATTACACGGGCTGAGGCTCCTCTGCTTCTACCTTCTGGGTTCCTTTATCTGCTTTTATAACCTGTCCGGATCCTATTGGCTGGGGACAGTTGGTTACCCCATGATGGTCTTTTGGGGAATAAGAGCTCCCCAATGGGGTGGGGGGGGGGGGGGGGGGGGGGGGGAGTGATTGTGGTACTAGCTAGAGAGAGAGAACCAGTAGTGAACGACTGGTGCTTTGTAAATTTTGTTGTAAATAAAAGTTAGTTTCTGTTTGACTCTCCAAACCCATGCTGAACTCTTCGTGACCCTCACAAAACTGGCGACGAGGGTTGACATTTGATAGTTGTCTACACTGCTGAAGCCATTTCCCTGGACATTTGTTGGATCCAGGTTAGAAGCTTATTTTTTGTTGCACCATGCCTCTTTTCAGACATTTGGATGTACTTGATGCTATGCTGGAGGATTGGAATCAGTACAAACATAGAAAACATTACTTCTTCTGGGCGACTAGCATCACCTAAAATGACTGCCAGGTGGTTATTTTACTAACTGCCTGTGGCGTGCATACATTTGAGGTGATAAGAAGCCTTTTGTACCCAGCCGCATCTGACACAAAAACGTTTCATGAGCTTGTGACTTCGATGGGGCAACATTTTAACCCAATCCTGTCCGGGATAGTCCAACATCACAGGTTTAACACCGCAGAGAGGACCCCAGGGGATCCATTGCCCAGTTCTTATCCCGGCTACACAGGATATGGCACCGCCTTGTCAGAGATGTTACGAGACCGGGTGGTTTGTGGCATGAACAACGCGGCCACCCAGAGGAAACTGTTACCCGAGCTGACATTGACTTTTCAACAGGCCATCCAGATAGCGTTGTCCCAAGAAAGAGCAGAACGGGGAGTGCAGGAGTTACAGAGAATGGAGGTGAATGCCCTGGAGAGCACCCGCTCCTATCTGGAAACACCGCCTCGTAGCCTTGGATGGGGCTCCATAAGGGCCCACGCAGGTGGCCGTCGGAAATTCCTTCTCGAAGAGAGCCATCTCCAGATTCCTTCGATGAGGAGCCAGGTAAATGTAGGACCGATAGGGGCCAGCCCCGGCACGGACGCCGGTCGTTGTCGCATCAGAGGGCCAGATTCTCTGGCAGAAGCAGGGGCCTGCCCAAGGCTTGTACTTTCCATTTGGATGAACCCGTGGATGAGGGAAATTGCGTGGCAGCCCCCCCAGTGGCCCTCATTAAAGTGACGATATGGGTGAATGGACACCCGCTTGCAATGGCGCAGTGGTCTCCGTGGCTGGACAGAAGATGTTTGACCGCATCAAGCGGGGAATCCAAACCCTGGAATTTTCTGATACTGACATGGGAGTGTCCCTTTAAGAAAGGTTTTTGTCTTATCACATAGCTTCAATTATGTCATTGTGTGGGTGGAGCTGGGTTGTGGCTCTGTGAGTTGTTATTTTCGTTTGCACATTTGGCTGCTCTAGACTCAGACAGAGAAGTATTTTGACCTGTCTCTCTGTTTTCAATTTTAAAGAATTATTCCAAGGAAGAAACCCAATGAATATATTTACCTGCTGTTTTGGTAAAAAGGGGCTTTTGGTTTATGGGATCTTGTTATTGAATTGGAACAGTTAAGGGGGAATTCATTAAGGGTTATACATAGATTACAGTAGCTGTGTGGGATCTTTTATGTTTGTAGTTGATAATAATTCTTACTGTGTGTGTTTATACAAATGTTAACTAAATTATTAGAATAAAGCTTGTTCCTTTTGATTAAAAGCGCCTAAGAAGTTATCCGTTGAATGACACTTGTAAGACTCAAGTGCTCATCTTAGCCAAATTCAACATAAAGGTTGTAGGTCAGGTGGACTCCATAATATACTTTGGAGTTGTTAAAGCCTAGCCCATAACAATACACAGGCCTGGTTGGCCACCTATACGGGGGACCCGTTAGACATTGCTGGGACTACGATGACCCCTGTTGCTTACGGATGTCAGTACACCTCCCATTCATCATGGTAAGAGGCTATGGGCCTTGCCTGTTGGGTCAGGACCAATTGCGCCTTTGCGGCTGCAATGGCAGCACATTCTTCAAATGGTTCTTGTGGTTTGACTGAGGTACTCGGACGTAACCCAGGTTTAGGGGTAGATAAAAGGAGCTGTAGCCCACATTCACGCTTGTGACCCAGAAGCTACACTACTGTATTTCTGGGTGCGCCCAGTTCCTTATCCCTTGCTAAAGAAAGTGGAAACAGAGCTCATTTGTCTGGAGTCCTTGGGTATAATCGGAGTCCTTGGGTATTATCAGGCCTGTCTGTTTCGCCGACTGGGCAGTGCCTGTGATAAAGCACACGGTCCGCTTGTGAGGCGACGGCAAACTAACAGTAAACACAGCTTCCCGGATAGACTGATACCCGATGGCCCGCATTTCGGATCTCTACGCAAAACTCAATATAGAACTCTCGTTCACAACATTGGACTACCTGACAGTACGTTACTATTAATTCACACAGGGGCCTGTATGAGTACACATGGTTGCCTTTTGGAGTGGCCTCAGCCTGTGCTATTTTCCAGCGGGTAATGGAGAACGTCTTGTTAAAATTGTACAAGACATTAGTCAGGCCACACTTGGAATGCTGTATACAGTTCTGGTCACCCGATTATAGAAAGGATATTATTGAACAAGGAAAAATGCAGAAAAGATTTTCTAGGATGCTACTGGGACTTGATGGTTTGAGTTGTAAGGAGAGGCTGGATAGACTGGGACTTTTTTCCCTGGTGTGTCATCAACTCCATACTTCCAGAATGCCTTGGTCCACTTCAATTCGCAAACTGCCACAATAGGTCCACAGCAGGTGCTATCTCCCTGGCCTCACTCACCCCTGGAGCATCTCGACAACAAGTACCCCTATGTCAGAGTCCTATTCATTGACTACAGCTCCGCCTTCAACACCATAATCCCAGCCAAGCTCATATCAAAACTCCAAATAATATCTCCTCCACGATAATCCTCAATACTGGGGCCCCACAAGGCTGCACTTGCTTCGCCCCCTACTATACTCCCTATAGTAAGAAGTCTTACAACACCAGGTTAAAATCCAACAGGTTTGTTTCGAATCACTAGCTTTCGGAGCACTGCTCCTTCCTGTTTAATTCCCATCTTTGGTCACCTTGGAGCCATATCTCCGTAATCCCAGCTTTATCATACCCTTGACATCCAACTACGCAATTAATTCATCCATTTTAGTTTGAATGCTCTGAGCATTCAGGCACAAAACCTTAAGGCTAGTCCTTTTAACCTTCCTTGACCAGTCCCCGCTATTTTTTACAGTATCATTATCTGATACAGGCCCTTGATTTCTCTGCCTATCACTTTTCTTATTCTCCTTGGTGTCTTTTTCTCTTGTTGTTGATTATTCCTGCTCTGAATACTTAATAGGTTCCCATTCCCCTGCCAGATCTTCCAAAATGCATCACCTCGCATTTGCCTGGATTGAACTCCATCTGCCATTTCTCTGCCCAACTCTCCAATCTATCTATATTTTGCTGTATTCTCTGACAGTCCTCCTCGCTATCTGCAACTCCACCAATCTTAGTATCATCTGCAAACTTGCAAAACAGACCACCTATACCTTCGTCCAGATCATTTTTGTATATCACAAACAACAGTGGTCCGAGCACGGATCCCTGTGGAACACCACTAGTCACCTTTCTCCATTTTGAGACACTCCCTTCCACCACTACTCTCTGTCTCCTGTTGCCCAGCCAGTTCTTTTTTTTAATAAAATATTTTATTGAAAATTTTTGGCCAACCATCACAGTACATTGTGTATCCTTTACACAGTAATATCACAATATAAATAACAATGGCCAGTTTTATAAACAAGAAATAAATAATATATAAACAAAAACAAAAACAAAACTAAATGGCAACTGCCTTGTCCCAGATAAATATTCTCCAAAAATATGTTTTAACAGTCCAATATACAATTATCTATAACAACAACCTGTACATATTATACTTATATATTAACATCCCTGAGAATTCCTCTGGATCCTCCCCCCCCCCCCCCCCCCCCCCCCCCCCCCCCCCCCCCCCCCCAGGCTGCTGCTGCTGTCTTCTTCTTTTCCATTCCCTTATCTTTCTGTGAGGTATTCGACGAACGGTTGCCACCGCCTGGTGAACCCTTGAGCCGATCCCCTTAGGACGAACTTAATCCGTTCCAGCTTTATAAACCCTGCCATATCATTTATCCAGGTCACCACACCCGGGGGCTTAGCTTCCTTCCACATCAACAGTATCCTGCTCCGGGCTACTAGGGACGCAAAGGCCAAAACATCAGCCTCTCTCGCCTCCTGCACTCCCGGCTCTTCTGCAACCCCAAATATAGCCAACCCCCAGCTTGGTTCGACCTGGACCCCCACTACCTTCGAAAGCACCTTTGTCACCCCCACCCAAAACCCCTGTAGTGCCGGACATGACCAGAACATGTGGGTGTGATTCGCTGGGCTTTTCGAGCATCTCGCACACCTATCCTCTACTCCAAAAAATTTACTGAGCCGTGCTCCAGTCATATGCGCCCTGTGTAACACCTTAAATTGTATCAGGCTTAGCCTGGCACACGAGGACGATGAGTTTACCCTACTTAGGGCATCAGCCCACAGCCCCTCCTCAATCTCCTCCCCCAGCTCTTCTTCCCATTTCCCTTTCAGCTCATCTACCATAATCTCCCCCTCATCCCTCATTTCCCTATATATGTCTGATACCTTACCGTCCCCCACCCATGTCTTTGAGATCACTCTGTCCTGCACCTCCTGCTTCGGGAGCTGCGGGAATTCCCTCACCTGTTGCCTCGCAAAAGCCCTCAGTTGCATATATCGGAATGCATTCCCTTGGGGCAACCCATATTTTTCGGCCAGCGCTCCCAGACTTGCATACGTCCCATCTACAAACAGATCTCTCAATTGTGTTACTCCTGCTCTTTGCCATGTTCCAAATCCCCCATCCATTCTCCCCGGAGTAAACCTCTGATTATTTCTTATCGGGGACCACACCGAGGCTCCCGTCTTTCCCCTATGCCGTCTCCATTGCCCCCAGATTTTCAGAGTAGCCACCACCACCGGGCTTGTGGTGTATTTCTTCGGTGAGAACGGCAACGGCGCCGTCACCATGGCTTGTAGGCAAGTCCCCCTACAGGACGCCTTCTCCAATCTCTTCCACGCCGCTCCCTCCTCTTCTCCCATCCACTTACATACCATTGAGATGTTGGCAGCCCAGTAGTACTCACTCAGGCTCGGTAGCGCCAGCCCCCCCTATCCCTACTACGCTGCAAAAATCCCTTCCTCACTCTCGGGGTCTTCCCGGCCCACACAAAACTCATGATACTCTTCTCAATCCTTTTGAAAAAAGCCTTCGTGATCACCACCGGGAGGCACTGAAACACAAAGAGGAATCTCGGGATGACCACCATTTTAACCGCTTGTACCCTCCCTGCCAGTGACAGGGATACCATGTCCCATCTCTTGAAGTCCTCCTCCATCTGTTCCACCAACCGCGTTAAGTTTAACCTATGCAATGTACCCCAATTCTTGGCTATCTGGATCCCCAAGTAGCGAAAGTCCCTTGTTACCTTCCTCAGCGGTAAGTCCTCTATTTCTCTGCTCTGCTCCCCTGGATGCACCACAAACAGCTCACTTTTCCCCATGTTCAGCTTATATCCTGAAAATTCTCCAAACTCCCCAAGTATCCGCATTATCTCTGGCATCCCCTCCGCCGGGTCCGCCACATACACCAATAAATCGTCCGCGTAAAGAGATACCCGGTGTTCCTCTCCTCCCCTGAGTACTCCCCTCCACTTCCTGGAACCCCTCAATGCTATTGCCAGGGGCTCAATCGCCAGTGCAAACAATAATGGGGACAGGGGACATCCCTGCCTCGTCCCCCTACGGAGCCGAAAATACGCAGACCCCCGTCCATTCGTGACCACGCTCACCATCGGGGCCCTATACAGCAGCTGTACCCATCTAATATACTCATCTCCAAAGCCAAATCTCCTCAACACCTCCCACAAATAATCCCACTCCACTCTATCAAATGCTTTCTCGGCATCCATCGCCACCACTATCTCCGCTTCCCCCTCTGGTGGGGGCATCATCATTACCCCTAGCAGCCTCCGTATATTCGTATTCAGCTGTCTCCCCTTCACAAACCCAGTTTGGTCCTCATGGACTACCCCCGGGACACAATCCTCTATCCTCATTGCCATTACCTTGGCCAGAACCTTAGCGTCTACATTTATGAGGGAAATAGGTCTATAGGACCCGCATTGCAGCGGGTCTTTTTCCTTCTTCAGGAGAAGCGATATCGTTGCCTCCGACATAGTCGGGGGCAGCTGTCCCCTTTCCTTCGCCTCATTAAAGGTTCTCATCAGTATCGGGGCAAGCAAGTCTACATATTTCCTATAAAATTCGACTGGAAATCCATCCGGTCCCGGAGCCTTCCCCGCCTGCATACTCCTAATTCCTTTCACTACTTCCTCTATCTCGATCTGTGCTCCCAGTCCCACCCTCTCCTGCTCCTCCACCTTAGGAAATTCCAGCCGGTCCAGGAAGCACATCATTCTCTCCTTCCCATCCGGGGGCCGAGCTTCGTATAATCTTCTATAGAATGCCTTGAACACTCCATTCACTCTCTCTGCTCCCCGCTCTATCTCTCCTTCCTCATCCCTCACTCCCCCTATTTCCCTCGCTGCTCCCCTTTTCCTCAATTGGTGTGCCAGCAACCTGCTCGCCTTCTCCCCATACTCATACTGTACACCCGTTGCCTTCCTCCACTGTGCTTCTGCAGTACCCGTTGTCAGCAAGTCAAATTCTACGTGTAACCTTTGCCTTTCCCTGTACAGTCCCTCCTCCGGTGCCTCCGCATATTGCCTGTCCACCCTCAGAAGTTCTTGCAGCAACCGCTCCCGTTCCCCACTCTCCTGCTTTCCTTTATGTGCCCTTATTGATATCAGCTCCCCTCTAACCACTGCCTTCAGCGCCTCCCAGACCACTCCCACCTGGACCTCCCCGTTATCATTGAGTTCCAAGTATTTTTCAATGCACCCCCTCACCCTTAGACACACCCCTTCATCTGCCATTAGTCCCATGTCCATTCTCCAGGGTGGACACCCTTCTGTTTCCTCCCCTATCTCCAAGTCTACCCAATGTGGAGCGTGATCCGAAATGGCTATAGCCGTATACTCCGTCCCCCTCACCTTCGGGATCAACGCCCTTCCCAAAACAAAAAAGTCTATTCGCGAATAAACTTTGTGGACATAGGAGAAAAATGAAAACTCCTTACTCCTAGGTCTGCTAAATCTCCACGGGTCTACTCCTCCCATCTACTCCATAAAATCTTTAAGCACCTTGGCTGCAGCCGGCCTCCTTCCAGTCCTGGATCTCGACCTGTCCAGCCCTGGCTCCAGCACCGTATTAAAATCTCCCCCCATTACCAACTTTCCCACCTCTAGGTCCGGGATGCGTCCTAGCATGCGCCTCATAAAATTGGCATCATCCCAGTTCGGGGCATATACGTTTACCAAGACCACCGCCTCCCCCTGTAATTTGCCACTCACCATCACGTATCTGCCCCCGCTATCCGCCACTATGGTCTTTGCCTCAAACATAACCCGCTTCCCCACTAGTATAGCCACCCCCCTGTTTTTCGCATCTAGCCCCGAATGAAACACCTGCCCCACCCATCCTTTGCGTAGTCTAACCTGGTCTATAAATTTCAAGTGCGTCTCTTGTAACATAACCACGTCTGCCTTAAATTTCTTAAGGTGTGCGAGTACTCGTGCCTTCTTTATCGGCCCGTTCAGCCCTCTCACATTCCACGTGATCAACCGGGTTGGGGGGCTTTTTACCCCCCCCCCCCCCTTGTCGATTAGCCATCCCCTTTTTCCAGCTCCTCACCCGGTTCCCACGCAGCTGTGTCCCCCCCAGGCGGCGCCCCCCCCCACCCCATTCCGGCTCCCCCCTCTCCCCAGCAGCAGCAACCCAGTAACTCCCCCCTCCCACCCCCGCCCCCCCCCCCGCTAGATCCCCCACTAGTGTAGTTACACCCCCCATGTTGCTCCCAGAAGTCAGCAAACTCTGGCCGACCTCGGCTTCCCCCCGTGACCTCGGCTCGCACCGTGCGACGCCCCCTCCTTCCTGCTTCCCTATTCCCGCCATGATTTTCATAGCGCGGGAACAAAGCCCGCGCTTCCCTTTTGGCCCCGCCCCCCATGGCCAACGCCCCATCCCCTCCACCTCCCTTCCTCCCTCCACCACCACCTGTGGAAGAGAGAAAAGTTACCGCATCGCAGGATTAATAACATAAAACTCATCTTTCCCCCCCTTTTTCCCCCTCTTCGCCCCCCATACTCGCCCCACCACTTTGTTTCAAACGTTCTTTTTTAGTAACCCGCTTATTCCAGTTTTTCTTCCACAATAAAAGTCCACGCCTCATCCGCCGTCTCAAAGTAGTGGTGCCTCCCTTGATATGTGACCCACAGTCTTGCCGGTTGCAGCATTCCAAATGTTATCTTCTTTTTATGAAGCACCGCCTTGGCCCGATTAAAGCTCGCCCTCCTTCTCGCCACCTCCGCACTCCAGTCTTGATAAACGTGGATCACCGCGTTCTCCCACTTACTGCTCCGAGTTTTCTTTGCCCATCTAAGGACCATCTCTTTGTCCTTAAAACGGAGGAATCTCACCACTATGGCTCTAGGAATTTCTCCTGCTCTCGGTCCTCGCGCCATCACTCGGTATGCTCCCTCCACCTCCAGCGGACCCGCCGGGGCCTCCGCTCCCATTAACGAGTGCAGCATCGTGCTCACATATGCCCTGACGTCCGCTCCCTCCGCACCTTCAGGAAGACCAAGAATCCTTAAATTATTCCTCCTCGCGTTATTCTCCAGCACCTCCAATCTTTCCACACATCGTTTATGGTGTGCCTCGTGCATCTCCGTCTTCACCACCAGGCCCTGTATGTCGTCCTCGTTCTCGGCAGCCTTTGCCTTCACGACCCGAAGCTCCCGCTCCTGGGTCTTTTGTTCCTCCTTTAGCCCTTCGATCGCCTGTAATATCGGGGACAACAGCTCCTTCTTCATCTCCTTTTTAAGCTCTTCCACGCAGCGTTTCAAAAACTCGTGTTGTTCAGGGCCCCATATTAAACTGCCACCTTCCGTCGCCATCTTGGTTTTTGCTTGCCTTCCTTGCTGCTGCTCTAAAGGATCCACCGCAATCCGGCCACTTTCCTCTCCTTTTTCCATCCGTATCCAGGGGGGATTCCCTTCTGGTTTACCGCACAGTGCTTTTAGCCGTTAAAATTGCCGTTGGGGCTCTTATTAAGAGCCCAAAAGTCCGTTCCACCGGGAGCTGCCGAAACGTGCGACTTAGCTGGTCATCGCCGCACCCGGAAGTCGCCCAGCCAGTTCTTTATCCATCTAGCTAGTACACCCTGAACCCCATACGACTTCACTTTTTCCATCAACCTGCCATGGGAAACTTTATCAAACTCCTTACTGAAGCCCATGTATATGACATCTACATCCCTTCCCTCATCAATTAACATTGTCACTTCCTCAATTCTATTCGGTTTGTAAGACATGACCTTCCCTGCACAAAACCATGCTGTCTATCACTGATAAGTCTATTTTCTTCCAAATGTGAATAGATCCTATCCATCAGTATCTTCTCCAACAGTTTGCCTACCACTGACGTCAAGCTCACATGTCTATAATTCCCTGGATTATCCCTGCTACCCTTCTTAAAGAAAGGGACAAGGTGAGCAATTCTCCAGTCCTCTGGGGCCTCACCCGTGCTCAAGGATGCTGCAAAGATATCTGTTAAGGCCCCAGCTATTTCTTCCCTTCCTTCCCTCAGTAACCTGGGATAGATCCCATCCGGACCTGGGGACTTGTCCACCTTAATGTCTTTTAGAATACCCAAAACTTCCCCCTTCCTTATGCTGACTTGACCTAGAGTATTTAAACATCCATTCTTAGCCTCAACATCCGTCATGTCCCTCTCCTTGGTGAATCCCGATGCAAAATACTCATTAAGAATCTCACCCATTTCCTCTGACTCCACGCATAAATTCCCTCTTTTGTCTTTGAGTGGGCCAATCCTTTCTCTAGTTACCCTCTTGCTCCTTATATACGAATAAAAGGCTTTGGGATTTTCCTTAACCCTGTCAGCCAAAGATATTTCATGACCCCTTTTAGCCCTCTTTATTGCGCGTTTAAGATTTGTCCTACTTTCCCGATATTCCTCCAAAGCTTCATCAGATTTAAGTCGCCTAGATCTTATGTATGCTTCCTTTTTCATCTTAGCTAGTCTCACAATTCCACCCGTCATCCATGGTTCCCTAATCTTGCCATTTCTATCCCTCATTTTCACAGGGACATGTCTGTCCTGCACTCTAATCAACCTTTCCTTTCAAGACTCCCACATTTCAAATGTGGATTTACCCTTAAAGAGCTGCTCCCAATCCACATTCCCTAGCTCCTGCCGAATTTTGTTATACTTGGCCTTTCCCCAATTTAGCACTCTTCCTTTAGGACCACTCTCGTCTTTGTCCATGAGTATTCTAAAACTTACGGAATTGTGATCGCTATTCCCAAAGTAATCACCGACTGAAACTTCAACTGAAACCTGGCCGGGATCATTCCCCAATACCAGGTCTAACATGGCCCCTTCCCGAGTTGGACTATTTACATACTGCTCTAAAAAAACTCTCCTGGATGCTCCTTACAAATTCTGCTCCCTCGATGCCTCCAACACTACATGAGTCCCATTCAATGTTGGGGAAGTTAAAATCTCCCATCACAACCACCCTATTGCTCCTACATTTTTCTATAATCTGTCTACATATTTGTACCTCTACTTCACGCTCGCTTTTGGGAGGCCTGTAGTAAAGTCCCAACAATGTTAGTGCACCCTTCCTATTTCTTAGTTCTACCCATATTGCCTCAGTGCTCGAATCCTCCATCGTGCCCTCCTGAATCATAGCTGTGATATCATCTCTGACCAGTAATGCAACTCCTCCACCCCTTTTACCTCCCTCTCTATCCCTCCTGAAGCATCTATACCCTGGGATATTTAGTTGCCAGTCTTGCCCTTCCCTCAACCAAGTCTCCGTAATACCAATAACATCATATTCCCAGGTACTAATCCAAGCCCTAAGTTCATCTGCCTTACCTGCTACACTTCTCTCAATGAAACAAATGCATCTCAGACCACCTGTCCCTTTGCGTTCATCATCTCTTCCCTGTCTACTCTTCCCCTTAGTCACATTGAGTTTATTATCTAGTACCTTACTGGCTTTAGTTGCTGCCTCTTTACTGACCTCTAACTTCCTAATCTGGTTCCCATCCCCCTACCACATTAGTTTAAAACCTCCCCAACAGTGTTAGCAAAAGCACCCCCGAGGACATTGGTTCCAGTCCTGCCCAGGTGTAGACCATTCGATTTGTAATGGTCCCACTGCCCCAGAACCGGTTCCAATGTCCCAAAAATCTGAACCCCTCCCTCCTGCACCATCTCTCAAGCCACGTATTCATTCTGACTATTCTTGAATTTCTACTCTGACTGTCTCGTGGCACTGGTAGCAATCCTGAGATTACTACCTTTGAGGTCCTACTTTTTAACTTATCTCCTAACTCCCTAAATTCTGATTGTCGTACCTCATCCTGTTTTTTACCTATATCATTGGTGCCTATATGGACCACGACAACTGGCTGTTCACCCTCCCCCTTCAGTATGTCCTGCAGCCGATCTGAGACATCCCTGACCCATGCACCCGGGAGGCAACATACCATTCGGGAGTCTCGCTTTCGACCACAGAAACGCCTGTCTACTCCCCTTACGATTGAATCCCCTCTGACTATAGCCCTGCCAGTCTTTTTCCTGCCCTTCTGTGCAGCAGAGCCAGCCACGGTGTCATGAGCCTGGCTACTACTGCCTGGTGAGTCATCTCCCCCAACAGTATCCAAAACGGTATACCTGTTTTGGAGGAAGATGACCGCAGGGGACACCTGCACTGCCTTCCTGCTCTTTCTCTGCCTTTTGTTCATCCATTCCCTGTCTCCCTCACCAACCCTAATCTGCGGTGTGACCAACTCACTGAACGTGCTATCCACGACCTCCTCAGCATCGCGGATGCTCCAAAGTGAATCCATCCGCAGCTCCAGAGCCGTTATGCGGTCTAACAGGAGCTACACCTGGACACACTTCCCGCACATGAAGGAGTCAGGGGCATCCCTGAACTCCCACATTGAGCACGAGGAGCATAACACGGGTCTGGGATCTCCTGCCATTTTTACACTTTACCTTAACTAATTACAAATATAATATCAAATAATGAATAAGTGAAAGGAATAAGGATTTAACTTACCAATCACAATACTTAACAACCCACGAAGAGTTAAATTTCTCCCAGCTACCTACCTTCCCGACAGACCCCTGGCCCATCTGTTTTGCTGGGGAATGGGCATGGATAAACCTGCACTGCCTGCCTAGCTGTCTTGCTCTGCCTGGTGGTCACTTAAATGCTTCCTGCCTGTGGAATCTGAGCCTGCAGTGTGACCACATCTCTATTTGTGATATCCACGGTACTTTCCACCTTGCAGTTGCTGCACAGTGTCCCCAGCCGCCGCTCCATGTTTAAATTCCAGGCTTCCAGGAGCTACAGCTCAACACACTTTCTGTACACAAGGTGGTCCTGGGAACTGGAAATGTTCCTGATCTCCCACATGGAGCAGGAAGAGCAAACCACGGCTTGGAGCTCCACTGCCACGTCATACCCTCTAAATTAAATTTATCCTTTTAATACCAAATAATATTCATTAATATTAACTAATATTAAATCCTACAGTCTGTTGTCTACTGATGTGAAAGGAATCTCGCTGAGGTTCTCGATTCAAAGAGAACTAATGACTTTCATTCTGTCTTGCCAGAGACTAGCAGATGGAGTGAGCATATGGTTTCACTCGGATTGTTGGTTTCTCCATGTTGCAGGTGCCATTAATTGCACATACATCGCTTTGTAGCCCCACTCGTCACCTCTGTCCTTCCCAGAATTGAAAGGGATTCCACTCCTTCAGTGTCCAGCTGGTGTGTGCCCAGAAGCAGTGAATCTTGCAGTTCAATGCCCAGTATACTGGCAGCAGTCACAATGGCACTGGCAAATGACAGTGGTGGGAGGGTGAATACGGTTATTCTGAGAGAGAACAGCTGGTCGAAACTCCATGGAACCACTGCCACCTCCCTGGGGTGGCACCTCAACAACCGCAGTAATCTGTTGGAGCACAGATTGCAGACCATATTGAAATTTCACATGCCCCTTTGTACACTGGGTTCTGTAGCCTCGAACCAGCAGTCAGAGTATCCGTGGAAGCAAGTGGAGATTGCAGTGACTTCAGTCTGAGCTTCCAGAGCAGCATTCAGACTTCTGGTGGAAGCCTCTGGTGCTACAATATATCTCAGACACCGACCACCAGATACTGTATGATGGTTGACTCCACCAGTGTATAAATGGAGTTGGCCACCAGTTCCATGAGCTCTAAGCTCTGTTCAAAGCCATGTGCCAAGTTGCTTCAGGTCTCCTTGCTCCTTAACATTGCAGGCCAACTTTCTGACAGACTTGCCAATATACCAAACATTTCATTGCTGCACACCCATCAGTGTTCTTTTGCAACTCATCTCATCTGAATCTGCTAGAGAGGTGCAGGTGCTCACACTCCAGCAAGCTGTTTCTTGTGCTGTCCATCCAATTTCACCAGCTTCCCCACCCTCTGCTCCGCAGCTGGAGCTCATTGTTGCCCAGTCATTCACCAAGTGCCATATCTAATTAATCCTCTGATACGGGCAGTGTTAGAATCTGAGCTGTTGTCTTGCTGTGTGAAATTGAGTGATGGGACTGTGTCTTCCTCACCTCTGTCTTCATGTTCTTCCACAGCTTGGCCAAGCTGTTCTTGGATATCTGAAAGGAGAAAGGTTGTGGGGAGGGGAAGGGAAGGGTAAGAAGTGCATTCTCAGTACATTTGAAACTTTTAAGTCAGAAAGGAATGTCGGCTAACGATGAAGTAGGATGTAAGGGAGAAGGGTCAGGTAAGAGAGTAATTTTATCTTCAATTGATCCATCCTTCTTCCTGGTCATCGCCTTTGTAATGGCCACCCCAATAATGGTCAGACGCATCCTCTCCATAAGTATCAGGATATAGAGACTGGGTCTGACCCGTTTATCTCCTGCTAGCTCCAGCCATGTACCAGTGATTGTTGTGAAATCTATTTGAGTGATGTGACTGTTCTTAAGATGTAGGAACACAATTAGGCCATCTGCCCCACCATTCGATCATGGCTAATCTCATCATGATTGAAAGTTGACAAAGTGTGCAGGCTGTGAGGTGTGGATGTGTGGCTTACAGCAGTGTTAGGTATGTGACGATGAGGTGAAGCCATGAATTGAGTATGAGGCCTGACTGATAGAGCTTGGGAGGTGTGTGTTGGGGTTGGGGTATTTTGAGCAGTTGCTGAGGTTCGTGTCTAGTATGTTGGATGAAGCCTTTGAAGATGAACTCACTGATCTTGATCATTACGATGAAGTTATTGAACTTCTTGCTGCATGCAGATCCTCCGGGTTGGCTCCCGGCATTAACCTCCTCAGTTATCTGCTCCCTGCCCAGCCCCCCGTATCCAAGCGGCCTCTCCCTGATGGCACAACTGTCTCTTCTCCATCCCAGTTAGAAATCCTGACGACTCTCTCTCTCCCATAAAGCTTTCCAGGTCAGATTGACACCCCACATTACTCTCAGCAGCTGTTCCAGCCACAATGCACCTTTTCCAGCCACAATGCACCTGTTCCAGCCACAATGCAACTGTTCCAGCCACAATGCACCTGTCCAGCCACAATGCACCTGTCCAGCCACAATGCACCTGTCCTTTAAGAGGTGCAACCTAGTTTTAAATGCTGCTAGCAACTAGATCCCTTATTAACATGACGATAATGTTCTGTTTGCACAGCAATGAAGGGCTACAGGTTAACTATGCATCACAACTTCTCTGCCAGTTTTCAGGGCCTATCCAATTTCCCCCGTGTTTCAGACCTGACTTCTTTCCGTCCCTCACATTCCTCCTCTCCTTTTCCTTGAAACTGCAGCTCACATTGCTTTTTTTTGATAAATTTAGAGTACCCAATTCTTTTTCTTCCAATTAAGGGACAATTTAGCGTGGCCAATCCACCTAGCCTGCACATTTTTGGGTTATAGGGGTGAGACCCACGCAGACACGGGGAGATTGTGCAAACTCCACACAAACAAAGAGCTCGCATTCCTGCCAGTTTGTGGGCATCACATCACATCCTTTGAGCTGAAACTGTGTTTGTAATTCACTTGCTTTATTCGTTATAGAAAGCTTTTGTTTGCACTGAGTGCTGAATTTGGTGCTTTTTGAGTGCGATAGTGAGAGTTTGGTGACCGAGGGAGTATAAGGCTTCATTTTTATCTAAAGTTTAGTCTTTCTTTTATTTAGTTAATTAACTTAAAAGTTGCTGTTTGGTTTAGAAGAAGGTGAATTTTCAATCAGCTTTAAACAGGCTTCTACTTCTAGGCACTTGCAGCTGGAGCTTGTTAATTAGTTAATTGGATTAGGCCAGTTTTTCAGAGGCTAGATTCACAGTATAAAAGTGATCCCCTACAGTGCAGACTTTGTTTGCACTGAGTGCTGAATTTGGTGCTTTTTGAGTGCGATAGTGAGAGTTTGGTGACCGAGGGAGTGCTGAATTTGGTGCTTTTTGAGTGCGATAGTGAGAGTTTGGTGACCGAGGGAGTTAGGTGAGGAGGGAGTAAGGTGCTCCTTTCATTTTGTTTCCGACATTTCCGCAAAGAGTGCAAAGAGAGCCAGGTGTTTACAGGAAGTGTAGCTGACTGGGAGCAGAGTCGGAGGGCGGAGATCGAGTTAGTCCACACAGCAGCTATATTCTTTAAGGTAAGAGGGGATGGAGGCTAGGCCAGTTACATGCTCCTCCTGTAGGATGTGGGTGGTGAGGGATACCACCGGTGTCCCCACTGACTATACCTGCGGGAAGTGCACCCAACTTCAGCTCCTCAAAGACCGTGTTAGGGAACTGGAGCTGAAGCTGGATGAACTTCGGATCATCCGGGAGGCAGAGGGGGTGATTGAGAAGAGTTACAGGGAGGTAACCACACCCAAGGTACAGGACAAGAATAGCTGGGTTACAGTCAGGGGGAAAAAAACAAACAGGCAGACAGTGCAGGGATCCCTCGTGGCCGTTCCCCTTCAAAACAAGTATACCGTTTTGGATGCTGTTGGGGGGGATGACCTACCGGGGGAAGGCCCTAGCGGCCAGGGCTCTGGCACTGAGTCTGGCTCTGGGGCTCAGAAGGGAAGGGGGGAGAATAGAAAAGCAATAGTTGTAGGAGATTCAATGGTTAGGGGAATAGATAGGAGATTCTGTGGTCGCGAGCGAGACTCCCGGAAGGTATGTTGCCTCCCGGGTGCCAGGGCCAGGGATGTCTCGGATCGTGTCTTCAGGATCCTTAAGGGGGAGGGGGAGCAGCCAGAAGTTGTGGTGCACATTGGTACCAACGACATAGGTAGGAAAAGGGGTGTGGAGGTAATAAACAAGTTTAGGGAGTTCGGCTGGAAGTTGAAAGTCAGGACAGACAGAGTTGTCATCTCTGGTTTGTTGCCGGTGCCACGTGATAGCGAGGCTAGGAATAGGGAGATAGTGCAGTTGAACACGTGGCTGCAGGAATGGTGTAGGAGGGAGGGCTTCAGGTATTTGGATAATTGGAGTGCATTCTGGGGAAGGTGGGACCTGTACAAGCAGGACCGGTTGCATCTGAACCAGAGGGGCACCAATATCCTGGGAGGGAGGTTTTCTAGTACTCTTCGGGAGGGTTTAAACTAATTTGGCAGGGGAATGGGAACCGGATTTGTAGTCCAGCAACTAAGGTAGCCGATATTCAGGACGCCAAAGCATGTAATGAGGCAGTGGGGAAGGGAACACTGACAAAGGAGAGTATTTGCAGGCACGGAGATGGGTTGAAGTGTGTATACTTCAACGCAAGAAGCATCAGGAATAAGGTGGGTGAACTTAAGGCATGGATCGGTACTTGGGACTACGATGTGGTGGCCATCACGGAAACTTGGATAGAAAAGGGGCAGAAATGGTTGTTGGAGGTCCCTGGTTATAGATGTTTCAATAAGATTAGGGAGGGTGGTAAAAGAGGTGGGGGGGTGGCATTATTAATTAGAGATAGTATAACAGCTGCAGAAAGGCAGTTCGAGGAGTATCACCCTATTGAGGTAGTATGGGTTGAAGTCAGAAATAGGAAAGGAGCAGTCACCTTGTTAGGAGTTTTCTATAGGCCCCCCAATAGTAGCAGAGATGTGGAGGAACAGATTGGGAAACAGATTTTGGAAAGGTGCAGAAGTCATAGGGTGGTAGTCATGGGCGACTTTAACTTCCCAAATATTGAGTGGAAACTCTTTAAATCAAATAGTTTGGATGGGGTGGTGTTTGTGCAGTGTGTCCAGGAAGCTTTTCTAACACAGTATGTAGATTGTCCAACCAGAGGAGGGGCAATATTGGATTTAGTACTGGGTAATGAACCAGGGCAAGTGATAGATTTGTTAGTGGGGGAGCATTTTGGAGATAGTGACCACAATTCTGTGACTTTCACTTTAGTAATGGAGAGGGATAGGTACGTGCAACAGGGCAAGGTTTACAATTGGGGGAAGGGTAAATACGATGTTGTCAGACAAGAATTGAAGTGCATAAGTTGGGAACATAGGCTGGCAGGGAAGGACACAAGTGAAATGTGGAACTTGTTCAAGGAACAGGTGCTACGTGTCCTTGATATGTATGTCCCTGTCAGGCAGGGAAGAGATGGTCGAGTGAGGGAACCATGGTTGACAAGAGAGGTTGAATGTCTTGTTAAGAGGAAAAAGGTGACTTATGTAAGGCTGAGGAAACAAGGTTCAGACAGGGCATTGGAGGGATACAAGATAGCCAGGAGGGAACTGAAGAAAGGGATTAGGAGAGCTAAGAGAGGGCATGAACAATCTTTGGCGGGTAGGATCAAGGAAAACCCCAAGGCCTTTTACACATATGTGAGAAATATGAGAATGACTAGAGCGAGGGTAGGTCCGATCAAGGACAGTAGCGGGAGATTGTGTATTGAGTCTGAAGAGATAGGCGAGGTCTTGAATGAGTACTTTTCTTCTGTATTTACAAATGAGAGGGGCGATATTGTTGGAGAGGACAGTGTGAAACAGATTGGTAAGCTCGAGGAAATACTTGTTAGGAAGGAAGATGTGTTGGGCATTTTGAAAAACTTGAGGATAAACAAGTCACCCGGGCCTGACGGGTTATATCCAAGGATTCTATGGGAAGCAAGAGATGAAATTGCAGAGCCGTTGGCAATTATCTTTTCGTCCTCACTGTCAACAGGGGTGGTACCAGGGGATTGGAGAGTGGCGAATGTCGTGCCCCTGTTCAAAAAAGGAACTAGGGATAACCCTGGGAATTACAGGCCAGTTAGTCTTACTTCGGTGGTAGGCAAAGTAATGGAAAGGGTACTGAAGGATAGGATTTCTGAGCATCTGGAAAGACACTGCTTGATTAGGGATAGTCAGCACGGATTTGTGAGGGGTAGGTCTTGCCTTACAAATCTTATTGAATTCTTTGAGGAGGTGACCAAGCATGTGGATGAAGGTAAAGCAGTGGATGTAGTGTACATGGATTTTAGTAAGGCATTTGATAAAGTTCCCCATGGTAGGCTTCTGCACAAAGTAAGGAGGCATGGGATAGTGGGAAATTTGGCCAGTTGGATAACGAACTGGCTAACCGATAGAAGTCAGAGAGTGGTGGTGGATGGCAAATATTCAGCCTGAATCCCAGTTACCAGTGGTGTACCGCAGGGATCAGTTCTGGGTCCTCTGCTGTTTGTGATTTTCATTAATGACTTGGATGAGGGAGTTGAAGGGTGGGTCAGTAAATTTGCAGACGATACGAAGATTGGTGGAGTTGTGGATAGTAAGGAGGGCTGTTGTCGGCTGCAAAGAGACATAGATAGGATGCAGAGCTGGGCTGAGAAGTGGCAGATGGAGTTTAACCCTGAAAAGTGTGAGGTTGTCCATTTTGGAAGGACAAATATGAATGCGGAATACAGGGTTAACGGTAGAGTTCTTGGCATTGTGGAGGAGCAGAGAGACCTTGGGGTCTATGTTCATACATCTTTGAAAGTTGCCACTCAAGTGGATAGAGCTGTGAAGAAGGCCTATGGTGTGCTCGCGTTCATTAACAGAGGGATTGAATTTAAGAGCCGTGAGGTGATGATGCAGCTGTACAAAACTTTGGTAAGGCCACATTTGGAGTACTGTGTACAGTTCTGGTCGCCTCATTTTAGGAAGGATGTGGAAGCTCTGGAAAAGGTGCAAAGAAGATTTACCAGGATGTTGCCTGGAATGGAGAGTAGGTCTTACGAGGAAAGGTTGAGGGTGCTAGGCCTTTTCTCATTAGAGCGGAGAAGGATGAGGGGTGACTTGATAGAGGTTTATAAGATGATCAGGGGAATAGATAGAGTAGACAGTCAGAGACTTTTTCCCCAGGTGGAACACACCATTGCAAGGGGACATAAATTTAAGGTGAAAGGTGGAAGATATAGGAGGGATATCAGAGGTAGGTTCTTTACCCAGAGAGTAGTGGGGGCATGGAATGCACTGCCTGTGGAAGTAGTTGAGTCGGAAACATTAGTGACCTTCAAGCAGCTGTTGGATAGGTACATGGATTACGGGAAAATTATATAGTGTAGATTTATTTGTTCTTAAGGGCAGCACGGTAGCATTGTGGATAGCACAATTGCTTCACAGATCCATGGTCCCAGGTTCGATTTCGGCTTGGGTCATTGTCTGTGCGGAGTCTGCACGTCCTCCCCGTGTCTGCGTGGGTTTCCTCCGGGTGCTCCGGTTTCCTCCCACAGTCCAAAGATGTGCGGGTTAGGTGAATTGGCCAATGATAAATTGCCCTTAATGTCCAAATTGCCCTTGGTGTTGGGTGGAGGTGTTGAGTTTGGGTAGGGTGCTCTTTCCAAGAGCTGGTGCAGACTCAGGGGGCCGAATGGCCTCCTTCTGCACTGTAGATTCAATGATAATCTATGATTAATCTAGGACAAAGGTTCGGCACAACATCGTGGGCCGAAGGGCCTGTTCTGTGCTGTATTTTCTATGTTCTATGTTCTTTGATTTAATCACAGCTGCACCTACTATACCCATAGACCCTCACAGTGCTTCTCATGGAGTGAGAGGGCGCGATTCAATGAAAACGTTTCTAAGTCTGGTGGCAAGTGGGAAATTCCGCGAGCTTCCCGATGCTCGGCCCTGCATGGCCGCCACCGCAATCCACCATTAATTGGTCCACTTAGGGAGGCCCCTTGGGCATCACACCGTAAATCATGGTTCGCCAGGACCACGCTCGCCAGCCCCCCGCTAACCAGGTAGAGCAGCTCCTAACCTGCTCTTGCACAGCCAACCCCACGCAGCTCGCAGCCATGGCATTGAGACGACCAGACCCTCGATATGGGGATGAAGCCCTGGGAGACGGTAGGGGCCAGGAGGGATGTCCTGTTTCCCTAGGGTCCTGGAGGGTCAGCCACAGAGCCACCAGTGCCATCTATGAAGGAATGGCAACAGCCGTCAGCTCCGGCAACATCACCAGTGCCGCAAGGGATTCTCCGGCCAGCAATTAGGGAGCAAAGGAAAGGGCGCCGGCCCTCCTCCCCATGAATAGTTCTGCCTGTTCTGGATACCCCGAAGACTGCCACTCTTGGGCATGGATCCACCCTCATCCTTTGGACATTGCCTTGACTGTCCAGAAAGCAGCTAGTCTGGGACGAGACCAGAATATGTGGGTGTTGTTGGCTGGGCCTCCTTGAACATAAGAAGATAAGAAGATAAGAACATAAGAACTAGGAGCAGGAGTAGGCCATCTGGCCCCTCGTGCCTGCTCCGCCATTCAATGAGATCGTGGCTGATCTTTTGTGGACTCAGCTCCACTTTCCGGCCCGAACACCATAACCCTTAATCCCTTTATTCTTCAAAAAACTATCTATCTTTATCTTCAAAACATTTAATGAAGGAGCCTCTACTGCTTCACTGGGCAAGGAATTCCATAGATTCACAACCCTTTGGGTGAAGAAGTTCCTCCTAAACTCAGTCCTAAATCTACTTCTCCTTATTTTGAGGCTACGCCCCCTAGTTCTGCTTTCACCCGCCAGTGGAAACAACCTGCCCACATCTATCCTATCTATTCCCTTCATAATTTTATATGTTTCTATAAGATTCCCCCTCATCCTTCTAAATTCCAACGAGTACAGTCCCAGTCTACTCAACCTCTCCTCGTAGTCCAACCCCTTCAGCTCTGGGATTAACCTAGTGAATCTCCTCTGCACACCCTCCAGTGCCAATACGTCCTTTCTCAAGTAAGGAGACCAAAACTGAACACAATACTCCAGGGTTAGGGTTAGGGTCCATAGCCGATTGGACCCTTATATCTTATACAATTGCAGCATAACCTCCCTAGTCTAAAACTCCATCCCTATAGCAATGAAGGACAAAATTCCATTCGCCTTCTTAATCACCTGTTGCACCTGTAAACCAACTTTTTGCGACTCATGCACTAGCACACCCAGGTCTCTCTGCACAGCAGCATGTTTTAATATTTTATCATTTAAATAATGATCCCTTTTGCTGTTATTCCTACCAAAATGGATAACCTCACATTTGTCAACATTGTATTCCATCTGCCAGACCCTAGCCCATTAACTTAGCCTATCCAAATCCCTCGGCAGACTTCTGGTATCCTCTGCACTTTTTGTTTTACCACGCATCTTAGTGTCGTCTGCAAATTTGGACACATTGCCCTTGGTCCCCAACTCCAAATCATCTATGGAAATTGTGAACAATTGTGGGCTCAACACTGATCCCTGAGGGACACCACTAGCTACTGATTGCCAACCAGAGAATACCCATTAATCCCCACTCTTTGCTTTCTATTAATTAACCAATCCTCTACCCATGCTACTACTTTCCCCTTAATGCCATGCATCTTTATCTTATGCAGCAACCTTTTGTGTGGCACCTTGTCAAAGGCTTTCTGGAAATCCAGATATACCACATCCATTGGCTCCCCGTTATCTACCGCACTGGTAATGTCTTCAAACAATTCCACTAAATTAGTTAGGCACGACCTGCCCTTTATGAACCCATGCTGCGTCTGCCCAATGGGACAATTTCCATCCAGATGCCTCGCTATTTCTTCCTTGATGATAGATTCCAGCATCTTCCCTACTACCGAAGTTAAGCTCACTGGCCTATAATTACCCGCTTTCTGTCCACCTCCTTTTTTAAACAGTGGTGTCACATTTGCTAATTTCCAATCCTTGGTACCGATCACATCTGTCCTTCACCTCTGGGAAGAATCTGCTCATTCGGGTTCTGGATAAGTGGGCTCTGGATACCACATTTAACAGCATTAGGCTTAGCCTTGCGCATTTGGAGGTGGCGTTAACCCTGTGCAGTGCTTCGCTCCAGAGTCCCCACCCTATTTCAAACTCCAGGTCCTCCTCCCATTGTGGCGGTCGCCATCCTGGCAGTGTTGGCCTCGGTGCCACACATTGTCGGCGACATCTTCTGCGCCCGTAGCCTCTACGTCTCCTCCAATCGGCTATGGACCTGCCGAAGTATCGCTGACATCTCCCTCTAAATTACCCGGCCACCCGTAAAGTCTCCATCAGCTCTGGGTATACCTATTCCATAGGCTCAGCATCTGGTTGTAACCCAGCTGGGCCCTGGGATCCAGTAGACCTCAGACTGAATGTACATCAGCAGCAGTGTTGTGCTCACCGGATTGTACCCCAGAAGCCTGACGACTGAGATGTGTGTATCTGCGTTGGTGGAGGGTGGGGATGACAGCTGTGATGCATTGTTTGTGGCATCCGTGGAGCTCTCCTCTGAGGTGGTCTTGTGAGAGGCAGGGGAGGGGGGCCCACCCCGGATGGGCCGGCTGGAGGACCTCCAGGAGAATGGACATGTGGTCAGTGGGAGGGATGGGTCAGTCAGTAAGGCAATAACAATTCAAGTTTGACAGGTCCTTTGGGTGGAGCCCAGTGGTTCCTCACCTCTGCGGCAACCTCTGCATTGGTGACCATTCTGCCCTTGGCCACTCCAGTCACTTCCAGGGCCCATTCCTCGAATGTGGTGAGGATTCTCATGTCCGAGACCCCTCCCTCAGTCTGGGCCCTCTCCCGAAGATTGTGGGAGAGCTTCTCCTGCGGAGACACAGAGAGGGCATCGTAAGCTGCTCACATGGTTCACAGTGGTGGGAGGGGATTGTGAAAGAAGGGTTGGGGGGTTGAAGGGAGGCGAGGTAAAGGGTGGTTTGGGGCTGCATGGAGGCTTGAGGGGGTTGAATGCTCGCACGGGGCGGAACGGTCTCGGGGGGGAGAGGGGGGGTTGGAAGGGGTGGGGGGGGTTGGAGGGTGTTGGTGCCAACTCCCCCCTGCTGCCCAGTGTAGGTCGTTGACCTTCTTGCAACACTGGAGGTCAGTCCTCCTGGTCACACTTCCCGAGCTCACAGCCACCGTCACTTTGTCACATGCGGCACAGGCTGCCCTGCGGCCCACCCTATGGCACTCTGGGGGAATGGGACATCCCTCCTGGCCTCCACCACATCGAGGAGCTTCCCTAGATCCGCGTCTCCAAATCTTGGGGCCGGTCTTCTCGGCGCCATGGCTGCGAGCTGAGTGGGATTGGCTGTGGAAGAGCTGTTTCAGTGCAGCTCGACCTTGTTAGCTAGGGGCTGGCGAGCGCAGTCCCGGTGAATAGGCTGGCGAGCGCAGTCCCGGCGAATAGGCTGGCGAGCGCAGTCCCGGTGAATAGGCTGGCGAGCGCAGTCCCGGCGAATAGGCTGGCGAGCGCAGTCCCGGTGAATAGGCTGGCGAGCACAGTCCCGGCGAATAGGCTGGCGAGCGCAGTCCCGGCGAATAGGCTGGCGAGCGCAGTCCCGGCGAATAGGCTGGTGAGCGCAGTCCTGGTGAATAGGCTGGCGAACACAGTCCCGGCGAATAGGCTGGCGAGCGCAGTCCCGGTGAATAGGCTGGCGAACGCAGTCCCGGTGAATAGGCTGGCGAGCGCAGTCCCGGCGAATAGGCTGGCGAGCGCAGTCCCGGTGAATAGGCTGGCGAGCGCAGTCCTGGTGAATAGGCTGGCGAACGCAGTCCCGGCGAATAGGCTGGCGAGCGCAGTCCCGGTGAATAGGCTGGCGAACACAGTCCCGGCGAATAGGCTGGCGAGCGCAGTCCCGGTGAATAGGCTGGCGAGCGCAGTCCCGGTGAATAGGCTGGCCAGCGCAGTCCTGGTGAATAGGCTGGTGAACACAGTCCCGGCGAATAGGCTGGCGAGCGCAGTCCCGGTGAATAGGCTGGCCAGCGCAGTCCCGGTGAATAGGCTGGCGAGCGCAGTCCCGGCGAATAGGCTGGTGAGCGCAGTCCTGGTGAATAGGCTGGCGAGCGCAGTCCCGGCGAATAGGCTGGTGAGCGCAGTCCCGGCGAATAGGCTGGCGAGCACAGTCCCGGCGAATAGGCTGGCGAGCGCAGTCCCGGTGAATAGGCTGGCGAGCGCAGTCCCGGCGAATAGGCTGGTGAGCGCAGTCCTGGTGAATAGGCTGGCGAACACAGTCCCGGCGAATAGGCTGGCGAGCGCAGTCCCGGTGAATAGGCTGGCGAACGCAGTCCCGGTGAATAGGCTGGCGAGCGCAGTCCTGGTGAATAGGCTGGCGAGCGCAGTCCCGGCGAATAGGCTGGCGAGCGCAGTCCCGGTGAATAGGCTGGCGAACGCAGTCCCGGCGAATAGGCTGGCGAGCGCAGTCCCGGCGAATAGGCTGGCGAGCGCAGTCCCGGCGAATAGGCTGGCGAGCGCAGTCCCGGCGAATAGGCTGGCGAACGCAGTCCCGGCGAATAGGCTGGCGAGCGCAGTCCCGGCGAATAGGCTGGCGAACGCAGTCCCGGCGAATAGGCTGGCGAGCGCAGTCCCGGTGAATAGGTTGGCGAGCGCAGTCCCGGCGAATAGGCTGGCGAGCGCAGTCCCGGCGAATAGGCTGGCGAGCGCAGTCCCGGCGAATAGGCTGGCGAGCGCAGTCCCGGCCAATAGGCTGGCGAGCGCAGTCCCGGCCAATAGGCTGGCGAGCGCAGTCCCGGCGAATAGGCTGGTGAGCGCAGTCCCGGGGAATAGGCTGGCGAGCGCAGTCCCGGTGAATAGGCTGGCGAGCGCAGTCCCGGCGAATAGGCTGGCGAGCGCAGTCCCGGCGAATAGGCTGGCGAACGCAGTCCCGGCGAATAGGCTGGCGAGCGCAGTCCTGGCGAATAGGCTGGCGAACACAGTCCCGGTGAATAGGCTGGCAAGCGCAGTCCCGGCGAATAGGCTGGCGAGCGCAGTCCCGGCGAATAGGCTGGCGAGCGCAGTCCCGGCGAATAGGCTGGCGAGCGCAGTCCCGGCGAATAGGCTGGCGAGCGCAGTCCCGGCGAATAGGCTGGCGAGCGCAGTCCCGGCGAATAGGCTGGCGAGCGCAGTCCCGGCGAATAGGCTGGCGAACGCAGTCCCGGCGAATAGGCTGGCGAGCGCAGTCCCGGCGAATAGGCTGGCGAACGCAGTCCCGGCGAATAGGCTGGCGAGCGCAGTCCCGGTGAATAGGTTGGCGAGCGCAGTCCCGGCGAATAGGCTGGCGAGCGCAGTCCCGGCGAATAGGCTGGCGAGCGCAGTCCCGGCGAATAGGCTGGCGAGCGCAGTCCCGGCGAATAGGCTGGCGAACGCAGTCCCGGCGAATAGGCTGGCGAGCGCAGTCCCGGTGAATAGGCTGGCGAGCGCAGTCCCGGCGAATAGGCTGGCGAGCGCAGTCCCGGTGAATAGGCTGGCGAGCCTTCATTTGCGGCGAGAAGGCCGTGGGGCTTCGTTAAATGGACCGATTAACGTTGAATTGCGTTGCCGGCCTCGTTGGGCCGAGCGTCGGGAAGCTCGCGGCAATACCCGCTCGCTACCACACTTGGAAATCTTTCCGGAGAATCGCGTCCCTGGACTAGTATCTGAACTTTGATTATTTCACTCTCTTTCTTCACTCTGGCCTTTCACTCTCATTCCTTCCTTTCTCATCTTTAGATTGTTCTAAGATTTGCTGCTATTACCAGTCAAATCCACAACCACTTTGTTAGTTTGAAATTCTTGTCACAGTCCAGTGCATCCGTCTCACTCGGACCCTGTTCCCAGCCCAGTTCAGATGGCCCTTGTCCAAATTCCTTCCTGTCCTGGTATTGGTGCCAGTGCCCCCCCCCCCCCCCCACCTCCCTCATTCCCACACCATTCCTTCAGCCACATGTTCACCTTCCTCCTCTTGATGTCTTTGAGATGATTCGGAGCTTTAACTGACGGGGACATTTCACAATCAGCCCTGAATGAAATCAAACAGAAAGATATAAAACCTGAACAAATAGTTGAGGCTGTGATTGTGCGTCTACATTCTCAGGGTGTGTGTTTATTCTGACAGAATCCTTGTCAAATGCTGAGGGTAGAAGTTAAACTGTCACTTGTTAATAAATTGCTTCACACACTGAACCTATCAACTGTCATCAACATGTCTGAATGGCTCTCATCACTATGGAAACAGGCCCTTCTGATTTGTTTGACTTTGTATTTAACTTGATGAGAGCTGGGGACTACCATTGAACCATATCACCATGAATATCACATGACCATCAGTACCCTGATCATGTGGTGCTTTTTGCATTGTTTTCTCTTCCCTTTCTCCCTCAACCCCATCGTCTCCTGTCCGACCCAGCTCAGAGTTTGTCCCTGATGGGCTAAAGTTCCAAGAGCCTCCCTCTCCCTCGTGCCCATCCTCCAGCTTGTGGACAGGCCTCTGCTATCAGAGTTGGGTCCGATGTTAACTTGTATGAGAGCGTGGCTCAGGTCAGAGCACTTTATCCTGGGGGCCGAAGGTTTGAACTCATGTTCTATGTCGTCTGGCATGTATGTGGAAGTCGCACGTTGAGTGGCTCCTACTCGAGGCTTTGGTTTTGGAGTTTAATGCCGGTTCCTCGGCAGTTTTTGGATAAGCTGGTGCAGGAAGACATAAGGAAGGAAGGAAATGTCGAAGAGCCAGAAAAAAGTAACTGGGAAGATGGGGGCGAGCGAAAGTTCGCTGTCGAGTGAACGGGTCAGCCAGGAAGAAGGAGGCTGGATTGCTGGGTGGGGCTTCACCCTTCACAGTGGAAACTCTGACTGAGGTGATGGCTGGAGAATTTCAGGGGCAGTTCGCCAAACACATGGACGTGATGCGTAAGGAGCTGAAGCTAACATCTTCGCAAAGCACTCAGTCGGCCTTGGACCCTCTACCCCCTCGGGCAAGTCCACAAATCTCAAATTCTGCCGCCTCGACCTGTTCTCCAGGTCCTCCACCTTGGCTCTAAGTCCTTTGTTGGCCTCCACCACCCTCCGCAGCTCCTTACCCATCGAGGTGAACTGGCCATTCTGTTACGACAGAGCTTCCTCCACCCCCTACAACCTCGCTCCTTGCTTCCGAACCTCGGCCGATGTCTTCCACATCGCCGCCTTTACCCGGGGTGTCGCTTCCTCCACCAGTACCATCATCGCTGATTGTTGGGGGAGGGGGAAGAACCCTCCGGGTATGAGCTTGACAGGGTTCATCGGTCAGACAGGCCCAAGCCGAAGACAAGCGATTGGATTGGATTTGTTTATTATCACGTGTACCGAGCAGCTTAACAGATCATGAAGTACATCAAAACAAAATAAAAAGAAAATACATAATAGGGCACAAAGTACACATTGTAACTACATTCGGGTAAAGCATTCAGGGGTGTAATATTAATCAGGTGAGTCCATAAGAGGGTCGTTTAGGAGTCTGGTAACAGCGGGGAAGAAGCTGTTTTTGAGTCTGTTCGTGCGTGTTCTCAGACTTCTGTATCTCCTGCCCGATGGAAGAAGTTGGAAGAGTGAGTAAGTTGGGTGTGAGGTGCCTTTGATTATGCTGCCCGCTTTCCCCAGGCAGTGGGAGGTGTAGATGGAGTCAATGGATGGGAGGCAGGTTTGTGTGATGGACTGGGCGGTGTTCATGACTCTCTGAAGTTTCTTGCGGTCCTGGGCCGAGCTGTTACCATACCAAGCTGTGATGCAGCCCGATAGGATGCTTTCTATGGTGCATCTGTAAAGGTTGGTAAGAGTTAATGTGGAAATGCCGAATTTCCATAGTTTCCTGAGGAAGTATAGGTGCTGTTGTGCTTTCTTGGTGGGAGCGTCGACGTGGGTGGACCAGGACAGATTGTTGGTGATGTGCACACCTAGGAATTTGAAACTGCTAACCATCTCCACCTCGGCCCCGTTGATGCTGACAGGGGTGTGTACAGTTCTTTGCTTCCTGAAGTCAATGACCAGCTCTTTAGTTTTGCTGGCATTGAGGGATAGATTGTTGTCGCTACACCACTCCACTAGGTTCTCAATCTCCCTCCTGTATTCTGACTCATCATTATTCGAGATCCGGCCCACTATGGTCGTATCGTCAGCAAACCTGTAGATGGAGTTGGAACCAAATTTTGCCACGCAGTCGTGTGTGTACAGGGAGTAGAGTAGTGCTTTGCGGGGCCCCGGTATTGAGGACTATTGTGGAGGAGGTGTTGTTTATCCTTACTGATTGTGGTCTGTGGGTTAGAAAGTCGAGAATCCAGTTGCAGAGTGAGGAGCCAAGTCCTAGGTTTTGGAGCTTTGATATGAGCTTGGCTGGGATTATGGTGTTGAAGACGGAGCTGTAGTCAATAAATGAGATGAGCCGCCAAGGGTGGTCATAATTTGTTTCCACAAATTCCATGTCAAGGAGAAGGTCCTGAGTTGGGTGAAACAAAAGCGTGAGGTGCAGACGGAAGGAGCTGCTATTCGTATATACCAGGACTTAACTGTGGAGAAGGCAGATGGCCTTGGGTCGGGTGAAGGCGGCAATCTATAGTAACAGTGTGAGTTTCGGCGTGGTCTACTCGGCGAAGTTGAGGGTGACCTATAATTTGAAGGACTTCTACTTTGAGATGGTGGAGGCAGCGGAGGCGTTTGTGAAGGCTGAAGGACTGGGGTTAAAATGAGAGATGTCTGGGGTTTGGTTCTGGACTGAAGGAAGGGGGCAAAATGCTATAAGCAGCCTCATTTCTTGTTTCAGGATGTGTATTTGTTCTGTATGTGTGGGGGAACAGTTGGGATTTGGATTTGGGTTGGTTGATGGGGAAGGGTATTGTACCCTCTGCTATGGGTTCCAGTGGGTATGACAATATTAAACTTCAGGGTTACGGCTGTTTTCTGGGGCATATTTTTTTGCACTCATTTTTTTGTCCTAATTTTCAAGGACGGTCATGGGGGAGAGAATGGGGGGAGGGGCCTGGGCAGGGGCCTCCACAATGGCAATCGAGGGTTGGCAAGTGAAAGGGAGTGTGGTGGGGGGAGGGGCTGCCATCGTTGTGTTGCTAACTTTTGTTTGGCTCTTAAATCGTAATTTGCTCTGTTTGTTTAACCTTAGCTCTAGCGTCACCAGGTATCTTTATGATACCGCAACGAGGTTCAAGTTCAAGTAATGATCAATAACTCAACACACCAATTAGTAAGATTCAAATCAAAGCACATTTATTATACACAGTAAATCACTACTCATGCATAAACTCTACTTTCTAGACTATTCCTATCACTAAAAGGCCTATATTTAGCTTCGGACTGGCCCACCAGGTCAGGGGAACAAATGGCCTTTTGTTCCGGTCCTGAGTCTGCAGGATTCAAAGCTGGTATGGACTGGTAGCTAGGAGCGCTTTTCTTGTAGCGAGCGTTGACTTGAGACTTACTTGGTTGGCGGCAACAAGACAGGTCACTGTCAAGGGTTGGTTCAAGTTGCTGAGTGACCCTGCCAAAGGAGGACAATTTGAACTTGGGGGCTTTACTTTATAGTCCCCAGGGGCTTCCTGCCCTTCGGGGCGGACCCCGTACCTGGTTCCAAGTGATTGGACGTTCCGATCACTTGGATCAATTTCTCCAATACTGGAGTTGTTCCCTGATCATTGGGCGGTCCCTAAATGTCCATTGGCCTCCCTTTGTCTTGGCTCCTGCTGGCGCCGAGGAGTCTGGCTTGGCTTTATTCACCTTAACTGTTGCCATTGTGCCTTGGAATCGCTCATTACTATGCAGGTGGCTGCTGGTTTCAGTGCTGTCTGGTTCCTTGCAGGTTTCAATACACATGATTTCTGTATTTGCTAGTCTTTGCCTGTGTTGGCTGAATTTCCCTTCAGCCTTTGCGGTTCTCCATTTTAAGTCGGGAAGTGACCAACTCAGGTGGCTACACTTGGAACCTAGTCGAATAGGATTCGATGGGCCTGGAAGGTGTGAAAGATGGGGGGATGGGATCGAAACTGGGAGAGATGTCTTCAAGAGGAAGTGGATGGGGGGATTCTGGGAGGGAGGGGGGAGGGGTTCACTGGCAACAAACGGGTGGGGTGGGTCAGACCCAGTGGGCGGAGAGGAGGGGTGAGAGGTCCCCGGTCGGAATAGTAACATGGAATGGGCGGCACAGTGGCAGCACAGCAGCACAGTGGTTAGCACTGTTGCTTTACAGCTGCACGATCCCAGGTTCGATTTCCGGATGGGTGACTGCCTGTGTGGAGTGCACGTTCTTCCCGTGTCTGCCTGAGTTTCCTCCGTGTGCTCCAGTTTCCTCCCACAAGTCCCAAAAGACCGTGCTTGTTAGGTAATTTGGACATTCTGAATTCTCCCTCTGTGTACCTGAACAGGTGCTGGAATGTGGCGACTAGGGGCTTTTCACTATTACTTAATTGCAGTGTTAATGTCAGCCTACTTGTGACAATAAATATTATATTATGCGAGGGGGTTAGGGGGACCGGTGAAGAGGTTGAGGGTTTTTGCACATTTGGAGTCTAAAGGCCAACATGGTGATGCTGCAGGAGACCCACCTGAGGTTGAATGATGAGGTGAGGCTTAGGAAGGGTTGGGTGGGTAAGGTTTTCCACTCTGGGTTCGATAGCAGGGGGCTCGGGGGGTGGGTAGCGGTATTGGTGGGCAAGAGAGTGAGGTTTCAGATGGAGAAGGTGGTGGCAGGCGTGATAGTGACGTGGACGTTCGAGGGGAGGCTAGTGGCACTGGTGAGCATTTATGGCCCCAATTAGGGTGATGCAGGGTTTGTGAAGACGGTGCTGGGTGAATGTGGTCTGGAGAGGGGGATGGCTCAGAGGCCAGGGTGGAGAATGGATGTGGGATTGTTAAGGGACCGGAGATTATGCGATAAGATTGGGAAGGTGATCTAGGAATGAGCGGGGTTTGATTGCACAGGGGAAGTTTCGCAGTCGGTGGTCTGGGAGACTCTGAAGGCAGTAATAGTGGGGGGAGGGGAGGGCGGCTGGAGGTGATCTCGTTTAAGGCTAAGGTGGAGAAGGAGGAGAGAGAGTAGTGCCAAACATTGATAGGGAAGATGCGGGGGACCCGGGCCCAGCCCTCTTGGCCAAGAGGAAGGAGCTTCAGGCAAAGTTTGACCAGTTGTCTACAGGGAAAGCGGTGCACCAGTTGAGAAGGGCGAGGGGGGCAGTCTACAAACATGGGGAGAAGTAAGTCGGCCGGCCAGCTCCAGAGGGAGGTGGCGGCGCAGGAGATAGTTCAGGTACGGAATAAGATGGGGAAGGTAGTGGTGGCCCCGGAGCAGATCAAAGAACAATCCAGCACAGGAACAGGAACAGGCCCTTCAGCTCTCCAAGCCTGCGCCGATCACGTGTCCAATCTAGACCAACTGCCTGTATCCTTCTATACCGCGTCTGTTCATGTGTCTATCCAGATAAGTCTTAAAAGTCGCGAACGTATCTGCCTCAACCACCTCACTGGGCCGTGCATTCCAGGCTACAACCACCCTCTGTGTAAAAAACATCCCCCGCACATCTCCACTGAACCTTTCCCCCCTCACCTTGAACTTGTGCCCCCTTGTAATTATCATTTCTGCCCTGGGAAAAAGTCTCCAACTGTTCACCCTATCTATACCCCTCATAATTTTATAAACTTCTATCAGGTCGCCCCTCAGCCTTCGTCTCTCTAGTGAGGCAACCCCAGTTTATTCAATCTCTCCTCATAGCTAATACCCTCCATACCCGGCAACATCCTGGTAAACCTTTTCTGTCCTCTCTCCAAAGCCCCCGTGTCCTTCTGATAATGCGGGGACCAGAATTGGACACAGTATTCCAAATGTGGCCTAAACAACATTCTATATAATTGTAACATAATTTTCGAACTTTTATACTCGATACCCCGTCCTATGAAGGCAAGGATGCCATATGCTTTCTTTACCACCACTTCCACCTGTGCTGCCACTTAAGGATCTGTGGACCTGCACGCCCAGAGCTCTGTGTCTCTGCTCCTGATGGTTCTGCCATTGATTTTCTAGCTCCCACCTGAATTGGATCTTCCAAAATGCATTACCTCACATTTGTCCGGGTTAAATTCCATCTGCAATTTCTCGGCCCAATTTTTCTGTCTATCTATATCCTGTTGTATTCTCTGACAATCTTCATCACTATCCACAACTCCAGCAATCTTAGTATCATCCGCAAACTTGCAAAAACACCCTTCCACTGCTACCCTCTGTTTTCTATGGCCAAGCCAGTTCTGGATCCATCCAGCTAGTTCACCTCTGACCCCATGTGATCTCATCTTTTGCACAGCCTGCCATGAGGGACCTTATCAAATGCTTCACTAAAGTCCATGTAGACAACATCCACAGCCCTTCCTTCGTCAATCATTTTTGTCACCTCAAAAAATTCAATTAGCTTAGTGAGACATGGGGCGGGATTCTCCACTCCCGCGCCGAAGTGGCCGCGCCGTCGTGAACGCCGTCGAGGTTCACGACGGCGCGAAGCGGCCCCGGTCCCGACCGATTCAGGCCCTGACACTGGGCCAGGATCGGGGCCGCGTCAACTACAAGCGCCAGGCCTTGTCGCCCGCGTAAAGGCTGCGCCGCATAAATGACGCGGCCGGCGCCGCATAACAGGCATCATCCGCGCATGCGTGGTTGCCGTCCTACAAAACAAAGAACAAAGAAATGTACAGCACAGGAACAGGCCCTTCGGCCCTCCAAGCCCGTGCCGACCATACTGCCCAACTAAACTACAATCTTCTACACTTCCTGGGTCCGTATCCTTCTATTCCCATCCTATTCATATATTTGTCAAGATGCCCCTTAAATGTCCCTATCGTCCTTGCTTCCACCACCTCCTCCGGTAGCGAGTTCCAGGCACCCACTACCCTCTGCGTAAAAAACTTGCCTCGTACATCTACTCTAAACCTTGCCCCTCTCACCTTAAACCTATGCCCCCTAGTAGTTGACCCCTCTACCCTGGGGAAAAGCCTCTGACTATCCACTCTGTAAAGTCCTCTCCGTCCTCTCTAAGTCCGCCCCGCAAGAAGATGGCGGACGGATCTTGCGGGGCCGCGGAAGGAAGGAGGTCCTCCTTCAGAGAGGACGGCCCAACGATCGGTGGGCACCGATCGCGGGCCACCCCACATTTAAGGTACCCCCCCGGTGCAGGAACCCCCTCGCCCCCCCGCAGGCCGCCCCCCCCCAGCGTTCACGCACCGCTCACAATGGCAGCGACCAGGTGTGGACGGCGCCGGGGGGAACCCGCCGTTTTGGCCTGACCGCTCGGCCCATCCGGGCCTCAGAATAGCGGGGGTGCCGGCGAATCGCCATTTTGGGTGTCTCCGGCGATTCTCCGGCCTGCGGCCCGCGAAACTCGACCGGGCCATTCCCGCCGCTTGGGAGAATTGCGGGACGGCGTCAGACCGGCGGCCCGGAAAATTTTGGCAGCCCAGGCAATTCTTCCAACCGGCGCGGGAGTGGAGAATCGCGCCCCCGACCTCCCTCGTACAAAACCGTGCTGTCTGTCGCTAATAAGACCATTCACTTCCAAATGTGCATAGATCCCATCTCCGAGAATCTTTTCCAACAATTTCACTATCTCTGACATCAAGCTCATTGGCCTATAACTACCCGGATTATCCTTGCAACACTTCTTAAATAGCGGTACAACATTGGCTATCCTCCAATCCTCTGGGATCTCACCTGTGTCAGAGGCCTGGCGATTACCTCAGAAATCTGGGATAGATGCCATCTGGCCCTGGGGATTTGTCTACTGTAATGTTTTTTAACACACCTAACACTTCCTCCCTCGTAATAACGACCTGTTCTAAAGTGTTTACACATCCCTCTGAGACAGCATCAATCAACGTGTCCCTCTCTTTTGTCAATACCGATGCAAAGTGCTCATTAAGGACCTCACCTGCTTTCTCTGGTTCTAGAACAAAGAACAAAGAAATGTACAGCACAGGAACAGGCCCTTCGGCCCTCCAAGCCCATGCCGACCATGCTGCCCGACTAAACTACAATCTTCTACACTTCCTGGGTCCGTATCCCTCTATTCCCATCCTATTCATGTATTTGTCAAGATGCCCCTTAAATGTCACTATCGTCCCTGCTTCCACCACCTCCTCCGGTAGCGAGTTCCAGGCACCCACTACCCTCTGTGTAAAAAACTTGCCTCGTACATCTACTCTAAACCTTGCCCCTCTCACCTTAAACCTATACCCCCTAGTAATGGACCCCTCTACCCTGGGGAAAATCCTCTGATTATCCACTCTGTCTATGCCCCTCATAATTTTGTAGACCTCTGTCAGGTCGCCCCTCAACCTCCGTCGTTCCAGTGAGAACAAACCGAGTTTATTCAACCGCTCCTCATAGCTAATGCCCTCCATACCAGGCAACATTCTGGTAAATCTCTTCTGCGCACTCTCTAAAGCCTCCGCATCCTTCTGGTAGTGTGGCGACCAGAATTGAACACTATACTCCAAGTGTGGCCTAACTAAGGTTCTATACAGCTGCAACATGACTTGCCAATTCTTATACTCAATGCCCCGGCCAATGAAGGCAAGCATGCCGTATGCCTTCTTGACTACCTTCTCCACCTGTGTTGCCCCTTTCAGTGACCTGTGGACCTGTACTCCTAGATCTCTCTGACTTTCAGTACTCTTGAGGGTACTCCATTCACTGTATATTCCCTACCTGCATTCGACCTTCCAAAATGCATTACCTCACATTTGTCCGGATTAAACTCCATCTGCCATCTCTCTGCCCAAGTCTCCAAACAATCTAAATCCTGCTGTATCTTCTGACAGTCCTCATCGCTATCCGCAATTCCACTAACCTTTGTGTCATCTGCTAACTTACTAATCAGACCAGTTACATTGTCCTCCAAATCATTTATATATACTACAAACAGCAAAGGTCCCAGCACTGATCCCTGCAGAACACCACTGGTCACAGCCCTCCAATTAGAAAAGCATCCTTCCATTGCTACTCTCTGCCTTCTATGACCTAGCCAGTTCTGTATCCGCCTTGCCAGCTCACCCCTGATCCCGTGTGACTTCACCTTTTGTACTAGTCTACCATGAGGGACCTTGTCAAAGGCCTTACTGAAGTACATATAGACAATATCCACTGCCCTAACTGCATCAATCATCTTTGTGACCTCCTCGAAAAACTCTATCAAGTTAGTGAGACACGACCTCCCCTTCACAAAACCATGCTGCCTCTCACTAATATGTCCATTTGCTTCCAAATGGGAGTAGATCCTGTCTCGAAGAATTCTCTCCAGTAATTTCCCTACCACTGAAGTAAGGCTCACAGGCCTGTAGTTCCCTGGATTATCCTTGCTACCCTTCTTAAACAGAGGAACAACATTGGCTATTCTCCAGTCCTCCGGGACATTCCCTGAAGACAGCGAGGATCCAAAGATTTCTGTCACAGCCTCAGCAATTTCCTCTCCAGCCTCCTTCAGTATTCTGGGGTAGATCCCATCAGGCCCTGGGGACTTATCTACCTTAATATTTTTTAAGACACCCAACACCTCGTCTTTTTGGATCTCAATGTGACCCAGGCTATCTACACACCCTTCTCCAGACTCAACATCTACCAATTTCTTCTCTTTGGTGAATACTGATGCAAAGTATTCATTTAGTACCTCGCCCATTTCCTCTGGCTCCACACATAGATTCCCTTGCCTATCCTTCAGTGGGCCAACCCTTTCCCTGGCTACCCTCTTGCTTTTTATGTACGTGTAAAAAGCCTTGGGATTTTCCTTAACCCTATTTGCCAATGACTTTTCGTGACCCCTTCTAGCCCTCCTGATTCCTTGCTTAAGTTCCTTCCTACTTTCCTTATATTCCACACAGGCTTCGTCTGTTCCCAGCCTTTTAGCCCTGACAAATGCCTCCTTTTTCTTTTTGACGAGGCCTACAATATCTCTCGTTATCCAAGGTTCCCGAAAATTGCCGTATTTATCCTTCTTCCTCACAGGAACATGCCGGTCCTGAATTCCTTTCAACTGACACTTGAAAGCCTCCCACATGTCAGATGTTGATTTGCCCTCAAACATCCGCCCCCAATCTAGGTTCTTCAGTTCCCGCCTAATATCGTTATAATTAGCCATCCCCCAATTTAGCACATTCACCCTAGGACCTACACATTCTACACATAATTTCCCTCCTTTGTCCTTGAGTGGACCAACTCTTTATCTAGCTACCCTCTTTTTTCTGATATACGTATAAAATGCCTTGGGATTCTCCTTAATCCTGTCTGCCAAGGACCTTTTGTGACCCCTTTTTGCCCTCCTAACTCCCTGCTTGAGCTCTTTTCTACTTTCCTTGGATTCCTCAAGTGCTTCATCTGTTTTTAGTTGCCTGTACCTCATGTATGCATTTTTTTTCTTTTTGACAAGGTTCTCAATTTCCCTGGTCATCCATGGTTCCCGAATCCTGCCTTTCCTGTCCTTCCTTTTACCGGCACGTGCCTGCCCTGCACTCCCATCAGCTGCTCCTTAAAAGACTCCCACATGCCAAATGTGGAGTTACCCTCAAACAGCATCTCCCAAACAACTGCCTCCAAATCCTGCCTAATCTGGTTGTAGTTAGCCTTCCCCCAATTTAGCACCTTAACCCTAGGACAACACTCGTCCTTTTCCCTGAGATCAATAAAGTTTTTGAAGAGTTCTATGAGAAGTTGTATCGGTCAGAGCCACCAGGAAAGGAGTGAGAGATGAGGGAGTTCCTGGACGAGTTGGAGTGCCCGAGGTTGGGGGAAGAGAACAGGGCAGTGCTGGAGAGGTCAGTGGGGGAGCTGGAGGTAAAGGAAGCAATTGGGAGGACGCGATCAGGGAAGGTGGCGGGACCAGATAGGTTCCCAGTGGAATATTATAAGAAGTTTAAGGACATGTTGGCGCCGCTGATGGTGGGAATATTTAAGGAGACAATAGGTCTTGCCACAGACGTTGGGGCAAGCTTCGATTTCCCTGCTGTTAAAGAAGGATAAGGACCCAGTGGAGTGTGGGTTGTATAGGCCCATATCCCTACAGAATGTAGATGCCAAAATATTGGCAAAGGTGTTGGCGACAAGGTTGGAGGGGTGTCTCCCGAATGTGATAGGAGAGGATCAGACAGGGTTCGTGAAGGAAAGGCAGCTGTTTTTGAATGTGAGGAGGTTGTTAAATGTGATCATGTTGCCGGCAGAGGGAAAGGAGACAGAGATCGTGATGGCACTGGATGGAGAGAAGGCGTTTGATCGGGTGGAGTGGAATTATTTGATGGCGGTATTGGAAAGATTTGGAATCGGGCCAAGGTTTGCTGCATGGGTACGGCTGCTGTTTAGGGAGTCAATGACGAGTGTTCGCACTAATAATATGAATTTGGGGTACCTTGTACTGCATCGGCGTACGAGGCAAGGGTGTCCTATGTCCTCCCCTGTTGTTTGTATTGGCTATAGAGCCCTTGGCCAAGGAGCTCGGGGCTGTGGAAGGGGATAGTGAGGGGTGGGGGTGGAGCATAGGGTATCCTTACATGCTGCTAATCTGCTATGGTACATTTCAGAGCCAAGCACGTCGGGGGGAGTATAATGGGGCTGCTCCAAAGATTTGGGTGGTTCTCGGGTATAAATTGAACCAAGGCAACGAGTATTTTAGGGTTTCCCAGCCGGGATGGGGGTGGGGTAGGGGGAACCGCCATTTTGTCTGGTGGCAACCCACTTTAGGGACTGGGGGGTGTAGGTGGTGCAGGATTGGGGTGGGCTCCGAAGGTATAATTTTAATAGTTTGGTGGGGAAGGTAAAGGCCGATTTGGCAAGGTGGGACTGTCTTTGACAGGTCGGGTGCATACCGTTAAAATGAATGTGTTACCGCCAATTTTGTTCCTATTTCAGTGCCTGTCGGTCTTTCTACCAAAATCTTTCTTCAAGGAAGTGGACAAATTAGCTACCTCGTTTATTTGGAATGAGGAAGGTGGCCAGTGTTAGGAGGATGGCCGTGCAGAGAGGCCGACAGGTGGGGGGGGCTCGGCATCCCAAACTTACTGTACTATTACTGGGTGGCGAATGCGGAGAAGGTACGGATCTGGGTTAAGAGAGGGCAATCCCGATGGGTTAAGATGGAGAAGGACTTGTGCAGGGGGCCGAGGTTGTGGGCCCAAGCAACGGCGCCGCTCCCAATGGCACCGGGTAAGGATTCAGGGAGTTTGGTGGTGATGGCCACTTTGAAGATCTGGAGGCAATTTAGGCAACGCTTTAAGCTGGGGGCCGGGTCAGGGGGATGCCGATTCGGGGAATCATGAGTTTGAGCCGGGAGGATGGATGGCAGGTTTCGGAGATGGGATGAAAGGGCGATTAAAGAAATGAAGGATCTGTTTCTTGCGAGCTTGGAGGAGCTGGAAGAGAAGCACTAGGTGACACCGGTGGAAAGGTTTAGGCACCTGCAGGGTCGAAATTTTGCAAGGAAGGTTTTCCCGACCATCCTGATCACGCCCGACTCCTCATTACTGGAGGCAGTACTGTCTGCAGGGGGGTTGGAGAACATACAGTGCAGAAGGAGGCCATTCAGCCCATCGAGTCTGCACCGACCCACTTAACCCTCACTTTAATCCTATCCCCTTAACCCAATTAACCCTCTTAACCTTTTTTGGACACTAAGGGCAATTTAGCAAGGCCAATCCACCCAACCTGCCCATCTTTGGACTGTGGGAGGAAACCGGAGCACCCGGAGGAAACCCACACAGACATGGGGAGAACGTGCAGACTGCGCACAGACAGTGACACAGCAGGGAATCAAACCTGGGACCCTGGCGCTGTGAAGCCACAGTGCTAACCACTGTGCTACCATGCTGCACCGAAGGGGGTGTGTCGGTGATTTATGGGAGGATCCTGGAGGAGGATATGGTGACCATGGAGGAGGGTAAGGGGAAATGGGAGGAAGAGCTGGGGGGGGGGGGGGGGGGGGGAGGAAGAGCTGGGGGGAGGAAGAGCTGGGGGTGGGGGGAGGATGAGCTGAGGGGAGAGGAAGAGCTGGGTGGGGAGGAAGAGCTGGGGGCGGCAATGGAAGAGGGACTGTGGTGAGAGGTGCTGGGAAGGTGAACACCTCAACCACTTGTGCAAGGTTGGGGCTGATACAATTGAAGATGTGCCTTCTGTTTGAGGGGGTGGAGGATGTTTGTGAGCGATGTGGGAGGGGCCCCGCAAACCATGTTCACATGTTTTGGCCCTGCCCGAAGCTGCAAAGGTATTGGAGGGAGGTATTTAGCACTATCTCGGGGGTATGGCATACGGATATGGAGCCTGCACCCCGAGAAACCGTTTTCGGGGTGTCGGACCGGCCTGAGTTGCAGGCGGGTGCGGGGCAGATGTTTTGGCCTTCGCCTCGCTGATTGCTCATAGGTGGCTCTTGTTGGGATGGAGTTCAGCTTCTCCACCCTGTGCCTCGGTGTGGCAGGGGGACCGGCTAGAGTTCTGAGCCCTGGAGGAGGTGTGGTTTGAGCTGAGGGGTGCAGGTGGGGGGACGAAGGAGGGGTTTTACAATTCTTGGGGTTTGTTTATCAGCACTTTCAGGAGTTGGTTGCCGATGAATGCTAAGGTAGTGGGGTGGGCGGGGGGGGGGGGGGGGATTGTTTCCCATTTTTGTTCTACGAGTCTATATTTTAGGTTTTATATTGTTGTGCTTGTTGTTGTTTTCTATCTTTGTATGGCAAAAATGATGAAAATATGACGAGTAAAAATATTTTTTTTAAAAACAAGGATGGGTGTGAGGCATTGTCAGTGCCACCTTATAGATGACCCTTTAAAAGGAGTTGTGGTGACAAATCCACTTCCTCTGTTTAAGACTAAGCTAACCAACTCTAATACAGAAGAACCATCAGATGAGGCTGCAGCCCAGGTGATCACTGGCTGAAGTCAATCACCGCAACAGAAAAGGAATAGTTTGGGGTTTATAAACCAGGCAGTGACTCAAATGGCTATTAAACAATAACAGTGAATTTCACGACCCATTTTGATCCTCCCCAAGCGTTTGTATCCCTACATTGTTTCTGCCGCAAACCAAGCGCATTTCAGACAAGGCGGCGCCACATGCATAGATCTCAGTTTTCCACAACCTTGATAAAAACTCGGTGATGGACTCACCCAGGGTTTTACAGCGGTATTAAACTGGTACTGCTGTATTATTACCGACAGGGTCAGATTAAAATGTTGCCCCATTAACTCCACAAGATCATCAAATGTTTTACTGTCTGGGGCTGCTGGGTAGGTACGGCTCCGTATCACTTCGAACGTCTGTGCACCACAAGTAGCAAGCAAAAGGATTACCTGGCGGTCATTTTCCACGATATTGTTAGCCCTGAAAAAGTAACACATCCTCTGGGCGTACTGATTTCAATCTTCTAGTCCGGCATCAAACAGGTCCAATCGTCCGAAATGGTACCAACTAGAGAAGATTGGGGCTGTTTAGCACAGGGCTAAATCGCTGGCTTTGAAAGCAGACCAAGGCAGGCCAGCAGCGCGGGTTCGATTCCTGTACCAGCCTCCCCAAACAGGCGCCGGAATGTGGCGACTAGGGACTTTTCACAGTAACTTCATTGAAGCCTACTTGTGACAATAAGCGATTTTCATTTCATTCATTTCATTTCAAATGAGGCAGGATGGGAGGAAAACACCAACCTGTGTCCATGAAAGATGGCTCAGCAGGGTTGATAGCGAACCAGTCTTTATCCCATCCTTAGCACCAGTTTTGTAAGGGGCAACAAAGAGTCCACACTGAGTTATAGAGAAAAACAAAACTTACTTTACTTAACACCCCCACTGGGTCTTCTCTAGTTGGTACCTTTCTGACCGACTCTATTTATACAAAGGCACACAAACCTTGTCAAGCGTCCCCTGCCTCCTTATTGGGGGGAGCTCATATTTTGCAAGCTCTACGGAGTGGTGGATCATTCCTACCCCATAAGTCCCGTATGGTACCTAACACTTTTCCTCCCTCTTCCTCCTCTCCCCCTCCCTCTTCCCACTTTGCCCCATCCTCCCCCTGTACCCTCATCTCCCTTCCCACCCTCCCCCCCCCCCACCTCCTCCTCTTCCCCCTTCTCCACCCCCCTCCCCCTCCACACCTTGCTCCTCCTTCTCCTCCCTCTCTCCCTCCCTCCCCTATCCCTTCCCCTCTCCCCTCCACCTCACCCTTGTGTTTTGGAACAAAATTTGTGACTGAAATTGGATTTGTGTGCTGAATCCCAGTGAGAGACCTGGGAAAGAAGGAAGTGGTTTTACCTGGGGGCCAATGTAGATTTGTGACTGATTGTTTTTATGGTAACATTGGTGATGTTGAAACACTGTGTGGATTGTGAAGCTTCCCAACATTCATTCTGCTTTTGGTATTGAGGTGGATCAGATAGGATTAATGATGTGAAACTGTGTTTAACTGCGACCAGAGGTGATATTCTGCAACAACTACAGGACAGGCTGCATCAGACATTTACTTTGTTGTTGATGAAAAATACATAAAAAACCTTTCAGTATGTCCCACTCAACAAGGCATGGAAATGAAAAATATACCTTTGATTTTGTAGAACACGACAGGAGAGACAACAGGAACTGACGGTAGGGTACGAATGAGCGAAGGCTTTTTTATAGTATAGTCTTTATTAATGTCACAAGTAGGATTACATTAACACTGCAATGATGTTACTGTGAAAATCCCCTAGTTGCCACGCTCTGGCGCCTGTTCGGGTACACAGAGGGAGAATTCAAAATGTCCAATTTACCTAACAAGCAGGTCTTTCGGGATTTGTGGGAGGAAACCGGAGCACCCGGAGGAAACCCACGCAGACACGGGGAGAAGGTGCAGACTCTGCACAGACAGTGACACGGTATACACAAATAATAAAACTACAACTCTTCTCCCCAAAGGATCACCCTCAGGTCAGGGTTTTATAATAGGGTTAGCAGTAGTCGAACTCAAGTTATAAAAGTGTACATAGTGTAAATAAATGTGTTGAGGTTATCTACACGTCTGAACCTTCCTTTGACAAATGCAACATAAGGAAGCCGCTTATGTTACAAAGGCAACATAACAAAACAGGAGAGAGTCTGGAAAAAGCTGACCACCTTTTTAAAAAGCCAACGGCCATGTTGCCGTTTATCAATGGGTTGTTCTTTCCGGTGGTGGGGAGAAAAACGCAGGAGGAGGTTGAGGGCCCCGTTGAGTCTGGAGGAAGTAATGAAGGGCATTGGCTTGATGCAATCGGGTAAGGCCCCTCGCTCTGATGGCTTTCGTGTCTATTTTACAAGACGTTTGAGAGGGGGAAGATTAAGGGAGATGTGCGGGGTACGTTTTTCACAGAGTGGTGGGTGCCTGGAAAGCGCTGCCAGAGGATGTGGTGGAAGCAGGCGCATCGCAACATTTAAGAGGCATCTGGATGGGTACATGAATAGGGAGGAAATAGAGGGAGACGGATCGAGTAAGGGCAGAAGTTTTTTTAAAGTTAGGGCATCACGATCAGCACAGGAGGGCCGAAGGGCCTGTTCCTGTGATGTACATTTCTTTGTTCTTTGAATGGATCTGTTGGGCTAAATAGGGCATCAGTGCTTGTGGCGCGACTGGCTTGTCGACACTTCTTTGTCTCCAGATGCCTTCATCACATAGCTTCATTCCTGCCTCAATCCATGTCCACGTTTCCTCTCAAAAGCAGTCGCCTTGCATTGTCTGTAGGTCCAGAGTTAGACTGATTGCTCCCAGTCTGCATGTTTATATTAGTTCCTCTGGAGAACCGCAATGTGAAGCGGCTTTGGCTGCCTTGTCAGCCAGGGCGTTCCCTTGTGCTTCTGTGGTATTTCCCTTCGTATGGACCTTACATTTCAAAATGGACACAGCGCGGGATAGTTGTATGTCCTCTAGTAAGTCGGATACCTCTTTCCCATTACGTAGTGAGAAATCCTCTTCTCCGCCATAAGTGGCCAAAGTCGTGAGCAACTGCAAAGCTGTACCTTGAATCTGTATAGATGTTAGCCGTTTGACGTTTTGCTATCTGGCATGCCTCTGCCAGGCCCGTAACTCAGTCTTACTGTGCTGACCTCCCTGTGTAGGCTTTTCGATGCCATTGACAACGAAGGAGGAGCTGTCTATAAATAGGATCAGGTCTGGATTGTGCAATGGTTCCTGTGCTGCCAAGTTCGATTCCTCCATTTCGTTCAACATCTTCACACAGTCAGGCCCTCGCCTCCCCCCTCTTGCTCCTCGGGAAGCGGGAGCATAGATGATGGGTTCACCGGGCTAGCCCAGACAATTTGGAGACTGGGGGCTTCCAGGATCACTGTCCATCTGGCTGCGGCCACATGGGATACTCTGTTCATAGACAGCAGAATGTATACGGCGTGGGGGCACTTGATGGTTAGCTTTTGGTCCAGGACTAGACCCGCAGTGGCATTACAGCCTGACACATGGCTTCCATGACTCTCCGGCAACTTCCCTATCCGAGGGCCACTGCGTCCAATTTTCCCGAATAGAACGCAATAGGTCTCTGCTGATCCCCGTGTTCTGTTGCCAGTATTGCTGTCATGTATCTTTCTTTCTCATGGACAAACAAGGTAAATGGCTTCCCATTGTCGTCGATTTCCAAAGCCGTTGCTGAATGCAAGGCCGTTTTTTTAGATCTGTGACGGACTCCAGTTCTTCTCCTGTGAGGACAAATGCTTTTTTGGATTTTCACTTCCTCTTTAAAAGGTTATTCAATGACTGAGTCAGCTGTGTGTAGGAGTCAATTCAGTTACGGTTAAAGTTACGCAAACCCAGAAAGGACCTGAGTTCTTGGATAGTAGTGGGCTGTTTGGCAGCCCGAATGGCTGTGCTTCTATCCTGGGGAAGTTCTCTCTTTCCTTCCAAAAATCTTTTGTCCCAGGTACACAAGCCCTGCTTGGGTAATTTGTGCTTTGGCAATGCTGGCTTTGTGGTCCAGCATGGTACGTGGGTCTTGTTCGTGTTGTTCTTCCGTGTTGGATGCCAACAGGATGTCATCCACGTACTGGATAACAGTGGAATGCATGGTCGGTAATTCTCTCAAATGACAATGTGAAATACCATAGGGCTGTTGTGAAAACCCTGTGGGAGTCGTGTTCAGGTGTACTGTTGCTGTTGGATGGTAAAAGCGAACCACGGTTGGACCTCAGGTGCCAGTGGTACCGACCAAAATCTATTTGCCATATTTATTACCGAGAACCATTTATTTTCCAGCGTCAGAGCATTAAAATGGTGGAGGGGTCAGCTACCAAATGTGCCCTTTTATCAATATACTGGTTGGCCTTCCTGTAATCGACGGTCAGATACCAAGACCCATTGGGTTTCCGTTCTGGCCATACGGGGCTGTTCGAGGGACTATGTGTTTTTACCAGCACACCTTGCTCCTCTAGTTGTTGGATGACTGGCAAGATGCCAGCAATGGCGGTTGGACTGATGGGGAAGTGTTTGGTTCATGGTGGGGCAAACCCCATAAACAATGGCGGTTCCATCTGGAGTAGGCCAAATTCATTCTTATCTTTGGCTCATATTGGATGTTCTTTCAACTTCCTCTTCAGGCTTCTAATAGACCATGTTACCTGGCCGTCTTTTGTATCTTCGGGGAAAACATGTTAATTCTTCCCTTGTGCCCAGGAGACAGTCAATATCTTGATCGGCCACCCTCATAGTGATATACAATCTATCCCCTCGCTGTTGGATCAGTGCCAGGAGGGTTGCTGGGAGATCGAGGGAGGGCTCCCCGAGTTTTTTGCAACCTTGAGCAACTCCTTCTGTTGCTGTGGTGCAAGCTGCTTGAATCTTTGCACCAGGTCGTCTCTATCAGAGGGTGTGCTTGGTCTGTGCTGTTCCCCACATGTCCTTTTTGTTGTTCTTTGCACCCCCTCGCCCACTGGCCTGTTCTTCAGTGATAACATTTTCCAGGTCATTTTTCTTGGGTGTTGTTAATGCAAGGATCCTTGGGTTTCCATCCTGCCTGCCTGATTCGGGATTTAGCTCCCATATCCCGGTCCAATTGGTTACAACAATCCACTAATGCTGCAAAGGATGTCTCTTGGCCTCCCACCCGGTCAGAGTAACTGTCAGCACCTTTGCCAATTCTGGCTTTAATCCAGCAACAAAGGCAGCTTTCATTGGTCCGTAAGTGCTGTCGTCCATATCCTCAGGTCCCTCATCGTTCATTCCCGAGTCTTCCAACCAGACAGATCGCAACTGCTCGTCATACTCATAACACTTCCTCTGCCCATTTTTGCTGGAGGCCTCGATCTTTCCCCAGTCCATGTTTGTTGGGTTGAAAACCTGTAGGCAGTGCTGGATGGCAGCCTATCCCGCCCCTAATGGCTGCTCCTCACCCCCAAGGGCGACTCAGACCTCTCTATTTAATTTCTTCAAGTCACACCTCGGTACCATTACCGTCAGGATCTGTACCCCATCGCATGTGTGGAGGTGAGAAATGCCCTTAAACGTTTTAACTGTTCCCATGTTTTCATTCACCCTTTCTTGGGTGTGACAATTCTTTAGACCATTTTTCAATTTTTTCCGGGTCCGCTGGTGAAAATACTGGCCGTATTTAGCTTCAATTGTTTTGTTGCTACCTTCATCAGCAGTTTTTTCTGACTTAATTTTAACCCGTTTGTTCTTCAGAGGATTGAGCCCTGCCGAGGGAGGTTTCTCCTCTGAACTACTTCCTCCGCTACAGCCGCTAGTCATCTCAAAATCAGTTTCTAGACCGGCTTCGCATAACTGCCTTTTTCGCTGTTCCGCTTCTATTTCTTCCAGGTGTGGTAAATGGAACTACTGTTAATTCACGTAGTGCACTGTGATATCATGTTACTGCTGTCTCGTGTTACGTTAGGTGTTTAACCCTGTGGGCTCCACCTATGGGCCATTGTACAGCTTCACCCACAGGGGGATATGTCGGGGCATGTCGCCCATGGCTCCACCCCTTACAGGAAGTATAAAGGCAGCTGACCTGCAGAGCCGCATTCATTGTTGTACCGGTCACAGGCAGGCTCAGTTGCAAGCTGATTAAAACCACGGTTTACTTCTCAACGTGTCTCTCAGTGAATTGATGGTCGCATCACCAGGCAAGGGTTCAAATGGGACAATTTGCTCGTGGGGGATCTGAGGGATGTCCCTGACCTTTCCGCTGCTGGTTCTGTTTTTTTGTGCAATTGCTTGTTAAGTTCTTTGATTTTGGACTTGATTTCGGACAAAAGTTCCTTTACTTCGGACTTAAAGTTTTGTTACTTCGGCTTCTAACTTTCCCGATTTCAGCTTTTCTTTTTTTAACTGTATGCTTACTGCCTTGAGCTGCTCTTTCGCAGCGGTCAGTGCGCAATCATGTTGGGATTGACTCGTAATTTTGTTTCGCTGTCGAACCTGGCCATAACGACTAGGGACCATTTGGTTTGTTCCTTTTCTTTCATCCGGGTCTTGTTTCCCCAGATCCTTTCGATACCTTCCAAGGACCATTGTCCGTTGGCGGTACCATACTTTTCCTCAATCTCAGTCCAAATTTTGGATAAGTCAAACTGCTGCACTATAAACTCTTTTAATTGCTGAAGGATCTCCTTTATGGAAATGTCCGGCGGGGCCTGGCCGCCTTTGACTGTGGTCGGCAACTGTTTGTTCTTTTCCTCTGCCATGGTACCAATTATTTTAAGGGACTCAAGTCGTGAGGCCAGCCGTTATAACTATCCTGTATACCTCCGAAATCCAGACGTCTGTTTCGGGAGTTGAGCCAACTACCATACCGGAGAAGTTTGAGGCTGCGTAAGAGGGTTACCGAGTCTAAACAGCGGGCGAGGACATTTTTTTATAAATGGGTGTTCTTACTTCCAGGGCCCGATATAGGTCCGATGTCCAGATCTCCGGTTCCTTTTCCTCCAGCGACCCTGCTCACAGTACCAAATTGTAGGATCTCTTATTTTCTAATAAGAGACGGGGTCCGGTGCTAGTTTGAAATTGAGTTTATTACAAAACTTGGTTTAGAAATTTTCAAACTAAAAACAAAAGAAACAAAAATCCAGCAGGACAAAGAAAGGGAACAATGGAAAGAGAACAAAGAGAGAGTGCACTACGTGAACCAAGAGCTTTTTACATGCACACTTTGGTACCGCCCCCCCTCTCTGCCCCCTATTGGCTTACAAGTTTTGAATTGTGACTTCTGAGTAATGATCCATGCCAGCACTCACACTGGTATCTAACTTACCGGCTATGCACATTTGCAGACTGGATTCTGAAAGACTGGTGTAACATTTCACTTTTATCACCGCCAAACTGCAAATGTATAATCTGACCTTGACTCAGAACAATACAAACTTGTATTTCATCGACATCCCAACTAATTCTTTATTTGACTTTCCCACAGTTACAATACTTTCAAAACTAAGTTTTACTATTTCCCCACAGTATTCTCCCATTTATTGTGGATTCCTTTACCTTGTTATCCTTCGCCAAATGCATTACCCCACACTTCTCCAGACTGAATTCCATTCACCACTTTTCCATCGACCTGGCCAGTCCATTTTTATCTTCCTGCTGCCGACAGATATCTTCCTCATATCATCTTAATCAGGGCCCCTATATTTAAGTTGTTGATATATTCCACAAACAGGAAGGGTTCCGGTATTGAGCCTATGGAACCCTACTGGAACCAGCCTCCCTGATACAAAAAAACATCAACTATATCCCTCTGCTTTCTGTCAGTGAGCCACATTGAATCCAACTGATCATTTTTCCTTGGATACCATGAGCTTTCTATTTTCTCAGCAGTCTGTCACGTGGGACCTTGTCAAAAGCCTTGTTAGAATCTATTTAGATCATGCTTCCTCACAAAATTCAATCAAGTTCATTAGGTACAACATTCTCTTAACAAATCTGAATGTCCATGATTAACCCTGTCCTCTCTAAATTTATACCAGCTGAATGTTCTCTCTCATTGTCACTCCCTTTTAAACTGGCTGCGCTCCACCCTCGCTATTCTTGCTGACGTGCTCTACCATCTCCCCTCACTGGTAACCTGTAGAGTCAAAGAGTTGATCACATGATGTGCAAAGATGTGCAGGTTAGGTGGATTGGCCGTGCTACATTGCCCCCAGGTGGGGTTACGGGGGTAGGGTGGGGGATTGGGCCAAAGTAGGGTGGTCTTTCAGAGGGCCGATGCAGACTTGAGGTGCCGAATGGTCTCCTTCTGCACAGTAGGATTCTATGATTCTATGAAATGACTTGGATGAAGGGACTGAAGGTATGGTTGTGAAAGTTGCCAATGACGCAAAGATAGGTAGAAAATTAAATTGTGAAGAGGACACAGGAGGCTACAAAGGGACGTGGATAGGTTATATATATAGATATGGATAGTTGTATAAATATAGATAGATAGGTGAAATAAATAGAAATAGATAGGTTATATAAATGGATATAGATATAGACAGGTTATATTAATATATAGATATAAATAGTTTAGGAGAGGCAAAGACCTGGCATGCGGAGTGTAATGTGGGAAATTGTCCATTTGAGCATGAAGGATTTGAAAAAACCATATTATTTAATTGGTGAGTGACGGAAGGTGGAGTTTAAATTACAATCAGATCAGCCATGATTTTATCGAATGATGGAGCAGACTCAAAGAGCCAAGTGGCCTACTCCTTTTCCTAATTCATATGTTTGTAAGTATGTTTGTCAAAGTTCCGCCATGTATACAGCAAGGACCCAGAAATGCCAGAGCATGAGTCTCGGATCTTTATTCCACTTCTGGGACTGCACATTCTCAAGGCATGGAGGTGTAGAAACGGAAGCTCTCATGGTCTTCCTGAAATTGACTATCGGGAAACAGATAGAATAAAGACCTCCTACCTGAAGGAAGAATTGGTGATGCACCTCAGAGAAAATGCTAATATCTGGGAATGGTAACAAAATACAAATTTAATGAGTGAACACCTCTTGACCTCGTTATGTGGTCAGCCACCTCTAAATTCCATTAATGACTTCACCAGTTTGAACGAATAATGAACACCCTGTGCTGCTCTGAACAAACTTAATCTGAATTGATATTGTTTTCTGTTTTGTACATAGCTCAAACCTACTTTCTGTTTTGTATTCTCTTTTTCTTCAGGTGCAAAGAGGGTTACCAAGGTGTCCGCTGTGACCAATATTTGCCCAAAACGGATTCAATCTTATCAGACCCAAGTATGTTCCATGTTTTCTTCTTTCATTGTGAATTTCTAATGCCAACTGTTGCTATGGTGATGATCCTAAAGTTGTAGAATGGGGATGGGGGGGTGTGGAGCGAGAAAACTCCACGTACTTTACAAAATTGCAAATCATCAGTATTTCCTTCCACTTTGCACAATCGAAAAATTATCAGTCAACTGCCTTCTGATGTTGGATGGAAATGTACAGGGGACACAGCACTAGATTCCCCAAATCACACACTTACCGACATCTAGTGGGTTACCTGACACACAAACAACCCAGATTCCTCTCTTATAGAGTCAGAGCCATTTGGCCCATCGAGTTCATGTTGGCCCTCTGCAGACCCATCCAGTCAGTCCCATTCCCCCACTCTGTACCTGGAGCCCTGCAACTTTATTCCCCCTCTGCCCATCCAATTTCCTTTAGAAACCGCTTGCACCAACCTCATAGGCAGTGGGTTTCAGGTCATTACCACTCACTGCGTCAAAAAGTTCTTCCTCATATTCCCCCGCCTCCCTGCATCTGTGCCCCAAACCTGAAATGTCTGTCCTCCTAGTCCTTGTACCATCAGCCAATGGGAACAGCTTTTCTTTCTGTACCTTTTTAAAACCACTATAATCTTGTACACTTTCAAAATCACCTTTGCTACCAAGCAAATAATCCCAGCTTCTCCATCCTAACCTTGCTGCTAAAATCCTTCCTTCCTGGAACCATTCTGGTAAATCCCCTCTGCAGCCTCGCAAGGACCCTCACTACCTTCCTAAAGTGTGATGACCAGTACTGGACACAATAGTTTAGTTGTAGCCAAACCAGAACTTTGTAGATACTCAGCAAAACTTTCTTGTTTTTGTCCTCAACACCTCTATTTATGAAGTCCAAAATACAATATGCTCAGCTAGATACTCTTTGAATATGTCCTTACCAATTCTGTCAGGGAATAGTCCTCCCATCCATTGACTCTGTCTACACCTCCTGCTGCCTGGGGAAAGCGGGCAGCATAATCAAAGACCCTTCCCACCCGGCTTATTCTCTCTTCCAACTTCTTCCATCGGGCAAGAGATACAAAAGTCTGAGAACACGAACGAACAGACTCAAAAACAGCTTCTTTAAGGACTGAAGTGACCTTTCCACACATCTTCTCTGCTGAGTAGTACTACACTCCATATGCTCACCCAATGCCCGTGCATATGTTTTCGGCTGTTTTCGTTAGAGAGAAGAAGGTTAAGAGGTGACTTAATTGAGGCATACAAGATGATCAGAGGATTGGATAGGGTGGACAGTGAAAGCCTTCTTCCTCGGATGGAGATGTCTAGCACGAGGGGACATAGCTTTAAATTGAGGGGAGATAGATATAAGACGGATGTCAGAGGTAGGTTCTTTACTCAGAGAGTAGTAAGGGTGTGAAATGCCCTGCCTGCAACAGTAGTGGACTCGCCAACGTTAAGGGCATTCAAATGGTCATTGGATAGACATATGGACGATAAGGGAATAGTGTAGATGGGCTTTAGAGTGGCTTCACATGTCGGCGCAACATCGAGGGCCAAAGGGCCTGTACTGCACTGTAATGTTCTATGTTCTAAATTATGTTCCTATGCATGTCCTATGTTTTTTCATGTATGGAACAATCTGACTGTACTGTACGCAGACCAATATTATTCCCTGTACCTCAGTACACGTGACAATAAATGAAATTCAAATTATTCTGTAATATTTTGAGTAATATAACTGTTGGCTCTTATGGACATTATGAGAATTTTGATGGTAACCTCAGATTATTAATAATAATAATAATAATAATAGCTTATTGTCACAAATTCGCTATTACTGTGGAAAGCTCCTAGTCGCCACATTCCGGCGCCTGTTTGGGGAGGCTGGTACGGGAATTGAACCGTGCTGCTGGCCTTGTTCTGCATTACAAGCCAGCTGTTTAGTCCACTGTGCTAAACCAGCCCCTTGTACACATTGTAAGGATGGAAGGGTCCCGACTGCAAAAGTGTGAAAAAAATGTTCACTTTCTGTCCTTCAATAAGTTTGGGTCCAATCTTTCCTGATTTCTTGGGAGGTGTAGCCCGGACGCAGGGCCCCATTCCCATCACTCCCTTTGTTTCTTTACACTCTTCACTGACCAAACCTAGAGCAACAGGTAATGTCCAGCACCTTCCTGATCCCGCACATTCCCCATACAGCACCCACCTGACCCCGCACATTCCCCATCCAGCACTTTGCTGATCCCGGGCATTCCCCATCCAGCACCTTCCTAATCCCGCACATTCCCCATCCAGCTCCTTCCTGATCCTGCACATTCCCCAACCAGCACCCTTCTGATCCCGCACATTCCCCATCCAGCACCTTGCACATCCCGCACGTTCCCCATCCAGCTCCTTCCTAATCCCGCACATTCCCCATCCAGCACCCTCCTGATCCCGCACATTCCCCATCCAGCACCTTGCTGATCCTGCACATTCCCCATCCAGCAGCCTCCTGATCCCGCACATTCCCCATCCAGTACCTTCCTGATCCCGCACATTCCCCATCCAGCACCTGCCTGATCCTGCACATTCCCGATCCAGCACCTTGCTGATCCCGCACATTCCCCATCCAGCACATTCCTGATCCCGCACATTCCTCATCCAGCACATTCCTGATCCCGCACATTCCTCATCCAGCACCCTCCTGAACCCACACATTCCCCATCCAGCACCCTTCTAATCCCGCACATTCCCCATCCAGCACCTTGCCGATCCCGCACATTCCCCATTCAGCACACTCCTAATCCCGCACATTCCCCATCCAGCATCCTCCTAATCCTGCACATTCCCCATCCAGCACCTTGCTGATCCCACACATTCCCCATCCAGCTCCTTCCTGATCCCTCACATTCCCCATTCAGCACCCTCCTGATCCCGCACATTCCCCATCCAGCACCTTCCTAATCCCGCACATTCCCCATCCAGCTCCTTCCTGATCCTGCACATTCCCCAACCAGCACCCTCCTGATCCCGCACATTCCCCATCCAGCACTTTGCACATCCCGCACATTCCCCATCCAGCTCCTTCCTAATCCCGCACATTCCCCATCCAGCACCCTCCTGATCCCGCACATTCCCCATCCAGCACCTGCCTGATCCCGCACATTCCCCATCCAGCACCTTGCTGATCCTGCACATTCCCCATCCAGCACCCTCCTGATCCCGCACATTCCCCATCCAGCACCTTGCTGATCCCGCACATTCCCCATCCAGCCCCTTGCTGATCCCGCACATTCCTCATCCAGCACCCTCCTGGTCCCGTACATTCCCCATCCAGCACCTTGCTGATCCCGCACATTCCCCACCCAGCTCCTTGCTGTTCCCGCACATTTCCCATCTAGCACCTTTCTGATCCCACACATTCCCCATCCAGCACCCTCCTGATCCCGCACATTCCCCATCCAGCACCCTCCTGATCCCGCACATTCCCCATCTAGCACCCTCCCGATCACGCACATTCCCCATCCATCACCCTCCTGATCCCACACATTCCCCATCCAACACCCTCCTGATCATGCACATTCCCCATCCAGCACCCTCCTGATCCCGCACATTCACAATCCAGCACCGTCCTGATCCCGCACATTCCCCATCCAGCACCCTCCTGATCCAGCACATTCCCCATCCAGCACTTTGCTGATCCCGCACATTCCCCATCCGGCACCCTCCTGATCCCGAACATTCCCCATCCAGCACCCTCCTGATCCAGCACATTCCCCATCCAGCACACTCCTGATCCCGAACATTCCCCATCCAGAACCCTCCTGATCCAGCACATTCCCCATCCAGTACCTTGCTGATCCCGCACATTCCCCAACCAGCCCCTTGCTGATACCGCACATTCCCCATCCAGCACCTTGCTGATCCCGCACATTCCCCATCCAGCTCCTTCCTGATCCTGCACATTCCCCATCCAGCACCCTCCTGCTACAGCACATTCCCCATCCAGCACCCTCCTGATCCCACACATTCCCCATCCAGCATCCTCCTGATCCCACACATTCCCCATCCAGCACCCTCCTGATCCCGCACAATCCCCATCCAGCCCCTTGCTGATCCAGCACATTCCCCTTCCAGCACCTTGCTGATCCCGGACATTCCCCATCCAGCACCCTCCTGATCCCGCACAATACCCATCCAGCCCCTTGCTGATCCAGCACATTCCCCATCCAGCAGCCTCCTGATCCCGCACATTCCCCATCCAAAACCCTCCTGATCCCGCACATTCCCCATCCAGCACCCTCCTGGTCCAACACATTCCCCATCCAGCACCCTCCTGATGCCGCACATTCCCCATCCAGCACCCTCCTGATCCCGAACATTCCCCATCTAGAACCCTCCTGATCCAGCACATTCCCCATCCAGCACTTTGCTGATCCCGCACATTCCCCATCCGGCACCCTCCTGATCCCGAACATTCCCATTCCAGAACCCTCCTGATCCCAAACATTCCCCATCCAGCACCCTCCTGATCCAGCACATTCCCCATCCTGCACATTGCTGATCCCGCATATTCCCCATCCAGCCCCTTGCTGATACCGCACATTCCCCATCCAGCACCTTGCTGATCCCGCACATTCCCCAACCAGCTCCTTCCTGATCCTGCACATTCCCCATCCAGCACCCTCCTGATCCAGCACATTCCCCATCCAGCACCCTCCTGATCCAGCACATTCCCCATCCAGCACCCTCCTGATCCAGCAAATTCCCCATCCAGCACCCTCCTGATCCCGAACATTCCCCATCCTGCACACACCTGGTCCCGTACATTCCCCATCCAGCACCTTGCTGATCCCGCACATTCCCCATTCAGCTCCTTGCTGATCCCGCACATTTCCCATATAGCACCTTCCTGATCCCACACATTCCCCATCCAGCACCCTCCTGATCCCGCACATTCCCCATCCAGCACCCTCCTGATCCCGCAGATTCCCCATCTAGCACCCTTCCGATCACGCACATTCCCCATCCATCACCCTCCTGATCCCGCACATTCCCCATCCAGCACCCTCCTGATCCCGCACATTCCCCATCCAGCACCCTCCTGATCCCGCACATTCCCAATCCAGCACTTTGCTGACCCTGCACATTCCTCATCCGGCACCCTCCTGATCCCGAACATTCCCATTCCAGAACCCTCCTGATCCCGAACTTTCCCCATTCAGCACCCTCCTGATCCAGCACATTCCCCATCCAGCACCTTGCTGATCCCGCACATTCCCCATCCAGCCCCTTGCTGATACGACACATTCCCCATCCAGCACCTTGCTGATCCCGCACATTCCCCATCCAGCTCCTTCCTGATCCTGCACATTACCCATCCAGCACCCTCCGGATCCCGCACATTCCCCATCCAGCAACCTCCTGATCCCGCACATTCCCCATCCAGCACCTTCCTGATCCCGCAAATTCCCCATCCAGCACCTGCCTGATCCCGCACATTCCCGATCCAGCACCTTCCTGATCCCGCACATTCCTCATCCAGCACCTTCCTGATCCCGCACATTCCCCATCCAGCCCGTTACTGATCCCAATCATTCCACATCCAGCACCTTGCTGATCCCGCACATTCCCCATCCAGCCCCTTGCTCATCCCGCACATTCGTCATCCAGCACCTTGCTGATCCTGCAGATTCCCCATCCAGCACCTTCCTGATCCCAAACATTCCCCATCCAGCACCCTCCTGATCCCGCACATTCCCCATCCAGCACCCTCCTGATCCCGCACATTCCCCATCCAGCACCCTCCTGATCCCGCGCATTCCCCATCCAGCACTCTCCTGATCCCGTACATTCCCCATCCAGCACCTTGCTGATCCCGCACATTCCCCAACCAGCACCCTCCTGATCCCGCACATTCCCCATCCAGCACCCTCCTGATCCCGCGCATTCCCCATCCAGCACTCTCCTGATCCCGTACATTCCCCATCCAGCACCTTGCTGATCCCGCACTTTCCCCATCCAGCTCCTTGCTGATCCCGCACATTCCCCATCTAACAACCTCCCGATCACGCACATTCCCCATCCAGCACCCTCCCGATCCCGCACATTCCCCATCCAGCACCTTTCTGATCCCACACATTCCCCATCCAGCACCCTCCTGATCCCGCACATTCCCCATCCAGCACCCTCCCGATCACGCACATTCCCCATCCAGCACCTTTCTGATCCCACACATTCCCCATTCAGCACCCTCCTGATCCCGCACATTCCCCATCCAGCACCCTCCTGATCCCGCACATTCCCCATCTAGCACCCTCCCGATCAAGCACATTCCCCATCCAGCACCCTCCTGATCCCGCACATTCCCCATCCAGCACCCTCCTGATCCCACACATTCCCCATCCAGCACCCTCCTGATCCCGCACATTCCCCATCCAGCACCCTCCTGATCCCGCACATTCACAATCCAGCACCGTCCTGATCCCGCACATTACCCATCCAGCACCCTCCTGATCCCGAACATTCCCCATCCAGAACCCTCCTGATCCAGCACATTCCCCATCCAGCACTTTGCTGATCCTGCACATTCCCCATCCAGCACCTTGCTGATCCTGCACATTCCCCATCCAGCACCCTCCTGATCACGCACGTTCCCCATCCAGCACCTTGCTGATCCCGCATTTTCCCCATCCAGCACCCTCCTGATCCGGCACATTCACAATCCAGCACCCTCCTGATCCAGCACATTCCCCATCCAGCACCCTCCTGATCCCACACATTCCCCATCCAGCACCCTCCTGATCCCGGACATTCCCCATGAAGCACCCTCCCGATCCCGCACATTCCCCATCCAGCACCTTTCTGATCCCACACATTCCCCATTCAGCACCCTCCTGATCCCGCACATTCCCCATCCAGCACCCTCCTGATCCCGCACATTCCCCATCTAGCACCCTCCCGATCAAGCACATTCCCCATCCAGCACCCTCCTGATCCCGCACATTCCCCATCCAGCACCCTCCTGATCCCACACATTCCCCATCCAGCACCCTCCTGATCCCGCACATTCCCCATCCAGCACCCTCCTGATCCCGCACATTCACAATCCAGCACCGTCCTGATCCCGCACATTACCCATCCAGCACCCTCCTGATCCCGAACATTCCCCATCCAGAACCCTCCTGATCCAGCACATTCCCCATCCAGCACTTTGCTGATCCTGCACATTCCCCATCCAGCACCTTGCTGATCCTGCACATTCCCCATCCAGCACCCTCCTGATCACGCACGTTCCCCATCCAGCACCTTGCTGATCCCGCATTTTCCCCATCCAGCACCCTCCTGATCCGGCACATTCACAATCCAGCACCCTCCTGATCCAGCACATTCCCCATCCAGCACCCTCCTGATCCCACACATTCCCCATCCAGCACCCTCCTGATCCCGCACATTCCCCATACAGCACCTTGCTGATTCTGCACATTCCCCATCCAGCTCGCTCCGGATCCCGCAAATTCCCCATCCAGCACCCTCCTGATCCCGCACATTCCCCATCCAGCACCCTCCTGATCCCGCACATTCCCGATCCAGCACCTTGCTTATCCCGCACATTCCCCATCCAGCACCGTCCTGATCACGCACATTCCCCATCCAGCAACGTGCTGATCCCGCACATTCCCCATCCAGCACCGTCCTGATCCCGCACATTCCCCATCCAGCTCCTTCCTGATCCCGCACATTCCCCTTCCAGCACCCTCCTAATCCTGCACATTCCTCATTCAGCACCCTCCTGTTCCCGCACATTCCCCATCCAGCACATTTCTGATCCCACACATTCCCCATCCAGCACCCTCCTAATCCCGCACATTCCCCATTCAGCACCCTCCTGATCCCGCACATTCCCCATCCAGCACCCTCCTGATCCCGCACATTCACCATCCAGCACCCTCCTGATCCCGCACATTCCCCATTCAGCACCCTCCTGATCCCGCACATTCCCCATTCAGCACCATCCTGATCCCGCACATTCCCCATCCACCATCCTCCTGATCCAGAACATTCCCCATCCAGAACCCTCCTGCTCCAGCACATTCCCCATCCAGCACGTATCTGATCCCACGCATTCCCCATCCAGCAGCCTCCTGATCCCGAACATTCCCCATCCAGATCCCTCCTGATCCCAAACATTCCCCATCCAGCCCCCTCCTGATCCACCACATTCCCCATCCAGCACCTTGCGGATCCTGGAGATTCCCCATCCAGCTCCTTCCTGATCCCACACATTCCCCATCCAGCTCCTTCCTGATCCCACACATTCCCCATCCAGCACCCTCCTGATCCCGCACGTTCCCCATCCAGTACTTTGCTGGTCCCGCACATTCCCCATCCAGCTCCTTCCTGATCCCACACATTCCCCATCCAGCACCCTCCTGATCCAGCACATTCCCCATCCAGCACCTTGCTGATCCAGCACATTCCCCATCCAGCACCCTCCTGATGCCGCACATTCCCCATCCAGCACCCTCCTGATCCCGCACAATCCCCATCCAGCACCTTGCTGATCCTGCACATTTCCCATCCAGCTCCTTCCTCATCCCACACATTCCCCATCCAGCACCCTCCTGATCCCGCACATTCCCCATCCAGCACTCTCCTGATCCCGCACATTCCCCATCCAGCACCCTCCTGATCCCGCACATTCCCCATCCAGCACCCTCCTGATCCCGCACATTGCCCATCCAGTACCCTCCAGATCCAGCACATTCCCCATCCAGCACCCTCCTGACCCCGCACATTCCCCATCCAGCACCCTCCTGATCCCGCACATTCCCCATCCAGCACCCTCCTGATCCCGCACATTCCCCATCCAGCACTCTCCTGATCCAGCACATTCCCCATCCAGCACTTTCCTGATCCCACAGATTCCCCATCCAGCACCCTCCTGATCCCGCACATTCCCCATCCAGCACCCTCCTGATCCCGCACATTCCCCATCCAGCACCCTCCTGATCCCGCACATTCCCCATCCAGCACCCTCCTGATCCCGCACATTCCCCATCCAGCACCCTCCTGATCCCGCACATTCCCCATCCAGCACCCTCCTGATCCAGCACATTCCCCATCCAGCACTTTCCTAATCACGCACATTCCCCATCCAGCACCCTCCTGATCCAGCACGTTCCCCATCCAGCACCCTCCTGATCCAGCACATTCCCCATCCAGCACCCTCCTGATCCAGCACATTCCCCATCCAGCACTTTCCTGATCCCGCACATTCCCCATCCAGCTCCCTCCTTATCCCGCACATTCCACATCCAGCACTTTCCTGATCCAGCACATTCCTCATTCAGCACCCTCCTGATGCCGCACATTCCCCATCCAGCACCCTCCTGATCCAGCACATTCCCCATCCAGCACATTCCCCATCCAGCACCTTGCTGATCCCGCACATTCCCCATCCTGCACCCTCCTGATCTCGCACGTTCCCCATCCAGCACCTTGCTGATCCCGCACATTCCCCATCCAGCACCCCCCTGATCCCGCACATTCACAATCCAGCACCCTCCTGAACCAGCACATTCCCCATCCAGCACCCTCCTGATCCCGCACTTTCCCCATCCAGCACCCTCCTGATCCCGCACATTCCCCATCCAGCACCTTGCTGATCCCGCACAATCCCTATCCAGCACCTTGCTGATTCCGCACATTCCCAATCCAGCACTCTCCTGATCCCGTACATTCCCCATCCAGCTCTTTGCTGATCCCGCACATTCCCCATCCAGCACCCTCCTGATCACGCACATTCCCCATTCAGCAACTTGCTGATCCCGCACATTCCCCATCCAGCACCGTCCTGATCCCGCACATTCCCCATCCAGCTCCTTCCTGATCCCGCACATTCCCCTTCCAGCACCCTCCTGATCCTGCACATTCCTCATTCAGCACCCTCCTGTTCCCGCACATTCCCCATCCAGCACATTTCTGATCCCACACATTCCCCATCCAGCACCCTCTTAATCCCGCACATTCCCCATTCAGCACCCTCCTGATCCCGCACATTCCCCATCCAGCACCCTCCTGATTCCGCACATTCACCATCCAGCACCCTCCTGATCCCGCACATTCCCCATTCAGCACCCTCCTGATCCCGCACATTCCCCATTCAGCACCCTCCTGATCCCGCACATTCCCCATCCAGCATCCTCCTGATCCAGAACATTCCCCATCCAGAACACTCCTGATCCAGCACATTCCCAATCCAGCACGTTGCTGATCCAACACATTCCCCATCCAGCACCCTCCTGATCCCGAACATTCCCCATCCAGATCCCTCCTGATCCCAAACATTCCCCATCCAGCCCCCTCCTGATCCAGCACATTCCCCATCCAGCACCTTCCGGATCCTGGAGATTCCCCATCCAGCTCCTTCCTGATCCCACACATTCCCCATTCAGCTCCTTCCTGATCCCACACATTCCCCATCCAGCACCCTCCTGATCCCGCACGTTCCCCATCCAGTACTTTGCTGGTCTCGCATATTCCCCATCCAGCCCCCTCCTGATCCCGCACATTCCCCATCCAGCGCCTTCCTGATCCCACACATTCCCCATCCAGCACCCTCCTGATCCAGCACATTCCCCATCCAGCACCCTCCTGATGCCGCACATTCCCCATCCAGCACCCTCCTGATCCCGCACATTCCCCATCCAGCACCCTCCTGATGCCGCACATTCCCCATCCAGCACCCTCCTGATGCCACACATTCCCCATCCAGCACCCTCCTGATCCCGCACATTCCCCATCCAGCACCCTCCTGATCCCGCACATTCCCCATCCAGCACCCTCCTGATCCCGCACATTCCCCATCCAGCACCCTCCTGATCCCGCACATTCCCCATCCAGCACCCTCCTGATGCCACACATTCCCCATCCAGCACCCTCCTGATCCCGCACATTCCCCATCCAGCACCCTCCTGATCCCGCACATTCCCCATCCAGCACCCTCCTGATCCCGCACATTCCCCATCCAGCACCCTCCTGATCCCGCACTTTCCCCATCCAGCACCCTCCTGATCCTGAACATTTCCCATCCAGCACCCTCCTGATCCCGCACATTCCCCATGCAGCACCCTCCTGATCCCGCACATTCCCGATCCAGCACCCTCTTGATCCCGCACATTCCCCATCCAGCACCCTCCTGATCCAGCACATTCCCCATCCAGCACCCTCCTGATCCAGCACATTCCCCATCCAGCACTTTCCTGATCCCGCACATTTCCCATCCAGCTCCTTCCTGGTCCCACACATTCCCCATCCAGCACCCTCCTCATCCCGCACATTCCCCATCCTGCACCCTCCTGATCCAGCACATTCCACATCCAGCACCCTCCTGATCCCGCACATTCCCCATCCAACACTTTGTCGATCACGCACATTCCCCATCCAGCACCCTCCTCACCCCGAACATTCCCCATCCAGCACCCTCCTGATCCCGCACATTCCCTATCTAGCACCCTCCTGATGCCACACATTCCCCATCCAGCACCTCGCTGATCCCTCACGTTCACCATCCAGCACCTCGCTGATCCCGCACATTCCCCATCCAGCACCCTCCTGACCCCGCACAATCCCCATCCAGCAGCCTCCTGATCCCGCACATTCCCCATCCAGCACCCTCCTGATCCCGCACATTCCCCATCCAGCACCCTCTTGATCCAGCACATTCCCCATCCAGCACCCTCCTGACCCCACACAATCCCCATCCAGCAGCCTCCTGATCCCGCACATTCCCCATCCAGCACCCTCCTGACCCCGCACAATCCCCATCCAGCAGCCTCCTGATCCCGCACATTCCCCATCCAGCACCCTCCTGATCCCGCAATTTCCCCATCCAGCACCCTCCTGATCCCGCACATTCCCCATCCAGCACCCTCCTGATCCCGCACATTCCCCATCCAGCACCCTCTTGATCCAGCACATTCCCCATCCAGCACCTTGCTGATCCCGCACATTCCCCATCCAGCACTCTCCTGATCCCGCACAATCCCCATCCAGAACATTGCTTATCTCTCACATTCCCCTTCCAGCACCCTCCTGATCTCGCACATATCCCATCCAGCACCCTCCTGATCCCGCACATTCCAAATCCAGCACACTCCTGATCCCGCACATTCCCCATCCTGCACCCTCCTGATCCAGCAGATTCCCCATCCAGCACCCTCCTGATCCCACACGTTCCCCATCCAGTGCTTTGCTGATCGCGCACATTCCCCATCCAGCACACTCCTGATCCCGCACGTTCCCTATCCAGCACCCTCCTGATCCAGCACATTCCCCATCCAGCACCCTCCTGATCCCGCACATTCCCCATCCAGCACCCTCCTGATGCCGCACATTCCCCATCCAGCACCCTCCTGATCCCGCATTTTTCCCATCCTGCACCCTCCTGATCCAGCACATTCCCCATCCAGCACACTCCTGATCCCGCACATTCCCTATCCAGCACCCTCCTGATCCCGCACATTCCCCATCCAGCACCCTCCTGATGCCACACATTCCCCATCCAGCACCCTCCTGATCCCACACATCCCCCATCCAGCACATTGCTGATCCTGCACTTTTCCCATCCAGCTTCTTCCTCATCCCGCACATTCCCCATCCAGCACCCTCCTGATCCCGTACATTCCCCATCCAGCACCCTCCTGATCCCGCACATTCCCCATCCAGCACCCTCCTGATCCCGCACATTCCCCATCCAGCACCCTCCTGATCCCTCACATTCCCCATCCAGCACCCTCCTGATCCCGCACAGTCCCCATCCAGCACCCTCCTGATCCCGTACATTTCCCATCCAGCACCCTCCTGATCCAGCACATTCCCCATCCAGCACCCTCCTGATCCAGCACATTTCCCATGCAGCATTTTCCTGATCCCGCACATTCCCCATCCAACACCTTGCTGATCCCGCACATTCCCCACCCAGCACCATCCTGATCCAGCACATTCCCCATCCAGCACCCTCCCGATCCCGCACATTCCCCATCCAGCCCCCTCCTGATCCAGCAAATTCCCCATCCTGCACCTTGCTGATCCCGCACATTTCCCATCCAGCTCCTTCCTGATCCCACACATTCCCCATCCAGCACCCTCCTGACACAGCACATTCCCCATCCAGCACCCTCCTCATCCCGCACATTCACCATCCTGCACCTTGCTGATCCCGCACATTCCCCATCCAGCACCCTCCTGACCCCGCACATTCCCCATCCAGCACTTTCCTAATCACGCACATTCCCCATCCAGCACCTCGCTGATCCCGCACATTCCCCATCCAGCACCTCGCTGATCCCGCACGTTCCCCATCCAGCACCCTCCTGATCCCGCACATTCCCCATCCAGCACCCTCCTGATCCAGCACATTCCCCATCCTGCACCCTCCTGATCCCGCACATTCCCCATCCAGCACCCTCCTACTGCCACAGGTTCCCCATCCAGAACCCTCCTGATCACACACATTCCCCATCCAGCACCCTCCTGATCCCGAACATTCCCCATGCAGCACCCTCCTGATCCCGCACATTCCCGATCCAGCACCTTGCTGATCCCGTACATTCCCCATCCAGCACCTTGCTGATCCAGCACATTCCTCATCCAGCACCTTGCTGATCTCGCACATTCCCCATCCAGCTCCCTTCTGATCCCGAACATTCCCCATCGAGCACCATCCTGATCCCGCACATTCCCCATCCAGCACCCTCCTGATCCCGCACATTCCCCATCCAGCACCTTGCTGATCCCGCACATTCCCCATCCAGCACTCTCCTGATCCCGTACATTTCCCATCCAGCACCATCCTGATCCCGCACATTCCCCATCCAGCACCCTCCTGATCCCGCACATTCCCGATCCAGCACATTTCTGATCCCACACATTCCCCATCCAGCACCCTCCTGATCCCGAACATTCCCCATCCAGATCCCTCCTGATCCCGAACATTCCCCATCCAGCCCCCTCCTGATCCAGCACATTCCCCATCCAGCACCTTGCAGATCCCGGAGATTCCCCATCCAGCTCCTTCCTGATCCCGCACATTCCCCATCCAGCACCCTCCTGATCCCGCACGTTCCCCATCCAGTACTTTGCTGATCCCGCATATTCCCCAACCAGCTCCTTTCTGATCCCACACATTCCCCATCCAGCACCCTCCTGATCCTGCACATTCCCCATCCAGCACCCTCCTAATCGCGCACATTCCCCATCCAGCACCCTCCTGATCCCGCACGTTCCCCATCCAGTACGTTGCTGATCCCGCATATTCCCCATCCAGCTCCTTCCTGATCCCACACATTCCCCATCCAGCACCCTCCTGATCCAGCACATTCCCCATCCAGCACCTTGCTGATCCCGCACTTTCCCCATCCAGCACCCTCCTGATCCTGCACATTCCCCATCCAGCACCGTGCTGATCCCGCACATTCCCCATCCAGCACCCTCCTAATCCCGCACATTCCCCATCCAGCACCCTCCTGGTGCCGCACATTTCCCATCCAGCACCCTCCTGATCCAGCACATTCCGCATCCAGCACAGCCCTGATCCCGCACATTCCCTATCCAGCAACCTCCTGTTCCCGCACATTCCCCATCCAGCACCCTCCTGATCCCGCACATTCCCCATCCAGCACCCTCCTGATCCCGCACATTCCCCATCCAGCACCCTCCTGATCCCGCACATACCCCATCCAGAACCCTCCTGATCCAGCACATTCCCCATCCAGCACCTTCCTGATGCAGCACATTCCCCATCCAGCTCCCTCCTGATGCCGCACATTCCCGATCCAGCACCCTCCTGATCCAGCACATTCCCCATCCAGCACTTTCCTGATCCCGCACATTCCCCATCCAGTACCCTCCTGATCCAGCACATTCCCCATCCAGCACTTTCCTGATCCCGCACATTCCCCATCCAGTACCCTCCTGATCCCGCACATTCCACATCCAGCACCCTCCTGATCCAGCACGTTCCCCATCCAGCACTTTCCTGATTCCGCACATTCCCCATCCAGCACCTTGCTGATCCCGCTCAATCCCCATCCAGCACCCTCCTGATCCAGCACATTCCCCATCCAGCACCTTGCTGATCCCGCACATTCCCCATCCAGAACTCTCCTGATCCAGCCCATTCCCCATCCAGCACCCTCCTGATCCCGCACATTCCCCATCCAGCACCCTCCTGATCCCGCACATTCCCCATCCAGCACCTTGCTGATCCAGCACATTCCCCATCCAGCACCCTCCTGATCACGCAAATTCCCCATCCAGCACCCTCCTGATCCCGCACATTCCCCATCCAGCTCCTTCCTGATCCATCACATTCCCCATCCAGTACTTTGCTGGTCCCGCATATTCCCCATCCAGCCCCCTCCTGATCCCGCACATTCCCCATCCAGCTCCTTCCTGATCCCGCACATTCCCCATCCAGCTCCTTCCTGATCCCACACATTCCCCATCCAGCACCCTCCTGATCCAGCACATTCCCCATCCAGCACCCTCCTGATCCCGCACATTCCCCATCCAGCACCCTCCTGATCCCGTACATTCCCCACCCAGCACCCTCCTGATCCCGCACATTCCCCATCCAGCACCTTGCTGATCCAGCACATTCCCCATCCAGCACACTCCTGATCCCGCACATTCCCTATCCAGCACCTTCCTGATCCCGCACATTCCCCATCCAGCACCCTCCTGATGCCACACATTCCCCATCCAGCACCCTCCTGATCCCGCACATTCCCCATCCAGCAATTTCCTGATCCAGCACATTCCTCATTCAGCACCCTCCTGATGCCGCACTTTCCCCATCCAGCACCCTCCTGATCCAGCACGTTCCCCATCCAGCACTTTCCTGAATCCGCACATTCCCCATCCAGCACCTTGCTGATCCAGCACATTCCCCATCCAGCACACTCCTGATCCCGCACATTCCCCATCCAGCACTCTCCTGATCCCGCACATTCCCCACCCATCACCCTCCTGATCCCGCACATTCCCCATCCAGCACTTTGCTGATCCAGCACATTCCCCATCCAGCACCCTACTGATGCCACACATTCCCCATCCAGCACCCTCCTGATCCCGCACATTCCCTATCCAGCACCTTCCTGATCCCGCACATTCCCCATCCAGCACCCTCCTGATGCCACACATTCCCCATCCTGCACCCTCCTGATCCCGCACATTCCCCATCCAGCACCCTCCTGATCCCGCACATTCCCCATCCAGCACCCTCCTGATCCCACACATTCCCCATCCAGCACCCTCCTGATCCCGCACATTCCCCATCCAGCACCCTCCTGATCCCGCACATTCCCCATCCAGCACCTTGCGGATCCTGGAGATTCCCCATCCAGCTCCTTCCTGATCCCGCACGTTCCCCATCCATTACTTTGCTGGTCCCTCATATTCCCCATCCAGCTCCTTCCTGATCCCACACATTCCCCATCCAGCACCCTCCTGATCCCGCACATTCCCCATCCAGCACCCTACTGATCCCACACGTTCTCCATCCAGTGCTTTGCTGATCCCGCACATTCCCCATCCAGCACCCTCCTGATGCCGCACATTCCCCATCCAGCACCATCCTGATCCCGCACATTCCCCATCCAGCACCCTCCTGATCCCGCACATTCCCCATCCAGCACCTTGCTGATCCCGCACATTCCCCATCCAGCACTCTCCTGATCCCGTACATTTCCCATCCAGCACCATCCTGATCCCGCACATTCCCCATCCAGCACCCTCCTGATCCCGCACATTCCCGATCCAGCACATTTCTGATCCCACACATTCCCCATCCAGCACCCTCCTGATCCCGAACATTCCCCATCCAGATCCCTCCTGATCCCGAACATTCCCCATCCAGCCCCCTCCTGATCCAGCACATTCCCCATCCAGCACCTTGCAGATCCCGGAGATTCCCCATCCAGCTCCTTCCTGATCCCGCACATTCCCCATCCAGCACCCTCCTGATCCCGCACGTTCCCCATCCAGTACTTTGCTGATCCCGCATATTCCCCAACCAGCTCCTTTCTGATCCCACACATTCCCCATCCAGCACCCTCCTGATCCTGCACATTCCCCATCCAGCACCCTCCTAATCGCGCACATTCCCCATCCAGCACCCTCCTGATCCCGCACGTTCCCCATCCAGTACGTTGCTGATCCCGCATATTCCCCATCCAGCTCCTTCCTGATCCCACACATTCCCCATCCAGCACCCTCCTGATCCAGCACATTCCCCATCCAGCACCTTGCTGATCCCGCACTTTCCCCATCCAGCACCCTCCTGATCCTGCACATTCCCCATCCAGCACCGTGCTGATCCCGCACATTCCCCATCCAGCACCCTCCTAATCCCGCACATTCCCCATCCAGCACCCTCCTGGTGCCGCACATTTCCCATCCAGCACCCTCCTGATCCAGCACATTCCGCATCCAGCACAGCCCTGATCCCGCACATTCCCTATCCAGCAACCTCCTGTTCCCGCACATTCCCCATCCAGCACCCTCCTGATCCCGCACATTCCCCATCCAGCACCCTCCTGATCCCGCACATTCCCCATCCAGCACCCTCCTGATCCCGCACATACCCCATCCAGAACCCTCCTGATCCAGCACATTCCCCATCCAGCACCTTCCTGATGCAGCACATTCCCCATCCAGCTCCCTCCTGATGCCGCACATTCCCGATCCAGCACCCTCCTGATCCAGCACATTCCCCATCCAGCACTTTCCTGATCCCGCACATTCCCCATCCAGTACCCTCCTGATCCAGCACATTCCCCATCCAGCACTTTCCTGATCCCGCACATTCCCCATCCAGTACCCTCCTGATCCCGCACATTCCACATCCAGCACCCTCCTGATCCAGCACGTTCCCCATCCAGCACTTTCCTGATTCCGCACATTCCCCATCCAGCACCTTGCTGATCCCGCTCAATCCCCATCCAGCACCCTCCTGATCCAGCACATTCCCCATCCAGCACCTTGCTGATCCCGCACATTCCCCATCCAGAACTCTCCTGATCCAGCCCATTCCCCATCCAGCACCCTCCTGATCCCGCACATTCCCCATCCAGCACCCTCCTGATCCCGCACATTCCCCATCCAGCACCTTGCTGATCCAGCACATTCCCCATCCAGCACCCTCCTGATCACGCAAATTCCCCATCCAGCACCCTCCTGATCCCGCACATTCCCCATCCAGCTCCTTCCTGATCCATCACATTCCCCATCCAGTACTTTGCTGGTCCCGCATATTCCCCATCCAGCCCCCTCCTGATCCCGCACATTCCCCATCCAGCTCCTTCCTGATCCCGCACATTCCCCATCCAGCTCCTTCCTGATCCCACACATTCCCCATCCAGCACCCTCCTGATCCAGCACATTCCCCATCCAGCACCCTCCTGATCCCGCACATTCCCCATCCAGCACCCTCCTGATCCCGTACATTCCCCACCCAGCACCCTCCTGATCCCGCACATTCCCCATCCAGCACCTTGCTGATCCAGCACATTCCCCATCCAGCACACTCCTGATCCCGCACATTCCCTATCCAGCACCTTCCTGATCCCGCACATTCCCCATCCAGCACCCTCCTGATGCCACACATTCCCCATCCAGCACCCTCCTGATCCCGCACATTCCCCATCCAGCAATTTCCTGATCCAGCACATTCCTCATTCAGCACCCTCCTGATGCCGCACTTTCCCCATCCAGCACCCTCCTGATCCAGCACGTTCCCCATCCAGCACTTTCCTGAATCCGCACATTCCCCATCCAGCACCTTGCTGATCCAGCACATTCCCCATCCAGCACACTCCTGATCCCGCACATTCCCCATCCAGCACTCTCCTGATCCCGCACATTCCCCACCCATCACCCTCCTGATCCCGCACATTCCCCATCCAGCACTTTGCTGATCCAGCACATTCCCCATCCAGCACCCTACTGATGCCACACATTCCCCATCCAGCACCCTCCTGATCCCGCACATTCCCTATCCAGCACCTTCCTGATCCCGCACATTCCCCATCCAGCACCCTCCTGATGCCACACATTCCCCATCCTGCACCCTCCTGATCCCGCACATTCCCCATCCAGCACCCTCCTGATCCCGCACATTCCCCATCCAGCACCCTCCTGATCCCACACATTCCCCATCCAGCACCCTCCTGATCCCGCACATTCCCCATCCAGCACCCTCCTGATCCCGCACATTCCCCATCCAGCACCTTGCGGATCCTGGAGATTCCCCATCCAGCTCCTTCCTGATCCCGCACGTTCCCCATCCATTACTTTGCTGGTCCCTCATATTCCCCATCCAGCTCCTTCCTGATCCCACACATTCCCCATCCAGCACCCTCCTGATCCCGCACATTCCCCATCCAGCACCCTACTGATCCCACACGTTCTCCATCCAGTGCTTTGCTGATCCCGCACATTCCCCATCCAGCACCCTCCTGATGCCGCAACTTCCCCATCCAGCACCCTCCTGATCCCACACATTCCCCATCCAGCACCCTCCTGACACAGCACATTCCCCATCCAGCACCCTCCTGAACCCGCACATTCCCCATCCAGCACCCTCCTGATCCAGCACATTCCCCATCCAGCACACTCCTGATCCCGCACATTCCCTTTCCAGCACCCTCCTGATCCCGCACATTCCCTTTCCAGCACCCTCCTGATCCAGCACATTCCCCATCCAGCATCCTCCTGATGCCACACATTCCCCATCCAGCACCCTCCTGATCCCGCACATTCCCCATCCAGCACCCTCCTGATCCCGCACATTCCCCATCCAGCACCTTCCTCATCCCGCACATTCCCCATCCAGCACCCTCCTGATCCCGCACATGGCCCATCCAGCACACTCCTGATCCCGCACATTCCCTATCCAGCACCCTCCTGATCCCGCACATTCCCCATCCAGCAGCCTCCTGATGCCACACATTCCCCATCCAGCACCCTCCTGATCCCGCACATTCCCCATCCAGCACCCTCCTGATCCTGCACATTCCCCATCCAGCACCCTCCTGATCCCGCACATTCCCCATCCAGTACCCTCCAGATCCAGCACATTCCCCATCCAGCACCCTGCTGATCCCGCACATTCCCCATCCAGTACCCTCCAGATCCAGCACATTCCCCATCCAGCACCTTGCTGATCCCGCACATTCCCCATCCAGTACCCTCCAGATCCAGCACATTCCCCATCCAGCACCCTGCTGATCCCGCACATTCCCCATCCAGCACCCTCCTGATCCCGCACATTCCCCATCCAGCACCCTCCTGATCCCGCACATTCCCCATCCAGCACCCTCCTGAACCCGCACATTCCCCATCCAGCACCCTCCTGATCCCGCACATTCCCCATCCAGCACCCTCCTGATCCCGCACATTCCCCATCCAGCACCCTCCTGATCCCGCACATTCCCCATCCAGCACCCTCCTGATCCCGCACATTCCCCATCCAGCACCCTCCTGATCAAGCACATTCCCCATCCAGCACCCTCCTGATCCCGCACATTCACCATCCAGCACCCTCCTGATCCCACACATTCACCATTCAGCACCCTCCTGATCCCGTACATTCCCCATTCAGCACCCTCCTGATCCCGCGCATTCCCCATCCAGCATCCTCGTGATCCAGAACATTCCCCATCCAGAACCCTCCTGATCCAGCACATTCCCCATCCAGCACGTTGCTGATCCAACACATTCCCCATCCAGCAGCCTCCTGATCCCGAACATTCCCCATCCAGATCCCTCCTGATCCCAAGCATTCCCCATCCAGCCCCCTCCTGATCCAGCACATTCCCCATCCAGCACCTTGCGGATCCTGGAGATTCCCCATCCAGCTCCTTCCTGATCCCACACATTCCCCATCCAGCTCCCTCCTGATCCCGCACGTTCCCCATCCAGTACTTTGCTGGTCCCGCATATTCCCCATCCAGCACCCTCCTGATCCCGCACATTCCCCATCCAGCACCCGACTGATCCCACACGTTCCCCATCCAGTACTTTGCTGGTCCCGCATATTCCCCATCCAGCCCCCTGCTGATCCCGCGCATTCCCCATCCAGCTCCTTCCTGATCCCACACATTCCCCATCCAGCACCCTCCTGATCCAGCACATTCCCTATCCAGCACCCTCCTGATGCCGCACATTCCCCATCCAGCACCCTCCTGATCCCGTACATTCCCCATCCAGCACCCTCCTGATCCAGCACATTCCCCATCCAGCACACTCCTGGTCCCGCACATTCCCTATCCAGCACCCTCCTGATGCCACACATTCCCCATCCAGCACCCTCCTGATCCCGCACATTCCCCATCCAGCACCCTCCTGATCCCGCACATTCCCCATCCAGCACCTTGCTGATCCTGCACATTTCCCATCCAGCTCCTTCCTCATCCCGCACATTCCCCATCCAGCACCCTCCTGATCCCGCACATTCCCCATCCAGCACCCTCCTGATCCCGCACATTCCCCATCCAGCACCCTCCTGATCCCGCACATTCCCCATCCAGCACCCTCCTGTTCCCGCACATTCCCCATCCAGTACCCTCCAGATCCAGCACATTCCCCATCCAGCACCCTCCTGATCCCGCACATTCCCCATCCAGCACCCTCCTGATCCCGCACATTCCCCATCCAGCACCCTCCTGATCCCGCTCATTCCCCAACCAGCACCCTCCTGATCCAGCACATTCCCCATCCAGCACTCACCTGATCCCGCAGATTCCCCATTCAGCACCCTCCTGATCCCGCACATTCCCCATCCAGCACCCTCCTGATCCCGCACATTCCCCATCCAGCACCGTCCTGATCCCGCACATTCCCCATCCAGCACCCTTCTCATCCCGCACATTCCCCATCCAGCACCCTCCTGATCCCGCACATTCCCCATCCCGCACCCTCCTGATCCAGCACATTCCCCATCCAGCACTTTCCTGATCCCGCACATTCCCCATCCAGCACCCTCCTGATCCCGCACATTCCCCATCCCGCACCCTCCTGATCCAGCACGTTCCCCATCCAGCACCCTCCTGATCCAGCAAATTCCCCATCCAGCACTTTGCTGATCCCGCACATTTCCCATCCAGCACCCTCCTGATCCAGCACATTCCCCATCCAGCACCTTGCTGATCCCGCACATTCCCCATCCAGCACCCTCCTGATCCTGCACATTCCACATCCAGCACCCTCCTGATCCAGCAGATTCCCCAAAAAGCACCCTCCTGATCCTGCACATTCCCCATCCAGCACCCTCCTGGTCCAGCACATTCCCCATCCAGCACCTTGGTGTTCCCTCACATTCCCCATCCAGCACCTTCCTGATCCCGCACATTCCCCATCCAGCACCCTCCTGATCCCGCACATTCCCCATCCAGCACCCTCCTGATCCCGCACATTCCCCATCCAGCACCCTCCTGATCCCGCACATTCCCCATCCAGCACCCTCCTGATCCCGCACATTCCCCATCCAGCACCCTCCTGATCCCGCACATTCCCCATCCAGCACCTTGCTGTTGCTGCACATTTCCCATCCAGCACCCTCCTGATCCCGCACATTCCCCATCCAGCACACTCCTGATCCAGCAGATTCCCCATCCAGCACCTTGCTGATCCCGCACATTCCACATCCTGCACCCTCCTGATCCAGCACATTCCCCATCCTGCACCCTCCTGATCCAGCAGATTCCCCATCCAGCACCTTGCTGATCCCGCACATTCCACATCCAGCACCCTCCTGATCCCGCACATTCCCCATCCAGCACTTTGCTGATCACGCGCATTCCCCATCCAGCACCCTCCTGATCCAGCACATTCCCCATCCAGCACCCTCCTGATCCCGCACATTCCCCATCCAGCACCCTCCTGATCCCGCACATTCCCCATCCAGCACCCTCCTGATCCCGCTCATTCCCCATCCAGCACCCTCCTGATCCAGCACATTCCCCATCCAGCACTCACCTGATCCCGCAGATTCCCCATCCAGCACCCTCCTGATCCCGCACATTCCCCATCCAGCACCGTCCTGATCCCGCACATTCCCCATCCAGCAGCTTGCTGATCCCGCATATTCCCCATCCAGCACATTTCTGATCCCACACTTTCCCCATTCAGCACTCTCGTAATCCAGCACATTCCCCATCCAGCACCCTCCTGATCCTGCACATTCCCCATCCAGCACCCTCCTGATCCAGCACATTCCACATCCAGCACCCTCCTGATCCAGCAGATTCCCCAAAAAGCACCCTCCTGATCCTGCACATTCCCCATCCAGCACCCTCCTGATCCAGCACATTCCACATCCAGCACCCTCCTGATCCAGCAGATTCCCCAAAAAGCACCCTCCTGATCCAGCACATTCCCCATCCAGCACCTTGGTGTTCCCTCACATTCCCCATCCAGCACCATCCAGCACTGTCAATTCAATGATAATCTATGATTAATCTAGGACAAAGGTTCGGCACAACATCGTGGGCCGAAGGGCCTGTTCTGTGCTGTATTTTCTATGTTCTATGTTCTATGTTCTATTCCCCATCCAGCACCCTCCTCATCCCGCACATTCCCCATCCAGCACCCTCCTGATCCCGCACATTCCCCATCCCGCACCCTCCTGATCCAGCACATTCCCCATCCAGCACTTTCCTGATCCCGCACATTCCCCATCCAGCACCCTCCTGATCCCGCACATTCCCCATCCCGCACCCTCCTGATCCAGCACGTTCCCCATCCAGCACCCTCCTGATCCAGCAAATTCCCCATCCAGCACTTTCCTGATCCCGCAGATTTCCCATCCAGCACCCTCCTGATCCAGCACATTCCCCATCCAGCACCTTGCTGATCCCGCATATTCCCCATCCAGCACATTTCTGATCCCACACTTTCCCCATTCAGCACCCTCGTAATCCAGCACATTCACCATCCAGCACCCTCCTGATCCAGCACATTCCACATCCAGCACCCTCCTGATCCATCAGATTCCCCAAAAAGCACCCTCCAGATCCTGCACATTCCCCATCCAGCACCCTCCTGATCCAGCACATTCCCCATCCAGCACCTTGGTGTTCCCTCACATTCCCCATCCAGCACCTTCCTGATCCCGCACATACCCCATCCAGCACCCTCCTGATCCCGCACATTCCCCATCCAGCACCCTCCTGATCCCGCACATTCCCCATCCAGCACCCTCCTGATCCCGCACATTCCCCATCCAGCACCCTCCTGATCCCGCACATTCCCCATCCAGCACCCTCCTGATCCCGCACATTCCCCATCCAGCACCTTGCTGTTGCTGCACATTTCCCATCCAGCACCCTCCTGATCCCGCACATTCCCCATCCAGCACACTCCTGATCCAGCAGATTCCCCATCCAGCACCCTCCTGATCCAGCACATTCCCCATCCTGCACCCTCCTGGTCCAGCAGATTCCCCATCCAGCACCTTGCTGATCCCGCACATTCCCCATCCAGCACACTCCTGATCCAGCACATTCCACATCCTGCACCCTCCTGATCCAGCACATTCCCCATCCTGCACCCTCCTGATCCAGCAGATTCCCCATCCAGCACCTTGCTGATCCCGCACATTCCACATCCAGCACCCTCCTGATCCCGCACATTCCCCATCCAGCACTTTGCTGATCACGCACATTCCCCATCCAGCACCCTCCTGATCCAGCACATTCCCCATCCAGCACCCTCCTGATCCCGCACATTCCCCATCCAGCACCCTCCTGATCCAGCACATTCCCCATCCTGCACCCTCCTGATCCAGCAGATTCCCCATCCAGCACCTTGCTGATCCCGCACATTCCACATCCAGCACCCTCCTGATCACGCACATTCCCCATCCAGCACCCTCCTGATCCCGCACATTCCCCATCCAGCTCCTTCCTGATCCATCACATTCCCCATCCAGTACTTTGCTGGTCCCGCATATTCCCCATCCAGCCCCCTCCTGATCCCGCACATTCCCCATCCAGCTCCTTCCTGATCCCGCACATTCCCCATCCAGCTCCTTCCTGATCCCACGCATTCCCCATCCAGCACCCTCCTGATCCAGCACATTCCACATCCAGCACCCTCCTGATCCCGCACATTCCCCATCCAGCACCCTCCTGATCCCGTACATTCCCCACCCAGCACCCTCCTGATCCCGCACATTCCCCATCCAGCACCTTGCTGATCCAGCACATTCCCCATCCAGCACACTCCTGATCCCGCACATTCCCTATCCAGCACCTTCCTGATCCCGCACATTCCCCATCCAGCACCCTCCTGATGCCACACATTCCCCATCCAGCACCCTCCTGATCCCGCACATTCCCCATCCAGCAATTTCCTGATCCAGCACATTCCTCATTCAGCACCCTCCTGATGCCGCACTTTCCCCATCCAGCACCCTCCTGATCCAGCACGTTCCCCATCCAGCACTTTCCTGAATCCGCACATTCCCCATCCAGCACCTTGCTGATCCAGCACATTCCCCATCCAGCACACTCCTGATCCCGCACATTCCCCATCCAGCACTCTCCTGATCCCGCACATTCCCCACCCATCACCCTCCTGATCCCGCACATTCCCCATCCAGCACTTTGCTGATCCAGCACATTCCCCATCCAGCACCCTCCTGATGCCACACATTCCCCATCCAGCACCCTCCTGATCCCGCACATTCCCTATCCAGCACCTTCCTGATCCCGCACATTCCCCATCCAGCACCCTCCTGATGCCACACATTCCCCATCCAGCACCCTCCTGATCCCGCACATTCCCCATCCAGCACCCTCCTGATCCCGCACATTCCCCATCCAGCACCCTCCTGATCCCACACATTCCCCATCCAGCACCCTCCTGATCCCGCACATTCCCCATCCAGCACCCTCCTGATCCCGCACATTCCCCATCCAGCACCTTGCGGATCCTGGAGATTCCCCATCCAGCTCCTTCCTGATCCCGCACGTTCCCCATCCATTACTTTGCTGGTCCCTCATATTCCCCATCCAGCTCCTTCCTGATCCCACACATTCCCCATCCAGCACCCTCCTGATCCCGCACATTCCCCATCCAGCACCCTACTGATCCCACACGTTCTCCATCCAGTGCTTTGCTGATCCCGCACATTCCCCATCCAGCACCCTCCTGATGCCGCACATTCCCCATCCAGCACCCTCCTGATCCCACACATTCCCCATCCAGCACCCTCCTGACACAGCACATTCCCCATCCAGCACCCTCCTGAACCCGCACATTCCCCATCCAGCACCCTCCTGATCCAGCACATTCCCCATCCAGCACACTCCTGATCCCGCACATTCCCTTTCCAGCACCCTCCTGATCCCGCACATTCCCTTTCCAGCACCCTCCTGATCCAGCACATTCCCCATCCAGCATCCTCCTGATGCCACACATTCCCCATCCAGCACCCTCCTGATCCTGCACATTCCCCATCCAGCACCCTCCTGATCCCGCACATTCACCATCCAGCACCTTCCTCATCCCGCACATTCCCCATCCAGCACCCTCCTGATCCCGCACATGGCCCATCCAGCACACTCCTGATCCCGCACATTCCCTATCCAGCACCCTCCTGATCCCGCACATTCCCCATCCAGCAGCCTCCTGATGCCACACATTCCCCATCCAGCACCCTCCTGATCCCGCACATTCCCCATCCAGCACCCTCCTGATCCCGCACATTCCCCATCCAGCACCCTCCTGATCCCGCACATTCCCCATCCAGTACCCTCCAGATCCAGCACATTCCCCATCCAGCACCCTGCTGATCCCGCACATTCCCCATCCAGTACCCTCCTGATCCAGCACATTCCCCATCCAGCACCTTGCGGATCCTGGAGATTCCCCATCCAGCTCCTTCCTGATCCCACACATTCCCCATCCAGCTCCCTCCTGATCCCGCACGTTCCCCATCCAGTACTTTGCTGGTCCCGCATATTCCCCATCCAGCACCCTCCTGATCCCGCACATTCCCCATCCAGCACCCGACTGATCCCACACGTTCCCCATCCAGTACTTTGCTGGTCCCGCATATTCCCCATCCAGCCCCCTGCTGATCCCGCGCATTCCCCATCCAGCTCCTTCCTGATCCCACACATTCCCCATCCAGCACCCTCCTGATCCAGCACATTCCCTATCCAGCACCCTCCTGATGCCGCACATTCCCCATCCAGCACCCTCCTGATCCCGTACATTCCCCATCCAGCACCCTCCTGATCCAGCACATTCTCCATCCAGCACACTCCTGATCCCGCACATTCCCTATCCAGCACCCTCCTGATGCCACACATTCCCCATCCAGCACCCTCCTGATCCCGCACATTCCCCATCCAGCACCCTCCTGATCCCGCACATTCCCCATCCAGCACCTTGCTGATCCTGCACATTTCCCATCCAGCTCCTTCCTCATCCCGCACATTCCCCATCCAGCACCCTCCTGATCCCGCACATTCCCCATCCAGCACCCTCCTGATCCCGCACATTCCCCATCCAGCACCCTCCTGATCCCGCACATTCCCCATCCAGCACCCTCCTGATCCCGCACATTCCCCATCCAGTACCCTCCAGATCCAGCACATTCCCCATCCAGCACCCTCCTGATCCCGCACATTCCCCATCCAGCACCCTCCTGATCCCGCACATTCCCCATCCAGCACCCTCCTGATCCCGCTCATTCCCCATCCAGCACCCTCCTGATCCAGCACATTCCCCATCCAGCACTCACCTGATCCCGCAGATTCCCCATCCAGCACCCTCCTGATCCCGCACATTCCCCATCCAGCACCCTCCTGATCCCGCACATTCCCCATCCAGCACCGTCCTGATCCCGCACATTCCCCATCCAGCACCCTTCTCATCCCGCACATTCCCCATCCAGCACCCTCCTGATCCCGCACATTCCCCATCCCACACCCTCCTGATCCCGCACATTCCCCATCCAGCACCTTGCTGTTGCTGCACATTTCCCATCCAGCACCCTCCTGATCCCGCACATTCCCCATCCAGCACACTCCTGATCCAGCAGATTCCCCATCCAGCACCTTGCTGATCCCGCACATTCCACATCCTGCACCCTCCTGATCCAGCACATTTCCCATCCTGCACCCTCCTGATCCAGCAGATTCCCCATCCAGCACCTTGCTGATCCCGCACATTCCACATCCAGCACCCTCCTGATCCCGCACATTCCCCATCCAGCACTTTGCTGATCACGCGCATTCCCCATCCAGCACCCTCCTGATCCAGCACATTCCCCATCCAGCACCCTCCTGATCCCGCACATTCCCCATCCAGCACCCTCCTGATTTCGCACATTCCCCATCCAGCACCCTCCTGATCCCGCTCATTCCCCATCCAGCACCCTCCTGATCCAGCACATTCCCCATCCAGCACTCACCTGATCCCGCAGATTCCCCATCCAGCACCCTCCTGATCCCGCACATTCCCCATCCAGCACCGTCCTGATCCCGCACATTCCCCATCCAGCACCTTGCTGATCCCGCATATTCCCCATCCAGCACATTTCTGATCCCACACTTTCCCCATTCAGCACCCTCGTAATCCAGCACATTCCCCATCCAGCACCCTCCTGATCCAGCACATTCCACATCCAGCACCCTCCTGATCCAGCAGATTCCCCAAAAAGCACCCTCCTGATCCTGCACATTCCCCATCCAGCACCCTCCTGATCCAGCACATTCCACATCCAGCACCCTCCTGATCCAGCAGATTCCCCAAAAAGCACCCTCCTGATCCTGCACATTCCCCATCCAGCACCCTCCTGATCCAGCACATTCCACATCCAGCACCCTCCTGATCCAGCAGATTCCCCAAAAAGCACCCTCCTGATCCAGCACATTCCCCATCCAGCACCTTGGTGTTCCCTCACATTCCCCATCCAGCACCTTCCAGCACTGTAAAATCAATGATAATCTATGATTAATCTAGGACAAAGGTTCGGCACAACATCGTGGGCCGAAGGGCCTGTTCTGTGCTGTATTTTCTATGTTCTATGTTCTATGTTCTATTCCCCATCCAGCACCCTCCTCATCCCGCACATTCCCCATCCAGCACCCTCCTGATCCCGCACATTCCCCATCCCGCACCCTCCTGATCCAGCACATTCCCCATCCAGCACTTTCCTGATCCCGCACATTCCCCATCCAGCACCCTCCTGATCCCGCACATTCCCCATCCCGCACCCTCCTGATCCAGCACGTTCCCCATCCAGCACCCTCCTGATCCAGCAAATTCCCCATCCAGCACTTTCCTGATCCCGCAGATTTCCCATCCAGCACCCTCCTGATCCAGCACATTCCCCATCCAGCACCTTGCTGATCCCGCATATTCCCCATCCAGCACATTTCTGATCCCACACTTTCCCCATTCAGCACCCTCGTAATCCAGCACATTCCCCATCCAGCACCCTCCTGATCCTGCACATTCACCATCCAGCACCCTCCTGATCCAGCACATTCCACATCCAGCACCCTCCTGATCCATCAGATTCCCCAAAAAGCACCCTCCTGATCCTGCACATTCCCCATCCAGCACCCTCCTGATCCAGCACATTCCCCATCCAGCACCTTGGTGTTCCCTCACATTCCCCATCCAGCACCTTCCTGATCCCGCACATACCCCATCCAGCACCCTCCTGATCCCGCACATTCCCCATCCAGCACCCTCCTGATCCCGCACATTCCCCATCCAGCACCCTCCTGATCCCGCACATTCCCCATCCAGCACCCTCCTGATCCCGCACATTCCCCATCCAGCACCCTCCTGATCCCGCACATTCCCCATCCAGCACCTTGCTGTTGCTGCACATTTCCCATCCAGCACCCTCCTGATCCCGCACATTCCCCATCCAGCACACTCCTGATCCAGCAGATTCCCCATCCAGCACCCTCCTGATCCAGCACATTCCCCATCCTGCACCCTCCTGATCCAGCAGATTCCCCATCCAGCACCTTGCTGATCCCGCACATTCCCCATCCAGCACACTCCTGATCCAGCACATTCCACATCCTGCACCCTCCTGATCCAGCACATTCCCCATCCTGCACCCTCCTGATCCAGCAGATTCCCCATCCAGCACCTTGCTGATCCCGCACATTCCACATCCAGCACCATCCTGATCCCGCACATTCCCCATCCAGCACCCTCCTGATCCCGCACATTCCCCATCCAGCACCCTCCTGATCCCGCACATTCCCCATCCAGCACCCTCCTGATCCCGCACATTCCCCATCCAGCACCTTGCTGTTGCTGCACATTTCCCATCCAGCACCCTCCTGATCCCGCACATTCCCCATCCAGCACACTCCTGATCCAGCAGATTCCCCATCCAGCACCCTCCTGATCCAGCACATTCCCCATCCTGCACCCTCCTGATCCAGCAGATTCCCCATCCAGCACCTTGCTGATCCCGCACATTCCCCATCCAGCACACTCCTGATCCAGCACATTCCACATCCAGCACCATCCTGATCCCGCACATTCCCCATCCAGCACTTTGCTGATCACGCACATTCCCCATCCAGCACCCTCCTGATCCAGCACATTCCCCATCCAGCACCCTCCTGATCCCGCACATTCCCCATCCAGCACCCTCCTGATCCAGCACATTCCCCATCCTGCACCCTCCTGATCCAGCAGATTCCCCATCCAGCACCTTGCTGATCCCGCACATTCCACATCCAGCACCCTCCTGATCACGCACATTCCCCATCCAGCACCCTCCTGATCCCGCACATTCCCCATCCAGCTCCTTCCTGATCCATCACATTCCCCATCCAGTACTTTGCTGGTCCCGCATATTCCCCATCCAGCACCCTCCTGATCCAGCACATTCCCCATCCTGCACCCTCCTGATCCAGCAGATTCCCCATCCAGCACCTTGCTGATCCCGCACATTCCACATCCAGCACCCTCCTGATCACGCACATTCCCCATCCAGCCCCCTCCTGATCCCGCACATTCCCCATCCAGCTCCTTCCTGATCCCGCACATTCCCCATCCAGCTCCTTCCTGATCCCACACATTCCCCATCCAGCACCCTCCTGATCCAGCACATTCCACATCCAGCACCCTCCTGATCCCGCACATTCCCCATCCAGCACCCTCCTGATCCCGTACATTCCCCACCCAGCACCCTCCTGATCCCGCACATTCCCCATCCAGCACCTTGCTGATCCAGCACATTCCCCATCCAGCACACTCCTGATCCCGCACATTCCCTATCCAGCACCTTCCTGATCCCGCACATTCCCCATCCAGCACCCTCCTGATGCCACACATTCCCCATCCAGCACCCTCCTGATCCCGCACATTCCCCATCCAGCAATTTCCTGATCCAGCACATTCCTCATTCAGCACCCTCCTGATGCCGCACTTTCCCCATCCTGCACCCTCCTGATCCAGCACGTTCCCCATCCAGCACTTTCCTGAATCCGCACATTCCCCATCCAGCACCTTGCTGATCCAGCACATTCCCCATCCAGCACACTCCTGATCCCGCACATTCCCCATCCAGCACTCTCCTGATCCCGCACATTCCCCACCCATCACCCTCCTGATCCCGCACATTCCCCATCCAGCACTTTGCTGATCCAGCACATTCCCCATCCAGCACCCTCCTGATGCCACACATTCCCCATCCAGCACCCTCCTGATCCCGCACATTCCCTATCCAGCACCTTCCTGATCCCGCACATTCCCCATCCAGCACCCTCCTGATGCCACACATTCCCCATCCAGCACCCTCCTGATCCCGCACATTCCCCATCCAGCACCCTCCTGATCCCGCACATTCCCCATCCAGCACCCTCCTGATCCCACACATTCCCCATCCAGCACCCTCCTGATCCCGCACATTCCCCATCCAGCACCCTCCTGATCCCGCACATTCCCCATCCAGCACCTTGCGGATCCTGGAGATTCCCCATCCAGCTCCTTCCTGATCCCGCACGTTCCCCATCCATTACTTTGCTGGTCCCTCATATTCCCCATCCAGCTCCTTCCTGATCCCACACATTCCCCATCCAGCACCCTCCTGATCCCGCACATTCCCCATCCAGCACCCTACTGATCCCACACGTTCTCCATCCAGTGCTTTGCTGATCCCGCACATTCCCCATCCAGCACCCTCCTGATGCCGCACATTCCCCATCCAGCACCCTCCTGATCCCACACATTCCCCATCCAGCACCCTCCTGACACAGCACATTCCCCATCCAGCACCCTCCTGAACCCGCACATTCCCCATCCAGCACCCTCCTGATCCAGCACATTCCCCATCCAGCACACTCCTGATCCCGCACATTCCCTTTCCAGCACCCTCCTGATCCCGCACATTCCCTTTCCAGCACCCTCCTGATCCAGCACATTCCCCATCCAGCATCCTCCTGATGCCACACATTCCCCATCCAGCACCCTCCTGATCCTGCACATTCCCCATCCAGCACCCTCCTGATCCCGCACATTCCCCATCCAGCACCTTCCTCATCCCGCACATTCCCCATCCAGCACCCTCCTGATCCCGCACATGGCCCATCCAGCACACTCCTGATCCCGCACATTCCCTATCCAGCACCCTCCTGATCCCGCACATTCCCCATCCAGCAGCCTCCTGATGCCACACATTCCCCATCCAGCACCCTCCTGATCCCGCACATTCCCCATCCAGCACCCTCCTGATCCCGCACATTCCCCATCCAGCACCCTCCTGATCCCGCACATTCCCCATCCAGTACCCTCCAGATCCAGCACATTCCCCATCCAGCACCCTGCTGATCCCGCACATTCCCCATCCAGTACCCTCCAGATCCAGCACATTCCCCATCCAGCACCTTGCTGATCCCGCACATTCCCCATCCAGTACCCTCCAGATCCAGCACATTCCCCATCCAGCACCCTCCTGATCCCGCACATTCCCCATCCAGCACCCTCCTGATCCCGCACATTCCCCATCCAGCACCCTCCTGATCCCGCACATTCCCCATCCAGCACCCTCCTGATCCCGCACATTCTCCATCCAGCACCCTCCTGATCCCGCACATTCCCCATCCAGCACCCTCCTGATCCCGCACATTCCCCATCCAGCACCCTCCTGATCCCGCACATTCCCCATCCAGCACCCTCCTGATCCCGCACATTCCCCATCCAGCACCCTCCTGATCAAGCACATTCCCCATCCAGCACCCTCCTGATCCCGCACATTCACCATCCAGCACCCTCCTGATCCCACACATTCACCATTCAGCACCCTCCTGATCCCGTACATTCCCCATTCAGCACCCTCCTGATCCCGCACATTCCCCATCCAGCATCCTCGTGATCCAGAACATTCCCCATCCAGAACCCTCCTGATCCAGCACATTCCCCATCCAGCACGTTGCTGATCCAACACATTCCCCATCCAGCAGCCTCCTGATCCCGAACATTCCCCATCCAGATCCCTCCTGATCCCAAACATTCCCCATCCAGCCCCCTCCTGATCCAGCACATTCCCCATCCAGCACCTTGCGGATCCTGGAGATTCCCCATCCAGCACCCTCCTGATCCCGCTCATTCCCCATCCAGCACCCTCCTGATCCAGCACATTCCCCATCCAGCACTCACCTGATCCCGCAGATTCCCCATCCAGCACCCTCCTGATCCCGCACATTCCCCATCCAGCACCCTCCTGATCCCGCACATTCCCCATCCAGCACCGTCCTGATCCCGCACATTCCCCATCCAGCACCCTTCTCATCCCGCACATTCCCCATCCAGCACCCTCCTGATCCCGCACATTCCCCATCCCACACCCTCCTGATCCAGCACATTCCCCATCCAGCACTTTCCTGATCCCGCACATTCCCCATCCAGCACCCTCCTGATCCCGCACATTCCCCATCCCGCACCCTCCTGATCCAGCACGTTCCCCATCCAGCACCCTCCTGATCCAGCAAATTCCCCATCCAGCACTTTGCTGATCCCGCACATTTCCCATCCAGCACCCTCCTGATCCAGCACATTCCCCATCCAGCACCTTGCTGATCCCGCATATTCCCCATCCAGCACATTTCTGATCCCACACTTTCCCCATTCAGCACCCACGTAATCCAGCACATTCCCCATCCAGCACCCTCCTGATCCTGCACATTCCACATCCAGCACCCTCCTGATCCAGCAGATTCCCCAAAAAGCACCCTCCTGATCCTGCACATTCCCCATCCAGCACCCTCCTGGTCCAGCACATTCCCCATCCAGCACCTTGGTGTTCCCTCACATTCCCCATCCAGCACCGTCCTGATCCCGCACATTCCCCATCCAGCACCCTCCTGATCCCGCACATTCCCCATCCAGCACCCTCCTGATCCCGCACATTCCCCATCCAGCACCCTCCTGATCCCGCACATTCCCCATCCAGCACCCTCCTGATCCCGCACATTCCCCATCCAGCACCCTCCTGATCCCGCACATTCCCCATCCAGCACCTTGCTGTTGCTGCACATTTCCCATCCAGCACCCTCCTGATCCCGCACATTCCCCATCCAGCACACTCCTGATCCAGCAGATTCCCCATCCAGCACCTTGCTGATCCCGCACATTCCACATCCTGCACCCTCCTGATCCAGCACATTCCCCATCCTGCACCCTCCTGATCCAGCAGATTCCCCATCCAGCACCTTGCTGATCCCGCACATTCCACATCCAGCACCCTCCTGATCCCGCACATTCCCCATCCAGCACTTTGCTGATCACGCACATTCCCCATCCAGCACCCTCCTGATCCAGCACATTCCCCATCCAGCACCCTCCTGATCCCGCACATTCCCCATCCAGCACCCTCCTGATCCCGCACATTCCCCATCCAGCACCCTCCTGATCCCGCTCATTCGCCATCCAGCACCCTCCTGATCCAGCACATTCCCCATCCAGCACTCACCTGATCCCGCAGATTCCCCATCCAGCACCCTCCTGATCCCGCACATTCCCCATCCAGCACCCTCCTGATCCCGCACATTCCCCATCCAGCACCGTCCTGATCCCGCACATTCCCCATCCAGCACCTTGCTGATCCCGCATATTCCCCATCCAGCACATTTCTGATCCCACACTTTCCCCATTCAGCACCCTCGTAATCCAGCACATTCCCCATCCAGCACCCTCCTGATCCTGCACATTCCCCATCCAGCACCCTCCTGATCCAGCACATTCCACATCCAGCACCCTCCTGATCCAGCAGATTCCCCAAAAAGCACCCTCCTGATCCAGCACATTCCCCATCCAGCACCCTCCTGATCCAGCACATTCCCCATCCAGCACCATCCAGCACTGTAAATTCAATGATAATCTATGATTAATCTAGGACAAAGGTTCGGCACAACATCGTGGGCCGAAGGGCCTGTTCTGTGCTGTATTTTCTATGTTCTATGTTCTATGTTCTATTCCCCATCCAGCACCCTCCTCATCCCGCACATTCCCCATCCAGCACCCTCCTGATCCCGCACATTCCCCATCCCGCACCCTCCTGATCCAGCACATTCCCCATCCAGCACTATCCTGATCCCGCACATTCCCCATCCAGCACCCTCCTGATCCCGCACATTCCCCATCCCGCACCCTCCTGATCCAGCACGTTCCCCATCCAGCACCCTCCTGATCCAGCAAATTCCCCATCCAGCACTTTCCTGATCCCGCAGATTTCCCATTCAGCACCCTCGTAATCCAGCACATTCCCCATCCAGCACCTTGCTGATCCTGCACATTCACCATCCAGCACCCTCCTGATCCAGCACATTCCACATCCAGCACCCTCCTGATCCATCAGATTCCCCAAAAAGCACCCTCCTGATCCTGCACATTCCCCATCCAGCACCCTCCTGATCCAGCACATTCCCCATCCAGCACCTTGGTGTTCCCTCACATTCCCCATCCAGCACCTTCCTGATCCCGCACATACCCCATCCAGCACCCTCCTGATCCCGCACATTCCCCATCCAGCACCCTCCTGATCCCGCACATTCCCCATCCAGCACCCTCCTGATCCCGCACATTCCCCATCCAGCACCCTCCTGATCCCGCACATTCCCCATCCAGCACCCTCCTGATCCCGCACATTCTCCATCCAGCACCTTGCTGTTGCTGCACATTTCCCATCCAGCACCCTCCTGATCCCGCACATTCCCCATCCAGCACACTCCTGATCCAGCAGATTCCCCATCCAGCACCCTCCTGATCCAGCACATTCCCCATCCTGCACCCTCCTGATCCAGCAGATTCCCCATCCAGCACCTTGCTGATCCCGCACATTCCCCATCCAGCACACTCCTGATCCAGCACATTCCACATCCTGCACCCTCCTGATCCAGCACATTCCCCATCCTGCACCCTCCTGATCCAGCAGATTCCCCATCCAGCACCTTGCTGATCCCGCACATTCCACATCCAGCACCCTCCTGATCCCGCACATTCCCCATCAAGCACTTTGCTGATCACGCACATTCCCCATCCAGCACCCTCCTGATCCAGCACATTCCCCATCCAGCACCCTCCTGATCCCGCACATTCCCCATCCAGCACCCTCCTGATCCAGCACATTCCCCATCCTGCACCCTCCTGATCCAGCAGATTCCCCATCCAGCACCTTGCTGATCCCGCACATTCCACATCCAGCACCCCCCTGATCACGCACATTCCCCATCCAGCACTTTGCTGATCACGCACATTCCCCATCCAGCACCCTCCTGATGCCGCACATTCCCCATCCAGCATCCTCCTGATGCCATACATTCCCCATCCTGCACCTCCCTGATCCCGCACATTCCCCATCCAGCACCTCGCTGATCCCGCACATTCCCCATCCAGCACATTTCTGATCCCGCACATTCCCCATCCAGCACCCTCCTGATCCCGCACATTCCCCATCCAGCACCCTCCTGATCCCGCACAATCCCCATCCAGAACCTTGCTGATCCCTCACATTCCCCTTCCAGCAACCTCCTGATCCAGCACAATCCCCATCCAGAACCTTGCTGATCCCGCACATTCCCCATCCAGCACCCTCCTGATCCAGCACATTCCCCATCCAGCACACTCCTGATCCAGCACATTCCCCATCCAGCACCCTCCTGATCCCGCACATTCCCCATCCCGCACCCTCCTGATCCAGCACGTTCCCCATCCAGCACCCTCCTGATCCAGCAAATTCCCCATCCAGCACTTTCCTGATCCCGCAGATTTCCCATCCAGCACCCTCCTGATCCAGCACATTCCCCATCCAGCACCTTGCTGATCCCGCATATTCCCCATCCAGCACATTTCTGATCCCACACTTTCCCCATTCAGCACCCACGTAATCCAGCACATTCCCCATCCAGCACCCTCCTGATCCTGCACATTCCCCATCCAGCACCCTCCTGATCCAGCACATTCCACATCCAGCACCCTCCTGATCCAGCAGATTCCCCAAAAAGCACCCTCCTGATCCTGCACATTCCCCATCCAGCACCTTGGTGTTCCCTCACATTCCCCATCCAGCGCCTTCCTGATCCCGCACATTCCCCATCCAGCACCCTCCTGATCCCGCACATTCCCCATCCAGCACCCTCCTGATCCCGCACATTCCCCATCCAGCACTCTCCTGATCCAGCACATTCCCCATCCAGCACCCTCCTGATCCCGCACATTCCCCATCCAGCACCCTCCTCATCCCGCACATTCCCCATCCAGCACCCTCCTGATCCAGCACATTCCCCATCCAGCACCCTCCTGATCCCGCACATTCCCCATCCAGCACCCTCCTGATCCCGCACATTCCCCATCCAGCACCCTCCTGATCCCGCACATTCCCCATCCAGCACCTTGCTGTTGCTGCACATTTCCCATCCAGCACCCTCCTGATCCCGCACATTCCCCATCCAGCACACTCCTGATCCAGCAGATTCCCCATCCAGCACCTTGCTGATCCCGCACATTCCACATCCTGCACCCTCCTGATCCAGCACATTCCCCATCCTGCACCCTCCTGATCCAGCAGATTCCCCATCCAGCACCTTGCTGATCCCGCACATTCCACATCCAGCACCCTCCTGATCCCGCACATTCCCCATCCAGCACTTTGCTGATCCCGCACATTCCACATCCAGCACCCTCCTGATCCAGCTCATTCCCCATCCAGCACCCTCCTGATCCCGCACATTCCCCATCCAGCACCCTCCTGATCCCGCACTTTCCCCATCCAGCACCCTCCTGATCCCGCTCATTCCCCATCCAGCACCCTCCTGATCCAGCACATTCCCCATCCAGCACTCACCTGATCCCGCAGATTCCCCATCCAGCACCCTCCTGATCCCGCACATTCCCCATCCAGCACCGTCCTGATCCCGCACATTCCCCATCCAGCACCTTGCTGATCCCGCATATTCCCCATCCAGCACATTTCTGATCCCACACTTTCCCCATTCAGCACCCTCGTAATCCAGCACATTCCCCATCCAGCACCCTCCTGATCCAGCAGATTCCCCAAAAAGCACCCTCCTGATCCTGCACATTCCCCATCCAGCACCCTCCTGATCCAGCACACTCCTGATCCAGCACATTCCCCATCCAGCACCTTGGTGTTCCCTCACATTCCCCATCCAGCACCATCCAGCACTGTAAATTCAATGATAATCTATGATTAATCTAGGACAAAGGTTCGGCACAACATCGTGGGCCGAAGGGCCTGTTCTGTGCTGTATTTTCTATGTTCTATGTTCTATGTTCTATTCCCCATCCAGCACCCTCCTCATCCCGCACATTCCCCATCCAGCACCCTCCTGATCCCGCACATTCCCCATCCCGCACCCTCCTGATCCAGCACATTCCCCATCCAGCACTTTCCTGATCCCGCACATTCCCCATCGAGCACCCTCCTGATCCCGCACATTCCCCATCCCGCACCCTCCTGATCCAGCACGTTCCCCATCCAGCACCCTCCTGATCCAGCAAATTCCCCATCCAGCACTTTCCTGATCCCGCACATTTCCCATCCAGCACCCTCCTGATCCAGCAAATTCCCCATCCAGCACTTTGCTGATCCCGCACATTTCCCATCCAGCACATTTCTGATCCCACACTTTCCCCATTCAGCACCCTCGTAATCCAGCACATTCCCCATCCAGCACCCTCCTGATCCTGCACATTCCCCATCCAGCACCCTCCTGATCCAGCACATTCCACATCCAGCACCCTCCTGATCCTGCACATTCCCCATCCAGCACCCTCCTGATCCCGCACATTCCCCATCCAGCACCCTCCTGATCCCGCACATTCCCCATCCAGCACCCTCCTGATCCCGCACATTCCCCATCCAGCACCCTCCTGATCCCGCACATTCCCCATCCAGCACCCTCCTGATCCCGCACATTCCCCATCCAGCACCTTGCTGTTGCTGCACATTTCCCATCCAGCACCCTCCTGATCCCGCACATTCCCCATCCAGCACACTCCTGATCCAGCAGATTCCCCATCCAGCACCTTGCTGATCCCGCACATTCCACATCCTGCACCCTCCTGATCCAGCACATTCCCCATCCTGCACCCTCCTGATCCAGCAGATTCCCCATCCAGCACCTTGCTGATCCCGCACATTCCACATCCAGCACCCTCCTGATCCCGCACATTCCCCATCCAGCACTTTGCTGATCACGCACATTCCCCATCCAGCACCCTCCTGATCCAGCACATTCCCCATCCAGCACCCTCCTGATCCCGCACATTCCCCATCCAGCACCCTCCTGATCCAGCACATTCCCCATCCTGCACCCTCCTGATCCAGCAGATTCCCCATCCAGCACCCTCCTGATCCAGCACATTCCCCATCCTGCACCCTCCTGATCCCGCACATTCCCCATCCAGCACTTTGCTGATCACGCACATTCCCCATCCAGCACTTTGCTGATCACGCACATTCCCCATCCAGCACCCTCCTGATGCCGCACATTCCCCATCCAGCATCCTCCTGATGCCGCACATTCCCCATCCAGCATCCTCCTGATGCCACACATTCCCCATCCTGCACCTCCCTGATCCCGCACATTCCCCATCCAGCACTTTGCTGATGCCGCACATTCCCCATCCAGCACTTTGCTGATCACGCACATTCCCCATCCAGCATCCTCCTGATGCCACACATTCCCCATCCTGCACCTCCCTGATCCCGCACATTCCCCATCCAGCACTTTGCTGATCACGCACATTCCCCATCCAGCACCCTCCTGATCCAGCACATTCCCCATCCTGCACCCTCCTGATCCAGCAGATTCCCCATCCAGCACCCTCCTGATCCCGCACATTCCCCATCCAGCACTTTGCTGATCACGCACATTCCCCATCCAGCACCCTCCTGATCCAGCACATTCCCCATCCTGCACCCTCCTGATCCAGCAGATTCCCCATCCAGCACCCTCCTGATCACGCACATTCCCCATTCAGCACTTTGCTGATGCCGCACATTCCCCATCCAGCACTTTGCTGATCACGCACATTCCCCATCCAGCACCCTCCTGATGCCGCACATTCCCCATCCAGCATCCTCCTGATGCCGCACATTCCCCATCCAGCATCCTCCTGATGCCACACATTCCCCATCCTGCACCTCCCTTATCCCGCACATTCCCCATCCAGCACCTCGCTGATCCCGCACATTCCCCATCCAGCACCTTTCTGATCCCGCACATTCCCCATCCAGCACCCTCCTGATCCCGCACATTCCCCATCCAGCACCCTCCTAATCCCGCACAATCCCCATCCAGAACCTTGCTGATCCCGCACATTCCCCATCCAGCACCCTCCTGATCCCGCACATTCCCCATCCAGCACCCTCCTGATCCCGCACAATCCCCATCCAGAACCTTGCTGATCCCTCACATTCCCCTTCCAGCAACCTCCTGATCCAGCACATTCTCCATCCAGCACCCTCCTGATCCCGCACATTCCCCATCCAGCACCCTCCTAATCCCGCACAATCCCCATCCAGAACCTTGCTGATCCCGCACATTCCCCATCCAGCACCCTCCTGATCCCGCACATTCCCCATCCAGCACCCTCCTGATCCCGCACAATCCCCATCCAGAACCTTGCTGATCCCTCACATTCCCCTTCCAGCAACCTCCTGATCCAGCACAATCCCCATCCAGAACCTTGCTGATCCCGCACATTCCCCATCCAGCACCCTCCTGATCCAGCACATTCCCCATCCAGCACACTCCTGATCCAGCACATTCCCCATCCAGCACCCTCCTGATCCCTCACATTCCCCATCCAGCACCCTCCTGATCCCGCACATTCCCCATCCCGCACCCTCCTGATCCAGCACATTCCCCATCCAGCACTTTCCTGATCCCGCACATTCCCCATCCAGCACCCTCCTGATCCCGCACATTCCCCATCCCGCACCCTCCTGATCCAGCACGTTCCCCATCCAGCAGCCTCCTGATCCAGCAAATTCCCCATCCAGCACTTTCCTGATCCAGCAAATTCCCCATCCAGCACTTTGCTGATCCCGCACATTTCCCATCCAGCACCCTCCTGATCCCGCACATTTCCCATCCAGCACCCTCCTGATCCCGCATATTCCCCATCCAGCACATTTCTGATCCCACACTTTCCCCATTCAGCACATTTCTGATCCCACACTTTCCCCATTCAGCACCCTCGTAATCCAGCACATTCCCCATCCAGCACCCTCCTGATCCAGCACATTCCCCATCCAGCACCCTCCTGATCCAGCACATTCCCCATCCAGCACCCTCCTGATCCAGCACATTCCCCATCCAGCACCCTCCTGATCCAGCACATTCCCCATCCAGCACCCTCCTGATCCTGCACATTCCCCATCCAGCACCCTCCTGATCCCGCACATTCCCCATCCAGCACCTTCCTGATCCCGCACATTCCCCATCCAGCACCCTCCTGATCCCGCACATTCCCCATCCAGCACCCTCCTGATCCCGCACATTCCCCATCCAGCACCCTCCTGATCCCGCACATTCCCCATCCAGCACCCTCCTGATCCCGCACATTCCCCATCCAGCACCCTCCTGATCCCGCACATTCCCCATCCAGCACCCTCCTGATCCCGCACATTCCCCATCCAGCACCTTGCTGTTGCTGCACATTTCCCATCCAGCACCCTCCTGATCCCGCACATTCCCCATCCAGCACACTCCTGATCCAGCAGATTCCCCATCCAGCACCTTGCTATTCCCGCACATTCCACATCCTGCACCCTCCTGATCCAGCACATTCCCCATCCTGCACCCTCCTGATCCAGCAGATTCCCCATCCAGCACCTTGCTGATCCCGCACATTCCACATCCAGCACCCTCCTGATCCAGCACATTCCCCATCCTGCACCCTCCTGATCCAGCAGATTCCCCATCCAGCACCTTGCTGATCCCGCACATTCCACATCCTGCACCCTCCTGATCCAGCATATTCCCCATCCAGCACCTTGCTGATCCCGCACATTCCCCATCCTGCACCCTCCTGATCCCGCACATTCCCCATCCAGCACTTTGCTGATCACGCACATTCCCCATCCAGCACCCTCCTGATCCAGCACATTCCCCATCCAGCACCCTCCTGATCCCGCACATTCCCCATCCAGCACCCTCCTGATCCCGCACATTCCCCATTCAGCACCTTGCTGATCCTGCACATTTCCCATCCAGCTCCTTCCTCATCCCGCACATTCCCCATCCAGCACCCTCCTGATCCAGCACATTCCCTATCCAGCACCCTCCTGATGCCGCACATTCCCCATCCAGCACCCTCCTGATCCCGTACATTCCCCATCCAGCACCCTCCTGATCCAGCACATTCCCCATCCAGCACACTCCTGATACCACACATTCCCTATCCAGCACCCTCCTGATGCCACACATTCCCCATCCAGCACCCTCCTGATCCCGCACATTCCCCATCCAGCTCCCTCCTGATCCCGCACATTCCCCATCCAGCACCCTCCTGATCCCGCACATTCCCCATCCAGCACCCTCCTGATCCCGCACATTCCCCATCCAGTACCCTCCAGATCCAGCACATTCCCCATCCAGCACCCTCCTGATCCCGCACATTCCCCATCCAGCACCCTCCTGATCCCGCACATTCCCCATCCAGCACCCTCCTGATCCCGCTCATTCCCCATCCAGCACCCTCCTGATCCAGCACATTCCCCATCCAGCACTCACCTGATCCCGCAGATTCCCCATCCAGCACCCTCCTGATCCCGCACATTCCCCATCCAGCACCCTCCTGATCCCGCACATTCCCCATCCAGCACCGTCCTGATCCCGCACATTCCCCATCCAGCACCCTCCTCATCCCGCACATTCCCCATCCAGCACCCTCCTGATCCCGCACATTCCCCATCCCGCACCCTCCTGATCCAGCACATTCCCCATCCAGCACTTTCCTGATCCCGCACATTCCCCATCCAGCACCCTCCTGATCCCGCACATTCCCCATCCAGCACCCTCCTGATCCAGCACGTTCCCCATCCAGCACCCTCCTGATCCAGCAAATTCCCCATCCAGCACTTTCCTGATCCCGCAGATTTCCCATCCAGCACCCTCCTGATCCAGCAAATTCCCCATCCAGCACTTTGCTGATCCCGCACATTTCCCATCCAGCACCCTCCTGATCCCGCACATTCCCTATCCAGCACCCTCCTGATCCCGCACATTCCCCATCCCGCACCCTCCTGATCCAGCACGTTCCCCATCCAGCACCCTCCTGATCCAGCAAATTCCCCATCCAGCACTTTCCTGATCCGCAGATTTCCATCCAGCACCCTCCTGATCCAGCACATTCCCCATCCAGCACCTTGCTGATCCCGCATATTCCCCATCCAGCACATTTCTGATCCCACACTTTCCCCATTCAGCACCCACGTAATCCAGCACATTCCCCATCCAGCACCCTCCTGATGCTGCACATTCCCCATCCAGCACCCTCCTGATCCAGCACATTCCACATCCAGCACCCTCCTGATCCAGCAGATTCCCCAAAAAGCACCCTCCTGATCCTGCACATTCCCCATCCAGCACCTTGGTGTTCCCTCACATTCCCCATCCAGCACCTTCCTGATCCCGCACATTCCCCATCCAGCACCCTCCTGATCCCGCACATTCCCCATCCAGCACCCTCCTGATCCCGCACATTCCCCATCCAGCACTCTCCTGATCCAGCACATTCCCCATCCAGCACCCTCCTGATCCCGCACATTCCCCATCCAGCACCCTCCTGATCCCGCACATTCCCCATCCAGCACCCTCCTGATCCAGCACATTCCCCATCCAGCACCCTCCTGATCCCGCACATTCCCCATCCAGCACCCTCCTGATCCCGCACATTCCCCATCCAGCACCCTCCTGATCCCGCACATTCCCCATCCAGCACCTTGCTGTTGCTGCACATTTCCCATCCAGCACCCTCCTGATCCCGCACATTCCCCATCCAGCACACTCCTGATCCAGCAGATTCCCCATCCAGCACCTTGCTGATCCCGCACATTCCACATCCTGCACCCTCCTGATCCAGCACATTCCCCATCCTGCACCCTCCTGATCCAGCAGATTCCCCATCCAGCACCTTGCTGATCCCGCACATTCCACATCCAGCACCCTCCTGATCCCGCACATTCCCCATCCAGCACTTTGCTGATCCCGCACATTCCACATCCAGCACCCTCCTGATCCAGCACATTCCCCATCCAGCACCCTCCTGATCCCGCACATTCCCCATCCAGCACCCTCCTGATCCCGCACATTCCCCATCCAGCACCCTCCTGATCCCGCTCATTCCCCATCCAGCACCCTCCTGATCCAGCACATTCCCCATCCAGCACTCACCTGATCCCGCAGATTCCCCATCCAGCACCCTCCTGATCCCGCACATTCCCCATCCAGCACCGTCCTGATCCCGCACATTCCCCATCCAGCACCTTGCTGATCCCGCATATTCCCCATCCAGCACATTTCTGATCCCACACTTTCCCCATTCAGCACCCTCATAATCCAGCACATTCCCCATCCAGCACCCTCCTGATCCAGCAGATTCCCCAAAAAGCACCCTCCTGATCCAGCACACTCCTGATCCTGCACATTCCCCATCCAGCACCCTCCTGATCCAGCACACTCCTGATCCAGCACATTCCCCATCCAGCACCTTGGTGTTCCCTCACATTCCCCATCCAGCACCATCCAGCACTGTAAATTCAATGATAATCTATGATTAATCTAGGACAAAGGTTCGGCACAACATCGTGGGCCGAAGGGCCTGTTCTGTGCTGTATTTTCTATGTTCTATGTTCTATGTTCTATTCCCCATCCAGCACCCTCCTCATCCCGCACATTCCCCATCCAGCACCCTCCTGATCCCGCACATTCCCCATCCCGCACCCTCCTGATCCAGCACATTCCCCATCCAGCACTTTCCTGATCCCGCACATTCCCCATCCAGCACACTCCTGATCCAGCAGATTCCCCATCCAGCACCTTGCTATTCCCGCACATTCCACATCCTGCACCCTCCTGATCCAGCACATTCCCCATCCTGCACCCTCCTGATCCAGCAGATTCCCCATCCAGCACCTTGCTGATCCCGCACATTCCACATCCAGCACCCTCCTGATCCAGCACATTCCCCATCCTGCACCCTCCTGATCCAGCAGATTCCCCATCCAGCACCTTGCTGATCCCGCACATTCCACATCCTGCACCCTCCTGATCCAGCATATTCCCCATCCAGCACCTTGCTGATCCCGCACATTCCCCATCCTGCACCCTCCTGATCCCGCACATTCCCCATCCAGCACTTTGCTGATCACGCACATTCCCCATCCAGCACCCTCCTGATCCAGCACATTCCCCATCCAGCACCCTCCTGATCCCGCACATTCCCCATCCAGCACCCTCCTGATCCCGCACATTCCCCATTCAGCACCTTGCTGATCCTGCACATTTCCCATCCAGCTCCTTCCTCATCCCGCACATTCCCCATCCAGCACCCTCCTGATCCAGCACATTCCCTATCCAGCACCCTCCTGATGCCGCACATTCCCCATCCAGCACCCTCCTGATCCCGTACATTCCCCATCCAGCACCCTCCTGATCCAGCACATTCCCCATCCAGCACACTCCTGATCCCACACATTCCCTATCCAGCACCCTCCTGATGCCACACATTCCCCATCCAGCACCCTCCTGATCCCGCACATTCCCCATCCAGCTCCCTCCTGATTCCGCACATTCCCCATCCAGCACCCTCCTGATCCCGCACATTCCCCATCCAGCACCCTCCTGATCCCGCACATTCCCCATCCAGTACCCTCCAGATCCAGCACATTCCCCATCCAGCACCCTCCTGATCCCGCACATTCCCCATCCAGCACACTCCTGATCCCGCACATTCCCCATCCAGCACCCTCCTGATCCCGCTCATTCCCCATCCAGCACCCTCCTGATCCAGCACATTCCCCATCCAGCACTCACCTGATCCCGCAGATTCCCCATCCAGCACCCTCCTGATCCCGCACATTCCCCATCCAGCACCCTCCTGATCCCGCACATTCCCCATCCAGCACCGTCCTGATCCCGCACATTCCCCATCCAGCACCCTCCTCATCCCGCACATTCCCCATCCAGCACCCTCCTGATCCCGCACATTCCCCATCCCGCACCCTCCTGATCCAGCACATTCCCCATCCAGCACTTTCCTGATCCCGCACATTCCCCATCCAGCACCCTCCTGATCCCGCACATTCCCCATCCAGCACCCTCCTGATCCAGCACGTTCCCCATCCAGCACCCTCCTGATCCAGCAAATTCCCCATCCAGCACTTTCCTGATCCCGCAGATTTCCCATCCAGCACCCTCCTGATCCAGCAAATTCCCCATCCAGCACTTTGCTGATCCCGCACATTTCCCATCCAGCACCCTCCTGATCCCGCACATTCCCCATCCAGCACCCTCCTGATCCCGCACATTCCCCATCCCGCACCCTCCTGATCCAGCACGTTCCCCATCCAGCACCCTCCTGATCCAGCAAATTCCCCATCCAGCACTTTCCTGATCCGCAGATTTCCATCCAGCACCCTCCTGATCCAGCACATTCCCCATCCAGCACCTTGCTGATCCCGCATATTCCCCATCCAGCACATTTCTGATCCCACACTTTCCCCATTCAGCACCCACGTAATCCAGCACATTCCCCATCCAGCACCCTCCTGATGCTGCACATTCCCCATCCAGCACCCTCCTGATCCAGCACATTCCACATCCAGCACCCTCCTGATCCAGCAGATTCCCCAAAAAGCACCCTCCTGATCCTGCACATTCCCCATCCAGCACCTTGGTGTTCCCTCACATTCCCCATCCAGCACCTTCCTGATCCCGCACATTCCCCATCCAGCACCCTCCTGATCCCGCACATTCCCCATCCAGCACCCTCCTGATCCCGCACATTCCCCATCCAGCACTCTCCTGATCCAGCACATTCCCCATCCAGCACCCTCCTGATCCCGCACATTCCCCATCCAGCACCCTCCTGATCCCGCACATTCCCCATCCAGCACCCTCCTGATCCAGCACATTCCCCATCCAGCACCCTCCTGATCCCGCACATTCCCCATCCAGCACCCTCCTGATCCCGCACATTCCCCATCCAGCACCCTCCTGATCCCGCACATTCCCCATCCAGCACCTTGCTGTTGCTGCACATTTCCCATCCAGCACCCTCCTGATCCCGCACATTCCCCATCCAGCACACTCCTGATCCAGCAGATTCCCCATCCAGCACCTTGCTGATCCCGCACATTCCACATCCTGCACCCTCCTGATCCAGCACATTCCCCATCCTGCACCCTCCTGATCCAGCAGATTCCCCATCCAGCACCTTGCTGATCCCGCACATTCCACATCCAGCACCCTCCTGATCCCGCACATTCCCCATCCAGCACTTTGCTGATCCCGCACATTCCACATCCAGCACCCTCCTGATCCAGCACATTCCCCATCCAGCACCCTCCTGATCCCGCACATTCCCCATCCAGCACCCTCCTGATCCCGCACATTCCCCATCCAGCACCCTCCTGATCCCGCTCATTCCCCATCCAGCACCCTCCTGATCCAGCACATTCCCCATCCAGCACTCACCTGATCCCGCAGATTCCCCATCCAGCACCCTCCTGATCCCGCACATTCCCCATCCAGCACCGTCCTGATCCCGCACATTCCCCATCCAGCACCTTGGTGATCCCGCATATTCCCCATCCAGCACATTTCTGATCCCACACTTTCCCCATTCAGCACCCTCATAATCCAGCACATTCCCCATCCAGCACCCTCCTGATCCAGCAGATTCCCCAAAAAGCACCCTCCTGATCCAGCACACTCCTGATCCTGCACATTCCCCATCCAGCACCCTCCTGATCCAGCACACTCCTGATCCAGCACATTCCCCATCCAGCACCTTGGTGTTCCCTCACATTCCCCATCCAGCACCATCCAGCACTGTAAATTCAATGATAATCTATGATTAATCTAGGACAAAGGTTCGGCACAACATCGTGGGCCGAAGGGCCTGTTCTGTGCTGTATTTTCTATGTTCTATGTTCTATGTTCTATTCCCCATCCAGCACCCTCCTCATCCCGCACATTCCCCATCCAGCACCCTCCTGATCCCGCACATTCCCCATCCCGCACCCTCCTGATCCAGCACATTCCCCATCCAGCACTTTCCTGATCCCGCACATTCCCCATCCAGCACCCTCCTGATCCAGCAAATTCCCCATCCAGCACTTTCCTGATCCCGCACATTTCCCATCCAGCACCCTCCTGATCCAGCAAATTCCCCATCCAGCACTTTGCTGATCCCGCACATTTCCCATCCAGCACATTTCTGATCCCACACTTTCCCCATTCAGCACCCTCGTAATCCAGCACATTCCCCATCCAGCACCCTCCTGATCCTGCACATTCCCCATCCAGCACCCTCCTGATCCCGCACATTCCCCATCCAGCACCCTCCTGATCCCGCACATTCCCCATCCAGCACCCTCCTGATCCCGCACATTCCCCATCCAGCACCCTCCTGATCCCGCACATTCCCCATCCAGCACCTTGCTGTTGCTGCACATTTCCCATCCAGCACCCTCCTGATCCCGCACATTCCCCATCCAGCACACTCCTGATCCAGCAGATTCCCCATCCAGCACCTTGCTGATCCCGCACATTCCACATCCTGCACCCTCCTGATCCAGCACATTCCCCATCCTGCACCCTCCTGATCCAGCAGATTCCCCATCCAGCACCTTGCTGATCCCACACATTCCACATCCAGCACCCTCCTGATCCCGCACATTCCCCATCCAGCACTTTGCTGATCACGCGCATTCCCCATCCAGCACCCTCCTGATCCCGCACATTCCACATCCAGCACCTTGCTGTTGCTGCACATTTCCCATCCAGCACCCTCCTGATCCCGCACATTCCCCATCCAGCACACTCCTGATCCAGCAGATTCCCCATCCAGCACCTTGCTGATCCCGCACATTCCACATCCTGCACCCTCCTGATCCAGCACATTCCCCATCCTGCACCCTCCTGATCCAGCAGATTCCCCATCCAGCACCTTGCTGATCCCGCACATTCCACATCCAGCACCCTCCTGATCCCGCACATTCCCCATCCAGCACTTTGCTGATCACGCGCATTCCCCATCCAGCACCCTCCTGATCCAGCACATTCCCCATCCAGCACCCTCCTGATCCCGCACATTCCCCATCCAGCACCCTCCTGATCCAGCACATTCCCCATCCTGCACCCTCCTGATCCAGCAGATTCCCCATCCAGCACCCTCCTGATCCAGCACATTCCCCGTCCTGCACCCTCCTGATCCCGCACATTCCCCATCCAGCACTTTGCTGATCACGCACATTCCCCATCCAGCACTTTGCTGATCACGCACATTCCCCATCCAGCACCCTCCTGATGCCGCACATTCCCCATCCAGCATCCTCCTGATGCCGCACATTCCCCATCCAGCATCCTCCTGATGCCACACATTCCCCATCCTGCACCTGCCTGATCCCGCACATTCCCCATCCAGCACTTTGCTGATGCCGCACATTCCCCATCCAGCACTTTGCTGATCACGCACATTCCCCATCCAGCATCCTCCTGATGCCACACATTCCCCATCCTGCACCTCCCTGATCCCGCACATTCCCCATCCAGCACTTTGCTGATCACGCACATTCCCCATCCAGCACCCTCCTGATCCAGCACATTCCCCATCCTGCACCCTCCTGATCCAGCAGATTCCCCATCCAGCACCCTCCTGATCCCGCACATTCCCCATCCAGCACTTTGCTGATCACGCACATTCCCCATCCAGCACCCTCCTGATCCAGCACATTCCCCATCCTGCACCCTCCTGATCCAGCAGATTCCCCATCCAGCACCCTCCTGATCACGCACATTCCCCATCCAGCACTTTGCTGATGCCGCACATTCCCCATCCAGCACTTTGCTGATCACGCACATTCCCCATCCAGCACCCTCCTGATGCCGCACATTCCCCATCCAGCATCCTCCTGATGCCGCACGTTCCCCATCCAGCATCCTCCTGATGCCACACATTCCCCATCCTGCACCTCCCTGATCCCGCACATTCCCCATCCAGCACCTCGCTGAACCCGCACATTCCCCATCCAGCACCTTTCTGATCCCGCACATTCCCCATCCAGCACCCTCCTGATCCCGCACATTCCCCATCCAGCACCCTCCTAATCCCGCACAATCCCCATCCAGAACCTTGCTGATCCCGCACATTCCCCATCCAGCACCCTCCTGATTCCGCACATTCCCCATCCAGCACCCTCCTGATCCCGCACAATCCCCATCCAGAACCTTGCTGATCCCTCACATTCCCCTTCCAGCAACCTCCTGATCCAGCACATTCCCCATCCAGCACCCTCCTGATCCCGCACATTCCCCATCCAGCACCCTCCTAATCCCGCACAATCCCCATCCAGAACCTTGCTGATCCCGCACATTCCCCATCCAGCACCCTCCTGATCCCGCACATTCCCCATCCAGCACCCTCCTGATCCCGCACAATCCCCATCCAGAACCTTGCTGATCCCTCACATTCCCCTTCCAGCAACCTCCTGATCCAGCACAATCCCCATCCAGAACCTTGCTGATCCCGCACATTCCCCATCCAGCACCCTCCTGATCCAGCACATTCCCCATCCAGCACACTCCTGATCCAGCACATTCCCCATCCAGCACCCTCCTGATCCCTCACATTCCCCATCCAGCACCCTCCTGATCCCGCACATTCCCCATCCCGCACCCTCCTGATCCAGCACATTCCCCATCCAGCACTTTCCTGATCCCGCACATTCCCCATCCAGCACCCTCCTGATCCCGCACATTCCCCATCCCGCACCCTCCTGATCCAGCACGTTCCCCATCCAGCAGCCTCCTGATCCAGCAAATTCCCCATCCAGCACTTTCCTGATCCAGCAAATTCCCCATCCAGCACTTTGCTGATCCCGCACATTTCCCATCCAGCACCCTCCTGATCCCGCACATTTCCCATCCAGCACCCTCCTGATCCCGCATATTCCCCATCCAGCACATTTCTGATCCCACACTTTCCCCATTCAGCACATTTCTGATCCCACACTTTCCCCATTCAGCACCCTCGTAATCCAGCACATTCCCCATCCAGCACCCTCCTGATCCAGCACATTCCCCATCCAGCACCCTCCTGATCCAGCACATTCCCCATCCAGCACCCTCCTGATCCAGCACATTCCCCATCCAGCACCCTCCTGATCCTGCACATTCCCCATCCAGCACCCTCCTGATCCCGCACATTCCCCATCCAGCACCTTCCTGATCCCGCACATTCCCCATCCAGCACCCTCCTGATCCCGCACATTCCCCATCCAGCACCCTCCTGATCCCGCACATTCCCCATCCAGCACCCTCCTGATCCCGCACATTCCCCATCCAGCACCCTCCTGATCCCGCACATTCCCCATCCAGCACCCTCCTGATCCCGCACATTCCCCATCCAGCACCCTCCTGATCCCGCACATTCCCCATCCAGCACCTTGCTGTTGCTGCACATTTCCCATCCAGCACCCTCCTGATCCCGCACATTCCCCATCCAGCACACTCCTGATCCAGCAGATTCCCCATCCAGCACCTTGCTATTCCCGCACATTCCTCATCCTGCACCCTCCTGATCCAGCACATTCCCCATCCTGCACCCTCCTGATCCAGCAGATTCCCCATCCAGCACCTTGCTGATCCCGCACATTCCACATCCAGCACCCTCCTGATCCAGCACATTCCCCATCCTGCACCCTCCTGATCCAGCAGATTCCCCATCCAGCACCTTGCTGATCCCGCACATTCCACATCCTGCACCCTCCTGATCCAGCACATTCCCCATCCAGCACCTTGCTGATCCCGCACATTCCCCATCCTGCACCCTCCTGATCCCGCACATTCCCCATCCAGCACTTTGCTGATCACGCACATTCCCCATCCAGCACCCTCCTGATCCAGCACATTCCCCATCCAGCACCCTCCTGATCCCGCACATTCCCCATCCAGCACCCTCCTGATCCAGCACATTCCCCATCCTGCACCCTCCTGATCCAGCAGATTCCCCATCCAGCACCCTCCTGATCCCGCACATTCCCCATCCAGCACCTCGCTGATCCCGCACATTCCCCATCCAGCACCTTTCTGATCCCGCACATTCCCCATCCAGCACCCTCCTGATCCCGCACATTCCCCATCCAGCACCCTCCTAATCCCGCACAATCCCCATCCAGAACCTTGCTGATCCCGCACATTCCCCATCCAGCACCCTCCTGATCCCGCACATTCCCCATCCAGCACCCTCCTGATCCCTCACATTCCCCTTCCAGCAACCTCCTGATCCCGCACATTCCCCATCCAGCACCCTCCTGATCCCTCACATTCCCCATCCAGCACCCTCCTGATCCCGCACATTCCCCATCCAGCACCCTCCTGATCCCTCACATTCCCCATCCAGCACCCTCCTGATCCCGCACATTCCCCATCCAGCACCCTCCTAATCCCGCACAATCCCCATCCAGAACCTTGCTGATCCAGCACATTCCCCATCCAGCACCCTCCTGATCCCGCACATTCCCCATCCAGCACCCTCCTGATCCAGCACATTCCCCATCCAGCACCCTCCTGATCCCGCACATTCCCCATCCAGCACCCTCCTGATCCTGCACATTCCCCATCCAGCACCCTCCTGATCCAGCACATTCCCTATCCAGCACCCTCCTGATCCCGCACATTCCCCATCCAGCACTTTGCTGATCACGCACATTCCCCATCCAGCACCCTCCTGATCCAGCACATTCCCCATCCTGCACCCTCCTGATCCAGCAGATTCCCCATCCAGCACCCTCCTGATCACGCACATTCCCCATTCAGCACTTTGCTGATGCCGCACATTCCCCATCCAGCACTTTGCTGATCACGCACATTCCCCATCCAGCACCCTCCTGATGCCGCACATTCCCCATCCAGCATCCTCCTGATGCCGCACATTCCCCATCCAGCATCCTCCTGATGCCACACATTCCCCATCCTGCACCTCCCTTATCCCGCACATTCCCCATCCAGCACCTCGCTGATCCCGCACATTCCCCATCCAGCACTTTTCTGATCCCGCACATTCCCCATCCAGCACCCTCCTGATCCCGCACATTCCCCATCCAGCACCCTCCTAATCCCGCACAATCCCCATCCAGAACCTTGCTGATCCCGCACATTCCCCATCCAGCACCCTCCTGATCCCGCACATTCCCCATCCAGCACCCTCCTGATCCCGCACAATCCCCATCCAGAACCTTGCTGATCCCTCACATTCCCCTTCCAGCAACCTCCTGATCCAGCACATTCTCCATCCAGCACCCTCCTGATCCCGCACATTCCCCATCCAGCACCCTCCTAATCCCGCACAATCCCCATCCAGAACCTTGCTGATCCCGCACATTCCCCATCCAGCACCCTCCTGATCCCGCACATTCCCCATCCAGCACCCTCCTGATCCCGCACAATCCCCATCCAGAACCTTGCTGATCCCTCACATTCCCCTTCCAGCAACCTCCTGATCCAGCACAATCCCCATCCAGAACCTTGCTGATCCCGCACATTCCCCATCCAGCACCCTCCTGATCCCTCACATTCCCCATCCAGCACCCTCCTGATCCCGCACGTTCCCCATCCCGCACCCTCCTGATCCAGCACATTCCCCATCCAGCACTTTCCTGATCCCGCACATTCCCCATCCAGCACCCTCCTGATCCCGCACATTCCCCATCCCGCACCCTCCTGATCCAGCACGTTCCCCATCCAGCAGCCTCCTGATCCAGCAAATTCCCCATCCAGCACTTTCCTGACCCAGCAAATTCCCCATCCAGCACTTTGCTGATCCCGCACATTTCCCATCCAGCACCCTCCTGATCCCGCACATTTCCCATCCAGCACCCTCCTGATCCCGCATATTCCCCATCCAGCACATTTCTGATCCCACACTTTCCCCATTCAGCACATTTCTGATCCCACACTTTCCCCATTCAGCACCCTCGTAATCCAGCACATTCCCCATCCAGCACCCTCCTGATCCAGCACATTCCCCATCCAGCACCCTCCTGATCCAGCACATTCCCCATCCAGCACCCTCCTGATCCAGCACATTCCCCATCCAGCACCCTCCTGATCCAGCACATTCCCCATCCAGCACCCTCCTGATCCTGCACATTCCCCATCCAGCACCCTCCTGATCCCGCACATTCCCCATCCAGCACCTTCCTGATCCCGCACATTCCCCATCCAGCACCCTCCTGATCCCGCACATTCCCCATCCAGCACCCTCCTGATCCCGCACATTCCCCATCCAGCACCCTCCTGATCCCGCACATTCCCCATCCAGCACCCTCCTGATCCCGCACATTCCCCATCCAGCACCCTCCTGATCCCGCACATTCCCCATCCAGCACCCTCCTGATCCCGCACATTCCCCATCCAGCACCTTGCTGTTGCTGCACATTTCCCATCCAGCACCCTCCTGATCCCGCACATTCCCCATCCAGCACACTCCTGATCCAGCAGATTCCCCATCCAGCACCTTGCTATTCCCGCACATTCCACATCCTGCACCCTCCTGATCCAGCACATTCCCCATCCTGCACCCTCCTGATCCAGCAGATTCCCCATCCAGCACCTTGCTGATCCCGCACATTCCACATCCAGCACCCTCCTGATCCAGCACATTCCCCATCCTGCACCCTCCTGATCCAGCAGATTCCCCATCCAGCACCTTGCTGATCCCGCACATTCCACATCCTGCACCCTCCTGATCCAGCACATTCCCCATCCAGCACCTTGCTGATCCCGCACATTCCCCATCCTGCACCCTCCTGATCCCGCACATTCCCCATCCAGCACTTTGCTGATCACGCACATTCCCCATCCAGCACCCTCCTGATCCAGCACATTCCCCATCCAGCACCCTCCTGATCCCGCACATTCCCCATCCAGCACCCTCCTGATCCCGCACATTCCCCATCCAGCACCTTGCTGATCCTGCACATTTCCCATCCAGCTCCTTCCTCATCCCGCACATTCCCCATCCAGCACCCTCCTGATCCAGCACATTCCCTATCCAGCACCCTCCTGATGCCGCACATTCCCCATCCAGCACCCTCCTGATCCCGTACATTCCCCATCCAGCACCCTCCTGATCCAGCACATTCCCCATCCAGCACACTCCTGATCCCACACATTCCCTATCCAGCACCCTCCTGATGCCACACATTCCCCATCCAGCACCCTCCTGATCCCGCACATTCCCCATCCAGCTCCCTCCTGATCCCGCACATTCCCCATCCAGCACCCTCCTGATCCCGCACATTCCCCATCCAGCACCCTCCTTATCCCGCACATTCCCCATCCAGTACCCTCCAGATCCAGCACATTCCCCATCCAGCACCCTCCTGATCCCGCACATTCCCCATCCAGCACCCTCCTGATCCCGCACATTCCCCATCCAGCACCCTCCTGATCCCGCTCATTCCCCATCCAGCACCCTCCTGATCCAGCACATTCCCCATCCAGCACTCACCTGATCCCGCAGATTCCCCATCCAGCACCCTCCTGATCCCGCACATTCCCCATCCAGCACCCTCCTGATCCCGCACATTCCCCATCCAGCACCGTCCTGATCCCGCACATTCCCCATCCAGCACCCTCCTCATCCCGCACATTCCCCATCCAGCACCCTCCTGATCCCGCACATTCCCCATCCCGCACCCTCCTGATCCAGCACATTCCCCATCCAGCACTTTCCTGATCCCGCACATTCCCCATCCAGCACCCTCCTGATCCCTCACATTCCCCTTCCAGCAACCTCCTGATCCAGCACAATCCCCATCCAGAACCTTGCTGATCCCGCACATTCCCCATCCAGCACCCTCCTGATCCAGCACATTCCCCATCCAGCACACTCCTGATCCAGCACATTCCCCATCCAGCACCCTCCTGATCCCTCACATTCCCCATTCAGCACCCTCCTGATCCCGCACATTCCCCATCCCGCACCCTCCTGATCCAGCACATTCCCCATCCAGCACTTTCCTGATCCCGCACATTCCCCATCCAGCACCCTCCTGATCCCGCACATTCCCCATCCCGCACCCTCCTGATCCAGCACGTTCCCCATCCAGCAGCCTCCTGATCCAGCAAATTCCCCATCCAGCACTTTCCTGATCCAGCAAATTCCCCATCCAGCACTTTGCTGATCCCGCACATTTCCCATCCAGCACCCTCCTGATCCCGCACATTTCCCATCCAGCACCCTCCTGATCCCGCATATTCCCCATCCAGCACATTTCTGATCCCACACTTTCCCCATTCAGCACATTTCTGATCCCACACTTTCCCCATTCAGCACCCTCGTAATCCAGCACATTCCCCATCCAGCACCCTCCTGATCCAGCACATTCCCCATCCAGCACCCTCCTGATCCAGCACATTCCCCATCCAGCACCCTCCTGATCCAGCACATTCCCCATCCAGCACCCTCCTGATCCAGCACATTCCCCATCCAGCACCCTCCTGATCCTGCACATTCCCCATCCAGCACCCTCCTGATCCCGCACATTCCCCATCCAGCACCTTCCTGATCCCGCACATTCCCCATCCAGCACCCTCCTGATCCCGCACATTCCCCATCCAGCACCCTCCTGATCCCGCACATTCCCCATCCAGCACCCTCCTGATCCCGCACATTCCCCATCCAGCACCCTCCTGATCCCGCACATTCCCCATCCAGCACCCTCCTGATCCCGCACATTCCCCATCCAGCACCCTCCTGATCCCGCACATTCCCCATCCAGCACCTTGCTGTTGCTGCACATTTCCCATCCAGCACCCTCCTGATCCCGCACATTCCCCATCCAGCACACTCCTGATCCAGCAGATTCCCCATCCAGCACCTTGCTATTCCCGCACATTCCACATCCTGCACCCTCCTGATCCAGCACATTCCCCATCCTGCACCCTCCTGATCCAGCAGATTCCCCATCCAGCACCTTGCTGATCCCGCACATTCCACATCCAGCACCCTCCTGATCCAGCACATTCCCCATCCTGCACCCTCCTGATCCAGCAGATTCCCCATCCAGCACCTTGCTGATCCCGCACATTCCACATCCTGCACCCTCCTGATCCAGCACATTCCCCATCCAGCACCTTGCTGATCCCGCACATTCCCCATCCTGCACCCTCCTGATCCCGCACATTCCCCATCCAGCACTTTGCTGATCACGCACATTCCCCATCCAGCACCCTCCTGATCCAGCACATTCCCCATCCAGCACCCTCCTGATCCCGCACATTCCCCATCCAGCACCCTCCTGATCCCGCACATTCCCCATCCAGCACCTTGCTGATCCTGCACATTTCCCATCCAGCTCCTTCCTCATCCCGCACATTCCCCATCCAGCACCCTCCTGATCCAGCACATTCCCTATCCAGCACCCTCCTGATGCCGCACATTCCCCATCCAGCACCCTCCTGATCCCGTACATTCCCCATCCAGCACCCTCCTGATCCAGCACATTCCCCATCCAGCACACTCCTGATCCCACACATTCCCTATCCAGCACCCTCCTGATGCCACACATTCCCCATCCAGCACCCTCCTGATCCCGCACATTCCCCATCCAGCTCCCTCCTGATCCCGCACATTCCCCATCCAGCACCCTCCTGATCCCGCACATTCCCCATCCAGCACCCTCCTGATCCCGCACATTCCCCATCCAGTACCCTCCAGATCCAGCACATTCCCCATCCAGCACCCTCCTGATCCCGCACATTCCCCATCCAGCACCCTCCTGATCCCGCACATTCCCCATCCAGCACCCTCCTGATCCCGCTCATTCCCCATCCAGCACCCTCCTGATCCAGCACATTCCCCATCCAGCACTCACCTGATCCCGCAGATTCCCCATCCAGCACCCTCCTGATCCCGCACATTCCCCATCCAGCACCCTCCTGATCCCGCACATTCCCCATCCAGCACCGTCCTGATCCCGCACATTCCCCATCCAGCACCCTCCTCATCCCGCACATTCCCCATCCAGCACCCTCCTGATCCCGCACATTCCCCATCCCGCACCCTCCTGATCCAGCACATTCCCCATCCAGCACTTTCCTGATCCCGCACATTCCCCATCCAGCACCCTCCTGATCCCGCACATTCCCCATCCAGCACCCTCCTGATCCAGCACGTTCCCCATCCAGCACCCTCCTGATCCAGCAAATTCCCCATCCAGCACTTTCCTGATCCCGCAGATTTCCCATCCAGCACCCTCCTGATCCAGCAAATTCCCCATCCAGCACTTTGCTGATCCCGCACATTTCCCATCCAGCACCCTCCTGATCCCGCACATTCCCCATCCAGCACCCTCCTGATCCCGCACATTCCCCATCCCGCACCCTCCTGATCCAGCACGTTCCCCATCCAGCACCCTCCTGATCCAGCAAATTCCCCATCCAGCACTTTCCTGATCCCGCAGATTTCCATCCAGCACCCTCCTGATCCAGCACATTCCCCATCCAGCACCTTGCTGATCCCGCATATTCCCCATCCAGCACATTTCTGATCCCACACTTTCCCCATTCAGCACCCACGTAATCCAGCACATTCCCCATCCAGCACCCTCCTGATGCTGCACATTCCCCATCCAGCACCCTCCTGATCCAGCACATTCCACATCCAGCACCCTCCTGATCCAGCAGATTCCCCAAAAATCACCCTCCTGATCCTGCACATTCCCCATCCAGCACCTTGGTGTTCCCTCACATTCCCCATCCAGCACCTTCCTGATCCCGCACATTCCCCATCCAGCACCCTCCTGATCCCGCACATTCCCCATCCAGCACCCTCCTGATCCCGCACATTCCCCATCCAGCACTCTCCTGATCCAGCACATTCCCCATCCAGCACCCTCCTGATCCCGCACATTCCCCATCCAGCACCCTCCTGATCCCGCACATTCCCCATCCAGCACCCTCCTGATCCAGCACATTCCCCATCCAGCACCCTCCTGATCCCGCACATTCCCCATCCAGCACCCTCCTGATCCCGCACATTCCCCATCCAGCACCCTCCTGATCCCGCACATTCCCCATCCAGCACCTTGCTGTTGCTGCACATTTCCCATCCAGCACCCTCCTGATCCCGCACATTCCCCATCCAGCACACTCCTGATCCAGCAGATTCCCCATCCAGCACCTTGCTGATCCCGCACATTCCACATCCTGCACCCTCCTGATCCAGCACATTCCCCATCCTGCACCCTCCTGATCCAGCAGATTCCCCATCCAGCACCTTGCTGATCCCGCACATTCCACATCCAGCACCCTCCTGATCCCGCACATTCCCCATCCAGCACTTTGCTGATCCCGCACATTCCACATCCAGCACCCTCCTGATCCAGCACATTCCCCATCCAGCACCCTTCTGATCCCGCACATTCCCCATCCAGCACCCTCCTGATCCCGCACATTCCCCATCCAGCACCCTCCTGATCCCGCTCATTCCCCATCCAGCACCCTCCTGATCCAGCACATTCCCCATCCAGCACTCACCTGATCCCGCAGATTCCCCATCCAGCACCCTCCTGATCCCGCACATTCCCCATCCAGCACCGTCCTGATCCCGCACATTCCCCATCCAGCACCTTGCTGATCCCGCATATTCCCCATCCAGCACATTTCTGATCCCACACTTTCCCCATTCAGCACCCTCGTAATCCAGCACATTCCCCATCCAGCACCCTCCTGATCCAGCAGATTCCCCAAAAAGCACCCTCCTGATCCAGCACACTCCTGATCCTGCACATTCCCCATCCAGCACCCTCCTGATCCAGCACACTCCTGATCCAGCACATTCCCCATCCAGCACCTTGGTGTTCCCTCACATTCCCCATCCAGCACCATCCAGCACTGTAAATTCAATGATAATCTATGATTAATCTAGGACAAAGGTTCGGCACAACATCGTGGGCCGAAGGGCCTGTTCTGTGCTGTATTTTCTATGTTCTATGTTCTATGTTCTATTCCCCATCCAGCACCCTCCTCATCCCGCACATTCCCCATCCAGCACCCTCCTGATCCCGCACATTCCCCATCCCGCACCCTCCTGATCCAGCACATTCCCCATCCAGCACTTTCCTGATCCCGCACATTCCCCATCCAGCACCCTCCTGATCCAGCAAATTCCCCATCCAGCACTTTCCTGATCCCGCACATTTCCCATCCAGCACCCTCCTGATCCAGCAAATTCCCCATCCAGCACTTTGCTGATCCCGCACATTTCCCATCCAGCACATTTCTGATCCCACACTTTCCCCATTCAGCACCCTCGTAATCCAGCACATTCCCCATCCAGCACCCTCCTGATCCTGCACATTCCCCATCCAGCACCCTCCTGATCCCGCACATTCCCCATCCAGCACCCTCCTGATCCCACACATTCCCCATCCAGCACCCTCCTGATCCCGCACATTCCCCATCCAGCACCCTCCTGATCCCGCACATTCCCCATCCAGCAGCTTGCTGTTGCTGCACATTTCCCATCCAGCACCCTCCTGATCCCGCACATTCCCCATCCAGCACACTCCTGATCCAGCAGATTCCCCATCCAGCACCTTGCTGATCCCGCACATTCCACATCCTGCACCCTCCTGATCCAGCACATTCCCCATCCTGCACCCTCCTGATCCAGCAGATTCCCCATCCAGCACCTTGCTGATCCCGCACATTCCACATCCAGCACCCTCCTGATCCCGCACATTCCCCATCCAGCACTTTGCTGATCACGCGCATTCCCCATCCAGCACCCTCCTGATCCCGCACATTCCACATCCAGCACCTTGCTGTTGCTGCACATTTCCCATCCAGCACCCTCCTGATCCCGCACATTCCCCATCCAGCACACTCCTGATCCAGCAGATTCCCCATCCAGCACCTTGCTGATCCCGCACATTCCACATCCTGCACCCTCCTGATCCAGCACATTCCCCATCCTGCACCCTCCTGATCCAGCAGATTCCCCATCCAGCACCTTGCTGATCCCGCACATTCCACATCCAGCACCCTCCTGATCCCGCACATTCCCCATCCAGCACTTTGCTGATCACGCGCATTCCCCATCCAGCACCCTCCTGATCCAGCACATTCCCCATCCAGCACCCTCCTGATCCCGCACATTCCCCATCCAGCACCCTCCTGATCCAGCACATTCCCCATCCTGCACCCTCCTGATCCAGCAGATTCCCCATCCAGCACCCTCCTGATCCAGCACATTCCCCGTCCTGCACCCTCCTGATCCCGCACATTCCCCATCCAGCACTTTGCTGATCACGCACATTCCCCATCCAGCACTTTGCTGATCACGCACATTCCCCATCCAGCACCCTCCTGATGCCGCACATTCCCCATCCAGCATCCTCCTGATGCCGCACATTCCCCATCCAGCATCCTCCTGATGCCACACATTCCCCATCCTGCACCTCCCTGATCCCGCACATTCCCCATCCAGCACTTTGCTGATGCCGCACATTCCCCATCCAGCACTTTGCTGATCACGCACATTCCCCATCCAGCATCCTCCTGATGCCACACATTCCCCATCCTGCACCTCCCTGATCCCGCACATTCCCCATCCAGCACTTTGCTGATCACGCACATTCCCCATCCAGCACCCTCCTGATCCAGCACATTCCCCATCCTGCACCCTCCTGATCCAGCAGATTCCCCATCCAGCACCCTCCTGATCCCGCACATTCCCCATCCAGCACTTTGCTGATCACGCACATTCCCCATCCAGCACCCTCCTGATCCAGCACATTCCCCATCCTGCACCCTCCTGATCCAGCAGATTCCCCATCCAGCACCCTCCTGATCACGCACATTCCCCATCCAGCACTTTGCTGATGCCGCACATTCCCCATCCAGCACTTTGCTGATCACGCACATTCCCCATCCAGCACCCTCCTGATGCCGCACATTCCCCATCCAGCATCCTCCTGATGCCGCACGTTCCCCATCCAGCATCCTCCTGATGCCACACATTCCCCATCCTGCACCTCCCTGATCCCGCACATTCCCCATCCAGCACCTCGCTGATCCCGCACATTCCCCATCCAGCACCTTTCTGATCCCGCACATTCCCCATCCAGCACCCTCCTGATCCCGCACATTCCCCATCCAGCACCCTCCTAATCCCGCACAATCCCCATCCAGAACCTTGCTGATCCCGCACATTCCCCATCCAGCACCCTCCTGATTCCGCACATTCCCCATCCAGCACCCTCCTGATCCCGCACAATCCCCATCCAGAACCTTGCTGATCCCTCACATTCCCCTTCCAGCAACCTCCTGATCCAGCACATTCCCCATCCAGCACCCTCCTGATCCCGCACATTCCCCATCCAGCACCCTCCTAATCCCGCACAATCCCCATCCAGAACCTTGCTGATCCCGCACATTCCCCATCCAGCACCCTCCTGATCCCGCACATTCCCCATCCAGCACCCTCCTGATCCCGCACAATCCCCATCCAGAACCTTGCTGATCCCTCACATTCCCCTTCCAGCAACCTCCTGATCCAGCACAATCCCCATCCAGAACCTTGCTGATCCCGCACATTCCCCATCCAGCACCCTCCTGATCCAGCACATTCCCCATCCAGCACACTCCTGATCCAGCACATTCCCCATCCAGCACCCTCCTGATCCCTCACATTCCCCATCCAGCACCCTCCTGATCCCGCACATTCCCCATCCCGCACCCTCCTGATCCAGCACATTCCTCATCCAGCACTTTCCTGATCCCGCACATTCCCCATCCAGCACCCTCCTGATCCCGCACATTCCCCATCCCGCACCCTCCTGATCCAGCACGTTCCCCATCCAGCAGCCTCCTGATCCAGCAAATTCCCCATCCAGCACTTTCCTGATCCAGCAAATTCCCCATCCAGCACTTTGCTGATCCCGCACATTTCCCATCCAGCACCCTCCTGATCCCGCACATTTCCCATCCAGCACCCTCCTGATCCCGCATATTCCCCATCCAGCACATTTCTGATCCCACACTTTCCCCATTCAGCACATTTCTGATCCCACACTTTCCCCATTCAGCACCCTCGTAATCCAGCACATTCCCCATCCAGCACCCTCCTGATCCAGCACATTCCCCATCCAGCACCCTCCTGATCCAGCACATTCCCCATCCAGCACCCTCCTGATCCAGCACATTCCCCATCCAGCACCCTCCTGATCCTGCACATTCCCCATCCAGCACCCTCCTGATCCCGCACATTCCCCATCCAGCACCTTCCTGATCCCGCACATTCCCCATCCAGCACCCTCCTGATCCCGCACATTCCCCATCCAGCACCCTCCTGATCCCGCACATTCCCCATCCAGCACCCTCCTGATCCCGCACATTCCCCATCCAGCACCCTCCTGATCCCGCACATTCCCCATCCAGCACCCTCCTGATCCCGCACATTCCCCATCCAGCACCCTCCTGATCCCGCACATTCCCCATCCAGCACCTTGCTGTTGCTGCACATTTCCCATCCAGCACCCTCCTGATCCCGCACATTCCCCATCCAGCACACTCCTGATCCAGCAGATTCCCCATCCAGCATCTTGCTATTCCCGCACATTCCTCATCCTGCACCCTCCTGATCCAGCACATTCCCCATCCTGCACCCTCCTGATCCAGCAGATTCCCCATCCAGCACCTTGCTGATCCCGCAAATTCCACATCCAGCACCCTCCTGATCCAGCACATTCCCCATCCTGCACCCTCCTGATCCAGCAGATTCCCCATCCAGCACCTTGCTGATCCCGCACATTCCACATCCTGCACCCTCCTGATCCAGCACATTCCCCATCCAGCACCTTGCTGATCCCGCACATTCCCCATCCTGCACCCTCCTGATCCCGCACATTCCCCATCCAGCACTTTGCTGATCACGCACATTCCCCATCCAGCATCCGCCTGATCCAGCACATTCCCCATCCAGCACCCTCCTGATCCCGCACATTCCCCATCCAGCACCCTCCTGATCCAGCACATTCCCCATCCTGCACCCTCCTGATCCAGCAGATTCCCCATCCAGCACCCTCCTGATCCCGCACATTCCCCATCCAGCACCTCGCTGATCCCGCACATTCCCCATCCAGCACCTTTCTGATCCCGCACATTCCCCATCCAGCACCCTCCTGATCCCGCACATTCCCCATCCAGCACCCTCCTAATCCCGCACAATCCCCATCCAGAACCTTGCTGATCCCGCACATTCCCCATCCAGCACCCTCCTGATCCCGCACATTCCCCATCCAGCACCCTCCTGATCCCTCACATTCCCCTTCCAGCAACCTCCTGATCCCGCACATTCCCCATCCAGCACCCTCCTGATCCCTCACATTCCCCATCCAGCACCCTCCTGATCCCGCACATTCCCCATCCAGCACCCTCCTGATCCCTCACATTCCCCATCCAGCACCCTCCTGATCCCGCACATTCCCCATCCAGCACCCTCCTAATCCCGCACAATCCCCATCCAGAACCTTGCTGATCCAGCACATTCCCCATCCAGCACCCTCCTGATCCCGCACATTCCCCATCCAGCACCCTCCTGATCCAGCACATTCCCCATCCAGCACCCTCCTGATCCCGCACATTCCCCATCCAGCACCCTCCTGATCCTGCACATTCCCCATCCAGCACCCTCCTGATCCAGCACATTCCCTATCCAGCACCCTCCTGATCCCGCACATTCCCCATCCAGCACCCTCCTGATCCTGCACATTCCCCATCCAGCACCCTCCTGATCCCGCTCATTCGCCATCCAGCACCCTCCTGATCCAGCAGATTCCCCATCCAGCACCCTCCTGATCCCTCACATTCCCCTTCCTGCACCCTTCTGATCCCGCACATTCCCCATCCAGCACCCTCCTGATCCAGCACATTCCCCTTCCAGCACCCTCCTGATCCCGCACGTTCCCCATCCAGCACCTTGCTGATCCCGCACATTCCCCATCCAGCACCCTCCTGATCCAGCACATTCCCCTTCCAGCACCCTCCTGATCCAGCACATTCCCCTTCCAGCACCCTCCTGATCCCGCACATTCCCCATCCAGCACCTTGCTGATCCCGCACATTCCCCATCCAGCACCCTCCTGATGCCACACGTTCCCCATCCAGCACCTCGCTGATCCCGCACATTCCCCATCCTGCACCTCCCTGATCCCGCACATTCCTCATCCAGCACCCTCCTGATCCCGCACATTCCCCATCCAGCACCCTCCTGATCCAGCACATTCCCCTTCCAGCACCCTCCTGATCCCGCACATTCCCCATCCAGCACCCTCCTGATGCCACACGTTCCCCATCCAGCACCTCGCTGATCCCGCACATTCCCCATCCAGCACCTTGCTGATCCCGCACATTCCCCATCCAGCACCTCGCTGATCCCGCACATTCCCCATCCAGCACCTTGCTGATCCCGCACATTCCCCATCCAGCACCTTGCTGATCCCGCACATTCCCCATCCAGCACCCTCCTGATCCCGCACATTCCCCATCCAGCACCTTGCTGATCCCGCACATTCCCCATCCAGCACCCTCCTGATGCCACACGTTCCCCATCCAGCACCTCGCTGATCCCGCACATTCCCCATCCTGCACCTCCCTGATCCCGCACATTCCTCATCCAGCACCCTCCTGATCCCGCACATTCCCCATCCAGCACCCTCCTGATCCAGCACATTCCTCATCCAGCACCTCGCTGATCCCGCACATTCCCCATCCAGCACCTCCTGATCCCGCACATTAACTGGCTCTTCTATTAGCGATGTCTGCCTCCCTCCTCTCCCCTCCCCTCTCCGAGGAGGGCACATCCACCTCCCCTCCTCCCCACCTCCTCCCCCTCCAACTTCCCTTCATCTCCCCCTTTCCTTTCCCCACACTCGTATGCAAGCATTGAGTCATCTCATCTCTCCTCTATCTCTCTAGCACGTTGGCATTGTGGTTAGCACAATTGCTTCACCGCTCCAGAGTCCCAGGTTCGATTCCGGCTTGGGTCACTGTCTGTGCGGAGTCTGCACATCCTCCCCGTGTGTGCGTGGGTTTCCTCCGGGTGCTCTGGTTTCCTCCCACAGTCCAAAGATGTGCAGGTTAGGTGGATTGGCCACGATAAATTGCCCTTATTGTCCAAAATTGCCCTTAGTGTCCAAAATTGCTTTTAGTGTTAGGTGGGGTTAGTGGGTTATGGGGATAGGGTGGAGCTGTGGGCTTGGATAGGGTGCTCTTTCCAAGAGCCGGTGCAGACTCGATGGGCCGAATGGCCTCCTTCTGCACTGTAAATTCTCTGATAATCTCTCCTCTATCTCTCCATCTCTCCTCTATATCTGCATCTCTCCTATATCATTCCACTGCATCTCTCCAATTCTCTATCTCCATCACTCCCATCACTCCATCTCTCTTTGTTCTGTATCTATCCGTCTTGCTCCTGTATCCGTCTACCTCTCCCTGCATCTCTTTCTCTCTCTTGTGCTTTGTTTTGTTCCCGAGCCTTGTGCCTATTGTTTTCCTGTGCAATGTGCTTTTGTTATTTTCACAGCTGGGTGGAGCCTGCCTTGGTTGGTAAGATTGCAACTTATTATTGTATTCAACCACTTCCTCGTCACGACCATTACCAAATGTAGAAAACAGAATAGAAATTTTCCCGAAAATATTTGTCACTGCTTGATTCCACCCCCCCCCCCTCCAACTTGAAACCGAGTGATATTTCATCATGGTCAATCTGGTGATATTGTTATTTATTGTTCAGAGTCATTGATTAGTTCTTAAGATGCGATGACTGATGTTTATATTGAACAATGAACTCTGCGATGGTGTACAATGGATTTCAGAGCCTGCTTTACATCCCTGCATCTTTTTATTCAAGTTGATTTTGTTAATTATGTCTAGATTTGTAAAAACGTGCTGCCAATTTGCAATCAATTTTACAGCATCAAACAGAGTAAACTCTGACTTTTACTGATTAGTTTCTTTAGTTGTAAAGTGTTTACCAATGATTTAATTTTGAGCAGAATTGGATCTCAGTTTGAAGTAATATTTTTACGGGCACTGATTGCATTGCTTCTCAGTTGAAAAACTAATGTCTATTTTGGGTTTGAATCCTGTTGGACTAATTTCTGTTTCCAAGTGAAAATCAATCAATAATGAGGATGTCTTCATGCACCATTAGTGTCTGGATCTGACTCAGGCGTGTTCACAACACTGGAATTCTTCACTGTCCATTGCTTAGGACACAAACACTCTGAAGCTGCTGAGTGTCTGAGATACCCTCCTAAATTATCTCGATCCCAATGCAGGGTCATTGACCTGAAACGTTAACTCTCTTACTCTCTCCACAGATGCTGCCAGATATGATGAGCGTTTTCAGCATTTTCTGTTTTTATTTAAACTACCTTGGCCAGAGCTGCTTTTCTGTTATTAAATTGGAACTCACTTTTGGGTTGTGGTCCATCAGGATTTAGTGGAAATTTCTCTCATTCCTGATTTAACAAAACTGCAGCTGATCAAGTCACCAATAAAACCACGTTGATAGGGACGTGAGACTGTGGCAGGAGAGTGAGGTCCACCCAGACACTAACCCCACCCCACACACTAACCCCCACTCATACACTAACCCCCCACCCATACACGAACCCCCCACCCATACACGAACCCCCCACCCATACACTAACCCCCCACCCACACACCAAAACCCCACCCACACACGAACCCTCCACCCACACACGAACCCCCCACCCGCACAATAACCCTCCACCCACACACTAACCCCCCACCCACACACTAACCCCCCACCCACACACTAACCCCACCCCAAACACTAACCCCACCGCAAACACTAAACGCCCACCCGCACACAAACCCCCCACCCACACACTAACCCCAGCCCACACACTAACCCCCCACCCACACACTAACCCCAGCCCACACACTAACCCCCCACCCACACACTAACTCCCCACCCGCACACTAACCCCACCCCACACACTAACCCCCCACCCACACACTAATCCCCCACCCACACACTAACCACCCACCCGCACACTAACCCCACCCCACACACTAACCCCCCACCTGCAGACTAACTCCCCACCCACACACTAACCCCAGCCCACACACTAAACCCCCACCCACACACTAACCCCCCACTCACACACTAACCCCAGCCCACACACTAAACCCCCACCCACACACTAACCCCACCCCACACACTAAACCCCCACCCACACACTAACCCCCCACCCACACACTAACCCCACCCCACACACTAACCCCCCCACCCACACACTAACCCCACCCTACACACTAACCCCACCCACACACTAACCCCACCCCACACATTAACCCCCCACCCACACACTAACTCCCCACCCACACACTAACCCCACCCCACACACTAACCCCCCACACACACACTAACCCCCACCCACACACTAACCCCCCCACCCACACACTAACCACACCCTACACACTAACCCCACACACACATTAACCCCTTCCCCCCACACATTAACCCCCCACCCACACACTAGGCCCCCACCCACACACTAACCCCCCACCCACACACCAACCCCACCCCACACACTAACCCCCCACCCACACATTAACCCCCCACCCACACACCAACGCCCCACCCACACACTAGCCCCCCACTCACACACTAACCCCACCACCCACACACTAGCCCCCACCCACACGCTAACCCCACCACCCACACACTAACGCCCCACCCACACACTAACCCCACCCCACCCACACTCTAACGCCCCACCCACACACTAATCCCACACCACCCACACACAAACCCCACCACCCACACACTTGCCCCCCACCCACACACTAACCCCACCACCCACACACTAACGCCCCACCCACACACTAACCCCACCACCCACACACTAACCCCACCACCCACACACTAGCCCACCCGACCCACACACTAGCCCACACCACCCACACACTAGCCCACACCACCCACACACTAACCCCACTCCACCCACACACTAACCCAACCACCCACACAGTAACCCCACCCACACACTAACCGCACCCACCCACACACTAACCCCACACCCACAGACTAACCCCACCCACACACTAACCACACCCGACCCACACACTAACACCCCACGCACAAACTAACCCCACCCCACCCACACACTAACCCCACCACCCACACACTAATCCCACCCACACACTAACCCCACCACCCACACACTAACCCCACCCACACACTAAGCCCACCCACACACTAACCCCACCTGACCCACACACTAACGCCCCACCCACCACACTAACCCCACCCCACCCACACACTAACACCAACCCACCCACACACTAACCCCCCACGCACACACTAACCGCACCCTACCCACACACTAACCCCACCCAACCCACACACTAATACCCCACGCACACACTAACCCCACCACCCACACACTAACCCCACCCCACCCACACACTAACCCCACCCCACACACTAACCCCCCCACCCACACACTAACCCCACCCTACACACTAACCCAACCCACACACTAACCCCACCCCACACATTAACCCCCCACCCACACACTAACTCCCCACCCCACACACAAACCCCACCCCACACACTAACCTCCCACCCACACACTAACCCCCACCCACACACTAACCCCACCCCACACACTAACCCCCCCACCCACACACTAACCCCACCCTACACACTAACCCCACCCACACACTAACCCCACCCCACACATTAACCCCCCACCCACACACTAGCCCCCCACCCACACACTAACCCCCCAGCCACACACCAACCCTACCCCACACACTAACCCCCCACCCACACATTAACCCCCCACCCACACAGCAACGCCCCACCCACACACTAGCCCCCCACTCACACACTAACCCCACCACCCACACACTAGCACCCCACCCACACGCTAACCCCACCACCCACACACTAACGCCCCACCCACACACTAACCCCACCACCTACACACTAACCCCACCCCACCCACACACTAACCCAACCACCCACACACTAACCCCACCCACACACTAACCGCACCCACCCACACATTAACCCCACACCCACAGACTAACCCCACCCACACACTAACCCCACCCGACCCACACACTAACACCCCACGCACAAACTAACCCCACCCCACCCACACACTAACCCCACCACCCACACACTAATCCCACCCACACACTAACCCCACCACCCACACACTAACCCCACCCACACACTAAGCCCACCCACACACTAACCCGACCTGACCCACACACTAACGCCCCACCCACACACTAAACCCACCCGACCCACACACTAACACCAACCCACCCACACACTAACCCCCCACGCACACACTAACCGCACCCTACCCACACACTAACCCCACCCAACCCACACACTAATACCCCACGCACACACTAACCTCACCACCCACACACTAACCCCACCCCACCCACACACTAACCCCACCCCACACACTAGCCCCCCCACCCACACACTAACCCCACCCTACACACTAACCCCACCCACACACTAACCCCACCCCACACATTAACCCCCCACCCACACACTAACTCCCCACCCCACACACAAACCCCACCCCACACACTAACCTCCCACCCACACACTAACCCCCACACACACACTAACCCCCCCCACACACTAACCCCCCCACCCACACACTAACCCCACCCTACACACTAACCCCACCCACACACTAACCCCACCCCACACATTAACCCCCCACCCACACACTAGCCCCCCCACCCACACACTAACCCCCCACCCACACACCAACCCTACCCCACACACTAACCCCGCACCCACACACTAGCCCCCCACTCACACACTAACCCCACCACCCACACACTAGCCCCCCACCCACACGCTAACCCCACCACCCACACTCTAACGCCCCACCCTCACACTGAACCCACCCCACCCACACACTAACGCCCCACCCACACACTAATCCCACACCACCCACACACAAACCCCACCACCCACACACTTGCCCCCCACCCACACACTTGCCCCTCACACACACTAACCCCACAACCCACACACTAACGCCCCACCCACACACTAACCCCACCACCCACACACTAACCCCACCACCCACACACTAGCCCTCCCGACCCACACACTAACCCCACCACCCACACACTAGCCCACACCACCCACACACTAACCCCACCCCACCCACACACTAACCCCACCACCCACACACTAACCCCACCCCACCCACACACTAACCCCACCCACACACTAACCCCACCCGACCCACACACTAATACCCCACGTACAAACTAACCCCACCCCACCCATACACTAACCCCACCACCCACACACTAACCCCACCCACACACTAACCCCACCACCCACACACTAACCCCACCCACACACTAACCCCACCCGACCCACACACTAACGCCCCACCCACACACTAACCCCACCCCACCCACACACTAACACCAACCCACCCACACACTAACCCCCCACGCACACACTAACCGCACCCCACCCACACACTAACCCCACCCCACCCACACACTAATACCCCACCCACACACTAACCCCACCACCCACACACTAACCCCACCCCACCCACACACTAACCCCACCACCCACACACTAACCCCACCACCCACACAATAACCACCCACCCACACAATAACCCCACCCACACACTAACCCCACCCCACCCACACACTAACCCCACCACCCACACACTAGCCCCCCACCGACACACTAACCCCACCACCCACACACTAACGCCCCACCCACACACTAACCACACCCCACCCAGACACGAACCCCACCACCCACATACTAACGCCCCACCCACACACTAACCCCACCACCCACACACTAGCCCACCCGACCCACACACTAGCCCACACCACCCACACACTAACCCCACCACCCACACACTAACCCCACCACCCACATACTAGCCAGCCACCCACACACTAACCCCACCCCACCCACACACTAACCCCACCCCACCCACACACTTACCCCACCACCCACATACTAGCCCACACCACCCACACACTAACCCCACCCCACCCACACACTAACTCCACCACCCACACACTAACCCCACCACCCACACACTAACCCAACCACCCACACACTAACCCCACCCACACACTAACCCACCCACACACTAACCCCACCCACCCACACACTAATACCCCACGCACAAACTAACCCCACCCTACCCACACACTAACCGCACCACCCACACACTAACCCCACTCACACACTAACCCCACCCGACCCACACACTAATACCCCGCGCACACACTAACCCCACCCCACCCACACACTAACCCCACCACCCACACACTAACCCCATCCACACACTAACCCCACCCGACCCACACACTAACGCCCCACCCACAAGCTAACCCCACCCCACCCACAGACTAACCCCAACCCACCCACACACTAGCCCCCCACCCACACACTAACCCCCTACGCACACACCATCCGCATCCCACCCACACACTAACCCAACCCCACCCACACACTAATACCCCACGCACACACTAACCTCATCACCCACACACTAACCCCACCCCACCCACACACTAACCCCACAACCCACACAATAACCACCCACCCACACAATAACCCCACCCACACACTAACCCCACCACCCACACACTAGCCCCCCACCCGCACACTAACCCCACCCCACACACTAACCCCCCACCCACACACTAACCACCCAAGCGCACACTAACCCCACCGACACACTAAACCCCCACCTGCACACTAACTCCCCACCCACACACTAACCCCCCACGCACACACTAACCGCACCCCACCCACACACTAACCCCACACCAACCACACACTAACCCCACCCCACACACTAACCCCCCCACCCACACACTAACCCCACCCTACCCACTAACCCCACCCACACACTAACCCCACCCTACACATTAACCCCCCACCCACACACTAACTCCCCACCCCACACACTAACCCCACCCCACCCACACACTAACCCCACCCCACCCACACACTAATACCCCACGCACACACTAACCCCACCACCCACACACTAACCCCACCCACACACTAACCCCACCCACCCACACACTAACCCCACACCCACACACTAACCCCACCCACACACTAACCCCGCCCGACCCACACACTAATACCCCACGCACAAACTAACCCCACCCCATCCATACTCTAACCCCACCACCCACACACTAACCCCACCCACACACTAACCCCACCACCCACACACTAACCGCACCCACACAGTAACCCCACCCGACGCACACACTAACGCCCCACCCACACACTAACCCCACCCCACCCACACACTAACACCAACCCACCCACACACTAACCACCCACGCACACACTAACCGCACCCCACCCACACACTAGCCCCACCCCACCCACACACTAATACCCCACGCACACACTAACCCCACCACCCACACACTAACCCCACCCCACCCACACACTAACCCCACCTCCCACACAATAACCACCCACCCACACAATAACCCCACCCACACACTAACCCCACCCCACCCACACACTAGCCCCCCACCGACACACTAACCCCACCACCCACACACTAACGGCCCACCCACACACTAACCACACCCCACCCACACACTAACCCCACCACGCACACACTAACACCCCACCCACACACTAACCCCACCACCCACACACTAGCCCACCCGACACAGACACTAGCCCACACCACCCACACACTAACCCCCCCACCGACACACTAACCCCACCACCCACACACTAACGCCCCACCCACACACTAACCACACCCCACCCACACACTAACCCCACCACCCACACACTAACGCCCCACCCACACAATAACCCCACCACCCACACACTAGCCCACCCGACCCACACACTAGCCCACACCACCCACACACTAACCCCACCCCACCCACACACTAACCCCACACCACCCACACACTAAGCCCACACCACCCACACACTAACTCCACCACCCACACACTAACCCCACCACCCACACACGAACCCAACCACCCACAAACTAACCCCACCCACACACTAAACCCACCCACACACTAACCCCACCCGACCCACACACTAATACCCCACGCACACACTAACCCCATCCCACCCACACACTAACCCCACCACCCACACACTAACCCCACCCACACACTAACCCCACCACCCACACACTAACCCCATCCACACACTAACCCCACCCGACCCACACACTAACGCCCCACCCACACTCTAACCCCACCCCACCCACACACTAACCCTAACCCACCCACACACTAGCCCCCCACCCACACAATAACCCCCCACGCACACACTAACCGCACCCCACCCACACACTAACCCCACCCCACCCACACACTAATACCCCACGCACACACTAACCTCATCACCCACACACTAACCCCACCCCACCCACACACTAACCCCACAACCCACACAATAACCACCCACCCACACAATAACCCCACCCACACACTAACCCCACCCCACTCACACACTAACCCCACCACCCACACACTAGCCCCCCACCCACACACTAACCCCACCACCCACACACTAACGCCCCACCCACACACTAACCCCACCCCACCCACACACTAGCCCCCCACCCACACACTAACCCTCCGCCCACACACTAACCCCACCCCACCCACACTCTAACCCCACCCCACCCACACACTAGCATCCCACCCACACACTAACCCCCCACCCACACACTAACCCCACCACCCACACACTAACCCCACACCACCCACACACTAACCCCACCACCCACACACTAATCCCACCACACACACACTAGCCCGCCACCCACACACTAACCCCCCACCCACACACAAACCCCACCACCCACACACTAGCCCGCCACCCACACACTAACCCCACCCCGCCCACACACTAACCCCACCACCCACACACTAGCCCGCCACCCACACACTAGCCCGCCACCCACACACTAGCCCGCCACCCACACACTAACCCCCCACCCACACACTAACCCCACCACCCACATACTAACCGCACCCCACCCACACACTAACCCCACCACCCACACACTAACCCCACCCCACCCACACACTAACCGCACCATCCACACACTAACACCACCACCCTCACACTAACCCCACCACCCACACACTAGCCCACACCACCCACACACTAGCCCACACCACCCTCACACTAACCCCACCACCCACACACTAGCCCCACACACACACTAACCCCACCACTCACACACTAACCCCCCACCCACACACTAGGCGACACCACCCACACACTAACCCCACCACCCACACACTAGCCCCCCACCCACACACTAACCTCACCACCCACACATTAACCCCACCACCCACACACTAACCCCACCACCCACACACTAGCCCCCCACCCACACACGAACCCCACCACCCACACACTAACCCCACCCCACCCACACACTAACGCCCCACCCACACACTAACGCCACCACCCTCACACTAACCCCACCACCCACACACTAGCCCACACCACCCACACACTAGCCCACACCACCCTCACACTAACCCCACCACCCACACACTAACCCCACCACCCACACACTAAACCCAGCACCCACACACTAACCCCACCACCCACACACTAACCCCACCACCCACACACTAGCCCCACACACACACTAACCCCACCACCCACACACTAACCCCACCCCACACATACACTAAACCTACCACCCAAACACTAACCCCCCCACCCACATACTAACACCCCACCCACACACTAACCCCACCCACCCACACACTAACCCCACACCCACACACTAACCCCACCCACACACTAACCCCACCCGACCCACACACTAATACCCCACGCACACACTAACCCCACCCACCCACACACTAACCCCACACCCACACACTAACCCCACCCACAAACTAACCCCACCCCACCCACACTCTAACCCCACCACCCACACACTAACCGCACCCACACAGTAACCCCACCCGACCCACACACTAACGCCCCACCCACACACTAACCCCACCCCACCCACACACTAACACCAACCCACCCACACACTAACGCCCCACGCACACACTAACCGCACCCCACCCACACACTAACCCCACCCCACCCACACATTAATACCCCACGCACACACTAACCCCACCACCCACACACTAACCCCACCCCACCCACACACTAACCCCACCACCCACACAATAACCACCCACCCACACAATAACCCCACCCACACACTAACCCCACCCCACCCACACACTAGCCCCCCACCGACACACTAACCCCACCACCCACACACTAACGCCCCAAACACACACTAACCCCACCACCCATACACTAGCCCACCCGACCCACACACTAACCCCACGACCCACACACTAACCCCACCACCCACACACTAACACCCCACCCACACACTAGCCCACACCACCCACACACTAGCCCCACCCACCCCACCCACACACACACTAACCCCACCAACCACACACTAACTCCACCACCCACACACTAACCCAACCACCCACAAACTAACCCCACCCACACACTAACCCCACCCACACACTAACCCTAACCCACCCACACACTAGCCCCCCACCCACACAATAACCCCCCACGCACACACTAACCGCACCCCACCCACACACTAACCCCACCCCACCCACACACTAATACCCCACGCACACACTAACCTCATCACCCACACACTAACCCCACCCCACCCACACACTAACCCCACAACCCACACAATAACCACCCACCCACACAATAACCCCACCCACACACTAACCCCACCCCACCCACACACTAACCCCACCACCCACACACTAGCCCCCCACCCACACACTAACCCCACCACCCACACACTAACGCCCCACCCACACACTAACCCCACCCCACCCACACACTAGCCCCCCACCCACACACTAACCCTCCGCCCACACACTAACCCCACCCCACCCACACTCTAACCCCACCCCACCCACACACTAGCATCCCACCCACACACTAACCCCCCACCCACACACTAACCCCACCACCCACACACTAACCCCACACCACCCACACACTAACCCCACCACCCACACACTAATCCCACCACACACACACTAGCCCGCCACCCACACACTAACCCCCCACCCACACACAAACCCCACCACCCACACACTAGCCCGCCACCCACACACTAACCCCACCCCGCCCACACACTAACCCCACCACCCACACACTAGCCCGCCACCCACACACTAGCCCGCCACCCACACACTAACCCCCCACCCACACACTAACCCCACCACCCACATACTAACCGCACCCCACCCACACACTAACCCCACCACCCACACACTAACCCCACCCCACCCACACACTAACCGCACCATCCACACACTAACGCCACCACCCTCACACTAACCCCACCACCCACACACTAGCAAACACCACCCACACACTAGCCCACACCACCCTCACACTAACCCCACCACCCACACACTAGCCCCACACACACACTAACCCCACCACTCACACACTAACCCCCCACCCACACACTAGGCGACACCACCCACACACTAACCCCACCACCCACACACTAGCCCCCCACCCACACACTAACCTCACCACCCACACATTAACCCCACCACCCACACACTAACCCCACCACCCACACACTAGCCCCCCACCCACACACGAACCCCACCACCCACACACTAACCCCACCCCACCCACACACTAACGCCCCACCCACACACTAACGCCACCACCCTCACACTAACCCCACCACCCACACACTAGCCCACACCACACACACACTAGCCCACACCACCCTCACACTAACCCCACCACCCACACACTAACCCCACCACCCACACACTAAACCCAGCACCCACACACTAACCCCACCACCCACACACTAACCCCACCTCCCACACACTAGCCCCACACACACACTAACCCCACCACCCACACACTAACCCCACCCCACACATACACTAAACCTACCACCCAAACATTAACCCCCCCACCCACATACTAACGCCCCACCCACACACTAACCCCACCCACCCACACACTAACCCCACACCCACACACTAACCCCACCCACACACTAACCCCACCCGACCCACACACTAATACCCCACGCACACACTAACCCCACCCACCCACACACTAACCCCACACCCACACACTAACCCCACCCACAAACTAACCCCACCCCACCCACACTCTAACCCCACCACCCACACACTAACCGCACCCACACAGTAACCCCACCCGACCCACACACTAACGCCCCACCCACACACTAACCCCACCCCACCCACACACTAACACCATCCCACCCACACACTAACGCCCCACGCACACACTAACCGCACCCCACCCACACACTAACCCCACCCCACCCACACACTAATACCCCACGCACACACTAACCCCACCACCCACACACTAACCCCACCCCACCCACACACTAACCCCACCACCCACACAATAACCACCCACCCACACAATAACCCCACCCACACACTAACCCCACCCCACCCACACACTAGCCCCCCACCGACACACTAACCCCACCACCCACACACTAACGCCCCACCCACACACTAACCCCACCACCCATACACTAGCCCACCCGACCCACACACTAACCGCACGACCCACACACTAACCCCACCACCCACACACTAACACCCCACCCACACACTAGCCCACACCACCCACACACTAGCCCCACCCACCCCACCCACACACACACTAACCCCACCAACCACACACTAACTCCACCACCCACACACTAACCCAATCACCCACAAACTAACCCCACCCACACACTAACCCCACCGACACACTAACCCCACCCACCCACACATTAATACCCCACGCACAAACTAACCCCACCCCACCCACACACTAACCCCACCACCCACATACTAAACCCACCCACACACTAACCCCACCCGACCCACACACTAATACCCCACGCACACACTAACCCCACCCCACCCACACACTAACCCCACCACCCACACACTAACCCCACCCACACACTAACCCCACCACCCACACACTAACCCCACCCGACCCACACACTAACCCCACCCACACACTAACCCCACCACCCACACTCTAACCCCACCCCACCCACACACTAACCCGCAGCACGGTGGCACAGTGGTTAGCACTGTGGCTTCACAGCGCCAGGGTCCCAGGTTCGATTCCCCGCTGGGTCACTGTCTGTGCGGAGTTTGCACGATCTCCCCGTGTCCGCGTGGGTTTCCTCCGGGTGCTCCGGTTTCCACCCACAGTCCAAAGACGTGCAGGTTAGGTGGATTGGCCATGCTAAATTACCCGTAGTGTCCATAAGGGTTGGGAGGGGTTATTGGGTGGAAGTGAGGGATTAATGTGGGTCGGTGCAGACTCGATGGGCCGAATGGCCTCCTTCTGCACTGTATGTTCTATGTAATCTATGTAATCTAACCCCACCCCACCCACACACTAATACCCCACGCACACATTAACCTCATCACCCACACACTAACCCCACCCCACCCACACACTAACCCCACAACCCACACAATAACCACCCACCCACACAATAACCCCACCCACACACTAACCCCACCCCACCCACACACTAACCCCACCACCCACACACTAGCCCCACCCACACACTAACCCCACCGACACACTAACCCCACCCACCCACACATTAATACCCCACGCACAAACTAACCCCACCCCACCCACACACTAACCCCACCACCCACACACTAACCCCACCACCCACACACTAGCCCCCCACCCACACACTAACCCCACCACCCACACAATAACGCCCCACCCACACCCTAACCCCACCCCACCCACACACTAGCATCCCACCCACACACTAACCCCCCACCCACACACTAACCCCACCACCCACACACTAACCCCACACCACCCACACACTAACCCCACCACCCACACACTTATCCCACCACCCACACACTAGCCCGCCACCCACACACTAATCCCCCACCCACACACTAACCCCACCACCCACACACTAGCCCGCCACCCACACACTAACCCCCCACCCACACACTAACCCCACCACCCACACACTAATCGCACCCCACCCACACACTAACCCCACCACCCACACACTAACCCCACCCCACCCACACACTAACCGCACACCACACACACACTAACGCCTCACCCACACACTAACGCCACCACCCACACACTAAACCCACCCCACCCACACACTAACCCCACCACCCACACACTAACCCCACCCCACCCACACACTAACCCAACCACCCACACACTAACCCCACCCACACACTAACCCCACCCACCCACACACTAACCCCACACCCACACACTAACCGCACCCACACAGTAACCCCACCCGACCCACACACTAACGCCCCACCCACACACTAACCCCACCCCACCCACACACTAACCCCCCACGCACACACTAACCGCACCCCACCCACACACTAACCCCACCCCACCCACACACTAATACCCCACGCACACATTAACCTCATCACCCACACACTAACCCCACCCCACCCACACACTAACCCCACAACCCACACAATAACCACCCACCCACACAATAACCCCACCCACACACTAACCCCACCCCACCCACACACTAACCCCACCACCCACACACTAGCCCCACCCACACACTAACCCCACCGACACACTAACCCCACCCACCCACACATTAATACCCCACGCACAAACTAACCCCACCCCACCCACACACTAACCCCACCACCCACACACTAACCCCACCACCCACACACTAGCCCCCCACCCACACACTAACCCCACCACCCACACACTAACGCCCCACCCACACCCTAACCCCACCCCACCCACACACTAGCATCCCACCCACACACTAACCCCCCACCCACACACTAACCCCACCACCCACACACTAACCCCACACCACCCACACACTAACCCCACCACCCACACACTTATCCCACCACCCACACACTAGCCCGCCACCCACACACTAATCCCCCACCCACACACTAACCCCACCACCCACACACTAGCCCGCCACCCACACACTAACCCCCCACCCACACACTAACCCCACCACCCACACACTAATCGCACCCCACCCACACACTAACCCCACCACCCACACACTAACCCCACCCCACCCACACACTAACCGCACACCACACACACACTAACGCCTCACCCACACACTAACGCCACCACCCACACACGAAACCCACCCCACCCACACACTAACCCTACCACCCACACACTAACCCCACCCCACCCACACACTAACCCAACCACCCACACACTAACCCCACCCACACACTAACCCCACCCACCCACACACTAACCCCACACCCACACACTAACCGCACCCACACAGTAACCCCACCCGACCCACACACTAACGCCCCACCCACACACTAACCCCACCCCACCCACACACTAACCGCACCCCACCCACACACTAACCCCACCCCACCCACACACTAATACCCCACGCACACACTAACCCCACCACCCACACACTAACCCCACCCCACCCACACACTAACCCCACCTCCCACACAATAACCCCACCCACACACTAACCCCACCCCACCCATACACTAGCCCCCCACCGACACACTAACCCCACACCCACACACTAACCCCACCCACAAACTAACCCCACCCCACCCACACTCTAACCCCACCACCCACACACTAACCGCACCCACACAGTAACCCCACCCGACCCACACACTAACGCCCCACCCACACACTAACCCCACCCCACCCACACACTAACACCAACCCACCCACACACTAACGCCCCACGCACACACTAACCGCACCCCACCCACACACTAACCCCACCCCACCCACACATTAATACCCCACGCACACACTAAACCCACCACCCACACACTAACCCCACCCCACCCACACACTAACCCCACCACCCACACAATAACCACCCACCCACACAATAACCCCACCCACACACTAACCCCACCCCACCCACACACTAGCCCCCCACCGACACACTAACCCCACCACCCACACACTAACGCCCCAAACACACACTAACCCCACCACCCATACACTAACACCCCACCCACACACTAGCCCACACCACCCACACACTAGCCCCACCCACCCCACCCACACACACACTAACCCCACCAACCACACACTAACTCCACCACCCACACACTAACCCAACCACCCACAAACTAACCCCACCCACACACTAACCCCACCCACACACTAACCCTAACCCACCCACACACTAGCCCCCCACCCACACAATAACCCCCCACGCACACACTAACCGCACCCCACCCACACACTAACCCCACCCCACCCACACACTAATACCCCACGCACACACTAACCTCATCACACACACACTAACCCCACCCCACCCACACACTAACCCCACAACCCACAAAATAACCACCCACCCACACAATAACCCCACCCACACACTAACCCCACCCCACCCACACACTAACCCCACCACCCACACACTAGCCCCCCACCCACACACTAACCCCACCACCCACACACTAACGCCCCACCCACACACTAACCCCACCCCACCCACACACTAGCCCCCCACCCACACACTAACCCTCCGCCCACACACTAACCCCACCCCACCCACACTCTAACCCCACCCCACCCACACACTAGCATCCCACCCACACACTAACCCCCCACCCACACACTAACCCCACCACCCACACACTAACCCCACACCACCCACACACTAACCCCACCACCCACACACTAATCCCACCACACACACACTAGCCCGCCACCCACACACTAACCCCCCACCCACACACAAACCCCACCACCCACACACTAGCCCGCCACCCACACACTAACCCCACCCCGCCCACACACTAACCCCACCACCCACACACTAGCCCGCCACCCACACACTAGCCCGCCACCCACACACTAACCCCCCACCCACACACTAACCCCACCACCCACATACTAACCGCACCCCACCCACACACTAACCCCACCACCCACACACTAACCCCACCCCACCCACACACTAACCGCACCATCCACACACTAACGCCACCACCCTCACACTAACCCCACCACCCACACACTAGCAAACACCACCCACACACTAGCCCACACCACCCTCACACTAACCCCACCACCCACACACTAGCCCCACACACACACTAACCCCACCACTCACACACTAACCCCCCACCCACACACTAGGCGACACCACCCACACACTAACCCCACCACCCACACACTAGCCCCCCACCCACACACTAACCTCACCACCCACACATTAACCCCACCACCCACACACTAACCCCACCACCCACACACTAGCCCCCCACCCACACACGAACCCCACCACCCACACACTAACCCCACCCCACCCACACACTAACGCCCAACCCACACACTAACGCCACCACCCTCACACTAACCCCACCACCCACACACTAGCCCACACCACACACACACTAGCCCACACCACCCTCACACTAACCCCACCACCCACACACTAACCCCACCACCCACACACTAAACCCAGCACCCACACACTAACCCCACCACCCACACACTAACCCCACCACCCACACACTAGTCCCACACACACACTAACCCCACCACCCACACACTAACCCCACCCCACACATACACTAAACCTACCACCCAAACATTAACCCCCCCACCCACATACTAACGCCCCACCCACACACTAACCCCACCCACCCACACACTAACCCCACACCCACACACTAACCCCACCCACACACTAACCCCACCCGACCCACACACTAATACCCCACGCACACACTAACCCCACCCACCCACACACTAACCCCACACCCACACACTAACCCCACCCACAAACTAACCCCACCCCACCCACACTCTAACCCCACCACCCACACACTAACCGCACCCACACAGTAACCCCACCCGACCCACACACTAACGCCCCACCCACACACTAACCCCACCCCACCCACACACTAACACCAACCCACCCACACACTAACGCCCCACGCACACACTAACCGCACCCCACCCACACACTAACCCCACCCCACCCACACACTAATACCCCACGCACACACTAACCCCACCACCCACACACTAACCCCACCCCACCCACACACTAACCCCACCACCCACACAATAACCACCCACCCACACAATAACCCCACCCACACACTAACCCCACCCCACCCACACACTAGCCCCCCACCGACACACTAACCCCACCACCCACACACTAACGCCCCACCCACACACTAACCCCACCACCCATACACTAGCCCACCCGACCCACACACTAACCGCACGACCCACACACTAACCCCACCACCCACACACTAACACCCCAGCCACACACTAGCCCACACCACCCACACACTAGCCCCACCCACCCCACCCACACACACACTAACCCCACCAACCACACACTAACTCCACCACCCACACACTAACCCAACCACCCACAAACTAACCCCACCCACACACTAACCCCACCGACACACTAACCCCACCCACCCACACATTAATACCCCACGCACAAACTAACCCCACCCCACCCACACACTAACCCCACCACCCACATACTAAACCCACCCACACACTAACCCCACCCGACCCACACACTAATACCCCACGCACACACTAACCCCACCCCACCCACACACTAACCCCACCACCCACACACTAACCCCACCCACACACTAACCCCACCACCCACACACTAACCCCACCCGACCCACACACTAACCCCACCCACACACTAACCCCACCACCCACACTCTAACCCCACCCCACCCACACACTAACCCGCAGCACGGTGGCACAGTGGTTAGCACTGTGGCTTCACAGCGCCAGGGTCCCAGGTTCGATTCCCCGCTGGGTCACTGTCTGTGCGGAGTTTGCACGATCTCCCCGTGTCCGCGTGGGTTTCCTCCGGGTGCTCCGGTTTCCACCCACAGTCCAAAGACGTGCAGGTTAGGTGGATTGGCCATGATAAATTACCCGTAGTGTCCATAAGGGTTGGGAGGGGTTATTGGGTGGAAGTGAGGGATTAATGTGGGTCGGTGCAGACTCGATGGGCCGAACGGCCTCCTTCTGCACTGTATGTTCTATGTAATCTATGTAATCTAACCCCACCCCACCCACACACTAATACCCCACGCACACATTAACCTCATCACCCACACACTAACCCCACCCCACCCACACACTAACCCCACAACCCACACAATAACCACCCACCCACACAATAACCCCACCCACACACTAACCCCACCCCACCCACACACTAACCCCACCACCCACACACTAGCCCCACCCACACACTAACCCCACCGACACACTAACCCCACCCACCCACACATTAATACCCCACGCACAAACTAACCCCACCCCACCCACACACTAACCCCACCACCCACACACTAACCCCACCACCCACACACTAGCCCCCCACCCACACACTAACCCCACCACCCACACACTAACGCCCCACCCACACCCTAACCCCACCCCACCCACACACTAGCATCCCACCCACACACTAACCCCCCACCCACACACTAACCCCACCACCCACACACTAACCCCACACCACCCACACACTAACCCCACCACCCACACACTTATCCCACCACCCACACACGAAACCCACCCCACCCACACACTAACCCCACCACCCACACACTAACCCCACCCCACCCACACACTAACCCAACCACCCACACACTAACCCCACCCACACACTAACCCCACCCACCCACACACTAACCCCACACCCACACACTAACCGCACCCACACAGTAACCCCACCCGACCCACACACTAACGCCCCACCCACACACTAACCCCACCCCACCCACACACTAACCGCACCCCACCCACACACTAACCCCACCCCACCCACACACTAATACCCCACGCACACACTAACCCCACCACCCACACACTAACCCCACCCCACCCACACACTAACCCCACCTCCCACACAATAACCCCACCCACACACTAACCCCACCCCACCCATACACTAGCCCCCCACCGACACACTAACCCCACACCCACACACTAACCCCACCCACAAACTAACCCCACCCCACCCACACTCTAACCCCACCACCCACACACTAACCGCACCCACACAGTAACCCCACCCGACCCACACACTAACGCCCCACCCACACACTAACCCCACCCCACCCACACACTAACACCAACCCACCCACACACTAACGCCCCACGCACACACTAACCGCACCCCACCCACACACTAACCCCACCCCACCCACACATTAATACCCCACGCACACACTAAACCCACCACCCACACACTAACCCCACCCCACCCACACACTAACCCCACCACCCACACAATAACCACCCACCCACACAATAACCCCACCCACACACTAACCCCACCCCACCCACACACTAGCCCCCCACCGACACACTAACCCCACCACCCACACACTAACGCCCCAAACACACACTAACCCCACCACCCATACACTAACACCCCACCCACACACTAGCCCACACCACCCACACACTAGCCCCACCCACCCCACCCACACACACACTAACCCCACCAACCACACACTAACTCCACCACCCACACACTAACCCAACCACCCACAAACTAACCCCACCCACACACTAACCCCACCCACACACTAACCCTAACCCACCCACACACTAGCCCCCCACCCACACAATAACCCCCCACGCACACACTAACCGCACCCCACCCACACACTAACCCCACCCCACCCACACACTAATACCCCACGCACACACTAACCTCATCACCCACACACTAACCCCACCCCACCCACACACTAACCCCACAACCCACAAAATAACCACCCACCCACACAATAACCCCACCCACACACTAACCCCACCCCACCCACACACTAACCCCACCACCCACACACTAGCCCCCCACCCACACACTAACCCCACCACCCACACACTAACGCCCCACCCACACACTAACCCCACCCCACCCACACACTAGCCCCCCACCCACACACTAACCCTCCGCCCACACACTAACCCCACCCCACCCACACTCTAACCCCACCCCACCCACACACTAGCATCCCACCCACACACTAACCCCCCACCCACACACTAACCCCACCACCCACACACTAACCCCACACCACCCACACACTAACCCCACCACCCACACACTAATCCCACCACACACACACTAGCCCGCCACCCACACACTAACCCCCCACCCACACACAAACCCCACCACCCACACACTAGCCCGCCACCCACACACTAACCCCACCCCGCCCACACACTAACCCCACCACCCACACACTAGCCCGCCACCCACACACTAGCCCGCCACCCACACACTAACCCCCCACCCACACACTAACCCCACCACCCACATACTAACCGCACCCCACCCACACACTAACCCCACCACCCACACACTAACCCCACCCCACCCACACACTAACCGCACCATCCACACACTAACGCCACCACCCTCACACTAACCCCACCACCCACACACTAGCAAACACCACCCACACACTAGCCCACACCACCCTCACACTAACCCCACCACCCACACACTAGCCCCACACACACACTAACCCCACCACTCACACACTAACCCCCCACCCACACACTAGGCGACACCACCCACACACTAACCCCACCACCCACACACTAGCCCCCCACCCACACACTAACCTCACCACCCACACATTAACCCCACCACCCACACACTAACCCCACCACCCACACACTAGCCCCCCACCCACACACGAACCCCACCACCCACACACTAACCCCACCCCACCCACACACTAACGCCCCACCCACACACTAACGCCACCACCCTCACACTAACCCCACCACCCACACACTAGCCCACACCACACACACACTAGCCCACACCACCCTCACACTAACCCCACCACCCACACACTAACCCCACCACCCACACACTAAACCCAGCACCCACACACTAACCCCACCACCCACACACTAACCCCACCACCCACACACTAGTCCCACACACACACTAACCCCACCACCCACACACTAACCCCACCCCACACATACACTAAACCTACCACCCAAAAATTAACCCCCCCACCCACATACTAACGCCCCACCCACACACTAACCCCACCCACCCACACACTAACCCCACACCCACACACTAACCCCACCCACACACTAACCCCACCCGACCCATACACTAATACCCCACGCACACACTAACCCCACCCACCCACACACTAACCCCACACCCACACACTAACCCCACCCACAAACTAACCCCACCCCACCCACACTCTAACCCCACCACCCACACACTAACCGCACCCACACAGTAACCCCACCCGACCCACACACTAACGCCCCACCCACACACTAACCCCACCCCACCCACACACTAACACCAACCCACCCACACACTAACGCCCCACGCACACACTAACCGCACCCCACCCACACACTAACCCCACCCCACCCACACACTAATACCCCACGCACACACTAACCCCACCACCCACACACTAACCCCACCCCACCCACACACTAACCCCACCACCCACACAATAACCACCCACCCACACAATAACCCCACCCACACACTAACCCCACCCCACCCACACACTAGCCCCCCACCGACACACTAACCCCACCACCCACACACTAACGCCCCACCCACACACTAACCCCACCACCCATACACTAGCCCACCCGACCCACACACTAACCGCACGACCCACACACTAACCCCACCACCCACACACTAACACCCCACCCACACACTAGCCCACACCACCCACACACTAGCCCCACCCACCCCACCCACACACACACTAACCCCACCAACCACACACTAACTCCACCACCCACACACTAACCCAACCACCCACAAACTAACCCCACCCACACACTAACCCCACCGACACACTAACCCCACCCACCCACACATTAATACCCCACGCACAAACTAACCCCACCCCACCCACACACTAACCCCACCACCCACATACTAAACCCACCCACACACTAACCCCACCCGACCCACACACTAATACCCCACGCACACACTAACCCCACCCCACCCACACACTAACCCCACCACCCACACACTAACCCCACCCACACACTAACCCCACCACCCACACACTAACCCCACCCGACCCACACACTAACCCCACCCACACACTAACCCCACCACCCACACTCTAACCCCACCCCACCCACACACTAACCCGCAGCACGGTGGCACAGTGGTTAGCACTGTGGCTTCACAGCGCCAGGGTCCCAGGTTCGATTCCCCGCTGGGTCACTGTCTGTGCGGAGTTTGCACGATCTCCCCGTGTCCGCGTGGGTTTCCTCCGGGTGCTCCGGTTTCCACCCACAGTCCAAAGACGTGCAGGTTAGGTGGATTGGCCATGATAAATTACCCGTAGTGTCCATAAGGGTTGGGAGGGGTTATTGGGTGGAAGTGAGGGATTAATGTGGGTCGGTGCAGACTCGATGGGCCGAACGGCCTCCTTCTGCACTGTATGTTCTATGTAATCTATGTAATCTAACCCCACCCCACCCACACACTAATACCCCACGCACACATTAACCTCATCACCCACACACTAACCCCACCCCACCCACACACTAACCCCACAACCCACACAATAACCACCCACCCACACAATAACCCCACCCACACACTAACCCCACCCCACCCACACACTAACCCCACCACCCACACACTAGCCCCACCCACACACTAACCCCACCGACACACTAACCCCACCCACCCACACATTAATACCCCACGCACAAACTAACCCCACCCCACCCACACACTAACCCCACCACCCACACACTAACCCCACCACCCACACACTAGCCCCCCACCCACACACTAACCCCACCACCCACACACTAACGCCCCACCCACACCCTAACCCCACCCCACCCACACACTAGCATCCCACCCACACACTAACCCCCCACCCACACACTAACCCCACCACCCACACACTAACCCCACACCACCCACACACTAACCCCACCACCCACACACTTATCCCACCACCCACACACTAGCCCGCCACCCACACACTAATCCCCCACCCACACACTAACCCCACCACCCACACACTAGCCCGCCACCCACACACTAACCCCCCACCCACACACTAACCCCACCACCCACACACTAACCCCACCCCACCCACACACTAACCGCACACCACACACACACTAACGCCTCACCCACACACTAACGCCACCACCCACACACTAAACCCACCCCACCCACACACTAACCCCACCACCCACACACTAACCCCACCCCACCCACACACTAACCCAACCACCCACACACTAACCCCACCCACACACTAACCCCACCCACCCACACACTAACCCCACACCCACACACTAACCGCACCCACACAGTAACCCCACCCGACCCACACACTAACGCCCCACCCACACACTAACCCCACCCCACCCACACACTAACCCCCCACGCACACACTAACCGCACCCCACCCACACACTAACCCCACCCCACCCACACACTAATACCCCACGCACACACTAACCCCACCACCCACACACTAACCCCACCCCACCCACACACTAACCCCACCTCCCACACAATAACCCCACCCACACACTAACCCCACCCCACCCATACACTAGCCCCCCACCGACACACTAACCCCACCACCCACACACTAACGCCCCACCCACACACTAACCACACCCCACCCACACACTAACCCCACCACGCACACACTAACGCCCCACCCACACACTAACCCCACCACCCACACACTAGCCCACCCGACCCACACACTAGCCCACACCACCCACACACTAACCCCCCCTCCGACACACTAACCCCACCACCCACACACTAACCCCACCACCCACACACTAACGCCCCACCCACACACTAACCCCACCACCCACACACTAGCCCACCCGACCCACACACTAGCCCACACCACCCACACACTAACCCCACCCCACCCACACACTAACCCCACCACCCACACACTAACCCCACCCACACACTAACCCCACCAGCCACACACGAACCCAACCACCCACAAACTAACCCCACCCACACACTAACCCCACCCACACACTAACCCCACCCACCCACACATTAATACCCCACGCACAAACTAACCCCACCCCACCCACACACTAACCCCACCACCCACACACTAAACCCACCCACACACTAACCCCACCCGACCCACACACTAATACCCCACGCACACACTAACCCCACCCAACCCACACACTAACCCCACCACCCACACACTAACCCCACCCACACACTAACCCCACCACCCACACACTAACCCCATCAACACACTAACCCCACCCGACCCACACACTAACGCCCCACCCACACTCTAACCCCACCCCACCCACACACTAACCCTAACCCACCCACACACTAGCCCCCCACCCACACACTAACCCCCCACGCACACACTAACCGCACCCCACCCACACACTAACCCCACCCCACCCACACACTAATACCCCACGCACACACTAACCTCATCACCCACACACTAACCCCACCCCACCCACACACTAACCCCACAACCCACACAATAACCACCCACCCACACAATAACCCCACCCACACACTAACCCCACCCCACCCACACACTAACCCCACCACCCACACACTAGCCCCCCACCCACACACTAACCCCACCACCCACACACTAACGCCCCACCCACACACTAACCCCACCCCACCCACACTCTAGCCCCCCACCCACACACTAACCCTCCACCCACACACTAACCCCACCCCACTCACACTCTAACCCCACCCCACCCACACACTAGCATCCCACCCACACACTAACCCCCCACGCACACACTAACCCCACCACCCCCACACCACCCACACACTAACCCCACCCCACCCACACACTAGCATCCCACCCACACACTAACCCCCCACGCACACACTAACCCCACCACCCACACACTAACCCCACACCACCCACACACTAATCCCACCACCCACACACTAGCCCGCCACCCACACACTAACCCCCCACCCACACACTAACCCCACCACCCACACACTAGCCCGCCACCCACACACTAACCCCACCCCGCCCACACACTAACCCCACCACCCACACACTAGCCCGCCACCCACACACTAGCCCGCCACCCACACACTAACCCCCCACCCACACACTAACCCCACCACCCACACACTAACCGCACCCCACCCACACACTAACCCTACCACCCACACACTAACCCCACCCCACCCACACACTAACCCCACCACCCACACACTAGCCCGCCACCCACACACTAGCCCGCCACCCACACACTAACCCCCCACCCACACACTAACCCCACCACCCACACACTAACCGCACCCCACCCTCACACTAACCCCACCACCCACACACTAGCCCCACAAACACACTAACCCCACCACTCACACACTAACCCCCCACCCACGCACTAGGCGACACCACCCACACACTAACCCCCCACCCACACACTAACCCCACCACCCACACACTAGCCCCCCACCCACACACTAACCTCACCACCCACACATTAACCCCACCACCCACACACTAACCCCACCACCCACACACTAGCCCCCCACCCACACACGAACCCCACCACCCACACACTAACCCCACCCCACCCACACACTAACGCCCCACCCACACACTAACGCCACCACCCTCACACTAACCCCACCTCCCACACACTAGCCCACACCACCCACACACTAGCCCACACCACCCTCACACTAACCCCACCATCCACACACTAACCCCACCACCCACACACTAGCCCCACCACTCACACACTAACCCCCCACCCACACACTAGGCGACACCACCCACACACTGACCCCCCACCCACACACTAACCCCACCACTCACACACTAACCCCCCACCCACACACTAGGCGACACCACCCACACACTAACCCCACCACCCACACACTGGCCCCCCACCCACACACTAACCTCACCACCCACACATTAACCCCACCACCCACACACTAACCCCACCACCCACACACTAGCCCCCCACCCACACACTAACCCCACCACCCACACACGAACCCCACCACCCACACACTAACCCCACCCCAACCACACACTAACGCCCCACCCACACACTAACGCCACCACCCACACACTAACCCCACCACCCACACACTAACCCCACCACCCACACACTAACCCCACCCCACACACACACTAACCCTACCACCCAAACACTAACCCCCCCACCCACATACTAACGCCCCACCCACACACTAACCCCACCACCCACACACTAGCCGCCCACCCACACACTAACCCCACCACCCACACACTAACCCCACCCCATCCACACACTATCCCCACCCCACCCACACACAAACCCCACCACCCACACACTAGCCCCTCCCCGCACACACACGAGCCCCACACACACACTAATCCCACCACCCACACACTAGCCCCCAACCCACACACTAGCCCCCCACCCACACACTAACCCCACCCCACCCACACACTAACCCCACCCCACCCACACATTAGCCCCCAACCCACACACTAGCCCCCCACCCACACACTAACCCCACCCCGCTCACACACTAACCCCACCCCACCCACACACTAACCCCACCCCACCCACACACTAACCCCACCACCCACACACTAACCCCACCCCACCCACACACTAACCCCACCCCACCCACACACTTACCCCACCACCCACACACTAACCCCGCCCCACCCACACACTAACCCCACCCCACCCACACACTAATCCCACCACCCACACACTAGCCCCCCACCCACACACTAACCCCACCCCACCCACACACCAACCCCACCACCCACACACTAACCCCACCCCACCCACACACTAATCCCACCACCAACACACACTAATCCCACCATCGACACACTAGCCCCCCACCACACTAAACCCCCCCACCCACACACTAACCTCACCCCACCCACACACTAACCCCACTCCACCCACACACTAACCCCACCCACACACTAGCCCCCTACCCACACACTAACCCCACCCCACCCACACACTAACCCCACCACCCACACACAAGCACCCCGCCCACACACTAACCCCCCACCCACACACTAACGACCCAACCACACACCAGCCCAACACCCACACACTAACCCCCCACCCACACACTAACCCCACCACCCACAAACTAACCCCCCACCCACACACTAACCCCACCGCCCACACACTAACACCACCCCACCCACACACTAACCCCACACCCACACACTAACCCCACCACCCACACACTAACACCACCCCACCCACACACTAAATCCACCATCCACACACTAACCTCACCACCCACACACTAACCCTACCCCACCCACACACTAACCCCACCCACACATTAACCACACCCCACCCACACACTAATCCCACCACCCACACACTAGCCCCCCACCCACACAGTAACCCCACCACCCACACACTAACACCACCCCACCCACACACTAACCCCACCCACACACTAGCCCCCTACCTACACACTAACCCCACCCCACCCACACACTAATCCCACCACCCACACACTAGCCCGCCACCCACACACTAACCCCCCACCCACACACTAATCCCACCACCCACACACTAACCCCACCATCCACACACTAACCCCACCCCACCCACACACTAACCCCACCCACACACTAGCCCCCTACCCACACACTAACCCCACCCCACCCACACACTAACCCCAACACCCACACACTAGCCCACCACCCACACGCTAACCCCCCACCCACAAACTAGCCCCACCACCCACACACTAACCCCACCACCCACACACTAACCCCAGCCCACCCGCACACTAATCCCACCACCCACACACTCGCGCCCCGCCCACACACTAGCCCACCACCCACACACTAACCCCACCACCCACACACTAGCCCGCCACCCACACACTAACCCCCCACCCACACACTAACCCCACCACCCACACACTAGCCCCCCACCCACACACTAACCCCACAACCCACACACTACCGCACCGCCCACACACTAGCCCACCACCCACACACTAACGCCCCACCCACTCACTAACCCCACCCCACCCACACACTAGCCCACACCCACACACTAACCCCCCACACACACACTAACCCCACCCCACCCTCACACTAACCCCACCACCCACACACTAACCCCCCACACACACACTAACCCCACCCCACACACACACTAATCCCACCACCCACACACAAGCCCCCCACCCACACTAACCCCACCCCACCCACACACTAACCCCACCCCACCCACATACTAACCCCACCACCCACAAACTAACCCCCCACCCACACATTAACCCCACCCCACCCACACACTAATCCCACCACACACACACTAACCCCCCACCCACACACTAACCCCACCCCACCCACACACTAACCCCACCACCCACACACTAACCCCACCCCACCCACACACTAACTCCACCATCCACACACTGACCCCACCACACACACACTAACCCCCCACCCACACACTAACCCTACCCCACCCACACATTAACCCCACCATCCACACAGTAACCACACGCCACCCACACACTAACCCCACCCACACATTAACCCCACCCCACCCACACACTAATCCCACCACACACACACTAGCCCCCCCACACACACACTGGCCCCCCACCCACACACTAACCCCACCACCCACACACTAACAACACCCCACCCACACACTAACCCCACCCACACACTAGCCCCCTACCCACACACTAACCCCACCACCCACACACTAGCCCGCCACCCAAACACTAGCCCCACCACCCACACACTAACCCCACCACCCTCACACTAACCCCACCACCCACACACTAACCCCACCACCCACACACTAACCCCACCACCCACACACTAACCCCAACCCACCCACACACTAACCCCCCACCCACACACTAACCCCACCACCCACACACTAGCCCACACCCACACACTAACCCCCCACACACACACTAACCCCACCACCCACACACTAGCCCCCCACCCACACTAACCCCACCCCACCCACACACTAACCCCACCCCACCCACACACTAACCCCACCCACACACTAGCCCCCTACCTACACACTAACCCCACCCCACCCACACACTAATCCCACCACCCACACACTAGCCCGCCACCCACACACTAACCCCCCACCCACACACTAATCCCACCACCCACACACTAACCCCACCATCCACACACTAACCCCACCCCACCCACACACTAACCCCACCCACACACTAGCCCCCTACCCACACACTAACCCCACCCCACCCACACACTAACCCCAACACCCACACACTAGCCCACCACCCACACGCTAACCCCCCACCCACAAACTAGCCCCACCACCCACACACTAACCCCACCACCCACACACTAACCCCAGCCCACCCGCACACTAATCCCACCACCCACACACTCGCGCCCCGCCCACACACTAGCCCACCACCCACACACTAACCCCACCACCCACACACTAGCCCGCCACCCACACACTAACCCCCCACCCACACACTAACCCCACCACCCACACACTAGCCCCCCACCCACACACTAACCCCACAACCCACACACTACCGCACCGCCCACACACTAGCCCACCACCCACACACTAACGCCCCACCCACTCACTAACCCCACCCCACCCACACACTAGCCCACACCCACACACTAACCCCCCACACACACACTAACCCCACCCCACCCTCACACTAACCCCACCACCCACACACTAACCCCCCACACACACACTAACCCCACCCCACACACACACTAATCCCACCACCCACACACAAGCCCCCCACCCACACTAACCCCACCCCACCCACACACTAACCCCACCCCACCCACATACTAACCCCACCACCCACAAACTAACCCCCCACCCACACATTAACCCCACCCCACCCACACACTAATCCCACCACACACACACTAACCCCCCACCCACACACTAACCCCACCCCACCCACACACTAACCCCACCACCCACACACTAACCCCACCCCACCCACACACTAACTCCACCATCCACACACTGACCCCACCACACACACACTAGCCCCCCCACACACACACTGGCCCCCCACCCACACACTAACCCCACCACCCACACACTAACAACACCCCACCCACACACTAACCCCACCCACACACTAGCCCCCTACCCACACACTAACCCCACCACCCACACACTAGCCCGCCACCCAAACACTAGCCCCACCACCCACACACTAACCCCACCACCCTCACACTAACCCCACCACCCACACACTAACCCCACCACCCACACACTAACCCCACCACCCACACACTAACCCCAACCCACCCACACACTAACCCCCCACCCACACACTAACCCCACCACCCACACACTAGCCCACACCCACACACTAACCCCCCACACACACACTAACCCCACCACCCACACACTAGCCCCCCACCCACACTAACCCCACCCCACCCACACACTAACCCCACCCCACCCACACACTAACTCCACCATCCACACACTGACCCCACCACACACACACTAACCCTACCCCACCCACACATTAACCACACCATCCACACAGTAACCCCACCCCACCCACACACTAACCCCACCCACACATTAACCCCACCCCACCCACACACTAATCCCACCACACACACACTAGCCGCCCACACACACACTAGCCCCCCACCCACACACTAACCCCACCACCCACACACTAACACCACCCCACCCACACACTAATCCCACCCACACACTAGCCCCCTACCCACACACTAACCCCACCACCAACACACTAGCCCCCCACCCACACACTAACCCCACCACCCACACACTAACACCACCCCACCCACACACTAACCCCGCCCACACACTAGCCCCCCACCCACACACTAGCCCCCCACCCACACACTAACCCCACCCCACCCACACATTAACCCCACCCCACCCACACACTAATCCCACCACCCACACACTAACCCCACCCCACCCACACACTAATCCCACCACCCACACACTAACCCCACCCCACCTACACACTAACCCCACCCCACCCACACACTAACCCCACCACCCACCCACTAACCCCACCCCACCCACACACTAACCCCACCCCACCCACACACTAATCCCAACACCCACACACTAGCCCCCCACCACACTAAACCCACCCACCCACACACTAACCTCACCCCACCCACACACTAACCCAACCCCACCCACACACTAACCCCACCCACACACTAGCCCCCTACCCACACATTAACCCCTCACCCACACACTTACCCCCCACCCACACACTAACCTCACCACCCACACACTAACGACCCCACCACACACTAGCCCCCCACCCACACACTAACCCCCCACCCACACACTAACCCCACGACACTCACACTAACCCCCCACCCACGCACTAACCCCACCCCACCCACACACTAACCCCACCACCCACACACTAACACCACCTCACCCACACACTAACCCCACCACCCACACACTAACACCACCTCACCCACACACTAACCCCACCCGCACATTAACCCCACCCCACCGACACACTAATCCCACCACCCACACACTAGCCCCCCACCCACACACTAACCCCACCACCCACACACTAACACCACCCCACCCACACATTAACCCCACCCACACACTAGCCCCCTACCCACACACTAACCCCACCCCACCCACACACTAACCCCACCACCCACACACTAACCCCCCACCCACACACTAACCCCACCACCCACACACTAACCCTGCCACCCACACACTAACCCCAACCCACCCACACACTAATCCCACCACCCACACACTCGCACCCCACCCACACACTAACCCCACCACCCACACACTAGCCCCCCACCCACACACTAGCCCCCCACACACACACTAACCACACCACCCACACACTACCCCACCGCCCACACACTAGCCCACCACCCACACACTAACCCCCCACCCACTCACTAACCCCACCCCACCCACACACTAGCCCACCACCCACACAGTAACCCCCGACCCACACACTAACCCCACCCCACCCACACACTAACCCCACCACCCACACACTAACCCCCCACCCACACACTAACCCCACCACACACACACACTAATCCCACCACCCACACACTAGCCAGCCACCCACACTAATCCCACCCCACCCACACACTAACCCCGCCCCACCCACACACTAACCCCACCTCACCCACACACTAATCCCACCACCCACACACTAACCCCACCCCACCCACACACTAACCCCACCACCCACAAACTAACCCCCCATCCACACACTAACCCCACCACCCACACACTAACCCCCCACCCACACATTAACCCCTCCCCACCCACACACTAACCCCACCACCCACACACTAACCCCACCCCACCCACACACTAACTCCGCCATCCACACACTAACCCCACCCCACCCACACACTAACCCCACCACCCACACACTAACCCCACCACCCACACACTAACCCCACCCCACCCACACACTAACCCCACCAACACACTCACCCCACCACACACACACTAACCCCACCACCCACACATAAAACCCCACCCCACCCACACACTAACCCCACCCACACATTAACCCCACCCCACCCACACACTAATCCCACCACCCACACACTAACACCACCCCACCCACACACTAACCCCACCCACACATTAACCCCACCCCACCCACACACTAACCCCACCCACACACTAGCCCCCTACCCACACACTAACCCCACCCCAGCCACACACTAATCCCACCATCCACACACTAGCCCCCCACCCACACACTAACCCCACCACCCACACACTAACCCCACCCCACCCACACACTAACCCCACCACCCACACACTAGCCCGCCACCGACAGACTAACCCCACCACCCACACACTAACCCCACCCCACCCACACACTAATTTCACCACCCACACACTCGCACCCCACCCACACTAACCCCACCACCCACACACTAGCCCCCCACCCACACACTAACACCACCACCCACACACTAGCCCCCCACCCACACATTAACCCAACACCCACACACTAGCCCACCACCCACACACTAACCCCCACCCACTCACTAACCCCACCCCACCCACACACTAGCCCCCCACCCACACACTAACCCCACCCCACACACACACTAATCCCACCACCCACACACTAGCCCCCCGCCCACACTAACCCCACCCCACCCACACACTAACCCCACCCCACCCACACACTAACCCCACCCCACCCACACACTAACCCCACCACACACACACTAACGCCACCACCCACACACTAACCCCACCCCACCCACACACTAACGCCCCACCCACACACTAACGCCCCACCCACACACTAACCGCACCCCGCCCACACACTAGCCCCCCACCCACACTAACCCCACCCCACCCACACACTAACCCCACCCCACCCACACACTAACCCCACCCCGCCCACACACTAACCCCACCCACAGACTAACCCCACCCCACCCACACACTAGCCCACACCACCCACACACTAACCCCACCCCACATACACACCAGCCCACCACCCACACACTAACCCCACCCCACACACTATTCCCACCACCCACACACTAACCCCACCGCACACTAACCCCACATCACCCACACACTAACCCCACCCCACCCACACACTAACCCCACCCTACCCACACACTAATCCCACCTCCCACACACTAGCCCCCCACCCACAAAAACCCCACCCCACCCACACACTAACCCCACCCACACACTAACCCCACCACCCATACACTAACCCCACCCACACACTAGCCCCCCACCCACACACTAACCCCACCCCACCCACACACTAACCCCACCCTACCCACACAATAATCCCACCACTCACACACTAGCCCCCCACCCACACTAACCCCACCCCACCCACACAGTAACCCCAGCCACACACTAACCCCACCTCCCACACACTAACCCCACCCACACACTAACCCCACCACCCACACACTAACCCCACCCCACCCACACACTAATCCCACCGCCCACACACTAGCCCCCCACCCACACTAACCCCACCCCACCCACACACTAACCCCACCCCACCCACGCACTATCCCCACCCCACCCACACACTAACCCCATCCCACCCACACACTAACCCCACCACCCACACACTAACCCCACCACCCACACACTAACCCCACCCCACCCACACACTAACCCCACCACCCACACACTAACCCCACCACCCACACACTAACCCCACCACCCACACACTAACCCCACCCACACACTAACCCCACCACCCACACACTAGCCCCCCACCCACACACTAACCCCACCCACACACTAACCCCACAGCCCACACACTAACCCCACCCCACCCACACACTAACCCCCCACACACACACTAGCCCCCCACCAACACACTAGCCCCACCCACACACTAACCCCACCACCCACACACTAGCCCCCCACCCACACACTAGCCCCACACACACACTAACCCCACCACCCACACACTAGCTCCACCACCCACACACTAGCCCCCACCCACACACGAACCCCATCCCACCCACACACTAATCCCACCACCCACACACTAACCCCACCCCACCCACACACTAATCCCACCACCCACACACTAACCCCACCCCACCCACACACTAACCCCACCATCCACACAGTAACCACACCCCACCCACACACTAACCCCACCCCACCCACACACTAATCCAACCACCCACACACTAGCCCCCCACCCACACACTAACCCCACCACCCACACACTAACCCCACCACCCACACACTAACCCCACCCCACCCACATCTAACCCCACCCACACACTAGCCCCCTACCCACACACTAACCCCACCCCACCCACACACTAATCCCACCACCCACACACTAACACCACCCCACCCACACACTAACCCCACCCCACCCACACACTAACCCCACCCCACCCACACACTAACCCCACCCACACACTAACCCCACCCCACCCACACACTAATTCCACCACCCACACACTAACCCCACCCCACCCACACACTAACCCCCCACCCACACACTATCCCTCCACCCACACACTAACCCCACCACCCACACACTAATCCCACCACCCACACACTAACCCCCCACCCACACACTAATCCCACCACCCACACACTAACCCCACCCACACACAAACCCCACCCCACCCACACACTAACCCCACCACACACACACACTAATCCCACCACCCACACACTAGCCAGCCACCCACACTAATCCCACCCCACCCACACACTAACCCCACCCCACCCACACACTAATCCCACCACCCACACACTAACCCCACCCCACCCACACACTAACCCCACCACCCACAAACTAACCCCCCATCCACACACTAACCCCACCACCCACACACTAACCCCCCACCCACACATTAACCCCTCCCCACCCACACACTAACCCCACCACCCACACACTAACCCCACCCCACCCACACACTAACTCCGCCATCCACACACTAACCCCACCCCACCCACACACTAACCCCACCACCCACACACTAACCCCACCACCCACACACTAACCCTACCCCACCCACACACTAACCCCACCATCCACACAGTAACCCCACCCCACCCACACACTAACCCCACCCACACACTCACCCCACCACACACACACTAACCCCACCACCCACACAGTAACCCCACCCCACCCACACACTAACCCCACCCACACATTAACCCCACCCCACCCACACACTAATCCCACCACCCACACACTAACACCACCCCACCCACACACTAACCCCACCCACACACTAGCCCCCTACCCACACACTAACCCCACCCCACCCACACACTAATCCCACCATCCACACACTAGCCCCCCACCCACACACTAACCCCACCACCCACACACTAACCCCACCCCACCCACACACTAACCCCACCACCCACACACTAGCCCGCCACCGACACACTAACCCCACCACCCACACACTAACCCCACCCCACCCACACACTAATTTCACCACCCACACTCTCGCACCCCACCCACACTAACCCCACCACCCACACACTAGCCCCCCACCCACACACTAACCCCACCACCCACACACTAGCCCCCCACCCACACATTAACCCAACACCCACACACTAGCCCACCACCCACACACTAACCCCCACCCACTCACTAACCCCACCCCACCCACACACTAGCCCCCCACCCACACACTAACCCCACCCCACACACACACTAATCCCACCACCCACACACTAGCCCCCCACCCACACTATCCCCACCCCACCCACACACTAACCCCACCCCACCCACACACTAACCCCACCCCACCCACACACTAACCCCACCACACACACACTAACGCCACCACCCACACACTAACCCCACCCCACCCACACACCCACACACTAACGCCCCACCCACACACTAACGCCCCACCCACACACTAACCCCACCCCACCCACACACTAACCGCACCCCGCCCACACACTAGCCCCCCCACCCACACTAACCCCACCCCACCCACACACTAACCCCACCCCACCCACACACTAACCCCACCACCCACACACTAACACCACCACCCACACACTAACCCCGCCCCACCCACACACCCACACACTAAAGCCCCACCCACACACTAACGCCCCACCCACACACTAACCCCACCCCACCCACACACTAACCCCACCCCGCCCACACACTAACCCCACCCACAGACTAACCCCACCCCACCCACACACTAGCCCACACCACCCACACACTAACCCCACCCCACATACACACTAGCACACCACCCACACACTAACCCCACCCCACACACTATTCCCACCACCCACACACTAACCCCACCGCACACTAACCCCACACCACCCACACACTAACCCCACCCCACCCACACACTAACCCCACCCTACCCACACACTAATCCCACCTCCCACACACTAGCCCCCCACCCACACAAACCCCACCCCACCCACACACTAACCCCACCCTACCCACACACTAATCCCACCTCCCACACACTAGCCCCCCACCCACACAAACCCCACCCCACCCACACACTAACCCCACCACCCATACACTAACCCCACCCACACACTAGCCCCCCACCCACACACTAACCCCACCCTACCCACACAATAATCCCACCACTCACACACTAGCCCCCCACCCACACTAACCCCACCCCACCCACACAGTAACCCCAGCCACACACTAACCCCACCTCCCACACACTAACCCCACCCACACACTAGCCCCCCACCCACACACTAACCCCACCACCCACACACTAACCCCACCTCCCACACACTAACCCCACCCACACACTAGCCCCCCACCCACACACTAATCCCACCGCCCACACACTATCCCCCCACCCACACTAACCCCACCCCACCCACACACTAACCCCACCCCACCCACGCACTATCCCCAGCCCACCCACACACTAACCCCATCCCACACACACACTAACCCCACCACCCACACACTAACCCCACCACCCACACACTAACCCCACCCCACCCACACACTAACCCCACCCCACCCACACACTAACCCCACCACCCACACACTAACCCCACCACCCACACACTAACCCCACCACCCACACACTAACCCCACCACCCACACACTAACCCCACCCACACACTAACCCCACCACCCACACACTAGCCCCCCACCCACACACTAACCCCACCCACACACTAACCCCACAGCCCACACACTAACCCCACCCCACCCACACACTAACCCCCCACACACACACTAGCCCCCCACCAACACACTAGCCCCACCCACACACTAACCCCACCACCCACACACTAGCCCCCCACCCACACACTAGCCCCACACACACACTAACCCCACCACCCACACACTAGCTCCACCACCCACACACTAGCCCCCCACCCACACACGAACCCCATCCCACCCACACACTAATCCCACCACCCACACACTAACCCCACCCCACCCACACACTAATCCAACCACCCACACACTAGCCCCCCACCCACACACTAACCCCACCACCCATACACTAACCCCACCCCACCCACATCTAACCCCACCCACACACTAGCCCCCTACCCACACACTAACCCCACCCCACCCACACACTAACCCCACCACCCACACACTAACCCCACCCCACCCACACACTAACCCCACCCCACCCACACACTAACCCCACCCACACACTAACCCCACCCCACCCACACACTAATCCCACCACCCACACACTAACCCCACCCCACCCACACACTAACCCCCCACCCACACACTATCCCTCCACCCACACACTAACCCCACCACCCACACACTAATCCCACCACCCACACACTAACCCCCCACCCACACACTAATCCCACCACCCACACACTAACCCCACCCACACACAAACCCCACCCCACCCACACACACCCCACCCCACCCACACACTAATCCCACCACCCACACACTAATCCCACCACCCACACACTAACCCCCCACCCACACACTAACCCCACCACCCACACACTAACCCCACCCCACCCACACTCTAACCCCACCCACACACTTGCCCCCTACCCACACACTATCCCCACCCCACCCACACTCTAATCCCACCACCCACACACTAACACCACCCCACCCACACACTAACCCCACCCCACCCACACACTAACCCCACGCCACCCACACATTAATCCCACCCACACACTAACCCCACCCCACCCACACACTAACCCCACCACCCACACACTAATCCCACCTCCCACTAACCCCCCACCCACACACTAATCCCACCACCCACACACTAACCCCCCACCCACACACTAATCCCACCACCCACACACTAACCCCACCCACACACTAACCCCACCCACACACTAACCCCACCACCCACACACTAACCCCACCCACACACTAACCCCACCCACACACTAACCCCACCACCCACACACTAACCCACCACCCACACACTAGCTCCCACCCACACACTAGCCCCCACCCACACACTAACCCCACCACCCACACACTAGCCCTCACCCACACACTAGCCCCTCACCCACACACTAACCCCACCCACACACTAACCCCACCCCGCCCACACACTAACCCCACCACCCACACACTAGCCCCCCACCCACACACTAACCCCACCCCGCCCACACACTAACCCCACCACCCACACACTAACCCCACCCACACACTAACCCCACCCCGCCCACACACTAACCCCACCACCCACACACTAGCCCCCACCCACACACTAACCCCACCCACACACTAACCCCACCCCACCCACACACTAACCCCACCACCCACACTCTAGCCCCCCACCCACACACTAACCCCACCCCGCCCACACACTAACCCCACCACCCACACACTAGCCCCCACCCACACACTAACCCCACCCACACACTAACCCCACCCCGCCCACACACTAACCCCACCACACACACTCTAGCCCCCCACCCACACACTAACCCCACCCCGCCCACACACTAACCCCACCACCCACACACTAACCCCACCCACAGACTAATCCTCCACCCACGCACTAGCCCACACCACCCACACACTAACCCCACCACCCACACACTAACCCCACCCACACACTAACCCCACCCCACCCACACACTAGCCCACACCACCCACACACTAACCCCACCCCACCCACACACTAGCCCACCACCCACACACTAACCCCACCCCACACACTATTCCCACCACCCACACACAAACCCCACCGCACACTAACCCCACACCACCCACACACTAACCCCACCCCACCCACACACTAACCCCACCCTACCCACACACTAATCCCACCTCCCACACACTAGCCCCCCACCCACACAAACCCCACCCCACCCACACACTAACCCCACCCACACACTAACCCCACCACCCATACACTAACCCCACCCACACACTAGCCCCCCACCCACACACTAACCCCACCCTACCCACGCAATAATCCCACCACTCACACACTAGCCCCCCACCCACACTAACCCCACCCCACCCACACAGTAACCCCAGCCACACACTAACCCCACCACCCACACACTAACCCCACCCACACACTAGCCCCCCACCCACACACTAACCCCACCACCCACACACTAACCCCACCCCACCCACACACTAATCCCACCGCCCACACACTAGCCCCCCACCCACACTAACCCCACCCCACCCACACACTAACCCCACCCCACCCACGCACTATCCCCACCCCACCCACACACTAACCGCGCCTCACCCACACACTAACGCCCCACCCACACACTAACGCCACCACCCTCACACTAACCCCACCACCCACACACTAACCCCACCACCCACACACTAACCCCACCCACACACTAACCCCACAGCCCACACACTAACCCCATCCCACCCACACACTGACCCCACCACCCACACACTAGCCCCCCACCCACACACTAACCCGACCCACACATTAACCCCACCACCCACACACTAGCCCCCCATCCACACACTAGCCCCACACACACACTAACCCCACCACCCACACACTAGCCCCCCACCCACACACGAACCCCATCCCACCCACACACTAATCCCACCACCCACACACTAACCACACCCCACCCACACACTAATCCCACCACCCACACACTAACCCCACCCCACCCACACACTAACCCCACCATCCACACAGTAACCACACCCCACCCACACACTAACCCCACCCACACACTAACCCCACCCCACCCACACACTAACCCCACGCACACACTAACCCCACCCCACCCACACACTAATCCAACCACCCACACACTAGCCCCCCACCCACACACTAACCCCACCACCCACACACTAACCCCACCCCATCCACATCTAACCCCACCCACACACTAGCCCCCTACCCACACACTAACCCCACCCCACCCACACACTAATCCCACCACCCACACACTAACACCACCCCACCCACACACTAACGCCACCCCACCCACACACTAACCCCACCCCACCCACACACTAACCCCACCCACACACTAACCCCACCCCACCCACACACTAATCCCACCACCCACACACTAACCCCACCCCACCCACACACTAATCCCCCACCCACACACTATCCCCCCACCCACACACTAACCCCACCACCCACACACTAATCCCACCACCCACACACTAACCCCCCACCCACACACTAATCCCACCACCCACACACTAAGCCCACCCACACACAAACCCCACCCCACCCACACACAAACCCCACCACACCCACACACTAACCCCCCACCCACACACTAATCCCACCACCCACACACTAATCCCACCACCCACACACTAACCCCCCACCCACACACTAACCCCACCACCCACACACTAACCCCACCCCACCCACACTCTAACCCCACCCACACACTAGCCCCCTACCCACACACTAACCCCACCCCACCCACACACTAATCCCACCACCCACACACTAACACCACCCCACCCACACACTAACCCCACCCCACCCACACACTAACCCCACCCCACCCACACACTAATCCCACCCACACACTAACCCCACCCCACCCACACACTAACCCCACCACCCACACACTAATCCCACCTCCCACTAACCCCCCACCCACACACTAATCCCACCACCCACACACTAACCCCCCACCCACACACTAATCCCACCACCCACACACTAACCCCACCCACACACTAACCCCACCCACACACTAACCCCACCCACACACTAACCCCACCCACACACTAACCCCACCACCCACACACTAACCCCACCACCCACACACTAGCCCCCACCCACACACTAGCCCCCCACCCACACACTAACCCCACCACCCACACACTAGCCCCCACCCACACACTAGCCCCCCACCCACACACTAACCCCACCCCGCCCACACACTAACCCCACCACCCACACACTAGCCCCCCACCCACACACTAACCCCACCCCGCCCACACACTAACCCCACCACCCACACACTAACCCCACCCACACACTAACCCCACCCCGCCCACACACTAACCCCACCACCCACACACTAGCCCCCACCCACACACTAACCCCACCCACACACTAACCCCACCCCGCCCACACACTAACCCCACCACCCACACACTAGCCCCCACCCACACACTAACCCCACCCACACACTAACCCCACCCCGCCCACACACTAACCCCACCACCCACACACTAACTCCACCCACACACTAACCCCACCACCCACACACTAACCCCACCACCCACACACTAGCCCCCACCCACACACTAGCCCCCCACCCACACACTAACCCCACCACCCACACACTAACCCCACCCCGCCCACACACTAACCCCACCACCCACACACTAGCCCCCACCCACACACTAACCCCACCCACACACTAACCCCACCCCGCCCACACACTAACCCCACCACCCACACTCTAGCCCCCCACCCACACACTAACCCCACCCCGCCCACACACTAACCCCACCACCCACACTCTAGCCCCCCACCCACACACTAACCCCACCCCGCCCACACACTAACCCCACCCACAGACTAATCCCCCACCCACGCACCCTGCCCCCGACACCCCGTCGTTGCCTGGCACCATATGAGCCTCTGGCCCTGGTTCCATCTCTATTGCCAGGCCTACCGTTTGGCATCCTCCTGCAGGGGCTGCTGTGGTCGGGGGTGGGGGGTTTGGGGGGAGTTGGTGGGGCGGGCTAGGGTACAGGAGGAATGGTGAGGGTGGGGGCACCCATACAGCTGACGGCACTCTACACAACCAGGAGCCATGGTGGGCAGTCAGTAGGGTGCACAGCAAGATGGCTGCTTTGCTGGCCGCGGCAATGGTGGTCACCATGGTCCATCTTCCTGACACACCCATATACCGGTCCCCCCCCCCCCCTATCCTCCCCTGGGGGCTGGCAGAGGCCCCCCTCCCCCTCAGTGGCAGGACTCGCAGCCCATGGTCGTCCTACCTGCTCCCTCTCTCTCATCGCCCAAGGCGCCTGTTTCCTGATTTTTAAAACCACAAGTGCAACTCGCCGTCAATAATTCTCCTTGACGGAGGCGGAGCATCGCGGAGAATTACCCGGTCAGGCCCACTGATGATATGCGAATGGCATTTACTGTACAGCGGAGTAGAACCCATTGGCGCCGCTGTCAAGGCACCGAAGCGTGGCTTTCTGCGTGCACCGGGCACCCCTCCCTGATTCTCCGCCCCGCCCAATTGTGTTTTGTGATTTTGCCGTTGGGTAAAGGAGAATCCCGCTCATGTGATCTTCGAAGCAGTTTGACATGATTCTCAGACTCCCGGGGCTCGATTCTCCATTCCTGGGACTTCAGAGAGTGTGGCACCTGAAACATTTTTCCTTTTTCTTTGTGGAGTGGCCATTCTGAAAGATTGAACTCATTGTTCTGATTTCTGTTCTTCCTGTTCCCAGAGAGTTCAAAAATCCTACAGCTTTAGCTAATATCCAGCTGAGTTTCATTTCTGTTTGCTGACACTGACATCTTTGTCGAAGAGAGTCGCAGCACAAATGAGTTTGGAGATTTGGTGAAATTTGCCGATTTTGTGAAGGTTTGGTAATTTTTATTGAAGTGATTGAAGAGTTGATGGAGGATTGGTGATTTGGTGAATATGTGGTGATTTGCTTCCCCAATCTGCTTGCTCAATAATGGATCAAACAGTTTACAAAGTTGTTTTGTGGTAGTAATGATGGTGAAATTGTCAGCATTCACCATCATTACTTCACTGAAACTTAACTTCAGGAGTGATGGCCGGAGCCAGCAGCTGAGCAGCTAAACATTGGAAACGAGGGGCTGGTAAATTGGGAGCTCCTCGGTAGAGTGAACGCAGCAAATTCCAATCAACTGCACTCTCCATTGAAATTATCATCTGACAAAAACTTCCAATGTTCTTCTCATTATAAAAAAAGCTTTGGAAAAAGTTCCACTTTGTTGAATGAGGTCTAGCTGGGCTCTTAATGGTGTTCTATCTTCAGAATTACTTTTAAATACCTTCACTGGCCCTGGAAAGCTAATTTTATGTTTATGGACTGTCAAATTTCTTCTTATAAAAACAATTGCAAAGTTTATTGAGATAGTGAATCCACTTTGACTTATCCCAAAGTGCATTAAAAGTCTGTGCAGCCTCAAGTTGCTGTATGATTTCCTCCTGTTCCTCGCGTTAACATTAAACTCATTCGTGCAGCTGAGTCACAAACTGTAAAGCTGCACAGGCGTGCCCGAGCCAAAATCCAAACACACTGAGCATTTTTGAATTCACTGCCTCTCTGCTCCAATTGAATACAAGACAACTTTGTAACTCCCTGAACTATTTGTTGATTTCTTTATCTGATGCTGACAGGAGATGAGGTGAAGCTGTGGAAGTGGAATGCTGGTCTCTCTCTGCCAATATCAGATTGCATGCTGTGTAACATATGGCTTACTGATATTTTCTGTCTCTCTTTCCCTCTCTCATTGTGAAAACTCTCAATGCAGCAGAGCACCTGGGAATAGAATTCATGGGTATGGACACCACTCTTTATTCTGCCTGCCTTTGTGTCACTAACAAGTGCTTCATTTGTCTGGCTCTAACCTTTTGTTTCTGTTTATTTTCAATGTATCTGTGTTGTGTCTGCTCTCTCTCTGTGTTGTGTCTGCTCTCTATCTCCTCTCTTTCTCTCGCTGCTCTCTCTCTCTCTGTCTGCTCTCTCCGCTTTTTCTCTCTTTGTCTGCTCTCTCTGTCTGCTCTCTCTGTCTGCTTTCTCTCTCTCTTTCTGATCTCTCACTCCCCTATCTGCTCCCTCTCTGCTCTCTCACTCTCTTTGTCTGCTCTCCCTGCCTTTCTGCTCCCACTCTTTGCTCTCTCTGTCTGCTCTCGCTCACTCTGTCAGCTCTCTCTCACTCTTCCTCACTGTGTCTGCTCTCTCTCTGTTTGCTCTCCCATTCTCTCTCTCTGCTCTCTGTCTGCTCTCTCTCCCTCTTCCTCTCTCTCTACTCTCTCTGTCTGCTCTGCCTCTCTTTCTGTCTGCTCTCTCTCTTTCACGCTGTCTGCTCTTTCTTCCTCTCACGGTCTGCACGGTAAGCCATGGGGTACGGGCCTCTGGCACAGAGTTTGTCCCTGTTGCTCAGAAGGGAAGGGGGAGGGCCTGTATCAAAGGTGAATTCTAGCAGCAGAGGGAACAACTGTGAAAAGACCTCATCAAGGCCACTGAAGGGATTTCCGGTTGCGGTGATGCCGAGCTAGCCGCACGCTTCGGTGGCTCCAGCTCCGACGGACCTTCGGGCTCTTTTAAGAGCCCCAACGGGGAATTTTTCGATGACGCAACCCGGTGTGGGGTGTGTGAGAAGGGAGTCCCCCCCCCAAACGAAGGAGGAAAAAACCGGCGGCGGCTGCAGCGCGAGGAATCGTCGACCAAAGGGTCAGAAAGAGAGAAGTACAAGATGGCGGCGGAGAAAGCGCAGGCGACATGGGGGCCTGAGCAGGATGAGATCGTGAGACGGTGCGTGGAGCTGCTGAAGAGGGAGGTGCTGACCCCGTTGCTACAGGCAATTGAGGGGCTCAAGGAGACATTAAAGACCCAGGAGACAGAGCTCCGCGTGGTGGAGCAGAAGGTGACAGATATTGAGGACGAGATCCTGGGCCTGGCGGTTAAGACACAGACGCACGAGGCACTTCATAAAAAGTGTACTGAAAGGATCGAAGCCCTAGAAAATGGAGCGCGAAGGAAGAACCTTCGGATACTGGGTCTCCCTGAGGGTGTGGAAGGAGTGGACTGTGGAGCGTACGCAAGTACGATGCTGAGCTCACTGATGGGTGCTGAGGCCCCTACGGGCCCCTTGGAGGTGGAGTGGGCAAATCGGATTCCGGCGAGAAGACCAAAAGCGGGAGAACCACCCAGGGCGATAATCGTGCGATTTTACCGCCTTAAGGATAGAGAAGAGGTCCTGAGATGGGCTAAAAAGGTGCGGAGTAGCAGATGGGAGAATGCAGTGGTACGGGTATACCAGGATTGGAGTGCGGAGGTGGCGAGAAGGAGGGCGAGCTTCAACCGAGCCAAAGAGGTGTTGCATAAAAGGAAGGTGAAGTTCGGGATGCTGCAGCCGGCAAGACTATGGGTCACGTATCAGGAGAGACACCATTATTTCGAGACGGCGGAGGAAGCATGGACCTTCATCAAACAAGAGAAATTGGATCGGAACTGAGGGACTGATGCTGCAGGAAATGTTATTGTTAATGTTATGGTTGAAGTTAATTGAGAAGTAAACAGGGAAGGGGGGAGACATTGGGGAAATGTGGGCGCCGGTGAGGGGGGAAAGACGGGACATAGTTGGAGAATGGGGAAGGGAAGGGGGAGGGGAAAGGGAGCTGCGCCATAAGAGGCGGGTCAGGTAAAGGGATGTTCCCGCGCCAGAAAGAATAAGGCGGGAAGACAGGCGCAAGGCGGATGGGAGTTCCCCACACGGGGGGGTCGAGGAGTGAGCAGGAGTAGCCGGGGTCAGTTGAAGTCAGCTGACTTACGGAAGTAATATGGGGGGAGCAATCACGCTAGAAAGAGATCTAGCGGGGGGGGGGGGGGGGTCAACTGGGTTGCTGCTGCGGAAATCCAAAAGGAAATGGCTAAAGAGTGGGTGGGCGGGGATGGTGTGCGACGCTGGGGGAGCGAGCGGGAGCGCGGAGGCGGGATATGGGACTGGCCTAGAGAAGGTAATGGCTAGTCGACACGGGAGGGGGGCAGGTAGCCCCCTAGTGAGGCTGATCACGTGGAACGTGAGAGGCCTGAACGGACCGATAAAAAGGGCCCGAGTGCTCGCGCATTTGAAAGGACTAAGGGCAGACGTGGTTATGCTCCAAGAGACGCACCTAAAGGTGGCGGACCAAGTTAGGCTAAGGAAAGGATGGGTGGGACAGGTGTTCCACTCAGAACTGGACGCAAAGAATAGAGGGGTGGCCATTTTGGTGCGGAAACGGGTAGCATTTGAAGCAAAGAACATCGTAGCAGATAGCGGAGGTAGATATGTAATGGTGAGTGGCAGGCTGGAGGGAATGGAGGTCGTGTTGGTTAATGTGTATGCCCCAAACTGGGACGATGCGGGATTTATGAGACGGATGCTGGGGCGTATACCGGACCTGGAGGTAGGAAACTTGATTTTAAGAGGGGACTTTAATACGGTGCTGGACCCGGGGCTAGATAGATCCAGCTCAAGGACCGGAAGAAGGCCGGTAGCGGCCAAGGTACTTAAGGGGTTTATGGACCAAATGGGGGGAGTGGATCCATGGCGATTTCTTAGACCTAGGGCTAGGGAGTTTTCCTTCTTCTCCCATGTCCATAAAGTGTACTCCCGGATAGATTTTTTTGTTTTGGGAAGGTCGTTGATCTCTAGGGTGGAAGAAGCTGAGTATTCAGCCATAGCGGTTTCGGATCATGCCCCACATTGGGTGGACCTGGAATTAGGAGAGGAAAGGGAGCAGAGAACACTCTGGCGATTAGATGTGGGACTGATGGCGGATGAGGGAGTGTGTGCAAGAGTGCGGGGGTGTATTGAGAGATACCTGGAGGTCAATGACGACGGCGAGGTCCCTGTGGGAGTGGTATGGGAAGCACTAAAAGCGGTGGTCAGAGGAGAGCTGATCTCCATTGGGGCCCACAAAAGGGAAACAGAGGCCAAGGAAAGGGAAAGATTACTGGGGGAGATTTTAAGGGTGGACAGGGAATTTGCAGAGACCCCGGAGGAGGAATTGTACAGGGAGAGGAGACGACTCCAGACGGAATTTGACCTTCTGACCACCAGAAAGGCGGAGGTACTGTGGAGGAAGGCACAGGGGAGGAGGTATGAATATGGGGAAAAGGCTAGTCGCCTGTTGGCTCATCAATTGCGAAAGAGGGCAGCAGCGAGGGAGATAGGAGGAATTAGAGATGAAAGGGGAGACACGGTGCGAAGGGCAGGAAAGATAAATGAGGTGTTCAAGACCTTCTATGAGGAACTGTATAGGTCTCAACCCCCAGAGGGAGAGGAGGGGATGCGGCAGTTCCTGGACCAATTGAGGTTCCCGAAAGTGGAGGAGCGGGGGGTGGTAGGCCTGGGGGCACCGATTGGGGTGGACGAGGTTATTAAGGGACTGGGAAGCATGCAAGCAGGGAAGGCCCTAGGACCAGACGGGTTCCCGGTGGAGTATTACAGAAAATATGTGGACTTGTTGGCCCCGTTGATGGTGAGGACGTTCAATGAGGCCAGGAAAGGGGGGACTCTACCCCCGACGATGTCGGAGGCGACGATATCGTTAATTTTGAAGAGGGATAAAGATCCGTTGCAGTGCGGGTCCTATAGACCCATTTCATTATTGAACGTGGACGCCAAATTGTTGGCAAAGGTACTGGCATCGAGGATAGAGGACTGTGTCCCGGGGGTGGTGCACGAAGACCAGACAGGGTTCGTAAAAGGGAGACAACTGAATGTTAACGTGCGACGACTATTAGGGGTGATAATGATGCCCCCAGTGGAGGGGGAGGCAGAGATAGTGGCGGCAATGGACGCAGAGAAGGCATTTGATAGGGTGGAGTGGGAGTATTTATGGGAAGTGTTAAGGAGGTTTGGGTTTGGGAACGGGTTTATTAGCTGGGTTAGACTTCTTTATGGGGCTCCAACGGCAAGTGTAGTTACAGGTCGACATAGATCGGAGTATTTCCGACTATATAGGGGAACAAGACAGGGATGCCCGCTGTCTCCATTGTTGTTCGCGTTGGCAATTGAACCTCTGGCCATGGCGTTGAGAGACTCCAGGAAATGGAGAGGGGTGATTAGAGGGGGAGAAGAACACCGAGTCTCGTTATACGCGGATGACCTATTGTTATACGTGTCGGACCCAGCGGGGGGGATGATAGAGGTTATGCGAATTTTGAGGGGGTTCGGGGATTTCTCGGGGTATAGGCTAAACATGGGGAAGAGTGAATTATTTGTGATACATCCAGGGGACCAGAGTAGAGAGATAGAAGGCTTGCCTCTAAGGAAAGTGGAAAGAAACTTCCGATACCTGGGGATTCAGATCGCTAGGAGCTGGGGAACCTTGCACAGACTTAATCTGACACGGTTGGTAGAACAAATGGAGGAGGACTTCAAGAGGTGGGACATGCAGCCTCTATCGCTGGCGGGCAGGGTGCAAGCAATTAAGATGATGGTCCTCCCGAGGTTCTTATTTGTATTTCAATGTCTCCCTATACTAATCACCAAGACCTTTTTTAATAAAATAGACAGGAGCATCACGAGCTTCGTGTGGGCAGGGAAAGTTCCGAGAGTAAGGAGGGGGTTCCTTCAGCGTAGTAGGGACAGAGGAGGATTGGCACTACCGAACTTGGGCGATTACTATTGGGCCGCCAATGTGGCAATGATACGTAAATGGATGATGGAGGGTGAGGGAGCGGCGTGGGAAAGACTGGAGAGAAAGTCCTGTAAAGGGACGAGTTTAGAGGCGCTGGTGACGGCGCCGCTACCGATCTCACCTAAAAAGTTTACCACGAACCCGGTGGTGGCAGCAACATTGAATATCTGGGGACAGTGGAGGCGACAGAGAGGGGTGCGGGGAGCCCTGGTGGGGTCCCCAATCAGGAACAACCATAGGTTCGCCCCAGGAAGAATGGATGGAGGATTTCAGAGCTGGTACCAGTTGGGAATTAGGAGGGTGGGAGATTTATTTATAGATGAGACTTTTGCGAGCTTGGGAGCATTGGAGGAAAAGTATAAGTTGCCCCGGGGAAATTTCTTGAGATATATGCAGGTGAGGGCGTTTACTAGACAACAGGTGAGGGAATTTCCGTTGCTCCCTACACAGGGGATACAGGACAGGGTGCTTTCAGGGGTGTGGGTCGGAGAGGGCAAGGTGTCAGAGATTTACCGAGCGATGAGGGAAGAGGGGGAGGAGTCGGTGGGCGAACTAAAAGGAAAGTGGGAAGAAGAACTAGGGGAGGAGATAGAGGAGGGTATGTGGGCTGATGCCCTAAGCAGGGTAAATTCCTCTTCCTCATGCGCCAGGCTTAGCCTGATTCAATTTAAGGTGCTACATAGAGCACACATAACGGGAGCAAGATCGAGCAGGTTCTTTGGAGTGGAGGACAAATGTGGGAGGTGTGGCGGGAGCCCGGCAAACCACGCACATATGTTTTGGGCGTGCCCGACACTGGAAGGGTATTGGAAGGGAGTGACGGGAGTGATTTCGCGGGTGGTGAAGGCCCGGGTCAAACCAGGCTGGGGGTTAGCTCTATTTGGAGTTGCGGAAGAGCCGGGAGTGCAGGAGGCGAAAGAGGCCGACGTTGTGGCCTTTGCGTCCCTAGTAGCCCGGCGCAGGATCCTACTCATGTGGAAGGAGGCGAAACCCCCCGGACTGGAGGCCTGGGTAAATTATATGGCGGGGTTCATTAAACTGGAGCAGATAAAGTTTGCCCTGAGTGGATCGGCTCAAGGGTTCACCAGGCGGTGGCAGCCATTTCTCGACTACCTAGGGGAACGTTAGAGGGAAGACAGATGACCAGCAGCAGCAACCCAGGGGGAGGGGGGGGGGGGGGGGGGGGGGAGGGGGGGTTTAGTTTAGTTTAGGTCAAAGATAAAGGGGTTTTGTTACTTGTGTATTGTTAAAAATTTCTGTATTGTTATTGTTGCGTTTGCTTTGTAAGAGGGGAAAAATTGTTGTTTGGGAAAAAAATTTCAATAAAGCATATTTTTTTAAAAAAAGAAGGGAAGGGGGGAGAGGAGCAGAGCATTAGTAATTGGGGACTCGATAGTCAGGGGCACAGATAGGAGATTTTGTGGGAGCGTGAGAGACTCACGTTTGGTATGTTGTCTCCCAGGTGCAAGGGTACGTGGTGTCTCGGATCGTGTTTTACGGGTCCTTAAGGGGGAGGGGGAGCAGCCCCAAGTCGTGGTCCACATTGGCACTAACGACATAGGTAGGAAAGGGGACAAGGATGTCAGGCAGGCTTTCAGGGAGCTAGGATGGAAGCTCAGAACTAGAACAAACAGAGTTGTTATCTCTGGGTTGTTGCCCGTGCCACGTGATAATGAGATGAGGAATAGGGAGAGAGAGCAATTAAACACGTGGATACAGGGATGGTGCAGGCGGGAGGGATTCAGAGTTCTGGATTACTGGGGCTCTTTCTGGGGAAGGTGGGACCTCTACAGACAGGATGGTCTACATCTGAACCTGAGGGGCACAAATATCCTGGGGGGGAGATTTGTTAGTGCTCTCTGGGGGGGTTTAAACTAATGCAGCAGGGGCATGGGAACCTGGATTGTAGTTTTAGGGTACGGGAGATTGAGAGTATAGAGGTCAGGAGCACAGATTTGACGTCGCAGGAGGGGGCCAGTGTTCAGGTAGGTGGTTTGAAGTGTGTCTACTTCAATGCCAGGAGTATACAAAATAAGGTAGGGGAACTGGCTGCATGGGTTGGTACCTGGGACTTCGATGTTGTGGCCATTTCGGAGACATGAAGGATAGAGCAGGGACAGGAATGGATGTTGCAGGTTCCGGGGTTTAGGTGTTTTAGTAAGCTCAGAGAAGGAGGCAAAAAAGGGGGAGGTGTGGCGCTGCTAGTCAAGAGCAGTATTACGGTGGCGGAGAGGATGCTAGATGGGGACTCATCTTCCGAGGTAGTACGGGCTGAGGTTAGAAACAGGAAAGGAGAGGTCACCCTGTTGGGAGTTTTCTATAGGCCTCCAAATAGTTCTAGGGATGTAGAGGAAAGGATGGCGAGGATGATCCTGGATAAGAGCGAAAGTAACAGGGTAGTTATTATGGGAGACTTTAACTTTCCAAATATTGACTGGAAAAGATATAGTTCGCGTACATTAGATGGGTCGTTTTTTGTACAGTGTGTGCAGGAGGGTTTCCTGACACAATATGTTGACAGGCCAACAAGAGGCGAGGCCACGTTGGATTTGGTTTTGTGTAATGAACCTGGCCAGGTTTTGGATTTGGAGGTAGGAGAGCACTTTGGGGACAGTGACCACAATTCGGTGACGTTTACGTTAGTGATGGAAAGGGATAAGTATACACCGCAGGGCAAGAGTTATAGCTGGGGGAAGGGCAATTATGATGCCATTAGACGTGACTTGGGGGGGATAGGTTGGAGAAGTAGACTGCAAGTGTTGGGCACACTGGATAAGTGGAGCTTGTTCAAGGATCAGCTACTGCGTGTTCTTGATAAGTACGTACCGGTCAGGCAGGGAGGAAGGCTTAGAGCGAGGGAACCGTGGTTTACCAAAGAAGTGGAATCTCTTGTTAAGAGGAAGAAGGAGGCCTATGTGAAGATGAGGTGTGAAGTTTCAGTTGGGGCGATGGATAGTTACAAGGTAGTGAGGAAGGATCTAAATAGAGAGCTAAGACGAGCAAGGAGGGGACATGAGAAGTATTTGGCAGGTAGGATCAAGGAAAACCCAAAAGCTTTCTATAGGTATGTCAGGAATAAGCGAATGACTAGGGTAAGAGTAGGACCAGTCAAGGACAGGGATGGGAAGTTGTGTGTGGAGTCTGAAGAGATAGGCGAGATACTAAATGAATATTTTTCGTCAGTATTCACTCAGGAAAAAGATAATGTTGTGGAGGAGAATGCTGAGCCCCAGGCTATTAGAATAGATGGCATTGAGGTACGTAGGGAAGAGGTGTTGGCAATTCTGGACAGGCTGAAAATAGATAAGTCCCCGGGGCCTGATGGGATTTATCCTAGGATTCTCTGGGAGGCCAGGGAAGAGATTGCTGGACCTTTGGCTTTGATTTTTATGTCATCATTGGCTACAGGAATAGTGCCAGAGGACTGGAGGATACCAAATGTGGTCCCTTTGTTAAAAAAGGGGAGCAGAGACAACCCCGGCAACTATAGACCGGTGAGCCTCACGTCTGTAGTGGGTAAAGTCTTGGAGGGGATTATAAGAGACAAGATTTCTAATCATCTAGATAGGAATAATATGATCAGGGATAGTCAGCATGGCTTTGTGAAGGGTAGGTCATGCCTCACAAACCTTATCGAGTTCTTTGAGAAGGTGACTGAACAGGTAGACGAGGGTAGAGCAGTTGATGTGGTGTATATGGATTTCAGTAAAGCGTTTGATAAGGTTCCCTACGGTAGGCTATTGCAGAAAATACGGAGGCTGTGGATTGAGGGTGATTTAGAGATGTGGATCAGAAATTGGCTAGCTGAAAGAAGACAGAGGGTGGTGGTTGATGGGAAATGTTCAGAATGGAGTTCAGTTACAGGTGGCGTACCACAAGGATCTGTTCTGGGGCCGTTGCTGTTTGTCATTTTTATCAATGACCTAGAGGAAGGCGCAGAAGGGTGGGTGAGTAAATTTGAAGACGACACTAAAGTCGGTGGTGTTGTCGACAGTGTGGAGGGATGTAGCATGTTACAGAGGGACATAGATAAGCTGCAGAGCTGGGCTGAGAGGTGGCAAATGGAGTTTAATGTAGAGAAGTGTGAGGTGATTCACTTTGGAAGGAATAACAGGAATGCGGAATATTTGGCTAATGGCAAAGTTCTTGGAAGTGTGGATGAGCAGAGGGATCTAGGTGTCCATACACATAGATCCCTGAAAGTTGCCACCCAGGTTAATAGGGTTGTGAAGAAGGCCTATGGAGTGTTGGCCTTTATTGGTAGAGGGATTGAGTTCCGGAGTCAGGAGGTCATGTTGCAGCTGTACAAAACTCTGGTACGGCCGCATTTGGAGTATTGCGTACAGTTCTGGTCACCGCATTATAGGAAGGACGTGGAGGCTTTGGAGCGGGTGCAGAGGAGATTTACCAGGATGTTGCCTGGTATGGAGGGAAAATCTTATGAGGAAAGGCTGATGGACTTGAGGTTGTTTTCGTTGGAGAGAAGAAGGTTAAGAGGAGACTTAATAGAGGCATACAAAATGATTGGGGGGTTAGATAGGGTGGACAGCGAGAGCCTTCTCCCGCGGATGGAAATGGCTGGCACGAGGGGACATAGCTTTAAACTGAGGGGTAATAGATATAGGACAGAGGTCAGAGGTAGGTTCTTTACGCAAAGAGTGGTGAGGCCGTGGAATGCCCTACCTGCAACAGTAGTGAACTCGCCAACATTGAGGGCATTTAAAAGTTTATTGGATAAGCATATGGATGATAATGGCATAGTGTAGGTTAGATGGCTTTTGTTTTGGTGCAACATCGTGGGCCGAAGGGCCTGTACTGCGCTGTATCGTTCTATGTTCTATGCTCTCGCTCTGTCTGCTTTCTCCCTCCCTGCTCTCTCTCAGTCTGCTCTCTCTCTCTGTCTGCTCTCTCTACATGCCTACTCTTTTCTATCTGTCTGCACTCGTTGTCCATCTACACACTCTTTCTCTCTCTGCTCCCTCTGTATGTCTGCTCTCTCTCTGTCTGCTTCCCCCTCTCTCTTGCTCTCTATCTGTCTGCTCTCTCTTGCTTTCTCTCTCTCTGTCTGCTCCCCCTCTCTCTTGCTCTCTCTCTGTCTGCTCTCTCTCTCTCTGATCCCATTTACCCTGTGTCTACTGACCTTCACTCTGTCTACTCTCTCGCTATATCTGTCTGTGTCTGCTCTCTCTTGGTTCTCCCTCTCTCTGTCATTTTTCTCTCTGTGTCTGCTCTCTCTCTCTGCCTGCTCTATTTTTCTGTGTCTGCTCTCCCTCTGTGTCTGCCCTTTCTCCCTGTCTTCTCTCTCTGTCTGCTCACTCACTTTCTCCATTTGCTCTCTGTCTGTCTGCTCTCTTTCTTGCTCTTTCTCTCAATGCCTGCTCTCTCTCTCTGTCTGCTCTCTCTCATTGCATCTGTGTCTGTCCTCCCTCCCTCTCCTTCTCTCTCTCTCTGATCGTGCTCTCTCTTATCTCTCTCTCTCTGATCTCTCTCTGTGTTTGCCCTTTCTTTGTGTCTGATCTCTCTCTCTGTCTACTCCCTCTCTCTGTCTGCTCTCTCTCTGTCTGCTCTCTCTGCTTGTTCTCTCTGTCAGCTCTCTCTCGCCCTGTGCTCTCTCAATCTCTGTGTGCTCTCTCTCTCTCTGCCTGCGCTCTCTCTCTCTGTCTGCTCTCTCTCGCTGCCTCTGTGTCTATCCACCCTCCCTCTCCTTCTCTCTCCCTGATCACGCTCTCTCCCTGATCTCTCTCTCTCTCTCTCTCTCTGATCGCTCTCTCTCTCTGTCTGATCTCTCTCTATGTTTGCCCTTTCTGTGTCTGATCTCTCTCTCTGTCTGCTCCCTCTCTCTGTCTGCTCTCTCTCTGTCTGCTCCCTCTCTCTGTCTGCTCTCTCTGTGTCTGCACTCTCTGCTTGTTCTCTCTGTGAGCTCTCTCTCGCCCTGTGCTCTCTCACTCTCTGTGTGCTCTCTCTCTGCCTGCGCTCTCTCTCTCTTGCTGTCTGCTCTCTCTCGCTGCCTCTGTGTCTGTCCTCCCTCCCTCTCCTTCTCTCTCTGATCGCGCACTCTCTCTGATCTCTCTCTCTCTCTCTCTCCCTGATCGCTCTCTCTCTCTGTCTGATCTCTCTCTCTGTCTGATCTCTCTCTGTCTTTGCCCTTTCTGTGTCTGATCTCTCTCTCTGTCTGCTCCCTCTCTCTGTCTGCTCTCTCTCTGTCTGCACTCACTGCTTGTTCTCTGTCAGCTCTCTCTCTCCCTGTGCACTCTCACTCTCTGTCTGCTCTCTTTTTCTCTGTCTGCTCTCCCTGCTCCCTTTCATTCTGTCTGTCTCCCTGTTCACCCTCTCTCTGTCTTCTCTCGCTCTCTCTGCTTTCTTTCTGCTCTCTCCCTATGTCTGCTCTCTCACTCTCTATGTCTGCTTTCTCTCTCTCTGCCCCTTCCCTGTCTGCTCTCTCTCACTCTGTCTGCTCTCTCTCTCTCTGTCTGCTCTCTCTCTCTCTCACTGCTCTCTCTCAGTCTGCTCTCTCTCTCTGCTCTCTCGCTCTCTATATCTGCTCTCTCTGTCTCTCTGCTCTCTCTCTGCTCTCTCTTTCTGTCCGCTCTCTCTCCTAGCCTGCTCTTTCTCTCTCTGTCTGCTCTCTCACTCTGTGCATCTGGACACTCTCTCTCTGCTCCCTCTGTATGTCAGCTCTCTCTCTGTCTGCTCTCGCTCTATCTCTCTGTCTGCTCTCTCTTGCTTTCTCTCTCTGTCTGATCCCACTCACTCTGTGTCTACTGACCCTCTCTACTCTCTGTCCCTATCTGCTCTCTCGCTATATCTATCTGTCTGCTCTCTCTCTCTTGGTTCTCCCTCGCTTTGTCTTTTCTTTCTCCGTGTCTGTTCTTTCTCTCTCTCTGCCTGCTCTATTTTTCTGTGTCTGCTCTCTCTCTCCCTGTCTTCGCTTTCTGCTCATCCACTTTCTCCATCTGCTCTCTCTCTTGCTCTTAATGCCTACTCTCTACCTTTCCCTGTCTCCTCTCTATGTCTGCTCACTCTCTTCTCCGTCTGCTATCTCACTTTGTCTGCTCTCTCTCTTTCTCTCTCTTTCAATGCCCGTTCTCTCTCTCTGTCTGCTCTCTCTATCTATCTCTGTGTCTGTCCTCCCTCCCACCCCCCTCGCTCTCTCTCTCTATGATCACTCTCTCTCACTGTCTGATCTCTCTCTGTTTTTGCCCTCTCTGTGTCTGATCTCTCTCTCTGTCTGCTCCCTCTCCCTACCTGCTCTCTCTGCTCTGTTTCATTCTGTCTGTCTCTCTGCTCATCCTCTCTCCCTGTCTGCATTCTCTCAATGTCTGTTCTTTTTCCCTGCTCCCTCATGCTCTGTGTGCGTGTCCTTTCCCTCTCTCTTTGTGCTCTCTCTCTCACTCTTTGTCTGCTCTCTTTTTCTCTCTCTACTCCCTCTTGTTCTCTCTCTGTATGCTCTCTGTCTGCTCTTTCTTCCTTGCCTTCTTTGTATTTGCATTTTCTCGCTCTGACTGCTCTTTATCTCTTTCTGTCTGCTCTCTCTCTGCTCTATCTCTGTTTGCTCTCTCACATTCTGTCTACTCTCTCGCTCTCTCTTTCTGTCCTCTCTCTCTCTTTCTGTCCTCTCTCTGTCTGGTCTCTCTCTCTGTCTGCTCTCTCTATCTGCCCTTCCTCTCTCTGTTTGCTCTCTCTCTGCCTGCTCTCTCCTGCCTGCTGTCTCTTTCAGTCTGCTGTCTCTCTCTGCCAGCTCTCTCTATGTGCTCGCTCTCTCTCCCTCTCTCTCTCACTCACACTCTGTTAGCTCCTATCGGGCTTGCTCTCTCTGTCTACTATCTCTCCCTGTCTGCGATCTCTGTCTCTGTCTGCTCTCTCTCCCTCTCTGTCTGCTCTCACTCTCTGCTCCCTTTCTCTCCGCTCCCTTTCATTCTCTCGTGCTCTTTCTGTCTGCTCGCTCCATCTCTGTCTACTCTCTGTTTTCTCTTGCGCTCTCTCTCTGTCAGCTCTCTTCCCCTCTCTGTCTGCTCTCTCTCTATCTACTCTTTCTTTCTCCGTCTGCTGTCTCAATCTCTGATCTCTCTCTGCTCTCTCTCTCCCTGTCTGCTCACTCTCGATCTGCTCTTTCTCTATCTGCTCTCTCTCAATCTGCTCTCTGTCTCTATCTCTGTCTGCTCTCTCTCTGTTTGCATTCTCTATCTCTCTGCTCTCTCTTTCTGCCTGCTATATCTCTTTCTGCTTTCTCCCTCTGTCTGCATTCTCTCTCTCTGTCAGCTCTCTCTGTCTGTTCTCCCTCATTCTCTCTTTCAGCTCTGTGTGCTTTCTCTCTATCTGCTTTCTCTCTTTCTGTCTGCTTTCTCAGTTGCTTTATCTCGCTCCCGCTGTCTGCTCTCTCTCTCTCTGTCTGCTCTTTCTTTGTCTGCTTTCTCTCTGTGAGCTCTCTCGCTCTCGGTCTGCTCTCCCTCACTCTCTCTTTGTCTATGCTCTCTCTCTCTGTCTGCTCTTTCTCTGTCTGCTCTCTCTGCTAGTCTGCTCTCTCTCTGTCTGCTCTCACTCCATCTTCCTCCTCGCTTTATGTTTGTCTGCTCTCTCACTCTCTCTCTCTCTCTGCCCTCTCTCTCTCTCTCTGCCTCCCTCCCTATGGGTCTGCTCTCTATGTGTCTGCTCTCTCTCTTTCTCCCTCTATCTGTTAGTTCTCTCTCCGTCTACTCTCTCTCCCTCGCTCTCTCTATGTCTGCTCTCTCTTTCTGTCTGCTTGCTTTCTCTCTGCCTGCTCTCTCTTTCTCTGTGTCTTCTCTCCCTCTCTCTCTGGGTCTGTTCTATTTTGCTCTCTTTCTCTGTCTGCTCTCTCTCTCATATATGGTCTGTCTCTCTCTCTGTCTGCCTTCTCTCTCTTGCTGTCTTCTCTCTATTTCCCTATGTGTGCTCTCTCTGTCTGCTCTTTCTGTCTGCTCTCTGTCTGCTGCCTCTCTCTACCGCTCACTCTCTCTGTCGCTCTCTCTCTCTGTCTTCTCTCTCGTTCGCTCTCTGTCTGCTCTCTCGTTCTCTGTGCTCTCTTTTTGCCCTCCCCTAGGGGCATTTCACAGTAACTTCATTTGAAGCCTACTTGTGACAATAAGCGATTTTTATTTTTCATTTTCATGCATTCGCTTGCGTTCTCTCGCTGCCTTCTCTCTCCATCTGTCTTATCCCTCTCTCTGTCTGCTATCTCTGTCTGCTCTCTCACTCTCTCTGTCTGTTCCTTCTGTCTACTCTTTCTCTTTCTCTGTCACTATTTGTTTGCTCTCCATTTCTCTCTCTCTGACTGTTCTCTTTCTCTTTCTGCTCTCTCCCTCCCTGCTGTTCCCTCTCTGTCTGCTATCTCTGTCTGCTCTCGCTCTCTCTGTCTACTCTCTGTTTCTCTCTATCTGCTCTCTCTGTCTTCTCTCTCTCACTCTCTGCTCTTCCCCCTCTCTCTCTCTCTCCCTCCGTCTGCTCTCCCTCGCTCTGTCTACTCTCTCTGTCTGCTCTTCCTGCCTGCTGTCTCAGTTTGCTCTCTCTCCCCCTGTCTGCTCTCTCTGTCTGCTCTCTCTGTCTGCTCTCTCTCTCATTCTCTGCTCTTCCCCCCTCTCTCTCTCTCCTTTTGCTCTCTCTCGTTACGTCTACTCTCTCTGTCTGTTCTCTCTGTCTGCTCTCTCTCTCTCTCTCTGCTCTCCCCCCCTCTCTCCATCTGCTCTCTCTCGCTTTGCCTACTCTCTCTGTCTGCTCTCTCTGTCTGCTCTCTCTGTCTGCTCTATCTTTCTCTCTGTCTGCTCTCTCTCTCTTTGCTTGCTCTCTGTTTCTGTCTGTCTGCTCTCTCTGTCTGCTCTCTCCCCCCCTCTCTTCATCTGCTCTCTCTTGCTTTGCCTACTCTCTCTGTCTGCTCTCTCTGTCTGCTCTCTCTGTCTGCTCTATCTTTCTCTCTGTCTGCTCTCTCTCTCTCTTTGCTTGCTCTCTGTTTCTGTCTGTCTGCTCTCTCTGTCTGCTCTCTCTGCCTGCTCTCTGTTTTTCTCTGTCTGCTCTCTCTGTCTGCTCCCTCTCGCACTGTCTGCTCTTCCCCCTCTCTGCTCTCTCTGTCAGCTCTCTCTGTCTGCTCCCTCTCGCTCTGTCTGCTCTCTCTGTCTGCTCTCTCTCTCACTGTCTGCTCTTACCCCCTCTCTGCTCTCTCTGTCAGCTCTCTCTGTCTGCTCGCTCTCACTCTATCTGCTCTCTCTGTCTGCTCTCTCTCTCACTCTCTGCTCTTCCCCTCTCTTTCTCTCTCTCTCTCTCTCTGTCGGCGCTCTCTCACTGTGTATGCTCAGTTTTGTGTGTCTGCTGCCCCGTTCTGAGCTAGAAGACTCATGCACTTTTCCTTTCTGTCCTTTAGTCCCATTTCTATCAATGTGTGAAAATTGAAATATTATTTTTCAGGAGAGTGACTTGTTCTCCAGTACCGGCAAATGATCATTGAAGGGGTTGGTAGATGTGAACTCTGCTGGTCCCTGCAAGCCTCCATGTCTGCTCACAACTCCTGACTTCCATCAGCATAACTGAGCGCCATATGGATCATCTTGTGAAGTTCCTCTGTCTTTGACCAAAGTCTGTCTCTCTCTCACTGTCGCATTCTTAGAATCATGTTCTTGGAAGCATTATTTTCCTCAGTCCCTTTACCTGCCAGTATCAAGAACTGTGACCTTGAATCATCACCACCATTTCTCCACTCGCTCCTGTTTCTCGTGATGTGAAACTGATTGGAATGGGTGATTAGACAGTTCAACTCCCTCTACACTGTCCCCATCAAACTCTCCCAGGACAGGTACAGCAGGGGTTAGATACAGAGTAAAGCTCCCTCTACACTGTCCCCATCAAACACTCCCAGGACAGGTACAGCAGGGGTTAGATACAGAGTAAAGCTCCCTCTACACTGTCCCCATCAAACACTCCCAGGACAGGTACAGCAGGGGTTAGATACAGAGTAAAGCTCCCTCTACACTGTCCCCATCAAACACTCCCAGGACAGGTACAGCAGGGGTTAGATACAGAGTAAAGCTCCCTCTACACTGTCCCCATCAAACTCTCCCAGGACAGGTACAGCAGGGGTTAGATACAGAGTAAAGCCCCGTCTACACTGACCCATCAAACACTCCCAGGACAGGTACATAGAACATAGATCATAGAACGATACAGCGCAGTACAGGCCCTTCGACCCAAGATGTTGCACCGACATGGGAAGTCAAAAAACAAAAGCCATCTAACCTACACTATGCCATTATCATCCCTATGTTTATCCAATAAACTTTTAAATGCCCTCAATGTTGGCGAGTTCACTACTGTTGCAGGTAGGGCATTCCACGGCCTCACCACTCTTTGCGTAAAGAACCTACCTCTGACCTCTGTCCTATATCTATTACCACTCAGTTTAAGGCTATGTCCCCTCGTGCTAGCCATTTCCATCCGTGGGAGAAGGCTCTCACTGTCCACCCTATTTAACCCTCTGATCATTTTGTATGACTCTATTAAGTCTCCTCTTAACCTTCTTCTCTCTAACGAAAACAACCTCAAGTCCATCAGCCTTTCCTCATAAGATTTTCCCTCCATACCAGGCAACATCCTGGTAAATCTCTTCTGCACCCGTTCCAAAGCTTCCACGTCCTTCCTATAATGAGGTGACCAGAACTGTACGCAATACTCCAAATGCGGCCGTACCAGAGTTTTGTACAGCTGCAACATGACCTCATGACTCCGGAACTCAATCCCTCTACCAATAAAGGCCAACACACCATAGGCCTTCTTCACAACCCTTTCAACCTGGGTGGCAACTTTCAGGGATCTATGTACATGGACACCGAGATCCCTCTGCTCATCCACACTTCCAAGAATTTTGCCATTAGCCAAATATTCCGCATTCCTGTTATTCCTTCCAAAGTGAATCACCTCACACTTCTCTACATTAAACTCCATTTGCCACCTCTCAGCCCAGTTCTGCAGCTTATCTATGTCCCTCTGTAACCTGCTACATCCTTCCGCACTGTCGACAACACCACCGACTTTAGTGTCGTCTGCAAATTTACTCACCCACCCTTCTGCGCCCTCCTCTAGGTCATTGATAAAAATGACAAACAGCAACGGCCCCAGAACAGATCCTTGTGGTACTCCACTTGTGACTGTACTCCATTCTGAACATTTCCCATCAACCACCACCCTCTGTCTTCTTTCAGCTAGCCAATTTCTGATCCACATCTCTAAATCACCCTCAATCCCCAGCCTCCGTATTTTTTGCAATAGCCTACCGTGGGGAACCTTATCAAACGCTTTACTGAAATCCATATACACCACATCAACTGCTCTACCCTCGTCTACCTGTTCAGTCACCTTCTCAAAGAACTCGATAAGGTTTGTGAGGCATGACCTACCCTTCACAAAGCCATGCTGACTATCCCTAATCATATTATTCCTATCTAGATGATTATAAATCTTGTCTCTTATAATCCCCTCCAAGACTTTACCCACAACAGATGTGAGGCTCACCGGTCTATAGTTGCCGGGGTTGTCTCTACTCCCCTTCTTGAACAAAGGGACCACATTTGCTACCCGCCAGTCCTCTGGCACTATTCCTGTCGCCAATGATGACATAAAAATCAAAGCCAAAGGCTCAGGAATCTCTTCCCTAGCTTCCCAGAGAATCCTAGGATAAATCCCATCAGGCCCCGGGGATTTATCTATTTTCAGCCTGTCCAGAATTGCCAACACCTCTTCCCTACGTACCTCAATGCCATCTATTCTAATAGCCTGGGTCTCAGCATTCTCCTCCACAACATTCTCTTTTTCCTGAGTGAATACTGACAAAAAATATTCATTTAGTATCTCGCCTATCTCTTCAGACTCCACACACAACTTCCCATCCCTGTCCTTGACTGGCCCTACTCTTACCCTAGTCATTCTTTTATTCCTGACATACCTAGAGAAAGCTTTTGGGTTTTCCTTGATTCTACCTGCCAAATACTTCTCATGTCCCCTCCTTGCTCGTCTTAGCTCTCTCTTTAGATCCTACCCCGCTACCTTGTAACTATCAAGCGCCCCAACTGAAACTTCACACCTCATCTTCACATAGGCTTCCTTCTTCCTCTTAACAAGAGATTCCACTTCTTTGGTAAACCATGGTTCCCTAGCCCGACGCCTTCCTCCCTGCCTGACCGGTACGTACTTATCAAGAACACGCAGTAGCTGTTCCTTGAACAAGCTCCACATATCCAGTGTGCTCAACACTTACAGTCTACTTCTCCAACCTACCCCTCCCAAGCCATGTCTAATGGCATCATAATTGCCCTTCCCCCAGCTATAACTCTTGCCCTGCGGGGTATACTTATCCCTTTCCATCACTAACGTAAATGTCACCGAATTGTGGTCACTGTCCCCAAAGTGCTCACCTACCTCCAAATCTAACGCCTGGCCTGGTTCATTACCCAAAACCAAATCCAATGTGGCCTCGCCTCTTGTTGGCCTATCAACATATTGTGTCAGGAAACCCTCCTGCACACATTGTACAAAAAACGACCCATCTAATGTACTCGAACTATATCTTTTCCAGTCAATATTTGGAAAGTTAAAGTCTCCCATAATAACTACCCTGTTACTTTCGCTCTTATCCAGAATCATCTTCGCCATCCTTTCCTCTACATCCCTAGAACTATTAGGAGGCCTATAGAAAACTCCCAACAGGGTGACCTCTCCTTTCCTGTTTCTAACCTCAGCCCATACTACCTCGGAAGAAGAGTACCCATCTAGCATCCTCTCCGCCACCGTAATACTGTTCTTGACTAGCAGCGCCACACCTCCCCCTCTTTTGCCTCCTTCTCTGAGCTTACTAAAACACCTAAACCCCGGAACCTGCAACAACCATTCCTGTCCCTGCTCTATCCATGTCTCCGAAATGGCCACAACATCGAAGTCCCAGGTACCAACCCATGCTGCCAGTTCCCCTACCTTATTTCGTATACTCCTGGCATTGAAGTAGACACACTTCAAACCACCTACCTGAACACTGGCCCCCTCCTGCGAAGTCAAATCTGTGCTCCTGACCTCTATACTCTCAATCTCCCGTACCCTAAAACTACAATCCAGGTTCCCATGCCCCTGCTGCATTAGTTTAAACCCCCCCAAAGAGCACTAACAAATTTCCCCCCCAGGATATTTGTGCCCCTCAGGTTCAGATGTAGACCATCCTGCCTGTAGAGGTCCCACCTTCCCCAGAAAGAGCCCCAGTTATCCAGAAATCTGAATCCCTCCCGCCTGCCCCATCCCTGTATCCACGTGTTTAATTGCTCTCTCTCCCTATTCCTCATCTCATTATCACGTGGCACAGGCAACAACCCAGAGATAACAACTCTGTTTGTTCTCTTTCTGAGCTTCCATCCTAGCTCCCTGAAAGCCTGCCTGACATCCTTGTCCCCTTTCCGACCTATGTCGTTAGTGCCAATGTGGACCACGACTTGGGGCTGCTCCCCCTCCCCCTTAAGGATCCGGAAAACACGATCCGAGACATCATGTACCCTTGCACCTGGGAGGCAACATACCAAACGTGAGTCTCTCTCGCTCCCACAAAATCTCCTATCTGTGCCCCTGACTATCGAGTCCCCAATTACTAATGCTCTGCTCTTCTCCCCCCTTCCCTTCTGAGCAACAGGGACAGACTCCGTGCCAGTGGCCCGTACCCCATGGTTTACCCCGTCGTCCCCACAAGTATCCAAAGTAAATTTGCAGACGATACTAAAGTCGGTGGTGTTGTCGATAGTGTGGAAGGATGTAGCAGGTTACAGAGGGATATAGATAAGCTGCAGAGCTGGGCCGAGAGGTGGCAAATGGAGTTTAATGTAGAGAAGTGTGAGGTGATTCCCTTTGGAAGGAATAACAGGAATGCGGAATATTTGGCTAATGGTAAAGTTCTTGAAAGTGTGGATGAGCAGAGGGATCTAGGAGTCCATGTACATAGATCCCTGAAAGTTGCCACCCAGGTTGATAGGGTTGTGAAGAAGGCCTATGGAGTGTTGGCCTTTATTGGTAGAGGGATTGAGTTCCGGAGTCGGGAGGTCATGTTGCAGCTGTACAGAACTCTGGTACGGCCGCATTTGGAGTATTGCGTACAGTTCTGGTCACCGCATTATAGGAAGGACGTGGAGGCTTTGGAGCGGGTGCAGAGGAGATTTACCAGGATGTTGCCTGGTATGGAGGGAAAATCTTATGAGGAAAGGCTGATGGACTTGAGGTTGTTTTCGTTGGAGAGAAGAAGGTTAAGAGGAGACTTAATAGAGGCATACAAAATGATCAGGGGGTTGGATAGGGTGGACAGTGAGAGCCTTCTCCCGTGGATGGATATGGCTGGCACGAGGGGACATAACTTTAAACTGAGGGGTAATAGATATAGGACAGAGGTCAGAGGTAGGTTCTTTACGCAAAGAGTAGTGAGGCCGTGGAATGCCCTACCTGCTACAGTAGTGAACTCGCCAACATTGAGGGCATTTAAAAGTTTATTGGATAAACATATGGATGATAATGGCATAGTGTAGGTTAGATGGCTTTTGTTTCGGTGCAACATCGTGGGCTGAAGGGCCTGTACTGCGCTGTATTGTTCTATGTTCTATGTTCTAAACACTCCCAGGACAGGTACAGCAGGGGTTAGATACAGAGTAAAGCTCCCTCTACACTGTCCCCATCAAACTCTCCCAGGACAGGTACAGCACGGGGTTAGATACAGAGTAAAGTTCCCTCGACACGGTCCCCATCAAACACTCCCAGAACAGGTACAGCACGGGGTTAGATACAGAGTAAAGCTCCCTCTACACTGTCCCCATCAAACACTCCAAGGGCAGGTACAGCACGGGGTTAGATACAGAGTAAAGCTCCCTCTACACTGTCCCCATCAAACACTCCCAGGACAGGTACAGCAGGGGTTAGATACAGAGTAAAGCTCCCTCTACACTGTCCCCATCAAACACTCCCAGGACAGGTACAGCAGGGGTTAGATACAGAGTAAAGCTCCCTCTACACTGTCCCCATCAAACACTCCCAGGACAGGTACAGCAGGGGTTAGATACAGAGTAAAGCTCCCTCTACACTGTCCCCATCAAACATTCCCAGGACAGGTACAGCACGGGGTTAGATACAGAGTAAAGCTCCCTCTACGCTGTCCACATCAAACACCCCCAGGCCAGGGACAGCACGGGGTTAGATACAGAGCAAAGCTCCCTCTATGCTGTCCACATCAAACATTCCCAGGACAGGTACAGCACGGGGTTAGATACAGAGTAAAGCTCCCTCTACACTGTCCCCATCAAACATTCCCAAGGCAGATATTTGAAGATCTTCCTTTCCTTGATTACACTGCTCACCTGCCCACACCCCCAGGGCCCTGATGTACTGCTGATACTGACTGTGGACTCAGTGAATCCAATATCTGAGCTGAACTTGATCTTTTCCCCAAGTGTAAAAGTCTTCTGATAAGGAACAAAAATTCACAATTCTGATCTGTTTATCTCATCTTTCGTAATACATTTAATGAACTCCTTTTCAATGTGTGTATTTAATTGGTGGCTTCTCTGACTGTAATTTGCGTCTGAGCTGAGTAAAGCCGAGACTTTCAACCCACCAATCACTCATTGTGTTTGGAGCCCAAGGATGTGGAAAATGGGAATGAATTGTTGACGGAAAGGAGAGGTTGTCCACTGAGGGTAGGAATCATTGTGACTGTCGAGCTGACTGAAACTGTGGACTGAATATTAAAGAAAAGTTACATTCCAGAGATGAAAACACAAGCCAGCCGAAAGCCACATGCACACGTGTGCACACACAAATGGACACACAAAACACTCTCGGTGGCACAGGTATTTACACACATGCATACGTAGAAATGCAAATGCACACGAACGTGCATGAACATTTACATGCACAAATGTACACTCATAAATACATGATTGGAAAGTTATGGTCACACTTTGTTTCTGTCTGTTTCTATTCGCAGAGAGTGAGGATATTTACCAGAGGCAGATCATGTCAATAACCTGCATCACCATCGGACTCACTGTGGTTGGGATGCTCTGTGTGGTTCTGTACTTCAAAACAAAGTAAGGTTGATCCCTTTGAATCAATAGAACGTAAACATTTTCTCCAATTCCCTTGGACTGGGTTGCCAGGTAGCCTCATTCCTCATTATGCCACTCATTTCTTAGTTTGTTTCCTTACTGGATAATTTGGTGTTACCTGTGCCTCAGCAAGGAACACTTCCCTCAGTCAGGACCTTTAGGCAGCACAGTAGCACAGTGGTTAGCACTGTTGCTTCACAGCGGCAGGGTTCCAGGTTCAATTCCCGGCTTGGGTCACTGTCAGTACGTTCTCTCCGTGTCTGTGTGCGTTTCCTCCGGGTGCTCTGATTTTCCCACAAGTCCCGAAAGACGTGCTGTTAGGTGAATTGGACATTCTGAATTCTCCCTCTGTGCACCCGAACAGGCGCCGGAATGTGGCGACTAGGGCTTTAAACAGTAACTTCGCTGCAGTGTTAATGGAAGTCTACTTGTGACACTAATAAGGATTATTATTTTATTTAGGTTTGAGTCCCACACCAGAAATTTGAGCATAGTTCTAATCTGACATTTCCAGTGCAGCTAAGAGGGAGTGCTACACTGTCAGAGGGTCAGTACTGAGGGAGTACAGCACTGTCAGAGGGTCAGTACTGAGGGAGTACAGCACTGTCAGAGGGTCAGTACTGAGGGAGTGCCGCACTGTCAGAGGGTCAGTGCTGAGGGAGTGCCGCACTGTCAGAGGGTCAGTACTGAGGGAGTGCTGCACTGTCAGAGGGTCAGTACTGAGGGAGTGCTGCACTGTCAGTGGGTCAGTACTGAGGGAGTGCTGCACTGTCAGAGGGTCAGTACTGAGGGAGTGCCGCACTGTCAGAGGGTCAGTACTGAGGGAGTGCTGCACTGTCAGAGGGTCAGTACTGAGGGAGTGCCGCACTGTCAGAGGGTCAGTACTGAGGGAGTGCTGCACTGTCAGAGTGTCAGTGCTGAGGGAGCACCACACTATCAGAGGGTCAGTACTGAGGGAGCGCAGCACTCTCGGAGGGTCAGTACTGAGGGAGTGCTGCACTGTCAGAGTGTCAGTGCTGAGGGAGCACCACACTATCAGAGGGTCAGTACTGAGGGAGCGCAGCACTCTCGGAGGGTCAATACTGAGGGAGTGCCGCACTGTCAGAGAGTCAGTACTGAGGGAGTACTGCACTGTCAGAGGGTCAGTACTGAGGGAGCGCTGCACTGTCAGAGGGTCAGGACTGAGGAAGTGCCGCACTGTCAGAGGGTCAGTACTGAGGGAGTGCTGCACTGTCAGAGGGTCAATACTGAGGGAGTGCTGCACTGTCAGAGGGTCAGTACTGAGGGAGTGCTGCACTGTCAGAGGGTCAGTACTGAGGGAGTGCCGCACTGTCAGAGGGTCAGTACTGAGGGAGTGCTGCACTGTCAGAGGGTCAGTACTGAGGGAGCGCTGCAACGTTGAAGATGCATGATTTGGATGACCAAGGCCCCATCAGCGCTCCTTATTCTCCTCGCTGGCCTGGCCAACATTTATCCCCATTATCACCGGAATAAAATATTTGGTCATTATTGTCTTGCTGTTTGGGGGAAACTTGCTGTGGGGAAATTGGCTGCTATATTTTGCTTTACAGCAGTGACTACACTTCCAATAAAAACATTTTATTGCAAACGTTTTGCAATGTCCTCATTCTCACTGAGAATTTCATTGTCCCTTCACTATTTTCCTCTGCAACATGTTGTCTTCATCAGTGAGTTTATTTTTGAGATTTTCTTGTACTCAGAGTTGCATTCTTGTCATTTCAATGATCTGTTGTCGCCTGCCAAAGGTTTTTCCAAAATCTTAATTTGTCTCATGAACTTCACTCTGAAGAAGCAATACAGGACTCTAATTTTGCCGGTAAACCAAACTGTTAATGGAGTGACCATGTTGACTCCCATGAAACATCTCACAAAGGTTCAGGGGATTTTCTGAGGATTATAATGTTTGCTGACTTCAGCAATTCTTTCTGCTCAGGAACTAATTGATTAGTCAGTACTGAGGGAGTGCTGCACTGTCAGATGGTCAGTGCTGAGGGAGTGCTGCACTGTCAGAGGGTCAGTGTTGAGTGAGTGCTGCACTGTCAGAGGGTCAGTGCTGAGGGAGTGCTGCACTGTCAGAGGGTCAGTGCTGAGGGAGTGCTGTACTGTCAGAGGGTCAGTACTGAGGGAGTGCCGCACTATCAGATGGTCAGTGCTGAGGGAGTGCTGCACTGTCAGAGGGTCAGTGTTGAGTGAGTGCTGCACTGTCAGAGGGTCAGTGCTGAGGGAGTGCTGCACTGTCAGAGGGTCAGTGCTGAGGGAGTGCCGCACTGTCAGAGGGTCAGTGCTGAGGGAGTGCCGCACTGTCAGAGGGTCAGTACTGAGGGAGTGCTGCACTGTCAGAGGGTCAGTACTGAGGGAGTGCTGCACTGTCAGAGGGTCAGTGTTGAGTGAGTGCTGCACTGTCAGAGGGTCAGTACTGAGAGAGTGCCGCACTGTCAGAGGGTCAGTACTGAGGGAGTGCTGCACTGTCAGAGGGTCAGTACTGAGGGAGTGCTGCACTGTCAGAGGGTCAGTGTTGAGGGAGTGCTGCACTGTCAGAGGGTCAGTACTGAGGGAGTGCTGCACTGTCAGAGGGTCAGTGTTGAGTGAGTGCTGCACTGTCAGAGGGTCAGTACTGAGGGAGTGCTGCACTGTCAGAGGGTCAGTACTGAGGGAGTGCCGCACTGTCAGAGGGTCAGTACTGAGGGAGTGCTGCACTGTCAGAGGGCCAGTGTTGAGTGAGTGCTGCACTGTCAGAGGGTCAGTACTGAGGGAGCGCTGCACTGTCAGAGGGTCAGTGTTGAGTGAGTGCTGCACTGTCAGAGGGTCAGTGCTGAGGGAGTGCCGCACTGTCAGAGGGTCAGTGCTGAGGGAGTGCCGCACTGTCAGAGGGTCAGTACTGAGGGAGTGCTGCACTGTCAGAGGGTCAGTACTGAGGGAGTGCTGCACTGTCAGAGGGTCAGTGTTGAGTGAGTGCTGCACTGTCAGAGGGTCAGTACTGAGAGAGTGCCGCACTGTCAGAGGGTCAGTACTGAGGGAGTGCTGCACTGTCAGAGGGTCAGTACTGAGGGAGTGCTGCACTGTCAGATTGTCAGTGTTGAGTGAGTGCTGCACTGTCAGAGGGTCGGTACTGAGGGAGTGCTGCACTGTCAGAGAGTCAGTACTGAGGGAGTGCTGCACTGTCAGAGGGTCAGTACTGAGGGAGTGCTGCACTGTCAGAGGGTCAGTACTGAGGGAGTGCCGCACTGTCAGAGGGTCAGTACTGAGGGAGTGCTGCACTGTCAGAGGGCCAGTGTTGAGTGAGTGCTGCACTGTCAGAGGGTCAGTACTGAGGGAGTGCTGCACTGTCAGAGGGTCAGTGCTGAGGGAGTGCTGCACTGTCAGAGGGTCAGTGCTGAGGGAGTGCCGCACTGTCAGAGGGTCAGTGCTGAGGGAGTGCCGCACTGTCAGAGGGTCAGTACTGAGGGAGTGCTGCACTGTCAGAGGGTCAGTGTTGAGTGAGTGCTGCACTGTCAGAGGGTCAGTACTGAGAGAGTGCCGCACTGTCAGAGGGTCAGTACTGAGGGAGTGCTGCACTGTCAGAGGGTCAGTACTGAGGGAGTGCTGCACTGTCAGATTGTCAGTGTTGAGTGAGTGCTGCACTGTCAGAGGGTCGGTACTGAGGGAGTGCTGCACTGTCAGAGAGTCAGTACTGAGGGAGTGCTGCACTGTCAGAGGGTCAGTACTGAGGGAGTGCTGCACTGTCAGAGGGTCAGTGTTGAGTGAGTGCTGCACTGTCAGAGGGTCAGTACTGAGAGAGTGCCGCACTGTCAGAGGGTCAGTACTGAGGGAGTGCTGCACTGTCAGAGGGTCAGTACTGAGGGAGTGCTGCACTGTCAGAGGGTCAGTACTGAGGGAGTGCTGCACTGTCAGATTGTCAGTGTTGAGTGAGTGCTGCACTGTCAGAGGGTCGGTACTGAGGGAGTGCTGCACTGTCAGAGAGTCAGTACTGAGGGAGTGCTGCACTGTCAGAGGGTCAGTACTGAGGTAGTGCTGCACTGTCAGAGGGTCAGTACTGAGGGAGTGCCGCACTGTCAGAGGGTCAGTGTTGAGTGAGTGCTGCACTGTCAGAGGGTCAGTACTGAGAGAGTGCCGCACTGTCAGAGGGTCAGTACTGAGGGAGTGCTGCACTGTCAGAGGGTCAGTACTGAGGGAGTGCTGCACTGTCAGATGGTCAGTGTTGAGTGAGTGCTGCACTGTCAAAGGGTCGGTACTGAGGGAGTGCTGCACTGTCAGAGAGTCAGTACCGAGTGAGTGCTGCACTGTCAGAGGGTCGGTACTGAGGGAGTGCTGCACTGTCAGAGGGTCGGTACTGAGGGAGTGCTGCACTGTCAGTGGGTCAGTACTGAGTGAGTGCTGCACTGTCAGAGGGTCAGTGCTGAGGGAGTGCCTTGCTGTCAGAGGGTCGGTACTGAGGGAGTGCCGCACTGTCAGAGGGTCCGTACTGAGGGAGTGCTGCACTGTCAGAGGGTCGGTACTGAGGGAGTGCTGCACTGTCAGAGTGTCATTGCTGAGGGAGTGCCGCACTGTCAGAGGGTCAGTACTGAGGTAGCGCTGCACTGTCAGAGGGTCAGTACTGAGGGAATGCTGCACTGTCAGAGGGTCAGGACTGAGGAAGCGCTGCACTGTCAGAGGCTCAGTACTGAGGGAGTGCCACACTGTCAGAGGGTCAGTACTAAGGAAGCGCTGCACTTCAGAGGGTCAGGACTGAGGAAGTGCTGCACTGTCAGAGGGTCAATACTGAGGGAGTGCTGCACTGTCAGAGGGTCAGTACGGAGGGAGTGCTGCACTGTCAGTGAGTCAGTACTGAGTGAGTGCTGCACTGTCAGATGGTCGGTGCTGAGGAAGCGCTGCACTGTCAGAGGGTCAATACTGAGAGAGCGCTGCACTGTCAGAGGGTCGGTACTGAGGGAGTGCTGCACTGTCAGAGTGTCATTGCTGAGGGAGTGCCGCACTGTCAGAGGGTCAGTACTGAGGTAGCGCTGCACTGTCAGAGGGTCAGTACTGAGGGAGTGCTGCACTGTCAGAGGGTCAGTACTGAGGGAGTGCCGCACTGTCAGAGGGTCAGTACTGAGGGAGTGCTGCACTGTCAGAGGGTCAGGACTGAGGAAGCGCTGCACTGTCAGAGGCTCAGTACTGAGGGAGTGCCACACTGTCAGAGGGTCAGTACTAAGGAAGCGCTGCACTTCAGAGGGTCAGGACTGAGGAAGTGCTGCACTGTCAGAGGGTCAATACTGAGGGAGTGCTGCACTGTCAGAGGGTCAGTACGGAGGGAGTGCTGCACTGTCAGTGAGTCAGTACTGAGGGAGTGCCGCACTGTCAGAGGGTCAGTACTGCGGTAGTGCCGCACTGTCAGAGAGTCAGTGCTGAGGGAGTGCTGCACTGTCAGAGGGTCAGTGCTGAGGAAGTGCTGCACTGTCAGAGGGTCAGTATTGAGGGATTGCCGCACTGTCAGAGGGTCAGTACTGAGGGAGTGCCGCACTGTCAGAGGGTCAGTGCTGAGGAAGTGCTGCACTGTCAGAGGGTCAGTATTGAGGGATTGCCGCACTGTCAGAGGGTCAGTACTGAGGGAGTGCTGCACAGTCAGAGGGTCAGTACTGAGGGAGTGCTGCACTCTCTTTCCCCATCTACTCTCTCTCTGCCCCCTCACATGGTCTCTCTGCCCCTCACGCCTTCCCCACTGACACTGGCGGGGCACCAAACGCCATTTCCGCCAGCTGGCGGGGCGGAAATCCCTCCGGCGTCGGCCTAGCCCCTCAATGTTGGGGCTAGGCCGCCAAAGATGCGGAGACTTCCGCACCTTTGGGGCGGCGCGATGCCCGTCTGATTGGCGCCAGTCGGCGGACACCGCGCCGTTGGGGGAGAATTTCGCCCCAGAATCGGGAAACGCGATTGGGCGGAGAATCGGCTCCAATGCCAATTTGGTATTGATTTTTTTCCGCCAAATCTCAATTGTCTGTCACCTCAACAGCGAGGCCAATGCGTTCCGGAATGCACGTACAGTAAACACTGTTTGCATGTCATTAGTGGGCATGACCCAACATTCTCCGGGGCCTCCGCGATTCGCCCCCTCCGATGGGCCGCGGTCCCGGCGACGCGGTTCACTTGTGCTTTCAAAAACCGTGAAACCGGCCTGGTGGCCGCTGACGGAGAGCGAGAGGAGGTAGAACGTGGAGAGCAGTGACTGCGGGCTGCCGGGCTGGTCGCTGGCCAGGCTGGCTGGGGTGGGAACAGGGCAACAGGCTGAGTAGCCAGGGTGATCCCCCACAGGACTGGGGCGATGTCCAGGCACGGACCGCCATTACTGCCAGGGCCAGAGACCCCCATGGTGCCTGCCACCAATGGGGCCAGGGGTGCGGGCATGTGGAGGGGGGACATGCGGGAGTGGAACCCGCCGTGCCAACCGGGGTCACCATGTAGCCGGTGGACCTGGTTGAGCATGGGGGGTACGCACCATGCTAATATGTCTGCCTTTCACCCCCTGCAGACAATGGATATTGGAATTCAACCAGCAAAGGTGGCCTTCCTGCTGGTCGCCGCAGCCCTGGGGGCTGCCCTGCGGCTGTACGAGCTGGAGCTGCTCGAGGAGGAGGAAGCTGCAGCAACGGAGCCGGCAGCAGCAGAGCGTGTCGCAGAGGGGCAGGTGGCAGCCGCACAAGCTGGAGAGCCGGCCACCCAACAGAGGAGGAGGAGGTGCCCAGGAGGCGCCGCATGAGGACTCGTGTGTACCGGCACCGCCTGCCGTTCGAGGACCCGCCGGACCGGGCATGCCGTCGGAGACTCCGGCTGAGCAGGGAGACAGTGCTACATATCTGCCAGATGATGGCACACCTGGCACCGCGGGGGTATGGGGGAGGACACCCGCTGCCCGTGATCATCAAGCTGACAGTTGCACTGAGCTTTTATGCAACAGGCGCCCAGTGGGACCTGACAGGGATCTCACAGAGCTTGGTGCACAGGTGTATCCGCGCCATGACAGAGACCCAATATGCCTAGGCGGATCAATACATCCATTTCAATGTGGACCGAGCCCACCAGGATACCTGAGCAGTGGGGATCGCCGGGATATCCCTGGTCCAGGGGGCGATCGATGGGATGCCTGAATATGCCTGCCTTTCACCCCCTGCAGATAACAGGCCGCTCTACACAAATCAAAAGGTGTTCCACTCAATGAATGTCCAGCTAAATATGTGACCATCAGCTGCGCATCGCACACCTCCGCGGTCAAACCTGGGCAGTGTGCGCGATGCCTTCATCCTGGCACATTCGGCGATTCCTGACATGTTCGAGGGGCACGCGCACACACACACACACACACACCCGGCTGAACGGTTGGCTCTTGGGTGACAGGGGTTACCCGCAGGGGCCGTGGCTGATGACGCCTATCCAGAAGCCACAGACCGGGGTGGAGACCCGCTACAATGACACCCATACAGCGACCAGGAGTGTGATCGAGCGGTGCTTCGGCCTCCTGAAGATGCCTGGACCGCTCTGTAGGGGCCCTCCAGCAGGTTGTTGAGAGGGTCGCCCGCATCGTGGCGGCCTGCTGCATCCTTCACAACATTGCGGAGCAGAGGGGCGATCTCAGGATTGCTACCAGTGCCACGAGACAGTCAGAGTAGAAATTCAAGAATAGTCATAACAAATACATGGCTTGAGAGATGGTGCAGGAGGGAGGGGTTCAGATTTTTGGGACATTGGAACCAGTTCTGGGGGCGGTGGGACCATTACAAATCGGATGGTCTACACCTGGGCAGGACTGGAACCAATGTCCCAGGGGGTGCTTTTGCTAACACTGTTGGGGGGGTTTTAAACTAATGTGGCAGGGGGATGGGAACCAGATTAGTAAGTTAGAGGTCAGTAAAGAGGCAGCAACTAAAGCCAGTAAGGTACTAGATAATAAGCTCAATGTGACTAAGGGGAAGAGTAGACAGGGAAGAGATGATGAACGGTAAGGGACAGGTGGTCTGAGGTGCATTTGTTTCAATGCGAGAAGTGTAGCAGGTAAGGCAGATGAACCTAGGGCTTGGATTAGTACCTGGGAATATGATGTTATTGGTATTACTGAGACTTGGTTGAGGGAAGGGCAAGACTGGCAACTAAATAACCCAGGGTATAGATGCTTCAGGAGGGATAGAGAGGGAGGTAAAACGGGTGGAGGAGTTGCATTACTGGTCAGAGATGATATCACAGCTATGATTAAGGAGGGCACGATGGAGGATTCGAGCACTGATGCAATATGGATAGAGCTAGGAAGTAGGAAGGGTGCAGTAACATTGTTGGGACTTTACTACAGGCCTCCCAAAAGCGAGCGTGAAGTAAAGGTACAAATATGTAGACAGATTATAGAAAAATGTAGGAGCAATAGGGTGGTCGTAATGGGAGATTTTAACTTGCCCAACATTGAATGGGACCCATGTAGTGTTGGAGGCGTAGATGGAGCAGAATTTGTAAGGAGCATCCAGGAGAGTTTTTTAAAGCAGTATGTAAATAGTCCAACTCGGGAAGGGGCCATACTGGACCTGGTATTGGGGAATGATCCCGGCCAGGTGGTTGAAGTTTCAGTCGGTGATTACTTTGGGAATAGCGTGTTAAGTAATGGGTTCAGAGACATTGCAATTAGTTGTCTCATTTATGTTAAGTATCCATTAATTGACACTGATATGTAAAGGGGCTTCAGGTGGCCTCTGGCAGGTGGTGTGTTGTTAAGAGTTTTGTGCAGAGGCTGTGGAAGTGAAATAAATGGTTTTTGGTGAAAAGGAACAAGAACTTTAGACTCTTCATTTCACAGCAACTAAAACGTCTAACAATGGGAGCAGAGGATGGTTGCTGTGCAAATGTGAAGGTTTGAAAGATACAACTTTTCCTGATCAAACCAAGGAGTGAGTGAGAAGGAAAAAAAAAAGATACATGGCTGAACGCAGGATAAAGATGGCTGGATATGACTATCCCCCCTTATTTTCTGAAAGGGAATCGTACGACCAATGGAGAAGTGCAGTAGTTATGTGGACTAAAGTAACTGCTTTGGGAAAGAGAAAACAAGGTATGGCATTGGCTCTTTCTCTACCATATGGCAGTAAAATCCGAAACAAAGTGCTTTCTGAGCTGGAATTGGGAGAGTTAGACTCAAAAGAAGGTCTGGAGACTTTATTACATTATATGGATAAGATTTATAAGAAAGATGACTTGTTAAGTGCGTATGAAGCATGGTCGGATTTTGATAAGTTCCGGAAAATGGAGGATATCTCCATGGGAGACTATGTAATGGAATTTGGCAGACTATATAAAAGGCTGCAGAAACACAACCTGGAATTTCCACAGTCTGTGTTGGCCTTTAAATTACTTGACTATGCTAGAGTGAGCAACATGGATAGGCTCCTGGTTTTGACAGGAGTTCAGTTTACTGATAAGGATACCTTATTCGAACAGATGACAAAAGCTTTACCAAAGTTTCTGGGGAAACATTCGATTCCGATGGCTCTGATGACCCAAATAGGTCAGCCTGCAATAAGGCAGAATATGGAAGATACACTAGTAACAGGATGGCAAAATCGTACGGCTACGAACAGGGCTCAAGACTATAGAAGGAGACCGAGACAAGGAAATTATGAAGACAGAAACCCAGTTAGAACCTACAATAGGAAAATGAACCCCAGAAATGCACGGGGCATGATAAATCGATGTTTTCAATGTGACTCTCAATACCATTATGCTTTCAACTGTCCAACGCGTTATGATAAAGTGTTTGAAGTGACACATGACTTGGAAGAGTCAGAAGAGGAAAAAGATAGTGACCAGAAAGAAGACATTGTCCTGTTGACAAGCAGTTTTACACCGGTAATGAGGGTGTTGGTTGCAGAATCCTTCAACTGTGCTGTACTGGACAGTGGCTGCACATCTACTGTGTGTGGAATTGACTGGTTAAAATGTTACCTGGACTCTTTGAATGCTGAAAATCGTAACAAGGTTAAGCAATTTGAAAGTTCCACAAGTTTCAGGTTTGGGGATGATAATACTCTGAAGTCGCTGAAAAGAGTGGTGATCCCTTGCAATATTGCCGGAGTGAATCATTTCATTAGCACGGATGTTGTATCAAGTGAGATACCTTTGCTTCTGAGCAGACCATCGATGAAGAAAGCACACATGAAACTGGATATGGAACAGGATAAGGCAACAGTTTTTGGAAAGTCGGTGGACTTACAATTTACACAGTCGGGACACTATTGTATTCCATTACTGACAATTAATTTTTCAAGTAGAGTGGTTAAGGATGTGTTAATGGCAGTTGAAAATGGGACTTTAGCTGATAAAACTGCATAGGCAATTTGCACATCCGTCTCCTCGGTGGCTGAAAAATTTATTAAAGGATGCAGGGGTAAGGGATGACGACTATACTAAACTGATAGAACAGGTTAGTGACTGCTGTGAAGTTTGTAGGAAGTACAGAAGGACACCAGCACGACCGATAGTAACCCTACCTTTGGCCAGGGATTTTAACAACATTGTGGCCATGGACCTTAAGATCTGGGATAAAGCAAATAATATATTTATTTTGCATTTTGTAGATTTAGCAACCAGATTTAGTCAATCAACGATTGTACGAAGTAAAGAAAAGAGAGTAATTCTGGATCAAATCGTGGAAAAATGGATAGGGACAGGAATGGGTCCACCGGCAAAATTCCTTACGGACAATGGGGGAGAATTTGCTAATGCTGAGTTTAGGGATATGTGTGAAAACATGAATATCAGAGTTATGAATACGGCTGCAGAAAGCCCATTTAGTAATGGTGTCTGTGAAAGAAATCATGCTGTCATCGATGACATGCTTTGGAAAATGTTGGCAGATCGACCAAATTGCAGGCTAAATTCAGCTTTAGCATGGGCAGTACATGCAAATAATTCATTGCAGATGGTTGGGTGTTATAGTCCTTATCAATTAGTGTTTGGTAGAAATCGTAAAATTCCGTCCATTTTGGATGACCAGCCTCCAGCTTGGGAGGGGACTACAATTAGCTCTGGTTTTGCTGAACATTTAAATGCATTACATAGCAGTAGAAAAGTTTTTTTGGAAGCAGAAGTCTCTGAAAGAATTCGCAGAGCTTTAAGACATAACGTACGGCCATCACGTACTTTAAGACATAACGTACTTTAAGACATAACGTACTTGCCGTTTTTCAGCAAGGAGACATGGTATACTATAAGAGAGACAATTCTAATGAATGGAAAGGCCCAGGGAAGAGCATAGGCATAGATGGCAAAACTATTATTTTGCAACATGGTAATCAAACTGTTATAGTCCATTCATCAAGAATAATGGGTACAGATTACAAATTTTCAAATTTAGACAGAGCAGACAGACATGACGAGGGACCAGAGTCATCTGGTACGCATGTGTTACAGAACTATGAGGACCAATTAACTGATATAGACAGGGTTCCTGTGGAGGAACACAACACTTCTGGTGAATTAAAACAGGCCATTTTTCCAAAAGGGCAACTGCCAAAAGTTGGTACAAACGTGACATACTTGCCTGAAGGGTCTAGTCAATGGAAGGATTCAACTGTTATTAGTAGAGCAGGGAAGGCCACTGGAAAGTATAAACATTGGTTGAATGTACAGCATTCAGGGGAAGGAGTCAAGACAATGGATTGGGAAAACGAAGATCAAAAATGGAGGGCACAGAAACGCAGTGCCAGTTCAGATAGTACATCGGATAGTGAACAGGTCCGCAGGAAAAGGTCGAGAACTATTGAAAGGACATCCCACAGCAGAAGGAAAAGATCAAGCAGTAGCAGTACAGAACGAGATACCAGGCGGGAGAGGGGACGTAGTTTGTCACTAATACTAATAGGAGTAGAAGCCCACATGCACGTGAGATTTTGGTGGCTTCAAATAAATTAGATCATAGATTAGATTATACAGTGCAGAAGGAGGCCATTCGGCCCATCGAGTCTGCACCGGCTCTTGGAAAAAGCACCCTATCCAATGTCAACACCTCCACCCTATCCCCATAACCCAGTAACCCCACCCAACACTAAGGGCAATTTTGGACACTAAGGGCAATTTATTATGGCCAATCCACCTAACCTGCACATCTTTGGACTGTGGGAGGAAACCGGAGCACCCGGAGGAAACCCACGCACACACGGGGAGGATGTGCAGACTCCGCACAGACAGTGACCCAAGCCGGAATCGAACCTGGGACCCTGGAGCTGTGAAGCAATTATGCTACCCACAATGCTACCGTGCTTCCCATGATGAAAAAGTTATTAAGAAGCTAAACAGCAAGAATTGCATAGTTGGAGTGAATTTGGGGTATACACGGAAATACCGGATAGGGGACAAAGAGCTCTAGCCCACAAATGGATTTGCACGGAGAAGGTTCTTCTGGATGGAAATTATAAGACAAAGGCCAGGCTTGTGGCAAGGGGATTTGAAGAAAACTTAGAAGATCAGGATTTAAGGGTAGATTCACCTACAGCAGGAAAGGTTATTTTAAAGATCTTCTTGGCTCTATTAGCCACAAAGGCATGGGAATGCAAATATATAGAGAGAAAGCTGCCTTTTTGCAGGGGCATCAGCTCCAGAGAGACATTTTTCTCCATCATCCTAAAGAAGCAGCTAACACAGAAGGGGTACTCTGGAAGTTGAACAAATGTGTATATGGATTAAATGATGCATCTAGAGTCTGGTACTTTTCGGTCAGGTCAGTTTTGTTAAAGTTAGGCTGTTGCCAGTTGAAAGCAACGTTTTACTGGCACTATAAAGGAAATCTTTCTGGCATCTTTATAATGCATGTCGATGATTTTTTGTGGGGTGGGACTAGTGATTTTGAAGCTATTGTAATCTCTGGTTTGAGGAAAGAATTCAGGTTTGGAAGTCAGGCTTCCAGTGCATTTAAATATATTGGACTGGAAATTGGACAGACTAAGTTAGGGGCAAATTTACCTCAGCAATCTTATTTGGAAAGCATCACCCCAATAGCAATGGCCGAGTTTCACAAAAAGACGCAATGGTTTCAAAGATAGAAAAAGAGCAACTGCGGAGTTTAATTGGGCAACTGAACTGGTTAGGTAGACCCCCTAGACCGGACATGAGTTTTGATGTCTTAGAGTTGAGTACAAAAATGAATGATCCCAAAGTGGAGGACATAAAAGAGCAAATAAAGTGTTGGCCAAACTAAAAATGCAGGAGTGTGTTTTGAAGTTCCCGGTTTTAGCTGACCTTAAGCACTTGAAACTCATAGTTTATAGTGATGTGTCCTACGTAAATTTATGTGATGGGGTTTCAAGCGCAGGAGGTTTTATAATTTTCCTTTTGGGGAACAATGGTAAATGTTGCCCACTTGTGTGGGAAACAAAGAAAATAAGGAGAGTGGTAAGAAGCAATTTGGCTGCTGAGACGTTAAGCCTTGTAGAGGTGGTGGATATGGCTTTTTATATAAGTATGATATTGACAGAAATTTTGGGATTAGGGGATTTGGGTTATATACCTATTGACTGTCACATTGACAATAAATCCCTGTGGGAAAATGTGCACTCTACAAAAAGTGTCAATGAACAGAGGTTACGGTTAGATATCGCAAGTTTGAAGCAGATATAGAACATAGAACATAGAAAATACAGCACAGAACAGGCCCTTCGGCCCACGATGTTGTGCCGAACCTTTGTCCTAGATTAATCATAGATTATCATTGAATTTACAGTGCAGAAGGAGGCCATTCGGCCCTTTGAGTCTGCACCGGCTCTTGGAAAGAGCACCCTACCCAAACTCAACACCTTCACCCAACACCAAGCTCAATTTGGACATTAAGGGCAATTTATCATTGGCCAATTCACCTAACCTGCACATCTTTGGATTGTGGGAGGAAACCGGAGCACCCGGAGGAAACCCACGCAGACACGGGGAGGACGTGCAGACTCCGCACAGTCAGTGACCCAAGCCGGAATCGAACCTGGGACCCTGGAGCTGTGAAGCAATTGTGCTATCCACAATGCTACCGTGCTGCCCTTGAGAACAAATAAATCTACACTATATCATTTAACCGTAATCCATGTACCTATCCAATAGCTGCTTGAAGGTCCCTAATGTTTCCGACTCAACTACTTCCACAGGCAGTGCATTCCATGCCCCCACTACTCTCTGGGTAAAGAACCTACCTCTGATATCCCTCCTATATCTTCCACCTTTCACCTTAAATTTATGTCCCCTTGTAATGGTTTGTTCCACCCGGGGAAAAAGTCTCTGACTGTCTACTCTATCTATTCCCCTGATCATCTTATAAACCTCTATCAAGTCGCCCCTCATCCTTCTCCGTTCTAATGAGAAAAGGCCTAGCACCCTCAACCTTTCCTCGTAAGACCTACTCTCCATTCCAGGCAACATCCTGGTAAATCTTCTTTGCACCTTTTCCAAAGCTTCCACATCCTTCCTAAAATGAGGCGACCAGAACTGTACACAGTACTCCAAATGTGGCCTTACCAAAGTTTTGTATAGCTGCATCATCACCTCACGGCTCTTAAATTCAATCCCTCTGTTAATGAACGCGAGCACACCATAGGCCTTCTTCACAGCTCTATCCACTTGAGTGGCAACTTTCAAAGATGTATGAACATAGACCCCAAGATCTCTCTGCTCCTCCACATTGCCAAGAACTCTACCGTTAACCCTGTATTCCGCATTCATATTTGTCCTTCCAAAATGGACAACCTCACACTTTTCAGGGTTAAACTCCATCTGCCACTTCTCAGCCCAGCTCTGCATCCTATCTATGTCTCTTTGCAGCCGACAACTGCCCTCCTTACTATCCACAACTCCACCAATCTTCGTATCATCTGCAAATTTACTGACCCACCCTTCAACTCCCTCATCCAAGTCATTAATGAAAATCACAAACAGCAGAGGACCCAGAACTGATCCCTGCGGTACGCCACTGGTAACTGGGATCCAGGCTGAATATTTGCCATCCACCACCACTCTCTGACTTCTATCGGTTAGCCAGTTCGTTATCCAACTGGCCAAATTTCCCACTATCCCATGCCTCCTTACTTTCTGCATAAGCCTACCATGGGGAACTTTATCAAATGCCTTACTAAAATCCATGTACACTACATCCACTGCTTTACCTTCATCCACATGCTTGGTCACCTCCTCAAAGAATTCAATAAGATTTGTAAGGCAAGACCTACCCCTCACAAATGTTGGACAGAGGGGAAATAACAAAGATTAGGGAACCATGGATGACAGGTGGAATTGTGAGACTAGCTAAGATGAAAAAGGAAGCATACATAAGATCTAGGCGACTTAAAACTGATGAAGCTTTGGAGGAATATCAGGAAAGTAGGACAAATCTCAAACGCGCAATAAAGAGGGCTGAAAGGGGTCATGAAATATCTTTGGTTAACAGGGTTAAGGAAAATCCCAAAGCCCTTTATTGGTATATAAGGAGCTATTGTTGTCCCTTTGTTTAAGAAGGATAGCAGGGATAATCCAGGGAATTATAGACTTGTGAGCTTGATGTCAGTGGTAGGCAAACTGTTGGAGAAGATACTGAGGGATAGGATCTATTCACATTTGGAAGAAAATAGACTTATCAGTGATAGGCAGCATGGTTTTGTGCAGGCAAGGTCTTGTCTTACAAACCTAATAGAATTCTTTGAGGAAGTGACAGTTAATTGATGAGGGAGGTGCTGTAGATGTCATATACATGGACTTCAGTAAGGCGTTTGATAAAGTTTCCCATGGCAGGTTGATGGAAAAAGTGAAGTCGTATGGGGTTCAGGGTGTACTAGCTCGATGGATAAAGAACTGGCTGGGCAACAGGAGACAGACAGTAGTGGTGGAAGGGAGTGTCTCAAAATGGAGAAAGGTGACTAGTGGTGTTCCACAGGGACCCGTGCTCGGACCACTGTTGTTTGTGATATACATAAATGATCTGGACGAAGGTATAGGTGGTCTGATTAGCAAGTTTGCAGATGATACTAAGATTGGTGGAGTTGCAGATCGTGAGGAGGACTGTCAGAGAATACAGCAAAATATAGATAGATTGGACAGTTGGGCAGAGAAATGGAGTTCAATCCAGGCAAATGCGAGGTGATGCATTTTGGAAGATCTAATTCAAGAACGGACTTTCTGTCAAGGCCTCAGAATTTCCTCTCTAGCCTCCTTCAGTATTCTGGGGTAGATCCCATCAGGCCCTGGGGACTTATCTACCTTAATATTTTTTGAGACGCCCAACACCTCATCTTTTTGGATCTCAATGTGACCCAGGCTATCGTCACACCCTTCTCCAGACTCAACATCTACCAATTCCTGCTCTTTGGTGAATACTGCAAAGTATTCATTTAGCACCTCGCCCATTTCCTCTGGCTCCACACATAGATTCCCTTGCCTATCCTTCAGCCAACCCTTTCCCTGGCTACCCTCTTGCTTTTTATGTACGAGTAAAAAGCCTTGGGATTTTCCTTAACCCTATTTGCCAATGACTTTTCGTGACCCCTTTTAGCCCTCCTGACTCCTTGCTTAAGTTCCTTCCTACTTTCCTTATATTCCACACAGGCTTTGTCTGTTCCCAGACTTTTAGCCCTGACAAATGCCTCCTTTTTCTTTTTGACGAGGCCTACAATACCTCTCGTTATCCAAGGTTCCCGAAAATTGCCGTATTTATCCTTCTTCCTCACAGGAACATGCCGGTCCTGAATTCCTTTCAACTGACACTTGAAAGCCTCCCACATGTCAGATGTTAATTTAATCTCAAACATCCGCTCCCAATCTAGGTTCTTCAGTTCCCGCCTAATATTGTTATAATTAGCCTTCCCCCAATTTAGCACATTCACCCTAGGACCACTCTTATCCTTGTCCACCAGCACTTTAAAACTTACTAAATTGTGGTCACTGTTCCCGAAATGCTCCCCTATTGAAACTTCTACCACCTGGCCGGGCTCATTCCCCAATACCAGGTCCAGTATAGCCCCTTCCCTAGTTGGACTGTCTACATATTGTTTTGAGAAGCCCTCCTGGATGCTCCTTCCAAACTCTGCCCCGTCTAAGCCCCTGGCACTAAGTGAGTCCCAGTCAATATTGGGGAAGTTGAAGTCTCCCATCACCACAAAAACCCTGTTGTTTTTACTCTTTTCCAAAATCTATCTACCTATCTGCTCCTCTATCTCCCGCTGGCTGTTGGGAGGCCTGTAGTAAACCCCCAACACTGTGACTGCACCCTTCTTATTCCTGATCTCTACCCATATAGCCTCACTGCCCTCTGAGGTGTCCTGTAGTACAGCTGTGATATTCTCCCGAACCAGTAGCGCAACTCCGCGTCCCCTTTTACATCCCCCTCTATCCCGCCTGAAACCTCTGAATCCTGGAACGTTTAGCTGCCAATCCTGCCCTTCCCTCAACCAGATCTCTGTAATGGCAACAACATCATACTTCCAAGTACTAATCCAAGCTCTAAGTTCATCTCCCTTACCCGTAATACTTCTTGCGTTAAAACATGTGCACTTCAGGCCACCAGACCCGCTGTGTTCAGCAACTTCACCCTGTCTGCTCTGCCTCAGAGCCACACTGTCCCTATTCCCTAGTTCTCCCTCAATGCTCTCACCTTCTGTCCTATTGCTCCCGTGCCCACCCCCCTGCCATACTAGTTTAAACCCTCCCGTGTGACACGAGCAAACCTCGCGGCCAGGATATTTATACCTCTCCAGTTTAGATGCAACCCGTCCTTCTTATACAGGTCACACCCGCCCCGGAGGTGCTCACAGTGGTCCAGATAACAGAAACCCTCCCTCCTACACCAGCTGTTTAGCCACGTGTTTAGCTGCTCTCCTCAAGATCCTCCATCTCAAGATCTTATTGTTCTTGATTTTGCCCCGCTGCGTATTATCGAACATGAAGGCTACCGATCATTGGTCGGTGACGAGGGTAAACCTCCTACCAGCGAGGTAGTGCCTCCAGTGCCGTACGGCTTCCACAATGGCTTGGGCCTCTTTTTCAACTGAGGAGTGTCGAATTTCGGAGGTTGTGAGGGTGCGCGAAAAAAACGCTACCGGTCTGCCTGCTTGATTGAGGGTAGCGGCGAGAGCGACCTCTGATGCATCGCTCTCCACCTGGAAGGGGACGGACTTTTCCACCGCGCGCATCGCGGCTTTGGTGATGTCTGCCTTGATGCAGCTGAAGGCCTGCGGCCTCAGTCGCCAGAGGGAAGATGGTGGCCTTGATTAGTGGACGGGCTTTGTCCGCAAAGTTGGGGATCCACTGGGCGTAATATGGAAAGAACCCGAGGCACCTCTTCAGGGCCCTGGGGCAGTGGGGGAGGGGGAGTTGCAGGAGGGGGCGCATGCGGTCGGGGTCGGGTCCTAGACGTTCTCCACGACGTAGCCGAGGATGGCTAGTGTGGTTGTGCGAAAAACGCATTTCTCCGTGTTGTACGTGAGCTTTAGGGTTTGGGCGGTTTGGAGAAATCTGTGGAGGTTGGCGTCGTTGTCCTGCTGATCATGGCCGCAGATGGTGACATTGTCCAAGTACGGAAATGTGGCCCGCAGCCCGTACCGGTCCACCATTTGGTCCATTGTTCTTTGGAACACCGAAACCCGGGTCGTGACGCCAAAGGGGACCCGGAGGAAGTGGAAAAGGCGGCCGTCTGCCTCAAAAGCCGTGTAGTGGCGGTCCTCCGGGCGGATTGGGAGCTGGTGGTACACAGACTTCAGATCCACCGAGGACAACACCCGGTAGTGTGCGATCTGGTTTACCATGTCTGCGATCTGGGGAAGGGGGTACGCATCGAGTTGCATGTACCGGTTTATGGTTTGGCTGTAATCTATAACCATCCGGTTCTTTTCCCCGGTCTTGACGACCACCACCTGAGCTCTCCAGGGGCTATTGCAGCCTCGCTGACTCCCTCCCGCAAGAGTCGCTGGACCTCGGACCTGATGAAAGTCCTGTCCTGTATGCTATACCGCCTGCTTCTGGTGGCGACTGGTTTGCAGTCGGCGGTGAGGTTTGCCAAGAGTGGAGGAGGGTCGACTTTTAGGGTCGTGAGGCTGCATATGGTGAGTGGGGGCAGGGGCCCCCGAACTTCAGGGTTAGGCCCCTGAGGTTGCATTGGAAATCTAGTCCCAATAGGAGAGGAGAGCAGAGGTCTGGGAGCACATATAATTTAAAATTGGCGTACTCGGCGCCCTGTATTGCTGGGTTGCGGTAGTGCACCCTCGGATTTGCACCGAGTGCGACCCAGAGGCGAGGGAGATAGTTTGGTGCGCCGGGAAAATTGGGAGCGAGCAGTGTCTTACCATGTCCGGGTGAATGAAGCTCCTGTGCTCCCAGAGTCGAAAAGGCAAGGCGTCTCGTGCCCGTTTACCCGGACGGTCCGGAGGTGCTTGGGTCGCGACTGGTCCAGAGTGACTGAGCTGAATTGCGGGTAGCTGGCGTGGTCGGAGGTGCTGGGGCGGTTCCGCGATGGCTGCCCTTGTTGATCATACGCGTCGTGCGGCATAGCAGATAGCGGCCAAGATGGAGGCCCCCGTTGGTCGAGCGTGGCCGGCCGCGTGGGGAAGGATGGCTAAGATGGCGGCCCCCGTGACTCGCACGTGCTGTGAGGGCTGGAAGATGGCTGCCCCCACGGATAGCACGAGGCTGATGACGCGTCTACAGGGGGCGGAGTCGGCAGACACGCTGCCACACTGCGGGGTCTGCGGGCCTGTGAGTCTGAGGATCGGGCCTGTGAGTTAGAGTTCTTGGACCTGGCCAGGCAAACTTTGGCGAAATGTCCCTTTCTCCCGCAGCTGCTGCAGTTCGCGTTACGGGCCGGGCAGTGCTGCCGGGGGTGTTGGGACTGGCCGCAGAAATAGCAGGGTAGCCCCCCATGGTGGGCGGGCGGCCGCGCGGCACAGGCCTGGGGTAATCTGTGGTCGGGGGTCCACGAGGGGTCGCGTGGTCAGCCAGGAACGCGTTAAGGCTCTGGGGCGCTACTTCCAGAGAGGAGGCTAACTTTACCGTCTGATCCAGGTCCAGGGCCCCCTTTTTCGAGTAGGCGCTGTCTCACGTAGTTGGACCGGACTCCCGCCACGTAGACGTCTCGGGCGGCGAGTTCCATATGTTGAGTGGCCGTAACGGCCTGATAGTTGCAGCTGCGTGCGAGGGCTTTGAGGTCGCGTAGGTAGCCTTCTAGCAATTCCCCGGGGCGCTAGCGGCGAGTGGTAAGGGTGTGTCGCGCATAGACCTTGTTCACAGTCCGTACATAGAGGCGTTCGAGCATTGCGAGGGCGTCTGCGTAGGAGGAGGCCTCGTCGAGTTTGAACAGAGAGGCTCACCCATGCGTGGAGGAGGCTCAGCTTCTGTTCGTCGGTGACGGAAGGCATGGAGGAGGCTGCGAGATAGGCCTTGAAGCAGCGGAGCCAGTGCAAAAAAATGTATTTCGCCTCCGCGGCCTGCGGATTGAGTTCAAGTCGGACAGGTTTGAGGGCCGATTCCATAGTTGCGTTTAAGTTGATTAAATTGATGCGACCATCAATTCACTCGAGACGGGAGTAGAAGTAAACTGTGGCTTTAATCAACTTAGAACAGTGCCTGCCTGCGACTGATCCAATACTGAGAACTGCCTACAGGTCGACTGCTCTTTATACCTCCCTTCAAGGGGAGGAGCCATGGGCAGAGCCCATACAGGCCCCAACATGTTCCCCTATGGATAATGCCATAAAAAGGCCCTTAAGATGAGCCCACATGGGCAACAGCATAGCACAGTCACAAATACAAGGGCAACAGCACAGATACAAATACTATGGTGGATTATTGGCATAATACATTCACCACAACCCCCTCACTTCCCACGCTGCCAAACACCCCCGCTTGCACCCCCCTCCGTTTTACATAACTGCCGCACTCTGAGATAGGGGCCCTGGGTTAGCGGTGACAGCGGGTCTGGTCCATGTGATGGAGGATGATGACAACCCGCTCTACGATGAGCTCTGGTGCTCCGCATCGTTTGACAACAGCTGACTCCTGCCCATGGTTGCACCGTCCACCTGAGTGATCCCTGCATGCAGGCTGGCCATTCCATCGCAAGGTCGAGAAGGTCACACCGAATCCCTGGGTGGAGGTGGTGGGGATGGCAACATGTCTCCCCCGCCCCGTCCAGCCCGGACCAGCCCACCCCTCACACCCATCAAACAGAGCACCGAGGCAGGTTTTAACAGGTGTTTATTGTGAACAAATATTTGCAGATCTGTGCCCGAACTCCCATAACTCGACATGTGCCCTGAACCCGTGCCAACTTAATTGTTGTCTAACTTTCTGACCTTGCGGGCCCTAACATTAGGTCTAGGTGGTCCCCCAGCCGGCACAGCAGGAGTGGGGGTGGCCTGCTGTGATTCCCGCCCTGCGACGAGGGTTCCTGTTGGCGCATGTCTCCTTGGGCGGCCCGGCCCGGATGGGCCCAGCCGCTGCGTGGGCATCCCGGGTGGCTTGGTGCCACCCTGTTCTTCTCGCTGCCCACCAGATGCACCAGGGACAGGAGGGGCAGGGGAAGTCCGAGGTGCTGCGGTGTTTCGGCACCTTCCCTGCGGGGGTCACCGGCAGTGGGCCCCTTCGCCTTGTCCTCCCTTGGTGTGCCCGATGGCCCCGGGTTAATGGGACGGGGTTTGTGAGCAGAGCTATCCCCTGAGGCTCCCCCGCCACCTGGCGCTGCCAGTCCTGGAGGCCCGCTCTGGTCTCGACCAGGGTCTGCATGCTCGCAGCCATGGAGCACAGGGAGTGGGCCATCTCCGTCTGGGACTGGGCCATTGATGCACAGTCAATGACCACTAAAGCGAGGTTGTAGTCCAACTGAAGGCTTTAATAAGCTAGATGTTTCCCCCAGCAGCTCAGTACAGAATGAAGGCTGCTGGGCGGCACGGGTTGTAATACCCCGGCTATCAGGGCGGAGCTATCATACATTCTACCAATAGAAAGCAGACAGTTTCCACCAATGGTGCTTTAGCCTATCAGGCACCGTAATACCTATAATACCACATTCACCCCCTGTTTAAAAAGTGTCCGGCGGGGTGGTGGCCTGAAACTACAAAACATGGCAACGTGGTATAATTAGTTATGGAGGTACCGTAATACCTCCGTACAGTGTTCAGTAACTATTTACAATTTTGATAGTTATGTACATTCGATGGTTTATATTTACAGATTACAATTAAAATGAAGCAATCAGTGAATCGGGGGCCCTGGTCGTCCTCTGTGATCGTCAGAGCTTCGGTGGTGACTCCGGTGGAGCCTCAGGCGTCTGTGACTCCGGGAGCGTGGCTTCGATCTCCATGGCAGCTTTGGCACCCCGAGACGGCGCTGGTGGGGAAAACGGTTGACCTGGGAAGGGAGAGCCTGCGGGGAGCGTCGGTAGTTGGGCCGGCGGAAGTACCGATCCTCCTGTAAGGTGCTGCGGTGGAGGGGAGGGTGGGACTGGCGGCTGGAATGTGCGTGGGATTCCGGCGGGCGCCAGGTCCCGTAGGGAGACCGTATCTTGTCGCCGTCGGGGTACGCCACGTAGGCGTACTGGGGTTTGCATGGAGAAAATGGACCCTCTCGACCAACGGGTCCGACTTGTGCACCCGCACGTGTTTTCGGAGCAGGATGGGTCCGGGAGCTGCCAGCCAGGTCGCGAGTGAGGTCCCAGAGGAGGACTTCCTGGGGAAGACAAGGAGATGTTCGTGAGGTGTCTGATTGGTGGTCGTACAAAGCAGTGACCGAATGGCGTGGAGGGCCTCCTGGAGGACTTCTTGCCAGCGGGAGACTGGGAGATTCCTGGACCGCAGGGCCAGTAGGACGGTCTTCCAGACCGTTCCGTTCTCCCTCTCTACCTGTCCGTTACCCTGGGGGTTGTAACTGGTCGTCCTGCTCGAGGCGATGCCGTTGCTGAGCAGGAATTGACGCAGTTCATCGCTCAGAAAGGAGGACCCTCTATCACTGTGTATGTAAGCGGGGAACCCGAACAGTGCAAAGATGCTATGGAGGGCCATGATGATTGTGGTTGCGGTCATGTCGGGGCAGGGCATGGCGAATAGGAACCGGGAGTACAGATTTAACCACTACCACTTGAGCTCTCCAGGGGCTGTTGCTGGCCTCGATGATGCCTACCCGAAGCAACCACTGGAACTCGGACCTGATGAAGGCCTTATCCTGGGTGCTGTACCGTCTGCTCCTGGTGGCGACGGGTTTGCAATCTGGAGTTAGATTGGCAAAGAGGGAAGGAGGATCGACCTTTAGGGTCGTGAGGCCGCACACAGTGAGGGGTGGTAAGGGTCCGCCGAATTTAAGGGTCAGGCTCTGGAGGTTGCAATGGAAGTCCAGGCCAAGGATAAGTGCAGCACAGAGGTTAGGGAGGATGTAGAGACGAAAGCCATGGAACTCCACGCCTTGGACCGTGAGCTTGACCGTGCAGTACCCCCGGATTGCTACGCGATGGGATCCGGAGGCCAGGGAGATTTTTTGGTTGGTAGGATGTACCTTAAGGGAGCAGTGCCTTACCGTATTTGGGTGAACAAAGCTCTCGGTGCTCCCGGAGTCCAGTAGGCAGGAGGTCACATGGCCGTTGACTTTCACGCTGGTGGATGCGTTGGTCAGGTTATGTGGTCGAGACTGGTCGAGTGCCATGGAGGCGAGCCGTGGTTCATCGTCGGGTAGTGAGGTGGACGTTGAGTTGAGGTCCTGGAACGCCGTTGGTGTCCATGTGCTGCAGGGTGGACAAAATGGCAGCGGCCAGAGATCCTGGGGGTTACAAAATGGCGGCGCCCATGGAACGCACGTTGCGGGGGTGGAGCAAGATGGCGGCGCTCATGGAACGCACGTTGCGGGGGTGGAGCAAGATGGCGGCGCTCATGGAACGCACGTTGCGTGGTGGAGAAGATGGCGGCGCCCATTGGTTGCACATGGCCTGGGGAGGGGAGGAGGATGGCGGTGCCCATTGTCCATGACCGGGGGGGGGGGGGGGGGGGGGGGGGGCGACCACGGTCGCTGAGTGGGCCTGGCACACCGCAACAAAGTGGCCCTTCTTCCCGCAGGCCTTACAAAGGGCAATGCGGACCGGGCAGCGTTGGCGGGGGTGTTTTTGCTGGCCGCAGAAGTAGCATTGGGGCCCCCGGGGATCGCTGGCTGGCGCGTAGCGCAAGAGTATTGGGTGGGGAGCACCCCCGCTGGGGCGGCTGCGTGTGGGGCCCATGAAGCGTAGGAGGAGTGGGCCGCGCGGTTGGGGGCATAGGACTGTACATTGCGCAGGGCGACCGTCATGGAGAGCGCTAGTGTTTTAGTCTCTGCGAGGTTGCGCGTGGTCCCTTCTAGGAGCCGCTGCCCGATAATATCAGACCCAATCCCAGTCACAAAAGCATCCCGCATCAGGAGATCTGCGTGCTCCTTAGCTGTAACGTCCTGGCAGTAACAGTCCCGAACTAGTGGGATCAGGGCCCTCCAGAAGTCCTCGATTGACTCACCAGTAGGTGAGCACGAGTTGCGAGCGCGTGCCTGTCGAAGAGCGTGTTCATCTTCTGTTCATAATTTTCTCTGAGTCGAATCATGGCATCAGCGTAATTGGGCGCATCCTGGGTCAGCGGGAAGACTTTGGAGCTGAGTCTGGAGTACAATATCTGGATCTTCTGAGCCTCTGGAACAGGGATCGGCGCCGCGTTGTAATACACTTCAAAACAAGCTAGCCAGTGGTAGAAGTCCTTTCTAGCGTCGCTTGCGTGTGGATCCAGCTGCAGGCGATCTGGTTTAATACGGAGGTCCATCTTCTGAATCTGATATTAATAAATTGAGGCACGATCAATTTGACTGGAGACGAAGTTGAATCCAAACTGAGGCTTTATTAGTATCAGATGTGTGGCCTCCCACAGCAGCTGGCAAAATGGCTGCAAGCTGGAGACCACGCATATTTATACCCCGCCTCCTGGGCGGAGCTAGCATTCAGGGGCCACAGGTGAACCTGTAGTGCAGGTTCTACCATACAACCTCTCATATCAGAACACAGTGGTTTACCACACTCAGCTCGCCTGGGCCCTGCCTCAGCTCGCCTGGGCCCGCTCCAGTTCGCCTGGACCCTGCCTCAGCTCGCCTGGGCCCTGCCTCAGCTCGCATGGGCCCTGCTCCGGTTTGCCTGGGCCCTGCCTCAGCTCGCCTGGGCCCTGCTCCGGTTCACCTGGGCCCTACTCCGGTTCACCTGGGCCCTGCTCCAGCTCGCCTGGGCCCTGCTCTGGTTCGCCTGGGCCATGCCTCAGCTCGCCTCGGCCCTGATCCGGTTCGCCTGGGCCCTGCTCCAGTTCTCCTGGGCCCTGCCTCAGCTCGCCTGGGCCCTGCTCCGGTTCACCTGGGCCCTGCCTCAGCTCGCCTGTGCCCTGCTCCGGTTCACCTGGGCCCTGCTCCAGCTCGCCTGTGCCCTGCTCCGATTCACCTGGGACCTGCTCCAGCTCGCCTGGGCCCTGATCCGGTTTGCCTGGGCCCTGCTCCAGTTCGCCTGGGCCCTGCCTCAGCCCACCTGGGCCCTGCTCCATTTCGCCTGGGCCCTGCCTCAGCTCACCTGGGCCCTGCTCCAGTTCGCCTGGGCCCTGCTCCGGTTCGCCTGGGCCCTGCTCCAGTTCGCCTGGGCCCTGCTCCGGTTCGCCTGGGCCCTGCTCCGGTTCGCCTGGGCCCTGCCTCAGCTCGCCTGTGCCCTGCTCCGGTTCACCTGGGCCCTGCTCCGGTTTGCCTGGGCCCTGCCTCAGCTCGCCTGGGCCCTGCTCCAGTTCGCCTGGGCCCTGCTCCGGTTCGCCTGGGCCCTGCCTCAGCTCGCGTGGGCCCTGCTCCGGTTCACCTGGGCCCTGCTCAGGTTTGCCTGGGCCCTGCCTCAGCTCGCCTGGGCCCTGCTCCAGTTCGCCTGGGCCCTGCTCCAGTTCGCCTGGGCCCTGCTCCAGTTCGCCTGGGCCCTGCTCCAGTTCGCCTGGGCCCTGCTCCAGTTCGCCTGGGCCCTGCTCCAGTTCGCCTGGGCTCTGCTCCAGTTTGCCTGGGCCCTGCTCCAGTTTGCCTGGGCCCTGCTCCGGTTCACCTTAAAAACATCACTTTGCATTGTTTGTTGGTCCAATCACAGGCTGGTTTCTTTTTGCATTTGAAACTGATCAGAGGCGTCAGCCTGTGATTGGACGAACAGTTTTACAGCATTTTTCAAATATTAGTCCGTTGAATATTCAGCAAGTTTGTCTGGAAGAGTCCAGAGACCTCGGTGGCGCAGTGCCGCCTGGGGACCATACGTGGGACAAGCGTGGTCTATCACTTGCTCCTTATGTTGTTTGGCATGGAAGTAGTCCTGTGTCGGGGACTACCTGATCCTGTCATTAGGACAGGACATCCCCAAGGATGATGCTGGTGGTGCCTGGGGCATTGTCTGTCTGTATCATTCTGTGAGTGCGACTATGTCACGCGATTGCTCGACTAGTCCAGTGTTTTTCAAACTTCTTTGCCCGGGACCCATTTTTACCAACCGCCCATCTTTTGGGAACCACGCCGGCCGACCGTCACGACCCACGTCAGTGAACTTCACCACCCATGCCGGCCGACATTCGAGATCCATGTCAGTTGACTTTCGCAACCCACCATTTTCACTTACTTTTAATGCGAGAGGTGAGCCTGGGCTTATATTCTATCGTCTAGAGTAGCGAAGAATGAGAAATGGCCTCATTGAAACAGGCATTATTCTCTCAGGACTCGGCAGAGCAGGTGCAGAATGTAGATTTTCCTCAGATGGGTGGTTGACGGCCTGGCGATATAGTCTGCAAATTACAATGCAACGATTTTAGACATCGATGAGGAGGAATTACTTAACTCAAAGTATTGTGAATCTTTCTAATCTCTAAAATTCACTATCAGAGAGAGCTCTGCCGGCTCCGCCATTGAGCAAATACAAGTCGGATGCAGGAAGACTGAATTGAATTTTTAAAAAATCTTCTGCTGGGTCAGCGTGCTGACGTCTGGAGGAGGCGGTGTTTCTCTCTGGACTTCAGGCATGTGCACTGATGAGCGGGCACACGTGCACAGCACGTCCGCATTTTAAGCTGCTCGCGGCCGTCACGGGTCGGTATTTTTAAAAGCCGGCTGCTGCGGCCGTTGCGCCTGAATTCCTGCGATCGGGAACGGCGCGATGGTTGCTTCGCGACCCTCCCAACACTCACCTGCGGGTCACGACCCCCACTTTGAAAATGCCTGGACTAGTCTGTGAGACAGCTCTCCCAACTTTGGCACAAGCCCCTAAATATTAGTAAGGAGGACTTTGCAGGGTCGACAGGGCTGGGTTTGCCGTTATGGTTTTTGGTGCCTGGGTTGATGCGGGTGGTCCGTCCGGTTTAATTCCTTCTAGACTTTGTCGCAGTTTTTGATACAACTGAGTGGTTTGTTCGGCCATTTCAGAGAGCTTTTAAACGTCAACCACATTGCTGTGAGTCTGGAGTCACATGTGGGCCAGACCGGGTAAGGACGACAGATTCCCTAACCTCAAGGACATTCGTGAACCAGATTGGTTTTTCCGAGAATTGTTTTATGGTCATCATTGCTGAGAGTAGCTTTATATTCCAGCTTTATTGATTGAATTCAAATTCTACAAGCTGCCAAGTGAGATTTGAACCCATAGCCCCAAAGCATTAACTTGGATGACTGGTCTAGTGACATTACCACCATTCCACCACAGATCTGCCTGTGATTTAGTAATATGTGATTTAGAAACATATGTTTCTGGAACCCACCTCTTCATTCACCTGAGGAAGGAGCAGGGCTCTGAAAGCTAGTGATTCAAAACAAACCTGTTGGATGTTAACCTGGTGTTGTAAGACATCTTACTGTGCCCACCCCAGTCCAACGCCGGCATCGCCACATCAGGAGATATTAGGGCTGTGACCAAAATCTAGATGAAACGAGGTAGGTTCTAGAGAGTGTTTTAAAGAAGGAAATGAGAGGATGAGGAGAAGGTCGGCACGGTAGCACAGTGGTTAGCACTGTTGCTTCACAGCGGCAGGCATCCAAGTTTGATTCCTGGCTTGGGTCACTATCTGTGCAACGGAGTCTGCACGTTCTCCCCGTGTCTGCGTGGGTTTCCTCCGGTGCTCCGGTTTCCTCCCACAAGTCCCGAAAGACGTGCTGTTAGGTGGATTGGACATTCTGAATTCTCCCTCGGTGTGCCTGGTCTACAAGTTTATCAGCCTTTTTAAAAATTGAGTCACTTTGTTTTTAATTTCTTCATAAAATGTTTTCATGTATTAAACTATAAACAGGCGGCGGAATGTGGCGACTCAGGGATTTTCACAGTAACTTCATTGTAGTGTTAGTCTACTTGTGACAATAATAACGATTATTATTATAGGAAGGGAATTCAAGAGCAAGGGTTCAGGAATCAATGGTGGAGCGATCGTAATTGAGAGATTCGCAAGAGGCCAGAATTAGAGACGCGCAGATGTGTTCAGAGGGTTGTGAGTTTGGAGGAGATACAGAGATAGAGAGGGCAAGGCAATTAAGGGATTTGAAAACAAGAATGAGAGTTTCAAAGTGAAGTTGTTGCTTGACCACGAGCCAATGTAGGTCAGCGAGCCCACCAGGGGAATGGGACGGTGCACGCTAGATACACAGGCAACAGTGGCTAGTACACAGGCAACACAGGCTAGTACACAGGCAGCAGAGGCTAATACACAGGCAACAGAGGCTAGTACACAGGCAACACAGACTAGTACACAGGCAACACAGGCTAGTACACAGGCAACACAGACTAGTACACAGGCAACACAGACTAATACACAGGCAACACAGACCAGTACACAGACAACACAGGCTAGTACACAGGCAACACAGGCTAGTACACAGGCAACACAGATTAGTACACAGGCAACACAGGCTAGTACACAGGCATCAGAGGCTAGTACACAGGCAACACAGGCTAGTACACAGGCAACACAGACTAGTACACAGGCAACACAGACTAGTACACAGGCAACACAGGCTGGTAAATGGGCAACGAAGGCTAGTACACAGGCAACAGTGGCTAGTACACAGGCTAGTACACAGGCAACACAGGCTAGTACACAGGCACCAGAGGCTAGTACACAGGCAACACAGGCTAGTACACAGGCACCAGAGGCTAATACACAGGCAACAGAGGCTAGTACACAGGCAGCACAGACTAGTACACAGGGAACACAGGTTTGGATGATCTACAGTTTACAGGCAGTATCGGCACTGATCCACTGCTGACAGGCTTTTCTCGTTGAAGTTTATTGTGTCAATAAGACTGTTTCATTTTATATTATAACAGGAAACAAAGACAAAAACTCCGAGATCAGGCCAAGGAAATTCGCTTTGGGAAAAGTTACAGTCTGAACACTTCTGAACTGTCCACAGCAAATCACCCACAACAGAATGTGTTACAGCTGGAAAATGTAAGCAGAATGCAGCTATATGAATGACAGTTCCTGTGACAGGATGGCTCCCAATTAGATTAAAGAGGTTTTATAAGATCTACCAACAATAACTGCAGTCAGTTAATGCATGGATATTCAGTTGCTGGCTGTTACCCACACCCCCGTCCTGATTTTGCAGTTTCCTAATTGTTGCTTGAACATCCCTAAGCAGTGAACCATAGAAAGAGCTGGCTCATAATTCCTACTTTGAAACTTTATCTATTTTCTTCCAATATTCCTGGAAGCGAGTGCAATCAGGAAGCCTCTCACACCTGCTGCTTGCTCCATTCTGTCAACAATTTGCTTCCCATTTTGCATTAAATGTAGCCAAAAATGGATTTAAAGGTTTGAAGGTTTAAAGGCAAATAAGGTTTTGGATTATAGAGAGGGAAGGGGAGTTGCACAAAGGTCAATTGGAATAAAAGGCCTATTTTTGCTTGTCTGCTTCCATCATCTGGGGTCCTAAAAATAGAATGTGGCACATTGTTGTCAATATAACTGAATGTTCCTTGTTCAGTGCAGTTACCCACTCATGTCAGGAAACGGACACGGAATGTGGAGCCATTTGATAAACAACTCTTGGATTTTGATCTGATGTTTTATTTTTCAGTTCACAAAGTCAGGCAGCAATATTGGGGAAGGAAGATGCAAAATTCTGGAATCAAAGTTTTCAGGTCCTGGATCCTCCCCAACTGACACATCAGCATCAAGCAACCCAAAAGGCAAACAGCAAAGGTAGAACAAAGTTGGAAACATCCAAACAGAACTCAACTAATACATTTATACATATTAGTGATAATTGCTGGAAAAAGAGACATATCAAAGCTTTTCACCCTGCACTCATCAGGACACTTTGCAAGAATACCAGTATCTGCAGCGTTTGGCATATCATGGCGCTTCAGATCTGCCACCTTGCGTGACTCATCATTTGCAAATTCATTCTCCAGGGAAATGCCTTGATCAATCAGGGTTGTCATGTGGGAGTACCTTTAAGAAATGGGTGTTTATAAATGGGTGTGTATATAAATATCTGTAGTGAGAGTACCTTTAAGAAATGGGTGCTTACTACTGCAGTGATGTCAGAGAGTGGGTGGAGCTGGGCTGTCTGTCAGCTTTTTACTTTTGTTTTTGAGCAGGTTGCAGAGTGTGTTTTAGTTTTGTTTTCAGTGCTGGAGCTGAAGCCAGACCAAGCAAGTGTACTGCTGTTCTCTCTGCCATCAAAAGACTATCTCTTGATCATTTAGTGAATTCAGAATTATAAATGTTTTCAGTAGTGACTTTAACCTGATGTGCTTCTGGTAAAAGGTGTTTTTAAGTCGTATGGATGTCAAAAAGGAAAGCTGAAAGGATTAAGACCATAAGACCATAAGACATAGGAGCAGAAGTAAGGCCATTCGGCCCATCGAGTCTACTCCACCATTCAATCATGGCTGAGTTCAACTCCATTTACCCGCTCTCTCTCCATAGCCCTTAATTCCTCGAGAAATCAAGAATTTATCAACTTCTGTCTTAAGTGTTGTAGTCTTTGGGGGTTGTATTTGAATTAATGGTTGCTAAGATGTTCACTGTATATTTTAAAAAGGTTAACTTGAGTTCATAGAATAAACATTGTTTTGCTTTCAAAAAATACTTTTCCATTTATGCTGTACCACACCTGTAGAGTGGGCCGTTTGCTCCCCATACCACAATCTATTAAAAGAGGTGGGTCAGGTGAACTCCATGATACACTTTGGGGTTCTCTAAACCCTGGCCCATAACAAATTGGGGGCTCGTCCGGGATAAAAGTCTATCTATTGGATTGGCTTAGTGAATTTAAAGACAGTGAGGGGTAAGCATATTGTGGTTGCTTTTCAGGTGTGGTATTTCAGTTTAAGTAGGGATTGTGTTGTGGACAATGGCTCTTTCAGAGGCTCTGAAGTTTTTAGGGGTGGAGATGGTCACATGTAGTACCTTACGGACAGAGACTAAAAGCAAACTGTTAGATTTGGCAAAATCATTGCAGTTAACATTACCTGACAAAATGCGAAAAGATGAGGTAATTATGGCGGTGGCTAAGCATTTAAAGTTGCCTGAGATACAGTTTGAGTCATTGGAAATGGCAAAAATTCAGTTACAAATTAAACAAATGGAACATGAGAAAGAATTAAAGTAGCTTGAATACGAAAGAGAGGAAAAGGAAAGAGAAAGAGATAGAGCGGAAAGAGAAAGAGAGAGTGGAAAAAGAATTGGAGAGAGAAGAAAGAAGAAAAGAAAGAATAGCCCTGGCAGAACAAAAAGAAAGAGAAAGGGAGATACAGATCAGGGAAAAAGATAAAGAGAGAGAGAAAGTGGCCATGAAACATGACAGTCAGTTAAAATTGACAGACGTAAAGGGAAACGTACAGTTGGATGATAGCGATGAGGATAGTGAGAAAGAGCGTCAAAGTCGAAGGCTTGGTGGGGATCTATTTAAATGTGTCCAAGCATTGCCAAGGTTTGACGAGAAGGAGCTGGAAGCCTTTTTCATTTCATTTGTGAAGATAGCTAAACAAATGAAATGGCCTCAGGACATGTGGGTATTACTGATTCAAACAAAGCTGATAGGTAGGGCTAGTGAAGTGTTTGCATCACTACCGGAGGAGGTATCTGGGACGTATGAGGAGGTGAATAAATCCATCTTAGGTGCATATGAACTCGTGCCTGAAGCTTACAGACAAAAGTTTAGAAATTTAAGGAAATAATTTGGTCAAACATACTTGGAGTTTGAAAGACTCAAACAGAGTAATTTTGTTAGGTGGAAAAGGGCTTTGAAAATAAACCAAATGTATGAAGCTCTCAGAGAAGTTATACTTTTGGAGGAGTTTAAAAGTTCAATTCCTGATGTAGTGAGAACTCATGTGGAAGAGCACAGGGTTAAAACTGCGAGATTAGCAGCAGAAATGGCAGATGATTCTGAATTAGTTCATAAATCAAAGCTTGGTTTCCGACATCAGTTTCAGCCGGTGAGGGATAGAAACTGGGGACATGAGAAATACTCAAGTGGTAAAGGTAAAGGTGATCTGATGGAGATAAAAGGAGAGTGTACCTCAGATTAAAAAAGAAATCCAGGAGGGTGGAAAAGATATGAAAAGTTTCAAATGTTTTCACTGTAATAAACTAGGCCATGTAAAGTCACAGTGTTGGTGGTTGAAGAAAAGCACTGGGAAGGCTGATGTGGTAAAACAGGATAAGACAGTGGAGTTTCTTAAAGTGGTAAAGGAAAGCCCAAATGATGCGAAGGAGGTGCAAAAGATTGTACAGCCTGATCAAGAGGTGATTAATAAGTTCAGTGAAGAGTGGTGAAGTGGTAGTAGGGGTAATAGAGAAACTATCTTGTCCAGGAATACAGTTTATATTGGATAATGATATAGCTGGATCGCAGGTGGGAGTGATGCCTACTTGGGTTGATCAGCCAGTGGAAAATCAGACAACTGAAGTGTTGAAGGACGAATATCCTTGGATTTTTCCGGATTGTGTAGTAACAATGTCGCAAAGTCACAGATTAAGACAAGAGGAGAAATCAAAGAGTGAAGATGAAGTTGAAGTGCAATTATCAGAAACGATTTTTGATCAGATGGTTGAAAAAGAACAAAAACAGGTGGAGATGAGGCGGATATATTTAGTTCAGGAAAATTGGCAGAGTTACAACAAAAAGATATAGAAATAAAACGGATGTATCAGAAAACATACACGGAAGAGGAATCTGAGTGTATACCAGAGTGTTATGACCGTAAAAGTGATGTCTTGATGAGAAAATGAGACCTTTACATAAGCAGGCGGATGAAAAGTGGGCAGAGGTTCGTCAAGTAGTATTGCCGGCAGGGTATAGAAGTCTTGATGAGAAAATGGAGACCTTTACATATGCAGGCGGATGAAAAGTGGGCGGAAGTTCATCAAGTAGTATTGCCGGTAGGGTATCGAAAGGAGGTGTTGCGAGTTGCACATGAGGTTACAGTGGGAGGTCATTTGGAGTTAAGGAAAACTCAAGCTAAAATCCAGAAACATTTTTATTGATCTGGACTACATAAAGATGTAGTTAAATTTTGTTGATCATGTCACACATGTCAAGCGATAGGGAAACCTCAAGCAGTGATAAAACCAGCGCCCTTAATACCCATTCCAGCATTTGAGGAACCTTTTACAAGGGTCCTAATTGATTGCGTAGGACCGCTTCCTAAAATGAAAAGTGGAAATCAATATCTTTTGACTATAATGGATGTGCCTACTAGGTTTCCAGAGGCCATTCCAGTACGTAATATTACAGCTAAAAGATTGTGCAGGAGTTACTTAAATTCTTTACTAGATATGGACTACCCACAGAAATACAATCGGATCAAGGATCAAATTTTACCTCAAGGTTATTCAAAGAAGTTATGGATAGCTTTGGAACAAAACAACTTAAATCAACTGCGTACCATCCAGAATCGCAGGGAGCATTAGAAAGGTAGCATGAGTCATTAAAGACAATGTTCACGGCTTATTGTCAAGATTATCCAGAGGATTGGGATAAAGGAATTCCATTCGTACTGTTTGCAATTAGGGATGCACCTAATGAGTCTACCAAATTTAATCCTTTTGAACTAATTTTTGGTCATGAGGTAAGAGGACCACTTAAGTTGATTAAGGAAAAATTGGTGAGTGAGAAATTGGAACTTACATTATTGGATTACGTGTCCAATTTTAGGGAACGATTAAATAGAGCAGGTGGATTGGCTAGACAACATTTAAAAGTTGCACAAAATGTGATGAAACGGGGAGCGGACAAGAAATCCAAAGTTCGTAGTTTTGCCAGTGGAGATAACGTTTTAGTGTTGTTACCAGTGGTAGGTGAACCTTTAAAAGCTAGGTTTTGTGGACCGTATCAGATTGAAAGGAAATTAAGTGAGGTGAAGTATGTGGTAAAAATACCAGATAGAAGGAAGACTCACCAAGTGTGTCATGTGAATATGCTTAAAAGGTACTTTAAAAGGGAAGGAGAGAAAAAGGAGGAGGTTTTAATGATTCTAACTCAAAGTGACGAACCAAATCCAGATGACTGTGAATTTGACATACCTCAAATTAAATTGGAAAATGAGGATGTTCTTAAAAATTGGATAAATTGTTGAGTTGCCTTCCAGAGGAAAAACGGACTGACCTGAAAGAGTTATTGATATCACATGGGCAAGTTTGTAGAGATAAATTGGGAAGCACTAAAATGGCTATACATGATGTAGATGTGGGGAATGCTGTTCCTATCAAACAACATCCATATAGACTTAACCCTTTAAAATTGGCACAAGTTAACAGAGAGATTGAGAATATGCTTCATAATGGCACAATTGAAGTGGATTGCAGCCAATGGAGCTCACCCATAGTGATGGTACCTAAACCAGACGGTACCCAAAGGTTGTGTGTGGACTATAGAAAGGTTAATGCAGTTACAAGAACGGACTCTTATTCTACCCCATGTTTGGAGGATTGCATTGAGAAAGTGGGACAGTCAGCATTTATTTCCAAACTGGATTTACTTAAAGGTTACTGGTACCTTTATCCGAAAGGGCAAAGGAAATTTCAGCTTTTGTGACTCCAGATGGTAGATACCAATTCAAAGTTATGCCATTTGGCATGAAAAACGCACCAGCCACATTTCAACGGTTAATAAACAAAGTTGTTTCAGGATTACCCAATTGTGCGGTATACATCGACGATCTGGTAATTTTCAGCCAGACATGGACAGAACATTTAAAACATCTGATGGACTTCAGGAGGCGGGTCTGGGGATAGACTTAGCCAAAAGTAAATTTAGAAAAGACCAAGTCACTTTCCTTGGCCATACAATCGGACAGGGTCGAATGGTCACACGGGATGTGAAACCAACAGTTATTGAGGAGTTTTCAATACCTTTGAGACAAAGGGAAATAATGCGATTTCTTGGCATGAGTGGATTTGATCGAACATTTGTGCAAAGGTTTTGCAGCATGATTGCTCCACTGATGGACTTGCTGAAGAAACATTGAAACTTTCAGTGGACAGCGGACTTTCAACAGGCATTTGACTGCCTGAAAGCTGTGATACCCAATGCTCCTGTGTTGGAGAATTACAAGGGACTCTGCGATCAGATTGATCTAAAGTATCTGACTTTAAAGAGAAATGCCGAGGCGTAGATAAATGGAACGTGCAGAGACCTTCTTGTTCAAAAAGACTGTCAATCGAGAAGGATCTCAGTTGGAGGAAGAAGAACAAAAATGGACTATATTGTTATATCTGTTTGCGTGTGTTGTTTTTTATGAAACAAAAAAGTATATTTACTGTATGCATTTCTTAAAGGATAGTGAAAAGGTGTAAAATGAATACATCTTGAAGTTGATGGGTTTTTTTTCTTAGGGGGAGGTGTCATGTGAGAGTACCTTTAAGAAATGGATGTTTATAAATGGGTGTGTATATAAATATCTGTAGTGTGAGTACCTTTAAGAAATTGGTGTTTACTACTGCAGTGATGTCAGAGAGCGGGTGGAGCTGGGCTGTCTGTCAGCTTTTTACTTTCATTTTTGAGCAGGCTACAGGGTGTGTTTTAGTTTTGTTTTCAGCGTTGGAACTGAAGCCAGACCAAGCAGGTGTACTGCTGTTCTCTCTGCCATCAAAAGACTATCTCTTGATCATTTAGTGAATTCAGAATTATAAATGTTTTCAGTAGTGACTTTACCCTGATGTGCTTCTGGTCAAAGGTGTTTTTAAGTCATATGGATGTTAAAAGGAAAGCTTAAAGGATTACTTAGTGTTGTAGTCTTTGGGGGTTGTATTTGAATTAATGGTTGCTAAGATGTTCACTGTATGTTTTGAAAAGGTTGACTTGAGTTCATAGAATAAACATTGTTTTGCTTTTTAAAAATACTTTTCCATTTCTGCTGTACCACTCCTGTAGAGTGGGCCATGTGCTCCCCATGCGATAATCTATTAAAAGACGTGGGTCATGTGAACTCCATGATACACTTTGGGGTTCCCTAAACCCTGGCCCATAACAGGGTCAAGCAGCTTGGTTTAAATTTCAAACAATGCTTGGCAGTTATCTGTCAGTCACCATCAACTGGTGCATCCTCCATGGCAATGCGTCGACCAACCAGAGCCCAACTGCCATCAAATTAGCATTCCCTTTTCGTACAGTATAAATTGTTGTTTTCCCCTTATATCGGTATTCAAATGTCCTAATGAGTGCAAGATGAAAACCTTCAACATGTCTCTTTGTTCAGCAACACTCAAAACATTTAAAGGAAAGTTCCTGATTTTAAAATTCCCTTTACACTGTCCCTATTTCTTAGGGCAAGTATAGCATGGGGTTAGATACAGAATAAAGTTCCCTCTACACTGTCCCATCAAACACTCCCAGGACAGGTACAGCACGGGGTTAGATACAGAGTAAAGCTCTACCTTCAATGCCCCCATCAAACACTCCCAGGACAGGTACAGCACGGGGTTAGATACAGAGTAAAGCTCCCTCTACACTGTCCCCATCAAACACTCCCAGGACAGGTACAGCACGGGGTTAGATACAGAGTAAAGCTCTACCTTCAATGTCCCCATCAAACACTCCCAGGACAGGTACAGCACGGGGTTAGATACAGAGTAAAGCTCCCTCTACACTGCCCCCATCAAACACTCCCAGGACAGGTACATCACGGGGTTAGATAGAGAGTAAAGCTCCCTCTACACTGTCCCCATCAAACACTCCCAGGACAGGTACAGCACGGGGTTAGATACAGAGTAAAGCTCCCTCTACACTGTCCCATCAAACACTCCCAGGACTGGTAAAGCATGAGGTTAGGAATAGAGTGAAGCTCCCTTGGTATTGTCAATGGCGGTAGATATCGGGACAAATATATTTTCAGTTTTCATCATACTTCAAGATGTGGAGGTGCCGGCGCTAGACTGGAATGGGCACAGTAATAATAATAATCTTTATTATTGCCACAAGTGGGTAATACAGTAGCACAGTGGTTAGCACTGTTGCTTCACAGCTCCAGGGTCCCAGGTTCGATTCCCGGCTTGGGTCACTGACTGGAGTCTGCACGTTCTCCCCGTGTCTGCGTGGGTTTCCTCCGGGTGCTCTGATTTTCCCACAAGTCCCGAAAGACGTGCTGTTAGGTGAATTGGACATTCTGAACTCTCCCTCTGTGTACCCGAACAGGCGGCGGAATGTGGGATTTTCACAGTAACTTCATTGAAGTGTAATGTAAGCCTACCTGTGACAATAAAGATTTTTAAATTATGAAGTAGGCTTACATTAACACTGCAATGAAGTTACTGTGGAAAGTCCCTAGTCGCCACACTCCGGCGCCTGATCGGGTCACAGAGGGAGAATTCAGAATGTCCAATTCACCTAACAAGCACGTCATTCGTGCTTGTGGGAGGAAACCGGAGCACCTGGAGGAAACTCTCACAGACGCGAGGAGAGCGTGCAGACTCCGCACAGACAGTGAGCCAGCGGGGAATCAAACCTGGGATCCTGGAGCTGTAAAGCAACAGTGCTAACCACTGTGCTGCCGTGCTGCCCATAAGAAGTCTCACAACAGCAAGTTAAATTCCAACAGGTTTATTTGAAATCACAAGCTTTCAGAGCGCTGCTCCTTCATCAGGTGAAGTCAGTTCACCTGACTTTAACCTGGTTTTGTTCAATTTCTTGGGCAGGATTCTCTCCTACCCGGCGGGGCGGGGGGTCCCGGTGCCGAGGAGCGGCGTGAACCACTCTGGCGTCGGGCCGCCGGTGCGGAATCCTCCGCACCTTCAGGGGCTCGGCCGGCGCCGGAGTGGTTTGCGCCGCGCCGGCCAGCGGGGAAGGGGCTTGGCGGCCCACCAACCGGTGCCCAAGGGCCTCCGCCGGCCGGCGCGGGTTGGCGCATTTGCTGGAGTGCCAGCGTGTGCTGGCGTCATCCCCGCACAATCGCAGAGGGGATCATCTCCGTGTCGGCCATGGCTGAGGACCACACCAGTCGACGCGGAGGAATAGAGTGCTCCCACGGCACAGGATCGCTCGTGGATCGGTGGGCCCCGATCGCAGGCCAGGCCATCGTGGGGGCAATTCCCAGGGCCAGATCCCCCACGCCCCCCTCCCCCCGAGAACCCCGGAGGCCCCCCGTGCCGCCAGGTCCCGCCGGTAAGGACCTACTCTAATTTATGCCGGCGGGACCGGCACAAAATCGGGCGGCCACTCGGCCCATCGCGGGCCGGAGAATCACCGGGGGGAGCCGCTATCAGCGGCCGCCGACCGACACAGCGTGAATCTCGCCCCCGCCAAATCTCCGGCGCCGGAGAATTCGGCAGCTGGCGGGGGCGAGATTCACGCCGCCCCCCTCGGCGATTCTCTGACCCGGCGGGGGATCGGAGAACCCGCCCCTTATCATACTTCACGTTTAATTTGGGGTATTTGTCGGTCGTCGCCTGGGGTTGTGACGTCGAAGATGGGTGTTGAAAGTCAGTGGGACACATTGCAGGTCCTGTACTCTCTGGGTGTGCAAAGATCTCAGTTACCTGGTCAACAGTCTCTGCACAATCCACCTCACGTAGCTCATACCCTGATAACTGGTCCTCTTCACCTGGACATCTCACCTGACATGTGTCATTCTGCAAGTAGCTGGCCTCATCCCAAGAAGCTGTTTTCAATCAAACAATACAGGGTAAAAATAAGAACAAGAAAGAATAGTAAATATCATCAGTAGAATTAGACTGGCAATTGAGAAAACTATTGTTCGGACAATTGGCAAATCAACACATTGCGACAGGATCTCGGGTCTGGGCAGTCAGGGAACAAGAGTCATTTTCTGATGGTGATTTAAACACTATTAGAAAGTCTAAGGGAGTGAATTACGTTTTAATTGGCTTTGGCTTGTTATTGTGATGTAAAGAAAGACACTGGGCTGGATTCTCCGGTCGCTGACTCCGAAATCGCATTGGGCGAACGGCCTGAGAATCACATTTCCTGACCCAATCGGGGGCGGCGCTGCTTTTGTGAGGCTCCGGCCCCTACAAAGCAGCGTAGGTGCCACGTATCGACGGCCTCAGGCCATCGCCTGAGGTCCACCCCCTGGTGCTCCGCCCCCGACAGGCTGAGTTCCCGACGGTGCGGGACACATGTGGTCTCACCCATCGGGAACTCGGCGTGGGGCTGCGGTCTCAGTCCAGTGCCTCCACAGTCAGGGAGGGCCGATCCGTGGGCAGGAGGGGGACATTATTCGGGGCTGGGGGCGGTCGTGGGCGGGCGAGCCATCCGAAGGGGGGGGGGACTATTTCGTGGGCCGGGTCCGCCACGTACATGCGGGGCCATGGACCTGGCAATTCTCTGGGAAGTATCGGCAGCTGGGGCTGGGTGCGCTACGCTGCCGTCCTGCTAGCCCCCTGCAAACCGGGGAATCAGTAGCTGCTTTGCGCCAGTTTCCCACCGTTCCCACACCAGCCTGGGGACATAGTCTCCAAATCAGAGAATCTAGCCCACTGCTTCTCACTTCCTGCACAATGCTTCACAGGTGAAGATGATGAAGATTCACAAAGTAATGACCCAGAACTGTTTGTAACCTCTCATGACAAACCTTCAGAATTCTCACTGTTATCCTGCATTTTGTGATTTGCAGTTTGAAAGTTGTAGAATGAACAGCAAAGCCCCAAAGCGTAGTGGAGATACCCAATATAGTCAGCAACTCTGTTACCCCTCAGACCTCTCCCTTCCTCCTCACCCTCTGTGCATCATCTTGGACCTGGTGGATCTGGGAGGCGATGAGAAATTCCAACACTCTGGCAACAACAATGGCACATTCCTGGAGTTAAACAGCACAGACAGTGTCACCATACTCATAGGGGCTGTGACAGAACACAGTCCACAGGGCAATATTGGGGGGTGTTGCCATAGGGACATAGGGACAGAAATTCCAGCATTCCACTGTTTTGTGCACTTTGCCACAGTTTGGACCCAAGGGATTAATCACTCATTTAAATATTGTGTGGCCACTCTAATTTCCCACAGGTATTGTCCATCCTCCTCCCTTAGTCCGAGGCAACTGGGCAGATTGTCATCGAAGGTCAGTCCAGGACCAGCTGCACCTTTACCACAGGGTTCACTGAGTGCAGTTGTAGAACCTCCAGACTCAAGGTCTCCCAGTACAAATAGCCAGATTCAAGCTTCAACCAAGGATTGCTTAGTCAACAAAGGGTAGGTACCTGGTTTTGTTGATTCCCTGTCTGTGTTAAACAGCTGATTTGCCCTTCGCGCTGTGAACATTTATTGCTGACTCTCTGATATGTTTTCCCCAATTCTTATCATTTTTTAGACCTTCAGTCACTTGTTGGAAATCTCCTGAAATGTCTCTTAATGTTCTGCATCCCGCACCCTCCCTCCGAGCTATCCAGCTTTGTGCTTTGGAGTTCAAAGATAAAAACGTGGTTCCTCACTGCTGGGCAGCCTCAGTTCCTGTAACTCCATCGATGGGAGAGAAGAGTTGTGTCCAGGTTCAGATGAAGAATCCAGTGTCTGACAGCCCTGAGCATCACTCTCAGTCCTCTCGTCCCGGGTTGGTTACTGCCAGCGCACCCAATACCCCAGTCCATGGAGTAGAGCACCAACAAGTGGAGATGTTGCTTCAGAATGCACAGCAACAGATCCAGATCTTGGCATATGCCAGTCGAAAGGCTGAGGACTATGAACTGATTAACGAGTGTGAGGAGCGAGCAAGTGAAAATACGGCATTTCTGCCAGTGGTTTCTGCCGAGGAGATGCCATTTCTGGTGAGACAGGAACAGTACAGAGACTGCGACTTAGGGAAGTGACATTCTGGTAACTATTTTCATCACATTGTGAAACTGGGCAAAGGAGAGAATAAGAAAAAAAGAGAAATTATTTATATGCATTTATTTAAAGCATTTAATTAGAAACCAAATAGTCAGTTGCCCCCATAGTGGTTTATGGAAACTATTTTGTATTGTTTTATCAAATAACTTTTCTTTTGTTCTGGTGAAGATCTTAGTGCCTATTATTCCCAATGGCTGTGTGTATGGCTGTATTTCACTGAATGTCATCGGGATTAAAGGGCGTGTCAGCTCCTTCTCTGCCACACAACCTCACATTCAAAAACTAAATGGTATTTTGGACATTTCCACTGCCATTCTGATCGGTTAGGTCTGGGATATGAGCTACACAGGACAGCGAGTTAGACCAGTGATTAACACAGTCCTGTACTGTAGTATGATGCACACTCCAGCTGATTGGCTGCAATCCAGAATGGGTTTAACCTCTGGGTCTTGTTTAATGGAAAGTTCTGGAATGACCATCACTGGTCCAGAGAAATCAAATGAAAGAGAAAGCTTCTGTGCTGAGAAAATAATTCCCCCCATATAACAGCACTCTGCCCCTGCTGGGTAACCCTGGAAACCCCAGTAAAACAGCGCTGTACCCCTGCTGAGTAACCCTGGAAACCCCAGTAAAACAGCGCTGTACCCTTGCTGAGTAACCCTGGAAACCCCAGTAAAACAGCACTGTACCCCTGCTGAGTAACCCTGGAAACCACAGTAAAACAGCGCTGTACCCCTGCTGGGTAACCCTGGAAACCCCAGTAAAACAGCGCTGTACCCCTGCTGAGTAACCCTGGAAACCCCAGTAAAACAGCGCTGTACCCTTGCTGGGTAACCCTGGAAACCCCAGTAAAACAGCGATGTACCCCTGCTGGGTAACCCTGGAAACCCCAGTAAAACAGCGCTGTACCCTTGCTGGGTAACCCTGGAAACCCCAGTAAAACAGCGCTGTACCCTTGCTGGGTAACCCTGGAAACCCCAGTAAAACAGCGCTGTACCCCTGCTGTTCTCCAATGGCGTGTGTTTGCAAAGATCTGGGTCGTTGAGTAATATTGGTCCATCAAGGCCTAGTATTGTTGCCTCGGTCACCCCATCGAAGGGCATTTAGTTTGAGCTGAATGTTTAACTTGAGGTTTGTTATCCTCTGGTTCTAACTCCAGAACATCAGATGTGATCAGGCGAGTGCTGGAGGAATAAGAGCCCCAATAGTCAGGAGGGTCCAGCACAGAATGGGGTTCATGTATGGATTTAATTCAACATCGTTCCAGCATTGGGCACAATCAGTGTAAAGGCTGCGACCCAGAGGGCCATCCTTCTCCCACAATCGCCATTGCCCTCCCTGGCATCACCCCTGCTCCATCCCCAGCACCTCCTTACCCCACACCTCTCCCTAACCATCATCTCCCCCTTCCACTCTCTCTCCCTACCATATGCCCCCCCCCCCCCCTCCCCGCCCTCCACCCCCAATCTACCACCATTGACCAAGCTTCAGCTATTACTGGGACTTTGCAGAGCGGGTGGTCTCACTAACCTCATTCGGATAATTTGACCAGTTGGTACAGGTGATTGGGGCCTTTTCATCACCATAAACTTGTTGGATCCCATGATGTATGGATTAAAAATAATTTAAAAATCTTCCTTCAGCCTCTTCCATTCTGCCTTTTCCTTAGGTGTTGCTCCAAGTGTTTCTTGCAAACAATTTCTCTTTTAGGAGACTGGGACATGGGTATCACTGGCCAGTCCAGCATTTATTACACATCCCTAATTTCCCTCGAGGAGGTGCTGCTCAAATGCCTTCTTGAACTGCTGCAGTCCACATGGTGTAGGTAAACCCACAGTGCTGTTAGGGAGGGAGTTCCAGGTTTATGACCCAGCGATGACTCACAGTAACATGAACAGGAGACGAGATGGTGGCAAGTCACTGCCGATAGGACTGTGAGTAACTGCCCAGTACCTCGGGTAGTGGGGGTCGGGAGAAGGAGGAACAGGATACAGAACGTCTGACACTGTTACATGTTTCATTGTGGATAAGAACAGTACTAGCATTTGGTTCCCCTGAATGGGCAACAAAAGTGTTAAAACTCACCATGGCGAGACCCTCTAGTAATGTGCAATCCATATGCCAGTGAGAATCGGTGAGTGGAACCCGTACCCCAGTGAGAGTCAGTGTGTGTGGAACCCATACCCCAGTGAGAGTCAGTGTGTGTGGAACCTGTACCCCAGTGAGAGTCAGTGTGTGTGGGACACCTACCCCAGTGAGAGTCAGTGTGTGGGGGACCCGTACCCCAGTGAGAGTCAGTGTGTGTGGGACACCTACCCCAGTGAGAGTCAGTGTGTGTGGGACCCGTACCCCAGTGAGAGTCAGTGTGTGTGGAACCCGTTCCCCAGTGAGAGTCAGTGTGTGTGGGTCCCGTACCCCAGTGAGAGTCAGTGTGTGTGGGACCCGTACCCCAGTGAGAGTCAGTGTGTGTGGAACCCGTTCCCCAGTGAGAGTCAGTGTGTGTGGGTCCCGTACCCCAGTGAGAGTCAGTGTGTGTGGGACCCGTACCCCAGTGAGAGTCAGTGTGTGTGGGACCCGTACCCCAGTGAGAGTCAGTGTGTGTGGGACCCGTACCCCAGTGAGAGTCAGTGTGTGTGGGACCCGTACCCCAGTGAGAGTCAGTGTGTGTGGAACCCGTTCCCCAGTGAGAGTCAGTGTGTGTGGGTCCCGTACCCCAGTGAGAGTCAGTGTGTGTGGAACCCGTACCCCAGTGAGAGTCAGTGTGTGTGGGACCCATACCCCTGTGAGAGTCAGTGTGTGTGGGACACCTACCCCAGTCAGAGTCAGTGTGTGTGGAACCCGTACCCCAGCGAGAGTCAGTGTGCGTGGAACCCGTTCCCCAGTGAGAGTCAGTGTGTGTGGGTCCCGTATCCCAGTGAGAGTCAGTGTGTGTGGAACCCGTACCCCAGTGAGAGTCAGTGTGTGTGGGACACCTACCCCAGTCAGTGTGTGTGGAACCCGTACCCCAGTGAGAGTCAGTGTGTGTGGAACCCCTCCCCAGTGAGAGCCAGTGTGTGTGGAACCTGTACCTCAGTCAGAGTCAGTGTGTGTGGGTCCCGTACCCCAGTGATAGTCAGTGTGTGTGGAACCCGTACCCCAGTGAGTCAGTGTGTGTGGAACCCATACCCCAGTGAGAGTCAGTGCGTGTGGAACCTGTACCCCAGTCAGAGTTAGTGTGTGTGGGTCCCGTACCCCAGTGATAGTCAGTGTGTGTGGAACCCGTATCCCAGTGAGAGTCAGTGAGTGTGGAACCCGTTCCCCAGTGAGAGTCAGTGTGTGTGGAACCCGTACCCCAGTGAGAGTCAGTGTGTGTGGGTCCCGTACCCCAGTGATAGTCAGTGTGTGTGGAACCCGTACCCCAGTGAGAGTCAGTGTGTGTGGGACCCGTACCCCAGTGAGAGTCAGTGTGTGTGGAACCCCTATCCCAGTGAGAGTCAGTGTGTGTGGAACCTGTACCCCAGTGAGAGTCAGTGTGTGTGGGTCCCGTACCCCAGTGAGAGTCAGTGTGTGTGGGACCCGTACCCCAGTGAGAGTCAGTGTGAGTGGGACCCGTACCCCAGTGAGAGTCAGTGTGTGTGGAACCTCTATCCCAGTGACAGTCAGTGTGTGTGGAACCCGTACCCCAGTGAGAGTCAGTGTGTGTGGAACCTGTATCCCAGTGAGAGTCAGTGTGTGTGGAACCCGTACCCCAGTGAGAGTCAGTGTGTGTGGAACCCATACCTCAGTGAGAGTCAGTGTGTGTGGGACCCGTACCCCAGTGAGAGTCAGTGTGTGTGGAACCCATACCCCAGTGAGAGTCAGTGTGTGTGGGACCCGTACCCCAGTGAGAGTCAGTGTGAGTGGGACCCGTACCCCAGTGAGAGTCAGTGTGTGTGGAACCCGTACCCCAGTGAGAGTCAGTGTGTGTGGGACCCGTACCCCAGTGAGAGTCAGTGTGTGTGGAACCCGTACCCCAGTGAGAGTCAGTGTGTGTGGGACCCGTACCCCAGTGAGAGTCAGTGTGTGTGGAACCCGTACCCCAGTGAGAGTCAGTGTGTGTGGAACTGTATCCCAGTGAGAGTCAGTGTGTGTGGTTCTTATTAAACACACGAAAATGACCGTCCAGTGTCAATGTTACAATGGTTAGTTTATATTAAAAATTAAATAATTTTAAACGTTGCAGTGTGAAGCAACTTCATCTCATTTACTGCCTCAGCCTTTAAACAGATGGAATCTCAGATTAATTGTTGACACCTTTCCCAATTTCAATAGGAGCCCTTCTCAAAGTCTCAATCCTGGAACCTGATGAATGCTCTTCTTAATTTTAGATAAACCCAAGTGCGAGCAAGTTGCTTTGGTGAATTTGGACGCTGGCACTGATCCTATTTTCCCGTTTTCGCACTGCAGATCTTGCTGTGCAAATGTTGAGGCCAATAGTCCAATCCTGCAATAGTTTGTGTCAGTGACTGTAGCCAGGTACCTTTTGTTTGACCCGTTATTGCTGCACAGTCTCTCTCTCTCATTGATGCAGTTTTATACTGTGCTGTTTCTAACCAATGATGACACAGCACACGACATTTGCTCTTCAAGACCAGGGGGTGGGGGGAACGAATGAGTCATTTGGATCATATTGCAAACTGTGGCTCATTTGAATAATGTGGCTTTTCCAAAGTGACTGATTGATAAGGGAAGCTGGATGTATTTACTCTTTTGATACTTATTGAGCCAATTATATACTGGTGTAAGTCACTCTCTTATAATCTGGTTCCCTCTCATTAATGTTGATATTTTTTAATTAACCTGTACAATTCTGATTCTATCATTCTGAGGCAGATGCTTTTCAGCATCTGATTCTTTCTCCATCCATCCCCTGAGCTTGTTAACTCTCTCGTGTATGGGTGGCAGGGACACAATCTCATCTCAAGTGGCTGTTTTTCCGCTTTGAGCTGAGACACTGAGGGTGAGAAAGCTGCTTGACTGTCCCGGAGTCTGCCGCTATTCTCCCCTCCCTTGGTCACCAGCCTCCTTCCTCCAACAGCAACAACGCTGATCTGCCATCCTGGGCCAACCTGATGTTGCTCCAAATTGAAAGTGCTGGGTAAAGCAGATAGGAGATGGAGATTGCTTGATGGAGTCCTCACTCAGCCTCTAGCCCAAAAAACTGTGCAATGTACTTTTGAAGGATTTTAAAGGTTCTGTTTGTAGCTGAGAATTCCACATCTAACCCCACCTCTGCTTCAAGATAAGTTCAAAATGCCCTTCAATTTTATTGAGATTATCTAATCACAGTCATCTCAATTTAAGTGCAAGCTATCTCACTATTGCCTTAATCGTGTTTAAAATGCCTTCAATTCAGTTCAGAAACTCAGTCCAGAATTATAACCCTCAGCCCTGGTAACATCCCAGTGACACTACACTGGATCATTGTACCTTGTGAAACTTCCGCATTATGTCCCCGCATTTATATTCTCGGGTCTCCAGTTACAGATTCAATTATTATTTTCACCTTTTCATCACCTTATCCACTACCCTGTCCAATCAGATCAAAGTAAACACTCTTGGCAAAAAGCTTCCCGCTTTATCAGTGTGGGGGAGAAAACAATGGGGTAATAGACCACTGGGGATAAAAGAGCATGGGGGGTAATAGTGTATAAGGGGTAATAGAGCACTGGGAGTAATAGATCACTGGGGGTAATAGACCACTGGGGTATTCAAGCACTTTGAATAATAGAGTACTGGGGGGCAATAGAGCACTGGGAGTAATAGAGTACTGGGGGTAATAGAGCACTGGGGTATTAGAGCACTGGGAGTAATAGAGCACTGGGAGTAATAGAGTACTGGGGGTAATAGAGCACTGAGGTATTAGAGCACTAGGAGTAATAGATCACTGGGGGTAATAGACCACTGGGGTATTCGAGCACTTGGAGTAATAGAGTACTGGGGGGTAATAGAGCTCTGGGGTATTAAAGCACTGGGAGTAATAGAGTACTGGGGTAAAAGAGCACTGGGGTTAATAGAGCACTGTGGTATTAGAGCACTGAGAGTAATAGAGCACTAGGGTATTTAGAGCACTGGGAGTAATAGAGTACTGGGGGTAAAAGAGCACAGGGGTTAATAGAGCACTGGGCTATTAGAGCACTGAGAGTAATAGAGCACTAGGGTATTAGAGCACTAGGGTATTAGAGCACTGGGGTATTAGAGCACTAGGGTATTAGAGCACTGGGAGTAATAGAGCACTGGGATAATAAAACAGTGGGGCTAATAGAGCACTGGGAGAAGTAGAGCACTAGGGTATTAGAGCATTGGGGTGATCGAGCCTTGGGAGAAATCGAGTACTGGGGATAATAGAGCACTAGGAGTAATCAAGCACTGGGGGGTAATAGAGCACTAGGAGTAATCAAGAACTGGGGGGTAATAGAGCACTAGAAGTAATCAAGAACTGGGGGGTAATAGAGCACTAGGAGTAATCAAGAACTGGGGGGTAATAGAGCACTAGGAGTAATCAAGCACTGGGGGGTAATAGAGCATTGGGGGCAATAAAGCACTGATGTAAAAGTGCACTGGGGATGGTGTGTGAGTGCAAGTGGACTGAGCAGTGGGAGATTGTGAACACTGAGGGAGTGCGAGCACTGTTGGTAGACGGTTTGAGAGCATTGGAGGAAGGTGTGAGAGCACTGGGGGAGTGTGAGAGCACTGGGGGAGTGTGAGAGCACTGGGGGAGTGTGAGAGCATTGGAGGAAGGTGTGAGAGCACTGGGGGAGTGTGAGAGCACTGGGGGAGTGTGAGAGCACTGGGGGAGTGTGAGAGCACTGGGGGAGTGTGAGAGCACTGGGGGAGTGTGAGCACTGGGGGAGTGTGAGCACTGGGGCTGTGCTGGGATGTGCTGGGCTGGGCTGTGCTGTGCTGGGCTGGGCTGTGCTGGGATGGGATGGGCTGTGCTGGGATGGGATGGGATGTGCTGTGCTGGGATGTGCTGGGCTGGGCTGTGCTGGGATGGGATGGGCTGTGCTGGGATGGGATGGGATGTGCTGTGCTGTGCTGGGATGGGATGTGCTGTGTTGGGATGGGATGGGATGTGCTGTGTTGGGATGTGTGTTTGGGATCCAGTGGAGAGGACTAGAGCACAGGAACGTCAATTCAAATGCGAGTGCTGAGCATCACCACAGTCAGCACTTGGTGCCAAAGTAATTGTGCTCCCAGTAGTGGTGAAGGAACATCGCCATGATTGGGTCAGGGCTCTATTGTTTAGTTTACAGCCAATCTCTCACACACTGTATGATGGATTTATCAGAACTTCCTATTCAGGCAGGATCAGCATCCAACCTGCCCCAGATATTGACTTGCAGTGCGGAGAGCAGAAGTTACTGAAGTTCAGATGCAGACAACCAGGTTCGCTATGACTCCTGACCCTCCACTGCTCTGACCTCTCCTGTAACCCTCAGCACAGAGTCACATGTGGGTCAATGGAACACAAATTCTGTGAGGCAATTGCCTGAAGATTAACATCGGGAGCCAATGATTGAGGAATTAGCGATACCTGAGTGCACAGGTGAGAGACTTCCCATCGACCTCTTCATTGATACCTTGCATTGCTATTGTACCTTTTTGACTTCAAGGCATTTCAATGTGCTTTACAGCCAATTGAGTACTTTTGAAGTGTAGTTTCTGTTGTAATGTAGGAATCACAGCCAATTTTCACACAGCAAGATCCCAAAAGAGCAGTGAAAATGACCAGACAATCTGTTTTTGTGAAGGATAAATATTGGTCTTCAAAATTGTGCCATTAGTTCTTTTACATTCACCTGAGAAAACAGATGGGAGTCTCAGTTTAATATCTCACCAGAAAGACAGTACCACTGACAGTGCAGCACTCTCACTGATGCACTGCAATGTGAGCTGGGTTATGTGCTTGGAGGCTCCAAAGTGCAACTTTACCCATGAGCTTCCAATTCCAAGATGAATACACTACCGACTGAGCTGACACCTTGCACAAGGAAACCCTTCGCTCACTGCTCCAATAAGCCCCATCCACTAATAGACAAAGCCAAGTCATGTGACTAACCCCCCCCCCCCCCCCACCCCCCCTCGCCACCACAACCACCCACACAAACTTCTCTCAGCCTCAACTGTTTGGGGTTTTCCACCATTTGGATCGAAAGTGGATGACCTCACATTCCCCCAGCTTGAATTCGATTTGTCCATTTGCCCATTCACTAAATCGATTCATTCTGACAACCAGTGGAGAAGGATAGAACTCAAGCCAATCTTTACACATTTTTATAAGCATTTATTTACACCATTACAAACATACATTTCCTAACCCCATAACGGCAATTCTGATGAAAGGTCTCAGACCTGAAACATTTACTATTTCCACAGATGTTGTCAGGCCCACTGAGTATTTCCAGTATATTCTAGTTTTACTTATCCATAGTTTCAGTCTGTTTCCATTTTAGGGCCACACGTGAAAGCCCAGTTAATGCCAATCACCTGCGTACAGTTAAACACAATAAATATACAAATGACAGTATTATTAACTCTGTAATTTTATGTTGCCATCGACAGTACTAGCAGTGTTGCCTGTCTGTGTTCCATTGACAAATTTAGATATGTGGCTCCCTATCCCATCATCTGAGCTGTTGATAAATATGGTGAGTAGCTGAGGCTCCAACATGGCACCTTTTGAGACACCGTTATGAGGAGCAGGGGCTTGTCCGGGTCGAAGTGGGTCAGCAATTCCTCTGACGAGAGACGGTGCTTCACCGCTTGAAACGCCTTCTGCTGAGGGGGGGCCCAGTCCCACTTCTGTCCCTTCAGCAGCTGGTGGAGCGGACTGAGCAGCGTGGCCATCCTGGTAATGAACTTCCCATAATGGTTCACCAGGCCCAGGAAAGAGCGGAGCTCAGTTTGGTCTTGAGGGATGGGGGCCTGGTGAATCGCCCGCACCTTGTCCTCCACTGGATGGAGGCCTCTGCTGTCCACCCGGTAGCCTCGATATGTGACCACCGGTAAATGAAAAACGCACTTCTCCCTCGGGAGGTGGACCCCGGCCCGAGCAAACCGCTCGAGGACCTTGGTTAGGTTCCCCACATGTTCCTGATGCGAGGTACCGGTGATGAGAACGTCATGCAGGTGGATGGCCAACGTCTACAGCCCTCGCAAGATATTCTCCATAACGTTCTGGAATATCGCAGAAGCCAAGGAGATTCTGAACGGCAACCTCGTATATTCGTACAGTCCCCGATGGGTATTGATTGCCACATATTTCCGGGAACTCGGTTCGAGTGTCAGCTCATGTTCAGCTTAGTGAACATTTCCCCCCCAGAGCCGGGCGTAGAGATCCTCAATCTGAGGGACCGGGTAACAGTCAAGGCCATAGAGTCCACAGAGCCATACCGACCCACCTGGCTTCAACACGGGGACTACAGGCGTGACCCAATCGGCATAGTGGATGGGATGAATATTACCCAGCTGTTCCAAACAGTCCAATTCCAGGTCTATGTTGGTGCAAAATGCCTACGGCACAGGGCAGGCGTGTGGCCATAGCTCCTTTAATGGTACCCAGGCCATCGGCGAAAAACAAAAGGAACTTGGTCAGCACCCCTTCCGGTCCACGGGGGTACATTTGGCGCTCGATTTGCCAAACCAGACGCAGGTGACACAGCCACTTACTGGGCCCGGCACCATGGACTACCGCCAATGGTCGGCACGTAGACTGGTCTCCAATGCCAATGGAAATTGCCGGTGCTTTCGATTTCTCAGGGCTCCCCTGTATACGTGGCCAGTCGGACCCCCATGTCACAGAGCCCCAGCGTCTGAAGACCTGTCTGGATGACGGTAAACGTGCAAAAGCTGATGACAAACCGGCATTACCGTGTCCAGTTCCATTTTGGTGGGTGTCCGTTCAGCAGCAGCGTCACCCGGACAGGTGTCGTTCCCGGCTCGGATACGTGTCGTTCCCGGCTCGGATAGGTGTCGTTCCCGGCTCGGATAGGTGTCGTTCCCGGCTCGGATAGGTGTCGTTCCCGGCTCGGATAGGTGCCGTTCCCGGCTCGGATACGTGCCGTTCCCGGCTCGGATACGTGCCGTTCCCGGCTCGGATAGGTGTCTTTCCCGGCTCGGATACGTGTCGTTCCCGGCTCGGATAGGTGTCGTTCCCGGCTCGGATAGGTGTCGTTCCCGGCTCGGATAGGTGTCGTTCCCGGCTCGGATAGGTGTCGTTCCCGGCTCGGATACGTGCCGTTCCCGGCTCGGATACGTGCCGTTCCCGGCTCGGATACGTGCCGTTCCCGGCTCGGATAGGTGTCGTTCCCGGCTCGGATACGTGCCGTTCCCGGCTCGGATAGGTGCCGTTCCCGGCTCGGATACGTGCCGTTCCCGGCTCGGATACGTGCCGTTCCCGGCTCGGATACGTGCCGTTCCCGGCTCGGATAGGTGTCGTTCCCGGCTCGGATAGGTGCCGTTCCCGGCTCGGATAGGTGCCGTTCCCGGCTCGGATAGGTGCCGTTCCCGGCTCGGATACGTGTCGTTCCCGGCTCGGATAGGTGTCGTTCCCGGCTCGGATAGGTGTCGTTCCGGGCTCGGATAGGTGTCGTTCCCGGCTCGGATAGGTGTCGTTCCCGGCTCGGATACGTGCCGTTCCCGGCTCGGATAGGTGTCGTTCCCGGCTCGGATACGTGCCGTTCCCGGCTCGGATAGGTGCCGTTCCCGGCTCGGATAGGTGTCGTTCTGGGCTCGGATAGGTGTCGTTCCCGGCTCGGATAGGTGCCGTTCCCGGCTCGGATAGGTGCCGTTCCCGGCTCGGATAGGTGCCGTTCCCGGCTCGGATACGTGTCGTTCCCGGCTCGGATAGGTGTCGTTCCCGGCTCGGATAGGTGTCGTTCCGGGCTCGGATAGGTGTCGTTCCCGGCTCGGATAGGTGTCGTTCCCGGCTCGGATACGTGCCGTTCCCGGCTCGGATAGGTGTCGTTCCCGGCTCGGATACGTGCCGTTCCCGGCTCGGATAGGTGCCGTTCCCGGCTCGGATAGGTGTCGTTCTGGGCTCGGATAGGTGTCGTTCCCGGCTCGGATAGGTGCCGTTCCCGGCTCGGATAGGTGTCGTTCCCGGCTCGGATAGGTGTCGTTCCCGGCTCGGATAGGTGTCGTTCCCGGCTCGGATAGGTGCCGTTCCCGGCTCGGATACGTGCCGTTCCCGGCTCGGATAGGTGTCGTTCCCGGCTCGGATACGTGCCGTTCCCGGCTCGGATAGGTGCCGTTCCCGGCTCGGATAGGTGTCGTTCTGGGCTCGGATAGGTGTCGTTCCCGGCTCGGATAGGTGCCGTTCCCGGCTCGGATAGGTGTCGTTCCCGGCTCGGATACGTGCCGTTCCCGGCTCGGATACGTGTCGTTCCTGGCTCGGACAGGTGTCGTTCCCGGCTCGGATACGTGTCGTTCCGGGCTCGGATAGGTGTCGTTCCCGGCTCGGATACGTGCCGTTCCCGGCTCGGATAGGTGTCGTTCCCGGCTCGGATAGGTGTCGTTCCGGGCTCGGATAGGTGTCGTTCCCGGCTCGGATACGTGTCGTTCCGGGCTCGGATAGGTGTCGTTCCCGGCTCGGATAGGTGTCGTTCCCGGCTCGGATAGGTGTCGTTCCGGGCTCGGATAGGTGTCGTTCCGGGCTCGGATAGGTGTCGTTCCCGGCTCGGATAGGTGTCGTTCCCGGCTCGGATACGTGCCGTTCCCGGCTCGGATAGGTGTCGTTCCCGGCTCGGATACGTGCCGTTCCCGGCTCGGATAGGTGCCGTTCCCGGCTCGGATAGGTGTCGTTCTGGGCTCGGATAGGTGTCGTTCTGGGCTCGGATACGTGCCGTTCCCGGCTCGGATAGGTGTCGTTCCGGGCTCGGATAGGTGTCGTTCCCGGCTCGGATACGTGCCGTTCCCGGCTCGGATAGGTGTCGTTCCCGGCTCGGATACGTGCCGTTCCCGGCTCGGATAGGTGTCGTTCCCGGCTCGGATACGTGCCGTTCCCGGCTCGGATAGGTGCCGTTCCCGGCTCGGATAGGTGTCGTTCTGGGCTCGGATAGGTGCCGTTCCCGGCTCGGATAGGTGTCGTTCCCGGCTCGGATAGGTGTCGTTCTGGGCTCGGATAGGTGCCGTTCCCGGCTCGGATAGGTGTCGTTCCCGGCTCGGATAGGTGCCGTTCCGGGCTCGGATAGGTGCCGTTCCCGGCTCGGATACGTGCCGTTCCCGGCTCGGATAGGTGTCGTTCCGGGCTCGGATAGGTGTCGTTCCCGGCTCGGATACGTGTCGTTCCCGGCTCGGATACGTGTCGTTCCCGGCTCGGATACGTGCCGTTCCCGGCTCGGATACGTGCCGTTCCCGGCTCGGATAGGTGTCGTTCCCGGCTCGGATACGTGTCGTTCCCGGCTCGGATACGTGCCGTTCCCGGCTCGGATAGGTGTCGTTCCCAGCTCGGATACGTGCCGTTCCCGGCTCGGATAGGTGTCGTTCCCGGCTCGGATACGTGCCGTTCCCGGCTCGGATAGGTGTCGTTCCGGGCTCGGATAGGTGCCGTTCCCGGCTCGGATAGGTGTCGTTCTGGGCTCGGATAGGTGCCGTTCCCGGCTCGGATAGGTGTCGTTCCCGGCTCGGATAGGTGCCGTTCCCGGCTCGGATACGTGCCGTTCCCGGCTCGGATAGGTGTCGTTCCCGGCTCGGATAGGTGCCGTTCCGGGCTCGGATAGGTGTCGTTCTGGGCTCGGATAGGCGTCGTTCCGGGCTCGGATAGGTGCCTTTCCGGGCTCTGTAACTCACAGCAACAGCAGGATTGGCTCCTCAACCTCCACTTTCTCCAGGAAATTGGGGCGGCCTCTCGGGGAGGAATAATGACTGGTCCGTTGCCAGAGGGCGGGCACCCTCACATTATCTCCTGGAGCTTCGTTCCTGGCCTTGGTGTCCTGTTCAATAGCGGTGCCCGCTGTCTGGGAATGCTGGGCCGGGGAAGCTCCATGTCGCTTCCACTGGTTTTCGGCCAGCAGTCTGGAGGACGCCCATTGTCCAGACTGCCAGGCCCTGTTGGAGTCCGCGGTTGGCGCTTTCCTGGGCGGGCGCTACGGCAACAGCCCTGTCAAGGGCCAAAGTGTCTCTTACAGCAGCTTCCGATGTGTCTCTCGGTGCCAAAGCCCCATAGGGATTCAGCCAGGGCCGCTCCGGACTCGCAGGGGGCAGCCAGTCCCCATAACCGCACCAAATATTCCACAGTGCACTCCGCCGTGTGGAAACGGCACGATGGCGCCTTAATCGGGGCTGTGGATTGAGATGACGGCCCACCAGGTCAGCCAGAGTGGCAAACGGCAACGCTTCTGGCCTGTCCCGGTAAACCAAGTTCCTTATCAGTCTATAGGTTGGCCTGCCAACGGCGATCAGTAAGGTGTCGCTTTGTCGCTTGTCATTGGTGATGGCGTTTGTGTGAAAAAAAAGTCAAAGTCTTTTGACTTACTGGACCAACCATCTGAGTCGGTGTCAAAAGGCTTGAGTTTTCCCATAAGTGCCATGGCTGCGGCTGGGATAAAGGCCTCTCCAGGTGTCATGGAGGCTGGCTGGTGGCAGACTGTCCTGTGGCAGCTCCACTTTATCCTCGTCGCCAGTGTTGTAGATGGAGGCAACTCTCTTTATTCTCACACTCACTACAACAATCACTCCTCTCCACTCCCCCGCAGGGTCACCTTCCTAACCTGCTTCCAGGTCGGGTTTTATAACCGGAGGCGAGTTCCTCCAATTGGGAGGAAGCTGCGCCCCCTCATCACCTGGGTAGCTCATACTCTAAGGTGTAAGAGGGAATCGAATGTCGTACAAGTCCTGTTGCCATAGGGGGTCGTAACATTTGTATTGGAAGCAGTTCAAAGAAGGCTCACTAGGCTGGTTGCTGGGGTGACAGGGGTTGTCTTTTGAGAACAGATTGCGCAGGTTGGGCCAATATTGATAGGAATTTAGAGAAATGAGAGGTGATCATATTGAACCAAATAAAATTGTCAGGGTGTGGAGGGTGCTTGTCAGGGTAGCTGCTGAGAGGATGTTTCCTCTTGTGGGGTTATCCAGAATTAGGGGGCATGGTTTAAATATGAGGGGTCCCCTATTTAAGACAGTGATGAGGAGGAATTTCTTCCCATAGGGAATTAGCATTTGGAACCCTCTCCAACAGAGAGCAGTAGAGGCCGGGTCATTGAATATATTAAATGTTGAGTTGGACAGATGTTTGATGGACAAGGGAGTTGAGACGATTGGGTTCAGAGACTGCCAGACCAGCTTTGATCTTTTTGACTGGCAGAGTCGCTTGATGGACTAAATGTCCTCCATTTATTATGATCTCATGATTTCCTGACAATGGAAGTTAGGCTAACTGGTGTGTAAATCGCTGATTTTCTTCTCTCACCTTCCTTAAACAGTGTGATGAAATTGCTTGAGGTTTAGGAGCCAGAGAGTGCAAATAAAGGATCGATATGTTGGTCACATAGATACGTAGATACATAGAAGATAGGAGCAGGAGGAGGCCTTTTGGCCCTTCGAGCCTGGTCCGCCATTCATCACCATCATGGCTGATCATCCAACTCAATAGCCTAATCCTGCTTTCTCCCCATAGCCTTTGATCCCATTCTCCCCAAGTGCGATATCCAGCCGCCTCTTGAATATATTCAATGATTTAGCATCAACTACTTCCTGTGGTAATGAATTCCACAGGCTCACCACTCTTTGGGTGAAGAAATGTCTCCTTAACTGTGTCCGAAATGGTTTACCCTGAATCCTTAGCTGTGACCCCCTGGTTCTGGACATACCCATCATTGGTAACATCTTCCCTACATCTACCCTGTCTAGTCCCGTTAGAATTTTATAAGTCTCTATGAGATCCCCCCTCATTCTTCTGAACTCCAGCAAGAACAATCCCAACCTAGTCAATCTCTCCTCGTATGACAGTTCCGCCGTGCCTGGAATCAGTCTGGTAAACCTTCGCTGCACTCCCTCGAGAGCAAGAACATCCTTCCTCAGAGAAGGAGACCAAAACTGCCCACAATACTCCAGGTGTGGCCTCACCAAGGCCCTGTACAATTGCAGCAACACATCCCTGCTTCTATACTCGAAACCTCTCGCAATGAAGGCCAACATACCATTAGCCTTCTTTACCGCCTGCTGCATCTGCATGCTTACCTTCAGCGACTGGTGCACAAGGACACCCAGGTCCCGCTGCACAGACCCCTCTCCCAATTTACAACCATTCAGGTAGTAATCTGCCTTCCTGTTTTTGCTTCCAAAGTGAATAACCTCACACTTATCCAAATTATACTGCATCTGCCATTGGTTTGCCCTCTCGCCCAACCTGTCCCGATCATGCTGCAGGATCCCTGCATCCTCATCACCATTCACCCTCCCGCCTAACTTGGTATCATCTGCAAACTTTGAAATGCTACATTTTGTTCCCTCATCCAAATCATTAATATATATTGTGAATAGCTGGGGTTCCAGCACCGATCCCTGTGGTACCCCACTGATTACTGCCTGCCAATTTGAAAAGGACCCATTAATCCCTACTCTTTGTTTCCTCTCTGCCAACCAGTTTCTATCCACCTCAATACATTTCCCCCAATCCCATGCGCTTTAATTTTGCACAATAATCTCTTATGCGGGACTTTGTCAAACGCCTTCTTAAAGTCCAAATATACCACATCAACTGGCTCCCCCTTGTCAACTGTACTGGTTACATCTTCAAAGAATTCCAAGGGATTTGTCAACCATGATTTTCCTTTCAGAAATCCATGCTGACGCTTGACTGATCCTGCCACTGCTTTCTAAATGTTCCACTATAAAGTTCTTGAGAATGGATTCACGAATTTTCCCCACTACCGATGTTAGGCTTACTGGTCTATAATTCCCTACTTTCTCTCTCCCTCCCTTTTTGAATATTGGAGTGATGTGAGCTACCCTCCAATCTGCAGGGACAGTTCCAGAGTCTATAGCATCCTGGAAGATGACCACCAATGCATCCACTATATCCAGAGCCACCTCCTTAAGCACTCTGGGATGCAGATTCTCAGGCCCTGGGGATTTATCCTCCTTCAGTCCCATCAGTTTTCCCAGCACCATTTCTCTACTAATGTTGATCTCCCTCAGTTCTTCCCTTTCACTAAACCTTTCATTCTCCAACATTTCTGGTATCTGATTTGTGTCCTCATTTGTGAAGACAGAAACATAGTATGTATTCAATTGCTCAGCCATTTCTTTATCCCTTATTATGCATTCCCCTGTTTCTGGCTGTAGGGGGCCTACATTTCTCTTTACCAATCTCTTTCTCTTCACATATCTGTAGAAACTCTTAGTGTCATTCTTTATGTTCCCTGCAATCTTCCTTTCGTACTGTACTTTCCCCTTCTTAATCGTCCTGCTTTGATGAATCCTAAACTGCTCTCAATCCTCAGACCTATTATTTTTCTTGACCAAGCTGTATGCTTCTTCCTTGGATCAGATACTGTTTCTAATTTCCTTTGTAAGCCATGGATGGCCCTCTTACCCATTTTGCTTTTGTGCCAGACAGGAATGAACAGTTGCTGCAGTTCCTCCATGCGTTCCTTGAATGTTTGCCATTGTCTATCCACTGTCATCCCTTTAAGTAACTCTCCCAAATCTATCAAGGCCAACTCACGCCTCATATCTTCATAGTTCCCTTTATTAAAATTCAGCACCCTAGTCTCCGAATCAACTACTTCACTCTCCATCTTGATAAAAAGTTCTATCATGTTATGGTCGCTCATCCCCAAATGGTCACGTACAGCCAGACTGGCATTGAGTCCCTTCTCATTACACAGTACCCAGTCTAAGATGGCCTGCTCGCTAGTTGGTTCCTCCACATATTGGTCAAGAAAACCATCCCGTATAAACTCCAGGAAATCCTCCTCTACGGCATTGTGGCCAATTTGATTTGCCCAATCTATGTGAAGATTAAAATCACCCATGATCACCGATATTCCCTTATTACATACATCTCTAATTTCTTGTTTAATGCCATTCCCAACCTCATCACTGCAGTTTGGGGGTCTATGTATGACCCACTAATGTTTTTTGCCCCTTGGTATTTCTCAACTCTACCCATCCAGATTCCACATTGTCAGAGCTAATATCCTTCCTCACTACTGTGTTAATTTCCTCTTTAACCAGAAGTGCCACGCCACAACCTTTTCTTTTATGCCTGTCCTTCCTAAATACTGAAAACCTGGGGCATTCAGTTCCCATCCGTGGTTACCCTGCAGTCATGTCTCCGTAATCCCAATTATATCAGACCCATTTATATCTATCTGCGCGATTAGTTAATCCACTTTATTGCAAATGCTCCGTGCATTAAGGCACGGAGCCTTTAAGTTTATCTTTTTCACAATGCTTGTCTTGCTCCCAATATTTTTCTCTTTTGCCCTTTTCGAATATTTCCTTGGTTTCTTCACCTATCACTTATCTTATTCACTTTTCTGCCTTTTGCTTTTGTCCCTGTTCCCTCTTTCTCTGACTCCTTGCCCCCATCCCCCTGGCATATTAATTTTAACTCTCCCCAACTGCTCTCGTTGGTGAGATGGTTGGTGAGATGCGGGAGCTCACGTTCCCCAGGTTTCTGTCCTGAGGTCTTAACTTTCTCCATGTTTATCGATGGCTTGGATGAAGGAATGGATATGAGTATACAAGTTTGCAGATGACATTAACTTATGAGTGGATCGTAAGGAGAGTACTGGGAGCAGATAGTAAGGAGAGTACTGGGAGCAGATAGTAAGGAGAGTACTGGGAGCAGATAGTAAGGAGAGTACTGGGAGCAGATAGTAAGGAGAGTACTGGGAGCAGATAGTAAGGAGAGTACTGGGAGCAGATAGTAAGGAGAGTACTGGGAGCAGATAGTAAGGAGAGTACTGGGAGCAGATAGTAAGGAGAGTACTGGGAGCAGATAGTAAGGAGAGTACTGGGAGCAGATAGTAAGGAGAGTACTGGGAGCAGATAGTAAGGAGAGTACTGGGAGCAGACAAAACTGTGGCAGATACGGTTTAACGTAGGCAAGAGGCCATCCATTTGGATCGAGGAAAGATCAGGGGCTGGATTCTCCGCAGCCCCGCGGCGAAATCGCGTTTGGCGCGGGGACAGAGAATCAACTTTCCCGACGGAATCGGGCCCAGCGCCGCTCCGGAGATTCTCCGAGCCCCGAATATCCATGCGTCCGTGAATTACGCGGCGGCGGCTGGGGGGCATAGCCACAGGCCCGCCCAGCAATACTCCATTCCCAACCAGCCGAGTTCCCGACGGCGTGGAACTAACATGGTCTGGCCGGTCGGGAGTCCCGTGTGGCAGCTGCAAACTCAGTCCGCAGCCACCCTGGTGGGGGGGCGGGGGGATTGGGCACCGGGGGGGGTGGGTCCTTATGGGCAGCTGGGGCACAGATCGGGCCGGTCCGATGCAGGGGCGCGCGGCCGATCGGGGGGGACCTACATTACGAAGCTGCCTCCGCGGTCCAGGTACGCCATGGCATTCGGCGCCGCCGCTGGGAGAGCGAGGGCCCGTATCCGCAGCCAAAACTGCGTGGAGCACTCCTATCATTCGGCGCCGCCGCTGGGAGAGCGAGGGCCCGTATCCGCAGCCAAAACTGCGTGGAGCACTCCTATCATTCGGCGCCGCCGCTGGGAGAGCGAGGGCCCGTATCCGCAGCCAAAACTGCGTGGAGCACTCCTATCACTGCTAGCCCCCTGAAGGAAAGTGAATTCGGTTGGTTTTTTTCCCAGGAAACTCTGGAGTGCAACACCTGCGTTTTTACGCCGGCTTGGGGACATAGCCCCATTTTGGGAGAATCCAGCCCCAGTTCTAAGTATATTGTGATTGGTCATGATCCAGTTGAATTGTTTAACAGTCTGGAGGGCTGAATAGCTCCTCTTGCTTCGACATACCTCCTTCATCCCCTCTTTTATCTGAATTTCCCAATATTCTTTTGTTTGTGGATATTTCCTATTAATAAAACAAAATGTTTTTGACTGTTTTATCCTCCTGCACTTGGCACCATGGGCGCGATTCTCGGCTCCCGCGACTAAGTGCCCACGCCGTCGTGAACACCGGCAAGGTTCACGACGGCGCGAAACGGCCCCGATCTCGACCGATTCAGGGCCCGAAAATGGGCTAGGATCGGGGCCGCGAGAAACTCGGGGGGCGTGTCGCGAAAGCAGCGTTGTCAGCGCGCGCCGGGCATTGGTGCCGCCATAAAGCCAGCGCTGTATAACTGGCGTCACCCGCGCATGCGCGGGTTGCCGTCCTCCCCGAGGCCACCCCGCAAGAAGATGTCGGACGGATCTTGCGGGGCGCGGAGGAAAGGAGGTTCTCCTTCAGAGAGGCCGGCCCGCCGATCGGTGGGCACCGATCGCGGGCCAGGCCCCATTTGAGGCCCCCCCTGGTGCAGGAACCCCCTTCCACCCCCCCACAGGCTGTCCCCCCAGCGTTCCCGCGCTGTTCCCGCCGGCAGCGACCAGGTGTGGACGGCACCAGTGGGAACCCGTCGTATTGGGCAGGCTGCTCGGCCCATGCGGGCCGGAGAATAGCGGAGAATCGACATTTTGGGTGTCTCGGGCGATTCTCCGGCCTGCGCCGCGCAGAAATCGATAGTGCCGATATCGCCGCTTGGGTGAATTGCGGGAGGGCATCAGACTGGCGTCATGTGAAAAAACGGCGCCCCAGGCGATTCTCCCAAATGCGCGGCATCGGAGAATCGCGCCCAGATGTCTTTCTCTGCCATATCTGGAACTTTACTGGCTCCAGTTCTAATCACGCCTCCTCCCGTAATTATTTTTCCAGTACATAGATGGCTGTCCCGTCCTATCCCTGTTGTACCTGTTCTGTTGATGCAACTGTCAACACCAGCATGTCTTCCTTTTTCCTCAATCAAGGATTGCCCCCCCCCCCTCCCCCCCACTGTGATTGACCAGTTTCTCAACCCTGTTCACCCATTTTCTATATTTCTGTTCTCACCTCTTTCTCCCCCTTTCAGAACCACGACAGATTTCCTCTTATCCTCACTTTCCACCCCACTAGTCTCCACATTCAAAGGATCATTCCCTTCCATTTACACATGATGCCACCATCAAATACATCATTCCCTCCCCATCCTTATCACCATTCTGACGAGTCCGTCTCTCCACAACAAGCTGGTCCATTCCTCAATCACCTCTAAAACCTCACCTTTGTCTGGCAGTTTCCCTTGTATTTGCAGCAGTTGTAAGACCTGCCATTTTACCTACTGTATCCTCACTGCCCAAGGCCCCAACACTCATAAGAACATAAGAACTAGGAGCAGGAGTAGGCCACCTGGCCCCTCGAGCCTGCTCCGCCATTCAATGAGATCATGGCTGATCTTTTGTGGACTCAGCTCCACTTTCCGGCCCGAACACCATATCCCCGAATCCCTTTATTCTTCAAAAAACTATCTATCTTTATCTTAAAAACATTTAATGAAGGAGCCTCTACTGCTTCACTGGGCAAGGAATTCCATAGATTCACAACCCTTTGGGTGAAGAAGTTCCTCCTAAACTCAGTCCTAAATCTACTTCCCCTTATTTTGAGGCTATGCCCCCTAGTTCTGCTTTCACCCGCCAGTGGAAACAACCTGCCCGCATCTATCCTAACTATTCCCTTCATAATTTTATATGTTTCTATAAGATCCCCCCTCATCCTTCTAAATTCCAACGAGCACAGACCCAGTCTACTCAACCTCTCCTCGTAATCCAACCCCTTCAGCTCTGGGATTAACCGAGTGAATCTCCTCTGCACACCCTCCACTGCCAGTACGTCCTTTCTCAAGTAAGGAGACCAAAACTGAACACAATACTCCAGGTGTGGCCTCACTAACACCTTATACAATTGCAGCATAACCTCCCTAAACTTAAACTCCATCCCTCTAGCAATGAAGGACAAAATTCGATTTGTCTTCTTAATCACCTGTTGCACCTGTAAACCAACTTTTTGCGACTCATGCACTAGCACACCCAGGTCTCTCTGCACAGCAGCATGTTTTAATATTTTATCATTTAAATAATAATCCCTTTTGCTGTTATTCCTACCAAAATGGATAACCTCACATTTGTCAACATTGTATTCCATCTGCCAGACTCTAGCCCATTCACTTAGCCTATCCAAATCCCTCTGCAGGCTTCCAGTATCCTCTGCACTTTTTGCTTTACCACTTATATTCGTGTCGTCTGCAAACTTGGACACATTGCCCTTGGTCCCCAACTCCAAATCATCTATGTAAATTGTGTACAGTTGTGGGCCCAACACTGATCCGTGAGGGACACCACTAGCTACTGATTGCCAACCAGAGAAACACCCATTAATCCCCACTCTTTGCTTTCTATTAATTAACCAATCCTCTATCCATGCTACTACTTTCCCCTTAATGCCATGCATCTTTATCTTATGCAGCAATCTTTTGTGTGGCACCTTGTCAAAGGCTTTCTGGAAATCCAGATATACCACATCCATTGGCTCCCCGTTATCTACCGCACTGGTAATGTCCTCAAAAAATTCCACTAAATTAGTTAGGCACGACCTGCCCTTTATGAACCCATGCTGCATCTGCCCAATGGGACAATTTCCATCCAGATGCCTCGCTATTTCTTCCTTGATGATAGATTCCAGCATCTTCCCTACTACCGAAGTTAAGCTCACTGGCCTATAATTACCCTCTTTCTGCTTACCTCCTTTTTTAAACAGTGGTGTCACGTTTGCTAATTTCCAATCCGCCGGGACCATCCCAAAGTTTAGTGAATTTTGGTAAATTATCACTAGTGCATTTGCAATTTCCCTAGCCATCTCTTTTAGCACTCTTGGATGCATTCCATCAGGGCCAGGAGACTTGTCTACCTTTAGCCCCATTAGCTTGCCCATCACTACCTCCTTGGTGATAACAATCCTCTCAAGGTCCTCACCTGTCATAGCCTCATTTCCATCAGTCACTGGCATGTTATTTGTGTCTTCCACTGTGAAGATCGACCCAAAAAACCTGTTCAGTTCCTCAGCCATTTCCTCATCTCCCATTATTAAATCTCCCTTCTCATCCTCTAAAGGACCAATATTTACCTTAGCCACTCTTTTTTGTTTTATATATTTGGAGAAACTTTTACTATCTGTTTTTATATTCTGAGCAAGTTGACTCTCATAATCTATCTTACTCTTTATAGCTTTTTTAGTAGCTTTCTGTTGCCCCCTACAAATTTCCCAGTCCTCTAGTCTCCCACCGATCTTTGCTACTTTGTATGTTTTTTCCTTCAATTTGATACTCTCCCTTATTTCCTTAGATATCCACGGTCGATTTTCCCTCTTTAAGACCATAAGACATAGGAGCGGAAGTAAGGCCATTCGGCCCATCGAGTCCACTCCACCATTCAATCATGGCTGATTTCAACTCCATTTACCCGCTCTCTCTCCATAGCCCTTAATTCCTCGAGAAATCAAGAATTTATCAACTTCTGTCTTAAAGACACTCAACGTCCAGGCCTCCACCGCCCTCTGTGGCAATGAATTCCACAGACCCACCACTCTCTGGCTGAAGAAATTTCTCCTCACCTCTGTTCTAAAGTGACTCCCTTTTATTCTAAGGCTGTGCCCCCGGGTCCTAGTCTCCCCTGCTAATGGAAACAACTTCCCTACGTCCACCCTGTCTAAGCCATTCATTATCTTGTAAGTTTCTATTAGATCTCCCCTCAACCTCCTAAACTCCAATGAATATAATCCCAGGATCCTCAGACGTTCATCGTATGTTAGGCCTACCATTCCTGGGATCATCCGTGTGAATCTCCGCTGGACCCGCTCCAGTGCCAGTATGTCCTTCCTGAGGTGTGGGGCCCAAAATTGCTCACAGTATTCTAAATGGGGCCTAACTAATGCTTTATAAAGCTTCAGAAGTACATCCCTGCTTTTATATGCCAAGCCTCTTGAGATGAATGACAACATTGCATTTGCTTTCTTAATTACGGACTCAACCTGCAAGTTTACCTTTAGAGAATCCTGGACTAGGACTCCCAAGTCCCTTTGCACTTCAGCATTATGAATTTTGTCACCGTTTAGAAAATAGTCCATGCCTCTATTCTTTTTTCCAAAGTGCAAGACCTCGCACTTGCCCACGTTGAATTTCATCAGCCATTTCTTGGACCACTCTCCTAAACTGTCTAAATCTATCTGCAGCCTCCCCACCTCCTCCATACTACCTGCCCCTCCACCTATCTTTGTATCATCGGCAAACTTAGCCAGAATGCCCCCAGTCCCGTCATCTAGATCGTTAATATATAAAGAGAACAGCTGTGGCCCCAACACTGAACCCTGCGGGACACCACTCGTCACCGGTTGCCATTCTGAAAAAGAACCTTTTATCCCAACTCTCTGCCTTCTGCCTGACAGCCAATCGTCAATCCATGTTAGTACCTTGCCTCGAATACCATGGGCCGTTATTTTACTCAGCAGTCTCCCGTGAGGCACCTTATCAAAGGCCTTTTGGAAGTCAAGATAGATAACATCCATTGGCTCTCCTTGGTCTAACCTATTTGTTATCTCTTCAAAGAACTCTAACAGGTTTGTCAGGCACGACCTCTTTCTACCGTCCTTCCTTTTTGTTGGTATAAACCTTTGCTGAGCACTGTGAAAAATCACTTGGAAGGTTCTCCACTGTTCCTCAACTGTTTCACCATAAAGTCTTTGCTCCCAGTCTACCTTAGCTAGTTCTTCTTTCATCCCATTGTAATCTCCTTTGTTTAAGTACAAAACACAAGCTGACCTTTGTTCCACTATTCGCACCTACTCTGGACCAATGTTTTGTGTCTTTAATATGATCATTACGACTCCCATTGCCATACATTCCATGACATCTTTCTCATTTAACATCTGCCCTCGACCCTATCCCAGACCTTTCCCTTTGTTCTTCCTCCCCTTCACCTCCTTACAACTGCATAAAACTCATCACCCTTAATTTGAAGCATTAATTCTCTCTTTCTCTCCACAGACGCTGCCAACCCTGCTGAGAATTTCTAACACCATGTGTTTTTATTTCAGCTTTCAAACATCTGTAGTATTTTGTTTTTAATGTTAGTTTCTATCTCAGCAAAGTGAGCAAAGTGATATTGTGCGGCATCAGGGATATCCTGTCAATCTGTGCGTCAGTAGCAAACGCCAGACTGTATGATCATTTTCTTCTTCGAGACTTGAAGTTGACAAAGCTATCCTTCCCCATTTTGTAATCTATTGATGTGTGAAAGGACAGTGTGTGACCCAGGGACCCAGAGTGTGAAAGGACAGTGTGCGACCGAGTGTCCCAGAGTGTTAAAGGACAGTGTGTGGCCCAGAGTGTTAAAGGACAGTGTGTGCCCCACTGTCCCAGAGTGTCAAAGGACAGTGTGTGCCCCACTGACCCAGAGTGTGAAAGGACAGTGTGTGCCCCACTGACCCAGCGTGTCAAAGGACAGTGTGTGACCCACTGTCTCAGAGTGTGAAAGGACAGTGTGTGACCCAGTGTCCCAGAGTGTGAAAGGACAGTGTGCGACCCAGTGTCCCAGAGTGTTAAAGGACAGTGTGTGCCCCACTGTCCCAGAGTGTCAAAGGACAGTGTGTGCCCCACTGACCCAGAGTGTCAAAGGACAGTGCGTGACCCACTGTCTCAGAGTGTGAAAGGACAGTGTGTGACCCAGTGTCCCAGAGTGTGAAAGGACAGTGTGTGACCCACTGTCCCAGAGTGTGAAAGGACAGTGTGCGACCCAGTGTCCCAGAGTGTGAAAGGACAGTGTGTGACCCACTGTCCCAGAGTGTGTAAGGACAGTGTGTGACCCACTGTCCCAGAGTGCGAAATGACAGTGTGTGACCCAATGTCCCAGAGTGTGAAAGGACAGTGTGTGCCCCACTGTCCCAGAGTGTCAAAGGACAGTGTGTGACCCACTGTCCCAGAGTGTGAAAGGACAGTGTGTGCCCCACTGTTCCAGAGTGTCAAAGGACAGTGTGTGACCCACTGTCCCAGAGTGTGAAAGGACAGTGTGTGCCCCACTGTCCCAGAGTGTCAAAGGACAGTGTGTGACCCACTGTCCCAGAGTGTGAAAGGACAGTGTGTGACCCACTGTCCCAGAGTGTGAAAGGACAGTGTGTGACCCACTGTCCCAGAGTGTGAAAGGACAGTGTGTGTCCCACTGTCCCAGAGTGTCAAAGGACAGTGTGTGACCCACTGTCCCAGAGTGTGAAAGGACAGTGTGTGACCCACTGTCCCAGAGTGTGAAAGGACAGTGTGTGACCCACTGTCCCAGAGTGTCAAAGGACAGTGTGTGACCCACTGTCCCAGAGTGTGAAAGGACAGTGTGTGCCCCACTGTCCCAGAGTGTCAAAGGACAGTGTGTGACCCACTGTCCCAGAGTGTGAAAGGACAGTGTGTGACCCACTGTCCCAGAGTGTGAAAGGACAGTGTGTAACCCACTGTCCCAGAGTGTGAAAGGACAGTGTGTGACCCAGTGTCCCAGAGTGTGAAAGGACAGTGTGTGACCCAGTGTCCCAGAGTGTGAAAGGACAGTGTGTGACCCAGTGTCCCAGAGTGTGAAAGGACAGTGTGTGACCCACTGTCCCAGAGTGTGAAAGGACAGTGTGTGACCCACTGTCCCAGAGTGTGAAAGGACAGTGTGTGACCCACTGTCCCAGAGTGTCAAAGGACAGTGTGTGACCCACTGTCCCAGAGTGTGAAAGGACAGTGTGTGCCCCACTGTCCCAGAGTGTCAAAGGACAGTGTGTGACCCACTGTCCCAGAGTGTGAAAGGACAGTGTGTTACCCACTGTCCCAGAGTGTGAAAGGACAGTGTGTGACCCACTGTCCCAGAGTGTGAAAGGACAGTGTGTGCCCCACTGTCCCAGAGTGTCAAAGGACAGTGTGTGACCCACTGTCCCAGAGTGTGAAAGGACAGTGTGTGACCCACTGTCCCAGAGTGTCAAAGGACAGTGAGTGACCCACTGTCCCAGAGTGTGAAAGGACAGTGTGTGCCCCACTGTCCCAGAGTGTGAAAGGACAGTATGTGACCCCAGTGTCCCAGAGTGTGAAAGGACAGTGTGTGACCCAGGGTCCCAGAGTGTGAAAGGACAGTGTGTGTCCCCCTGTCCCAGAGTGTGAAAGGACAGTGTGTGACCCATTGTCCCAGAGTGTGAAAGGACAGTGTGTGTGTCCCTGTCCCAGAGTGTGAAAGGACAGTGTGTGACACACTGTCCCAGAGTGTGAAAGGACAGTGTGTGACCCAGTGTCCCAGAGTGTGAAAGGACAGTGTGTGACCCAGTGTCCCAGAGTGTGAAAAGACAGTCTGTAACCCACTGCCCCAGAGTGTGAAAGGACAGTGTGTGACTCACTGTCCCAGAGTGTGAAAGGACACTGTGTGACCCACTGACCCAGAGTGTGAAAGGACAGTGTGTAACACACTGTCCCAGAGTGTGAAAGGACAGTGTGCGACCCAGTGTCCCAGAGTGTGAAAGGACAGTGTGTGACCCAGTGTCCCAGAGTGTGAAAGGACAGTGTGCGACCCAGTGTCCCAGAGTGTCAAAGGACAGTGTGTGACCCACTGTCCCAGAGTGTGAAAGGACAGTGTGTGCCCCACTGACCCAGAGTGTGAAAGGACAGTGTGTGACCCAGTGTCCCAGAGTGTGAAAGGACAGTGTGCGACCCAGTGTCCCAGAGTGTCAAAGGACAGTGTGTGACCCAGTGTCCCAGAGTGTGAAAGGACAGTGTGTGACCCACTGTCCCAGAGTGTGACAGGACAGTGTGTGACCCACTGTCCCAGAGTGCGAAAGGACAGTGTGTGACCCAATGTCCCAGAGTGTGAAAGGACAGTGTGTGCCCCACTGTCCCAGAGTGTCAAAGGACAGTGTGTGACCCACTGTCCCAGAGTGTGAAAGGACAGTGTGTGACCCACTGTCCCAGAGTGTCAAAGGACAGTGAGTGAACCACTGCCCCAGAGTGTGAAAGGACAGTGTGTGCCCCACTGTCCCAGAGTGTCAAAGGACAGTATGTGACCCAGGGACCCAGAGAGTAAAAGGACAGTGTGTGCCCCACTGTCCCAGAGTGTGAAAGGACAGTGTGTGACCCAGTGTCCCAGAGTGTGAAAGGACAGTTTGTGATCCACTGTCCCAGAGTGTGAAAGGACAGTGTGAGACCCAGTGTCCCAGAGTGTGAAAGGACAGTGTGTGACTCACTGTCCCAGAGTGTGAAAGGACAGTGTGAGACCCAGTGCCCCAGAGTGTGAAAGGACAGTGTGTGACCCACTGTCCCAGAGTGTGAAAGGACAGTGTGAGACCCAGTGTCCCAGAGTGTGAAAGGACAGTGTGAGACCCAGTGTCCCAGAGTGTGAAAGGACAGTGTGTGACCCACTGTCCCAGAGTGTGAAAGGACTGTGTGCCCCACTGTCCCAGAGTGTGAAAGGACAGTGTGTGACCCACTGTCCCAGAGGGCAAAAGGACAGTGTGTGACCCACAGTCCGAGAGTGTGAAAGGACAGTGTGAGACCCAGTGTCCCAGAGTGTGAAAGGACAGTGTGAGACCCAGTGTCCCAGAGTGTGAAAGGACAGTGTGTGACCCACTGTCACAGAGTGTGAAAGGACAGTGTGTGACCCACTGTCCCAGAGTGTGAAAGGACAGTGTGTGACCCACTGTCCAAGAGTGTGAAAGGACAGTGTGTGACCCACTGTCCCAGAGTGTGAAAGGACAGTGTGTGACCCAGTGTACCAGAGTGTGAAAAGACAGTGTGTGACCCACTGTCCCAGAGTGTGAAAGGACAGTGTGAGACCCAGTGTCCCAGAGTGTGAAAGGAAAGTGTGTGACCCACTGTCCCAGAGTGTGAAAGGACAGTGTGTGCCCCACTGTCCCAGAGTGTGAAAGGACAGTGTGTGACCCACTGTCCCAGAGTGTGAAAGGACAGTGTGTGACTCACTGTCCCAGAGTGTGAAAGGACAGTGTGTGACCCATTGTCCCAGAGTGTGAAAGGACAGTGTGCGACCCAGTGTCCCAGAGTGTGAAAGGACAGTATGTGACCCACTGTCCCAGAGTGTGAAAGGACAGTGTGTGACCCACTGTCCCAGAGTGTGAAAGGACAGTATGTGACCCACTGTCCCAGAGTGTGAAAGGACAGTGTGTGACCCACTGTCCCAGAGTGCGAAAGGACAGTGTGTGACCCTGTGTCCCAGAGTGTGAAAGGACAGTGTGTAACCCACTGTCCCAGAGTGTGAAAGGACAGTGTGTGACCCAGTGTCCCAGAGATGAAAGGACAGTGTGTAACCCACTGTCCCAGAGTGTGAAAGGACAGTGTGTGACTCACTGTCCCAGAGTGTGAAAGGACAGTGTGTGACCCAGTGTCCCCGAGTGTGAAAGGACAGTGTGAGACCCACTGTCCCAGAGTGTGAAAGGACAGTGTGTGACCCACTGTCCCTGAGTGTGAAAGGATAGTGTGTGACCCAGTGTCCCAGAGTGTGAAAGGACAGTGTGTGATCATGTGTCCCAGAGTGTGAAAGGACAGTGTGTGACCCTGTGTCCCAGAGTGTGACAGGACAGTGTGTGACCCTGTGTCCCAGAGTGTGAAAGGACAGTGTGTAACCCACTGTCCCAGAGTGTGAAAGGACAGTGTGTGAACCTGTGTCCCTGAGTGTGAAAGGACAGTGTGTAACCCACTGTCCCAGAGTGTGAAAGGACAGTGTGTGACTCACTGTCCCTGAGTGTGAAAGGACAGTGTGTGGCCCACTGTCCCAGAGTGTGAAAGGACAGAGTGTGACCCACTGTCCCAGAGTGTGAAAGGACAGTGTGTGACCCACTATCCCAGAGTGTGAAAGGACAGTGTGAGACCCAGTGTCCCAGAGTGTGAAAGGACAGTGTGTGACCCAGTGTCCCAGAGTGTGAAAGGACAGTGTGAGACCCACTGTCCCAGAGTGTGAAAGGACAGTGTGTGACCCAGTGTCCCAGAGTGTGAAAGGACAGTGTGTGACCCAGTGTCCCAGAGTGAGAAAGGACAGTGTGTGACCCACTGTCCCAAAGTGTGAAAGGACAGTGTGTGACCCACTGTCCCAAAGTGTGAAAGGACAGTGTGTAACCCACTGCCCCAGAGTGTGAAAGGACAGTGTGTGACTCACTGTCCCAGAGTGTGAAAGGACAGTGTGTGACCCACTGACCCAGAGTGTGAAAGGACAGTGTGTAACACACTGTCCCAGAGTGTGAAAGGACAGTGTGCGACCCAGTGTCCCAGAGTGTGAAAGGACAGTGTGCGACCCAGTGTCCCAGAGTGTCAAAGGACAGTGTGTGACCCAGGGATCCAGAGTGTGAAAGGACAGTGTGTGACCCACTGTCCCAGAGTGTGAAAGGACAGTGTGTGCCCCACTGACCCAGAGTGTGAAAGGACAGTGTGTGACCCAGTGTCCCAGAGTGTCAAAGGACAGTGTGTGACCCACTGTCCCAGAGTGTGAAAGGACAGTGTGTGCCCCACTGACCCAGAGTGTGAAAGGACAGTGTGTGACCCAGTGTCCCAGAGTGTGAAAGGACAGTGTGCGACCCAGTGTCCCAGAGTGTCAAAGGACAGTGTGTGACCCAGTGTCCCAGAGTGTGAAAGGACAGTGTGTGACCCACTGTCCCAGAGTGTGACAGGACAGTGTGTGACCCACTGTCCCAGAGTGCGAAAGGACAGTGTGTGACCCAATGTCCCAGAGTGTGAAAGGACAGTGTGTGCCCCACTGTCCCAGAGTGTCAAAGGACAGTGTGTGACCCACTGTCCCAGAGTGTGAAAGGACAGTGTGTGACCCACTGTCCCAGAGTGTCAAAGGACAGTGAGTGAACCACTGTCCCAGAGTGTGAAAGGACAGTGTGTGCCCCACTGTCCCAGAGTGTCAAAGGACAGTATGTGACCCAGGGACCCAGAGAGTAAAAGGACAGTGTGTGCCCCACTGTCCCAGAGTGTGAAAGGACAGTGTGTGACCCACTGTCCCAGAGTGTGAAAGGACAGTGTGTGACCCAGTGTCCCAGAGTGTGAAAGGACAGTGTGAGACCCAGTGTCCCAGAGTGTGAAAGGACAGTTTGTGATCCACTGTCCCAGAGTGTGAAAGGACAGTGTGAGACCCAGTGTCCCAGAGTGTGAAAGGACAGTGTGAGACCCAGTGCCCCAGAGTGTGAAAGGACAGTGTGTGACCCACTGTCCCAGAGTGTGAAAGGACAGTGTGAGACCCAGTGTCCCAGAGTGTGAAAGGACAGTGTGAGACCCAGTGTCCCAGAGTGTGAAAGGACAGTGTGAGACCCACTGTCCCAGAGTGTGAAAGGACAGTGTGTGACCCACTGTCCCAGAGTGTGAAAGGACTGTGTGCCCCACTGTCCCAGAGTGTGAAAGGACAGTGTGTGACCCACTGTCCCAGAGGGCAAAAGGACAGTGTGTGACCCACAGTCCGAGAGTGTGAAAGGACAGTGTGAGACCCAGTGTCCCAGAGTGTGAAAGGACAGTGTGAGACCCAGTGTCCCAGAGTGTGAAAGGACAGTGTGTGACCCACTGTCACAGAGTGTGAAAGGACAGGGTGTGACCCACTGTCCCAGAGTGTGAAAGGACAGTGTGTGACCCACTGTCCAAGAGTGTGAAAGGACAGTGTGTGACCCACTGTCCCAGAGTATGAAAGGACAGTGTGTGACCCAGTGTACCAGAGTGTGAAAAGACAGTGTGTGACCCACTGTCCCAGAGTGTGAAAGGACAGTGTGAGACCCAGTGTCCCAGAGTGTGAAAGGACAGTGTGTGACCCACTGTCCCAGAGTGTGAAAGGACAGTGTGTGCCCCACTGTCCCAGAGTGTGAAAGGACAGTGTGTGACCCACTGTCCCAGAGTGTGAAAGGACAGTGTGTGACCCTGTGTCCCAGAGTGTGAAAGGACAGTGTGTAACCCACTGTCCCAGAGTGTGAAAGGACAGTGTGTGACCCAGTGTCCCAGAGATGAAAGGACAGTGTGTAACCCACTGTCCCAGAGTGTGAAAGGACAGTGTGTGACTCACTGTCCCAGAGTGCGAAAGAACAGTGTGTGACCCAGTGTCCCCGAGTGTGAAAGGACAGTGTGAGACCCACTGTCCCAGAGTGTGAAAGGACAGTGTGTGACCCAGTGTCCCAGAGTGTGAAAGGATAGTGTGTGACCCAGTGTCCCAGAGTGTGAAAGGACAGTGTGTGATCATGTGTCCCAGAGTGTGAAAGGACAGTGTGTGACCCTGTGTCCCAGAGTGTGACAGGACAGTGTGTGACCCTGTGTCCCAGAGTGTGAAAGGACAGTGTGTAACCCACTGTCCCAGAGTGTGAAAGGACAGTGTGTGAACCTGTGTCCCTGAGTGTGAAAGGACAGTGTGTAACCCACTGTCCCAGAGTGTGAAAGGACAGTGTGTGACTCACTGTCCCTGAGTGTGAAAGGACAGTGTGTGGCCCACTGTCCCAGAGTGTGAAAGGACAGAGTGTGACCCACTGTCCCAGAGTGTGAAAGGACAGTGTGTGACCCACTATCCCAGAGTGTGAAAGGACAGTGTGAGACCCAGTGTCCCAGAGTGTGAAAGGACAGTGTGTGACCCAGTGTCCCAGAGTCTGAAAGGACAGTGTGAGACCCACTGTCCCAGAGTGTGAAAGGACAGTGTGTGACCCAGTGTCCCAGAGTGTGAAAGGACAGTGTGTGACCCAGTGTCCCAGAGTGAGAAAGGACAGTGTGTGACCCACTGTCCCAAAGTGTGAAAGGACAGTGTGTGACCCACTGTCCCAAAGTGTGAAAGGACAGTGTGTGACCCACTGTCCCAGAGTGTGAAATGACAGTGTGTGACCCACTGTCCCAGAGTGTGAAAGGACAGTGTGTGACCCACTGTCCCAGAGTGTGAAAGGACAGTGTGTGACCCACTGTCCCAGAGTGTGAAAGGACAGTGTGTGACCCACTGTCCCAGAGTGTGAAAGGACAGTGTGTGACCCACTGTCCCAGAGTGTGAAAGGACAGTGTGTGACCCACTGTCCCAGAGTGTGAAAGGACAGTGTGTGACCCAGTGTCCCAGAGTGTGAAACGACAGTGTGTGACCCAGTGTCCCAGAGTGTGAAAGGACAGTGTGTGACCCACTGTCCCAGAGTGTGAAAGGACAGTGTGTGACCCACTGTCCCAGAGTGTGAAAGGACAGTGTGTGACCCACTGTCCCAGAGTGTGAAAGGACAGTGTGTGACCCAGTGTCCCAAAGTGTGAAAGGACAGTGTGTGACCCACTGTCCCAGAGTGTGAAAGGACAGTGTGTGACCCAGGGTCCCAGAGTGTGAAAGGACAGTGTGTGACCCAGTGTCCCAGAGTGTGAAAGGACAGTGTGTGACCCAGTGTCCCAGAGTGTGAAAGGACAGTGTGTGACCCAGTGTCCCCGAGTGTGAAAGGACAGTGTGTGACCCAGTGTCCCAGAGTGTGAAAGGACAGTGTGTGACCCAGTGTCCCCGAGTGTGAAAGGACAGTGTGTAACCCACTGTCCCAGAGTGTGAAAGGACAGTGTGTGACCCAGTGTCCCAGAGTGTGAAAGGATAGTGTGTGACCCAGTGTCCCAGAGTGTGAAAGGACAGTGTGTGACCCAGTGTCCCAGAGTGAGAAAGGACAGTGTGTGACCCACTGTCCCAAAGTGTGAAAGGACAGTGTGTGACCCACTGTCCCAAAGTGTGAAAGGACAGTGTGTAACCCACTGCCCCAGAGTGTGAAAGGACAGTGTGTGACTCACTGTCCCAGAGTGTGAAAGGACAGTGTGTGACCCACTGACCCAGAGTGTGAAAGGACAGTGTGTAACACACTGTCCCAGAGTGTGAAAGGACAGTGTGCGACCCAGTGTCCCAGAGTGTGAAAGGACAGTGTGCGACCCAGTGTCCCAGAGTGTCAAAGGACAGTGTGTGACCCAGGGATCCAGAGTGTGAAAGGACAGTGTGTGACCCACTGTCCCAGAGTGTGAAAGGACAGTGTGTGCCCCACTGACCCAGAGTGTGAAAGGACAGTGTGTGACCCAGTGTCCCAGAGTGTCAAAGGACAGTGTGTGACCCACTGTCCCAGAGTGTGAAAGGACAGTGTGTGCCCCACTGACCCAGAGTGTGAAAGGACAGTGTGTGACCCAGTGTCCCAGAGTGTGAAAGGACAGTGTGCGACCCAGTGTCCCAGAGTGTCAAAGGACAGTGTGTGACCCAGTGTCCCAGAGTGTGAAAGGACAGTGTGTGACCCACTGTCCCAGAGTGTGACAGGACAGTGTGTGACCCACTGTCCCAGAGTGCGAAAGGACAGTGTGTGACCCAATGTCCCAGAGTGTGAAAGGACAGTGTGTGCCCCACTGTCCCAGAGTGTCAAAGGACAGTGTGTGACCCACTGTCCCAGAGTGCGAAAGGACAGTGTGTGACCCACTGTCCCAGAGTGTCAAAGGACAGTGAGTGAACCACTGTCCCAGAGTGTGAAAGGACAGTGTGTGCCCCACTGTCCCAGAGTGTCAAAGGACAGTATGTGACCCAGGGACCCAGAGAGTAAAAGGACAGTGTGTGCCCCACTGTCCCAGAGTGTGAAAGGACAGTGTGTGACCCACTGTCCCAGAGTGTGAAAGGACAGTGTGTGACCCAGTGTCCCAGAGTGTGAAAGGACAGTGTGAGACCCAGTGTCCCAGAGTGTGAAAGGACAGTTTGTGATCCACTGTCCCAGAGTGTGAAAGGACAGTGTGAGACCCAGTGTCCCAGAGTGTGAAAGGACAGTGTGAGACCCAGTGCCCCAGAGTGTGAAAGGACAGTGTGTGACCCACTGTCCCAGAGTGTGAAAGGACAGTGTGAGACCCAGTGTCCCAGAGTGTGAAAGGACAGTGTGAGACCCAGTGTCCCAGAGTGTGAAAGGACAGTGTGAGACCCACTGTCCCAGAGTGTGAAAGGACAGTGTGTGACCCACTGTCCCAGAGTGTGAAAGGACTGTGTGCCCCACTGTCCCAGAGTGTGAAAGGACAGTGTGTGACCCACTGTCCCAGAGGGCAAAAGGACAGTGTGTGACCCACAGTCCGAGAGTGTGAAAGGACAGTGTGAGACCCAGTGTCCCAGAGTGTGAAAGGACAGTGTGAGACCCAGTGTCCCAGAGTGTGAAAGGACAGTGTGTGACCCACTGTCACAGAGTGTGAAAGGACAGTGTGTGACCCACTGTCCCAGAGTGTGAAAGGACAGTGTGTGACCCACTGTCCAAGAGTGTGAAAGGACAGTGTGTGACCCACTGTCCCAGAGTATGAAAGGACAGTGTGTGACCCAGTGTACCAGAGTGTGAAAAGACAGTGTGTGACCCACTGTCCCAGAGTGTGAAAGGACAGTGTGAGACCCAGTGTCCCAGAGTGTGAAAGGACAGTGTGTGACCCACTGTCCCAGAGTGTGAAAGGACAGTGTGTGCCCCACTGTCCCAGAGTGTGAAAGGACAGTGTGTGACCCACTGTCCCAGAGTGTGAAAGGACAGTGTGTGACCCTGTGTCCCAGAGTGTGAAAGGACAGTGTGTAACCCACTGTCCCAGAGTGTGAAAGGACAGTGTGTGACCCAGTGTCCCAGAGATGAAAGGACAGTGTGTAACCCACTGTCCCAGAGTGTGAAAGGACAGTGTGTGACTCACTGTCCCAGAGTGCGAAAGAACAGTGTGTGACCCAGTGTCCCCGAGTGTGAAAGGACAGTGTGAGACCCACTGTCCCAGAGTGTGAAAGGACAGTGTGTGACCCAGTGTCCCAGAGTGTGAAAGGATAGTGTGTGACCCAGTGTCCCAGAGTGTGAAAGGACAGTGTGTGATCATGTGTCCCAGAGTGTGAAAGGACAGTGTGTGACCCTGTGTCCCAGAGTGTGACAGGACAGTGTGTGACCCTGTGTCCCAGAGTGTGAAAGGACAGTGTGTAACCCACTGTCCCAGAGTGTGAAAGGACAGTGTGTGAACCTGTGTCCCTGAGTGTGAAAGGACAGTGTGTAACCCACTGTCCCAGAGTGTGAAAGGACAGTGTGTGACTCACTGTCCCTGAGTGTGAAAGGACAGTGTGTGGCCCACTGTCCCAGAGTGTGAAAGGACAGAGTGTGACCCACTGTCCCAGAGTGTGAAAGGACAGTGTGTGACCCACTATCCCAGAGTGTGAAAGGACAGTGTGAGACCCAGTGTCCCAGAGTGTGAAAGGACAGTGTGTGACCCAGTGTCCCAGAGTCTGAAAGGACAGTGTGAGACCCACTGTCCCAGAGTGTGAAAGGACAGTGTGTGACCCAGTGTCCCAGAGTGTGAAAGGACAGTGTGTGACCCAGTGTCCCAGAGTGAGAAAGGACAGTGTGTGACCCACTGTCCCAAAGTGTGAAAGGACAGTGTGTGACCCACTGTCCCAAAGTGTGAAAGGACAGTGTGTGACCCACTGTCCCAGAGTGTGAAATGACAGTGTGTGACCCACTGTCCCAGAGTGTGAAAGGACAGTGTGTGACCCACTGTCCCAGAGTGTGAAAGGACAGTGTGTGACCCACTGTCCCAGAGTGTGAAAGGACAGTGTGTGACCCACTGTCCCAGAGTGTGAAAGGACAGTGTGTGACCCAGTGTCCCAGAGTGTGAAAGGACAGTGTGTGACCCAGTGTCCCCGAGTGTGAAAGGACAGTGTGTGACCCAGTGTCCCAGAGTGTGAAAGGACAGTGTGTGACCCAGTGTCCCCGAGTGTGAAAGGACAGTGTGTAACCCACTGTCCCAGAGTGTGAAAGGACAGTGTGTGACCCAGTGTCCCAGAGTGTGAAAGGATAGTGTGTGACCCAGTGTCCCAGAGTGTGAAAGGACAGTGTGTGATCCTGTGTCCCAGAGTGTGACAGGACAGTGTGTGACCCTGTGTCCCAGAGTGTGAAAGGACAGTGTGTGACCCTGTGTCCCAGAGTGTGAAAGGACAGTGTGTAACCCACTGTCCCAGAGTGTGAAAGGACAGTGTGTGACCCAGTGTCCCAGAGATGAAAGGACAGTGTGTAACCAACTGTCCCAGAGTGTGAAAGGACAGTGTGTGACTCACTGTCCCAGAGTGTGAAAGGACAGTGTGTGGCCCACTGTCCCAGAGTGTGAAAGGACAGTGTGTGACCCACTGTTCCAGAGTGTGAAAGGACAGTGTGTGACCCACTGTGCCAGAGTGTGACAGGATAGTGAGTGACCCACTGTCCCAGAGTGGGAAAGGACAGTGTGTGACCCACTGTCCCAGAGTGTGAAAGGACAGTGTGTGAGCCACTGTCCCAGAGTGTGAAAGGACAAAGTGTGAAAGGACAGTGAGTGACCCACTGTCCCAGAGTGTGAAAGGACAGTCTTTGACCCACTGTCCCAGAGTGTTAAAGGACAGTGTGTGACCCACTGTCGCAGAGTGTGAAAGGACAGTGTGTGGCCCACTGTCCCAGAGTGTGAAAGGACCGTGTGTGACCCACTGTCCCAGAGTGTGAAACGACAGTGTGTGACCCACTGTTCCAGAGTGTGAAAGGACAGTGTGTGACCCAGTGTCCAGAGTGTGAAAGGACAGTCTGTGACTCACTGTCCCAGAGTGTGAAAGGACAGTGTGTGACCCACTGTCCCAGAGTGTGAAAGGACAGTGTGTGACCCAGTGTCCCAGAGTGAGAAAGGACAGTGTGTGACCCAGTGTCCCAGAGTGTCAAAGGACAGTGTGTGACCCTGTGTCCCAGAGTGTGAAAGGACAGTGTGTGACCCACTGTTCCAGAGTGTGAAAGGATAGTGTGTGACCCACTGTCCCAGAGTGTGAAAGGATAGTGAGTGACCCACTGTCCCAGAGTGTTAAAGGACAGTGTGTGACCCACTGTCGCAGAGTGTGAAAGGACAGTGTGTGGCCCACTGTCCCAGAGTGTGAAAGGACCGTGTGTGACCCACTGTCCCAGAGTGTGAAACGACAGTGTGTGACCCACTGTTCCAGAGTGTGAAAGGACAGTGTGTGACCCAGTGTCCAGTGTGTGAAAGGACAGTGTGTGACTCACTGTCCCAGAGTGTGAAAGGACAGTGTGTGACCCACTGTCCCAGAGTGTGAAAGGACAGTGTGTGACCCAGTGTCCCAGAGTGAGAAAGGACAGTGTGTGACCCAGTGTCCCAGAGTGTCAAAGGACAGTGTGTGACCCTGTGTCCCAGAGTGTGAAAGGACAGTGTGTGACCCACTGTTCCAGAGTGTGAAAGGATAGTGTGTGACCCACTGTCCCAGAGTGTGAAAGGATAGTGAGTGACCCACTGTCCCAGAGTGTGAAAGGACAGTGTGTGACCCACTGTCCCAGAGTGTGAAAGAACAGTGTGTGAACCTGTGTCCCTGAGTGTGAAAGGACAGTGTGTAACCCACTGTCCCAGAGTGTGAAAGGACAGTGTGTGACTCACTGTCCCTGAGTGTGAAAGGACAGTGTGTGGCCCACTGTCCCAGAGTGTGAAAGGACAGAGTGTGACCCACTGTCCCAGAGTGTGAAAGGACAGTGTGTGACCCACTATCCCAGAGTGTGAAAGGACAGTGTGAGACCCAGTGTCCCAGAGTGTGAAAGGACAGTGTGTGACCCAGTGTCCCAGAGTGTGAAAGGACAGTGTGAGACCCACTGTCCCAGAGTGTGAAAGGACAGTGTGTGACCCAGTGTCCCAGAGTGTGAAAGGACAGTGTGTGACCCAGTGTCCCAGAGTGAGAAAGGACAGTGTGTGACCCACTGTCCCAAAGTGTGAAAGGACAGTGTGTGACCCACTGTCCCAAAGTGTGAAAGGACAGTGTGTGACCCACTGTCCCAGAGTGTGAAATGACAGTGTGTGACCCACTGTCCCAGAGTGTGAAAGGACAGTGTGTGACCCACTGTCCCAGAGTGTGAAAGGACAGTGTGTGACCCACTGTCCCAGAGTGTGAAAGGACAGTGTGTGACCCACTGTCCCACAGTGTGAAAGGACAGTGTGTGACCCACTGTCCCAGAGTGTGAAAGGACAGTGTGTGACCCACTGTCCCAGAGTGTGAAAGGACAGTGTGTGACCCAGTGTCCCAGAGTGTGAAACGACAGTGTGTGACCCAGTGTCCCAGAGTGTGAAAGGACAGTGTGTGACCCACTGTCCCAGAGTGTGAAAGGACAGTGTGTGACCCACTGTCCCAGAGTGTGAAAGGACAGTGTGTGACCCACTGTCCCAGAGTGTGAAAGGACAGTGTGTAACCCAGTGTCCCAAAGTGTGAAAGGACAGTGTGTGACCCACTGTCCCAGAGTGTGAAAGGACAGTGTGTGACCCAGGGTCCCAGAGTGTGAAAGGACAGTGTGTGACCCAGTGTCCCAGAGTGTGAAAGGACAGTGTGTGACCCAGTGTCCCAGAGTGTGAAAGGACAGTGTGTGACCCAGTGTCCCCGAGTGTGAAAGGACAGTGTGTGACCCAGTGTCCCAGAGTGTGAAAGGACAGTGTGTGACCCAGTGTCCCCGAGTGTGAAAGGACAGTGTGTAACCCACTGTCCCAGAGTGTGAAAGGACAGTGTGTGACCCAGTGTCCCAGAGTGTGAAAGGATAGTGTGTGACCCAGTGTCCCAGAGTGTGAAAGGACAGTGTGTGATCCTGTGTCCCAGAGTGTGACAGGACAGTGTGTGACCCTGTGTCCCAGAGTGTGAAAGGACAGTGTGTGACCCTGTGTCCCAGAGTGTGAAAGGACAGTGTGTAACCCACTGTCCCAGAGTGTGAAAGGACAGTGTGTGACCCAGTGTCCCAGAGATGAAAGGACAGTGTGTAACCCACTGTCCCAGAGTGTGAAAGGACAGTGTGTGACTCACTGTCCCAGAGTGTGAAAGGACAGTGTGTGGCCCACTGTCCCAGAGTGTGAAAGGACAGAGTGTGACCCAGTGTCCCAGAGTGTGAAAGGACAGTGTGTGACCCACAGTCCCAGAGTGTGAAAGGACAGTGTGTGACCCACTGTCCCAGAGTGTGAAAGGACAGTGTGTGACCCACTGTTCCAGAGTGTGAAAGAATAGTGTGTGACCCACTGTCCCAGAGTGTGACAGGATAGTGAGTGACCCACTGTCCCAGAGTGGGAAAGGACAGTGTGTGACCCACTGTCCCAGAGTGTGAAAGGACAGTGTGTGAGCCACTGTCCCAGAGTGTGAAAGGACAAAGTGTGAAAGGACAGTGAGTGACCCACTGTCCCAGAGTGTGAAAGGACAGTCTTTGACCCACTGTCCCAGAGTGTTAAAGGACAGTGTGTGACCCACTGTCGCAGAGTGTGAAAGGACAGTGTGTGGCCCACTGTCCCAGTGTGTGAAAGGACCGTGTGTGACCCACTGTCCCAGAGTGTGAAACGACAGTGTGTGACCCACTGTTCCAGAGTGTGAAAGGACAGTGTGTGACCCAGTGTCCAGAGTGTGAAAGGACAGTGTGTGACTCACTGTCCCAGAGTGTGAAAGGACAGTGTGTGACCCACTGTCCCAGAGTGTGAAAGGACAGTGTGTGACCCAGTGTCCCAGAGTGAGAAAGGACAGTGTGTGACCCAGTGTCCCAGAGTGTCAAAGGACAGTGTGTGACCCTGTGTCCCAGAGTGTGAAAGGACAGTGTGTGACCCACTGTTCCAGAGTGTGAAAGGATAGTGTGTGACCCACTGTCCCAGAGTGTGAAAGGATAGTGAGTGACCCACTGTCCCAGAGTGTGAAAGGACAGTGTGTGACCCACTGTCCCAGAGTGTTAAAGGACAGTGTGTGAGCCACTGTCCCAGAGTGTTAAAGGACAAAGTGTGAAAGGACAGTGAGTGACCCACTGTCCCAGAGTGTGAAAGGACAGTGTGTGACCCAGAGACCCGGATGTGTGAAAGGATAGTGTGAGACCCACTGTCCCAGAGTGTGAAAGGACAGTCTTTGACCCACTGTCCCAGAGTGTGAAAGGACAGTGTGTGACCCACTGTCGCAGAGTGTGAAAGGACAGTGTGTGACCCAGTGTACCAGAGTGTGAAAGGACAGTGTGTGACCCACTGTCCCAGAGTGTGAAAGGACAGTGTGTGACCCAGTGTACCAGAGTGTGAAAAGACAGTGTGTGACCCAGTGCCCCAGAGTGTGAAAGGACAGTGTGTGACTCACTGTCCTAGAGTGTGAAAGGACAGTGTGTGACCCACTGTCCCAGAGTGTGAATGGACAGTGTGTGACCCACTGTCCCAGAGTGTTAAAGGACAGTGTGTAACCCACTGTCCCAGAGTGTGAAAGGACAGTGTGTGACCCACTGTCCCAGAGTGTGAAAGGACAGTGTGTGACCCACTATCCCAGAGTGTGAAAGGACAGTGTGTGACCCACTGTCTCAGACTGTGAAAGGATAGTGTGAGACCCACTGTCCCAGAGTGTGAAAGGATAGTGTGTGACCCACTGTCCCAGAGTGTTAAAGGACAGTGTGTGACCCACTGTCCCAGAGTGTCTAAGGATAGTGAGTTACCCACTGTCCCAGAGTGTGAAAGGACAGTGTGTGACCCACTGTCCCAGAGTGTGAAAGGACAGTGTGTGAGCCACTGTCCCAGAGTGTGAAAGGACAAAGTGTGAAAGGACAGTGAGTGACCCACTGTCCCAGAGTGTGAAAGGACAGTGTGTGACCCAGAGACCCGGATGTGTGAAAGGATAGTGTGAGACCCACTGTCCTAGAGTGTGAAAGGACAGTCTTTGACCCACTGTCCCAGAGTGTGAAAGGACAGTGTGTGACCCACTGTCGCAGAGTGTGAAAGGACAGTGTGTGGCCCACTGTCCCAGAGTGTGAATGGACAGTGTGTGACCCACTGTCCCAGAGTGTGAAAGGACAGTGTGTGACCCACTGACCCAGAGTGTGAAAGGTCAGTGTGTGACCCACTGTTCCAGAGTGTGAATGGACCGTGTTTGACCCCAGTGTCCCAGAGTGCGAAGGGACAGTGTGTTACCCCAGTATCCCAACATGTGAAAGGACAGTGTGTGACCCAGTGTCCCAGAGTGTGAATGGACAGTGTGTGACGCACTGTCCCAGAGTGTGAAAGGACAGTGTGTGACCCACTGTCCCAGATTGTGAAAGGACAGCGTGTGACTCAATGTCCCAGAGTGTGAAAGGACAGTGTGTGACCTACTGTCGCAGAGTGTGAAAGGACAGTGTGTGGCCCACTGTCGCAGAGTGTGAAAGGACAGTGTGTGACCCACTGTCCCAGAGTGTGAAAGGACAGTGTGTGGCCCACTGTCCCAGAGTGTGAAAGGACAGTGTGTGACCCACGGTCCCAGAGTGTGAAAGGATAGTGTGAGACCCACTGTCCCAGAGTGTGAAAGGATAGTGTGAGACCCACTGTCCCAGAGTGTGAAAGGACAGTGTGTGACCCACTGTCCCAGAGTGTTAAAGGACAGTGTGTGACCCACTGTCCCAGAGTGTGAAAGGACAGTGTGTGTCCCACTGTCCCAGAGTGTGAATGGACAGTGTGTGACCCACTGTCCCAGAGTGTGAAAGGACAGTGTGTGACCCACTGTCCCAGAGTGTTAAAGGACAGTGTGTGACCCACTGTCCCAGAGTGTGAAAGGACAGTGTGTGACCCACTGTCCCAGAGTGTGAAAGGATAGTGAGTGACCCACTGTCCCAGAGTGTGAAAGGACAGTGTGTGACCCACTGTCCCAGAATGTGAAAGGACAGTGTGTGAGCCACTGTCCCAGTGTGTGAAAGGACAAAGTGTGAAAGGACAGTGAGTGGCCCACTGTCCCAGAGTGTGAAAGGACAGCGTGTGACCCAGAGACCCGGATGTGTGAAAGAATAGTGTGAGACCCACTGTCCCAGAGTGTGAAAGGACAGTCTGTGACCCACTGTCCCAGAGTGTGAAAGGACAGTCTGTGACCCACTGTCCCAGAGTGTGAAAGGACAGTGTGTGACCCACTGTCCCAGAGTGTGAAAGGTCAGTGTGTGACCCACTGTCCCAGAGTGTGAATGGACAGTGTGTGACCCCAGTGTCTCAGAGTGCGAAGGGACAGTGAGTGACCCCAGTATCCCAACATGTGAAAGGACAGTGTGTGACCCACTGTCCCAGAGTGTGAAAGGACAGTGTGTGACCCAGTGTCCCAGAGTGTGAATGGACAGTGTGTGACGCACTGTCCCAGAGTGTGAAAGGACAGTGTGTGACCCACTGTCGCAGAGTGTGAAAGGACAGTGTGTGGCCCACTGTCCCAGAGTGTGAAAGGACAGTGTGTGACCCACTGTCCCAGAGTGTGAAAGGATAGTGAGTGACCCACTGTCCCAGAGTTTGTAAGGACAGTGTGTGACCCACTGTCCCAGAGTGTGAAAGGACAGTGTGTGACCCATGTCCCAGAGTGTGTAAGGACAGTGTGTGAGCCACTGTCCCAGAGTGTGAAAGGACAAAGTGTGCAAGGACAGTGAGTGACCCACTGTCCCAGAGTGTGAAAGGACAGTGTGTGACCCAGAGACCCGGATGTGTGAAAGGACAGAGTGTGACCCACTGTCCCAGAGTGTGAAGGGACAGTGTGAGACCCACTGTCCCAGAGTGTGAAAGGACAGTCTGTGACCCACTGTCCCAGAGTGTGAAAGGACAGTGTGTGACCCACTGTCGCAGAGTGTGAAAGGACAGTGTGTGACCCACTGTCCCAGAGTGTGAAAGGACAGTGTGTGACCCACTGTCCCAGAGTGTGAAAGGTCAGTGTGTGACCCACTGTCCCAGAGTGTGAATGGACAGTGTGTGACCCCAGTGTCCCAGAGTGCGAACGGACAGTGTGTGACCCCAGTATCCCAACATGTGAAAGGACAGTGTGTGACCCACTGTCCCAGAGTGTGAAAGGACAATGTGTGACCCAGTGTCCCAGAGTGTGAATGGACAGTGTGTGACGCACTGTCCCAGAGTGTGAAAGGACAGTGTGTGACACACTGTCGCAGAGTGTGAAAGGACAGTGTGTGACCCACTGTCCCAGAGTGTCTAAGGATAGTGAGTTACCCACTGTCCCAGAGTGTGAAAGGACAGTGTGTGACCCACTGTCCCAGAGTGTGAAAGGACAGTGTGTGAGCCACTGTCCCAGAGTGTGAAAGGACAAAGTGTGAAAGGACAGTGAGTGACCCACTGTCCCAGAGTGTGAAAGGACAGTGTGTGACCCAGAGACCCGGATGTGTGAAAGGATAGTGTGAGACCCACTGTCCTAGAGTGTGAAAGGACAGTCTTTGACCCACTGTCCCAGAGTGTGAAAGGACAGTGTGTGACCCACTGTCGCAGAGTGTGAAAGGACAGTGTGTGGCCCACTGTCCCAGAGTGTGAATGGACAGTGTGTGACCCACTGTCCCAGAGTGTGAAAGGACACTGTGTGACCCACTGACCCAGAGTGTGAAAGGTCAGTGTGTGACCCACTGTTCCAGAGTGTGAATGGACCGTGTTTGACCCCAGTGTCCCAGAGTGCGAAGGGACAGTGTGTTACCCCAGTATCCCAACATGTGAAAGGACAGTGTGTGACCCAGTGTCCCAGAGTGTGAATGGACAGTGTGTGACGCACTGTCGCAGAGTGTGAAAGGATAGTGTGAGACCCACTGTCCCAGAGTGTGAAAGGATAGTGTGAGACCCACTGTCCCAGAGTGTGAAAGGACAGTGTGTGACCCACTGTCCCAGAGTGTTAAAGGACAGTGTGTGACCCACTGTCCCAGAGTGTGAAAGGACAGTGTGTGTCCCACTGTCCCAGAGTGTGAATGGACAGTGTGTGACCCACTGTCCCAGAGTGTGAAAGGACAGTGTGTGACCCACTGTCCCAGAGTGTTAAAGGACAGTGTGTGACCCACTGTCCCAGAGTGTGAAAGGACAGTGTGTGACCCACTGTCCCAGAGTGTGAAAGGATAGTGAGTGACCCACTGTCCCAGAGTGTGAAAGGACAGTGTGTGACCCACTGTCCCAGAATGTGAAAGGACAGTGTGTGAGCCACTGTCCCAGTGTGTGAAAGGACAAAGTGTGAAAGGACAGTGAGTGACCCACTGTCCCAGAGTGTGAAAGGACAGCGTGTGACCCAGAGACCCGGATGTGTGAAAGAATAGTGTGAGACCCACTGTCCCAGAGTGTGAAAGGACAGTCTGTGACCCACTGTCCCAGAGTGTGAAAGGACAGTCTGTGACCCACTGTCCCAGAGTGTGAAAGGACAGTGTGTGACCCACTGTCCCAGAGTGTGAAAGGTCAGTGTGTGACCCACTGTCCCAGAGTGTGAATGGACAGTGTGTGACCCCAGTGTCTCAGAGTGCGAAGGGACAGTGAGTGACCCCAGTATCCCAACATGTGAAAGGACAGTGTGTGACCCACTGTCCCAGAGTGTGAAAGGACAGTGTGTGACCCAGTGTCCCAGAGTGTGAATGGACAGTGTGTGACGCACTGTCCCAGAGTGTGAAAGGACAGTGTGTGACCCACTGTCGCAGAGTGTGAAAGGACAGTGTGTGGCCCACTGTCCCAGAGTGTGAAAGGACAGTGTGTGACCCACTGTCCCAGAGTGTGAAAGGATAGTGAGTGACCCACTGTCCCAGAGTTTGTAAGGACAGTGTGTGACCCACTGTCCCAGAGTGTGAAAGGACAGTGTGTGACCCATGTCCCAGAGTGTGTAAGGACAGTGTGTGAGCCACTGTCCCAGAGTGTGAAAGGACAAAGTGTGCAAGGACAGTGAGTGACCCACTGTCCCAGAGTGTGAAAGGACAGTGTGTGACCCAGAGACCCGGATGTGTGAAAGGACAGAGTGTGACCCACTGTCCCAGAGTGTGAAGGGACAGTGTGAGACCCACTGTCCCAGAGTGTGAAAGGACAGTCTGTGACCCACTGTCCCAGAGTGTGAAAGGACAGTGTGTGACCCACTGTCGCAGAGTGTGAAAGGACAGTGTGTGACCCACTGTCCCAGAGTGTGAAAGGACAGTGTGTGACCCACTGTCCCAGAGTGTGAAAGGTCAGTGTGTGACCCACTGTCCCAGAGTGTGAATGGACAGTGTGTGACCCCAGTGTCCCAGAGTGCGAACGGACAGTGTGTGACCCCAGTATCCCAACATGTGAAAGGACAGTGTGTGACCCACTGTCCCAGAGTGTGAAAGGACAATGTGTGACCCAGTGTCCCAGAGTGTGAATGGACAGTGTGTGACGCACTGTCCCAGAGTGTGAAAGGACAGTGTGTGACCCACTGTCGCAGAGTGTGAAAGGACAGTGTGTGACCCAGTGTCCCAGAGTGTGAATGGACAGTGTGTGACGCACTGTCCCAGAGTGTGAAAGGACAGTGTGTGACCCACTGTCGCAGAGTGTGAAAGGACAGTGTGTGGCCCACTGTCCCAGAGTGTGAAAGGACAGTGTGTGACCCACTGTCCCAGAGTGTGAAAGGACAGTGTGTGACCCACTGTCCCAGAATGTGAAAGGACAGTGTGTGAGCCACTGTCCCAGTGTGTGAAAGGACAAAGTGTGAAAGGACAGTGAGTGGCCCACTGTCCCAGAGTGTGAAAGGACAGCGTGTGACCCAGAGACCCGGATGTGTGAAAGAATAGTGTGAGACCCACTGTCCCAGAGTGTGAAAGGACAATCTGTGACCCACTGTCCCAGAGTGTGAAAGGACAGTCTGTGACCCACTGTCCCAGAGTGTGAAAGGACAGTGTGTGACCCACTGTCCCAGAGTGTGAAAGGTCAGTGTGTGACCCACTGTCCCAGAGTGTGAATGGACAGTGTGTGACCCCAGTGTCTCAGAGTGCGAAGGGACAGTGAGTGACCCCAGTATCCCAACATGTGAAAGGACAGTGTGTGACCCACTGTCCCAGAGTGTGAAAGGACAGTGTGTGACCCAGTGTCCCAGAGTGTGAATGGACAGTGTGTGACGCACTGTCCCAGAGTGTGAAAGGACAGTGTGTGACCCACTGTCGCAGAGTGTGAAAGGACAGTGTGTGGCCCACTGTCCCAGAGTGTGAAAGGACAGTGTGTGACCCACTGTCCCAGAGTGTGAAAGGATAGTGAGTGACCCACTGTCCCAGAGTTTGTAAGGACAGTGTGTGACCCACTGTCCCAGAGTGTGAAAGGACAGTGTGTGACCCATGTCCCAGAGTGTGTAAGGACAGTGTGTGAGCCACTGTCCCAGAGTGTGAAAGGACAAAGTGTGCAAGGACAGTGAGTGACCCACTGTCCCAGAGTGTGAAAGGACAGTGTGTGACCCAGAGACCCGGATGTGTGAAAGGACAGAGTGTGACCCACTGTCCCAGAGTGTGAAGGGACAGTGTGAGACCCACTGTCCCAGAGTGTGAAAGGACAGTCTGTGACCCACTGTCCCAGAGTGTGAAAGGACAGTGTGTGACCCACTGTCGCAGAGTGTGAAAGGACAGTGTGTGACCCACTGTCCCAGAGTGTGAAAGGACAGTGTGTGACCCACTGTCCCAGAGTGTGAAAGGTCAGTGTGTGACCCACTGTCCCAGAGTGTGAATGGACAGTGTGTGACCCCAGTGTCCCAGAGTGCGAACGGACAGTGTGTGACCCCAGTATCCCAACATGTGAAAGGACAGTGTGTGACCCACTGTCCCAGAGTGTGAAAGGACAATGTGTGACCCAGTGTCCCAGAGTGTGAATGGACAGTGTGTGACGCACTGTCCCAGAGTGTGAAAGGACAGTGTGTGACCCACTGTCGCAGAGTGTGAAAGGACAGTGTGTGACCCACTGTCCCAGAGTGTCTAAGGATAGTGAGTTACCCACTGTCCCAGAGTGTGAAAGGACAGTGTGTGACCCACTGTCCCAGAGTGTGAAAGGACAGTGTGTGAGCCACTGTCCCAGAGTGTGAAAGGACAAAGTGTGAAAGGACAGTGAGTGACCCACTGTCCCAGAGTGTGAAAGGACAGTGTGTGACCCAGAGACCCGGATGTGTGAAAGGATAGTGTGAGACCCACTGTCCTAGAGTGTGAAAGGACAGTCTTTGACCCACTGTCCCAGAGTGTGAAAGGACAGTGTGTGACCCACTGTCGCAGAGTGTGAAAGGACAGTGTGTGGCCCACTGTCCCAGAGTGTGAATGGACAGTGTGTGACCCACTGTCCCAGAGTGTGAAAGGACAGTGTGTGACCCACTGACCCAGAGTGTGAAAGGTCAGTGTGTGACCCACTGTTCCAGAGTGTGAATGGACCGTGTTTGACCCCAGTGTCCCAGAGTGCGAAGGGACAGTGTGTTACCCCAGTATCCCAACATGTGAAAGGACAGTGTGTGACCCAGTGTCCCAGAGTGTGAATGGACAGTGTGTGACGCACTGTCCCAGAGTGTGAAAGGACAGTGTGTGACCCACTGTCCCAGATTGTGAAAGGACAGCGTGTGACTCAATGTCCCAGAGTGTGAAAGGACAGTGTGTGACCTACTGTCGCAGAGTGTGAAAGGACAGTGTGTGGCCCACTGTCGCAGAGTGTGAAAGGACAGTGTGTGACCCACGGTCCCAGAGTGTGAAAGGATAGTGTGTGACCCACTGTCCCAGAGTGTGAAAGGACAGTGTGAGACCCACTGTCCCAGAGTGTGAAAGGATAGTGTGAGACCCACTGTCCCAGAGTGTGAAAGGACAGTGTGTGACCCACTGTCCCAGAGTGTTAAAGGATAGTGTGTGACCCACTGTCCCAGAGTGTGAAAGGACAGTGTGTGTCCCACTGTCCCAGAGTGTGAATGGACAGTGTGTGACCCACTGTCCCAGAGTGTGAAAGGACAGTGTGTGACCCACTGTCCCAGAGTGTTAAAGGACAGTGTGTGACCCACTGTCCCAGAGTGTGAAAGGACAGTGTGTGACCCACTGTCCCAGAGTGTGAAAGGATAGTGAGTGACCCACTGTCCCAGAGTGTGAAAGGACAGTGTGTGACCCACTGTCCCAGAATGTGAAAGGACAGTGTGTGAGCCACTGTCCCAGTGTGTGAAAGGACAAAGTGTGAAAGGACAGTGAGTGACCCACTGTCCCAGAGTGTGAAAGGACAGCGTGTGACCCAGAGACCCGGATGTGTGAAAGAATAGTGTGAGACCCACTGTCCCAGAGTGTGAAAGGACAGTCTGTGACCCACTGTCCCAGAGTGTGAAAGGACAGTCTGTGACCCACTGTCCCAGAGTGTGAAAGGACAGTGTGTGACCCACTGTCCCAGAGTGTGAAAGGTCAGTGTGTGACCCACTGTCCCAGAGTGTGAATGGACAGTGTGTGACCCCAGTGTCTCAGAGTGCGAAGGGACAGTGAGTGACCCCAGTATCCCAACATGTGAAAGGACAGTGTGTGACCCACTGTCCCAGAGTGTGAAAGGACAGTGTGTGACCCAGTGTCCCAGAGTGTGAATGGACAGTGTGTGACGCACTGTCCCAGAGTGTGAAAGGACAGTGTGTGACCCACTGTCGCAGAGTGTGAAAGGACAGTGTGTGGCCCACTGTCCCAGAGTGTGAAAGGACAGTGTGTGACCCACTGTCCCAGAGTGTGAAAGGATAGTGAGTGACCCACTGTCCCAGAGTTTGTAAGGACAGTGTGTGACCCACTGTCCCAGAGTGTGAAAGGACAGTGTGTGACCCATGTCCCAGAGTGTGTAAGGACAGTGTGTGAGCCACTGTCCCAGAGTGTGAAAGGACAAAGTGTGCAAGGACAGTGAGTGACCCACTGTCCCAGAGTGTGAAAGGACAGTGTGTGACCCAGAGACCCGGATGTGTGAAAGGACAGAGTGTGACCCACTGTCCCAGAGTGTGAAGGGACAGTGTGAGACCCACTGTCCCAGAGTGTGAAAGGACAGTCTGTGACCCACTGTCCCAGAGTGTGAAAGGACAGTGTGTGACCCACTGTCGCAGAGTGTGAAAGGACAGTGTGTGACCCACTGTCCCAGAGTGTGAAAGGACAGTGTGTGACCCACTGTCCCAGAGTGTGAAAGGTCAGTGTGTGACCCACTGTCCCAGAGTGTGAATGGACAGTGTGTGACCCCAGTGTCCCAGAGTGCGAACGGACAGTGTGTGACCCCAGTATCCCAACATGTGAAAGGACAGTGTGTGACCCACTGTCCCAGAGTGTGAAAGGACAATGTGTGACCCAGTGTCCCAGAGTGTGAATGGACAGTGTGTGACGCACTGTCCCAGAGTGTGAAAGGACAGTGTGTGACCCACTGTCGCAGAGTGTGAAAGGACAGTGTGTGACCCAGTGTCCCAGAGTGTGAATGGACAGTGTGTGACGCACTGTCCCAGAGTGTGAAAGGACAGTGTGTGACCCACTGTCGCAGAGTGTGAAAGGACAGTGTGTGGCCCACTGTCCCAGAGTGTGAAAGGACAGTGTGTGACCCACTGTCCCAGAGTGTGAAAGGATAGTGAGTGACCCACTGTCCCAGAGTTTGTAAGGACAGTGTGTGACCCACTGTCCCAGAGTGTGAAAGGACAGTGTGTGACCCATGTCCCAGAGTGTGTAAGGACAGTGTGTGAGCCACTGTCCCAGAGTGTGAAAGGACAAAGTGTGAAAGGACAGTGAGTGACCCACTGTCCCAGAGTGTGAAAGGACAGTGTGTGACCCAGAGACCCGGATGTGTGAAAGGACAGAGTGTGACCCACTGTCCCAGAGTGTGAAGGGACAGTGTGAGACCCACTGTCCCAGAGTGTGAAAGGACAGTCTGTGACCCACTGTCCCAGAGTGTGAAAGGACAGTGTGTGACCCACTGTCGCAGAGTGGGAAAGGACAGTGTGTGACCCACTGTCCCAGAGTGTGAAAGGACAGTGTGTGACCCACTGTCCCAGAGTGTGAAAGGTCAGTGTGTGACGCACTGTCCCAGAGTGTGAATGGACAGTGTGTGACCCCAGTGTCCCAGAGTGCGAACGGACAGTGTGTGACCCCAGTATCCCAACATGTGAAAGGACAGTGTGTGACCCACTGTCCCAGAGTGTGAAAGGACAATGTGTGACCCAGTGTCCCAGAGTGTGAATGGACAGTGTGTGACGCACTGTCCCAGAGTGTGAAAGGACAGTGTGTGACCCACTGTCGCAGAGTGTGAAAGGACAGTGTGTGGCCCACTGTCCCAGAGTCTGAAAGGACAGTGTGTGACCCACTGTCCCAGAGTGTGAAAGGACAGTGTGTGACCCACTGTCGCAGAGTGTGAAAGGACAGTGTGTGGCCCACTGTCCCAGAGTGTGAAAGGATAGTGTGTGACCCACTGTCCCAGAGTGTGAAAGGATAGTGAGTGACCCACTGTCCCAGAGTTTGAAAGGACAGTGTGTGACCCACTGTCCCAGAGTGTGAAAGGACAGTGTGTGACCCATGTCCCAGAGTGTGAAAGGACAGTGTGTGACCCACTGTCCCAGAGTGTGAAAGGACAAATTGTGAAAGGACAGTGAGTGACCCACTGTCCCAGAGTTTGAAAGGACAGTGTGTGACCCAGAGACCTGGATATGTGAAAGGATAGTGTGAGACCCACTGTCCCAGAGTGTGAAAGGACAGTGTGTGACCCACTGTCGCAGAGTGTGAAAGGACAGTGTGTGACCCAATGTCCCAGAGTGTGAATGGACAGTGTGTGATCCCAGTGTCCCAGAGTGCGAAGGGACAGTGTGTGACCCCAGTATCCCAACATGTGAAAGGACAGTGTGTGACCCACTGTCCCAGAGTGTGAAAGGACAGTGTGTGACGCAGTGTCCCAGAGTGTGAATGGACAGTGTGTGACGCACTGTCCCAGAGTGTGAAAGGACAGTGTGTGACCCACTGTCGCAGAGTGTGAAAGGACAGTGTGTGGCCCACTGTCCCAGAGTGTGAAAGGACAGTGTGTGACCCACTGTCCCAGAGTGTGAAAGGACAGTGTGTGACCCACTGTCGCAGAGTGTGAAAGGACAGTGTGTGGCCCACTGCCCCAGAGTGTGAAAGGACAGTGTGTGACCCACTGTCCCAGAGTGTGAACCGACAGTGTGTGACCCACTGTCCCAGAGTGTGAAGGGACAGTGTGTGACCCACTGTCCCAGAGTGTGAATGGACAGTGTGTGACCCCAGTGTCCCAGAGTGCGAAGGGACAGTGTGTGACCCCAGTATCCCAACATGTGAAAGGACAGTGTGTGACCCACTGTCCCAGAGTGTGAAAGGACAGTGTGTGACCCAGTGTCCCAGAGTGTGAATGGACAGTGTGTGACGCACTGTCCCAGAGTGTGAAAGGACAGTGTGTGACCCACTGTCGCAGAGTGTGAAAGGACAGTGTGTGGCCCACTGTCCCAGAGTGTGAAAGGACAGTGTGTGACCCACTGTCCCAGAGTGTGAAAGGACAGTGTGTGGCCCACTGTCTCAGAGTGTGAAAGGACAGTGTGTGACCCACTGTCCCAGAGTGTGAAAGGACAATGTGTGGCCCACTGTCCCAGAGTGCGAAGGGACAGTGTGTGACCCCAGTGTCCCAGAGTGTAAAGGGACAGGGTGTGACCCCAGTATCCCAACATGTGAAAGGACAGTGTGTGGCCCACTGTCCCAGAGTGTGAAAGGACAGTGTGTGACCCAGTGTCCCAGAGTGTGAAAGGACAGTGTGTGACCCACTGTCCCAGAGTGTGAAAGGACAGTGTGTGAGCCACTGTCCCAGAGTGTGAAAGGACAAAGTGTGAAAGGACAGTGAGTGACCCACTGTCCCAGAGTGTGAAAGAACAGTGTGTGACGCACTGTCCCAGAGTGTGAAAGGACAGTGTGTGAACCACTGTCCCAGAGTGTGAAAGGACAGTGTGTGGCCCAGTGTCCCAGAGTGTGAAAGGACTAAGTGTGAAAGGACAGTGAGTGACGCACTGTACCAGAGTGTGAAAGGACAGTGTGTGATGCACTGTCCCAGAGTGTGAAAGGACAGTGTGTGACCCACTGTCCCAGAGTGTGAAAGGACAGTGTGTGACGCACTGTCCCAGAGTGTGAAAGGACAGTGTGTGACCCACTGTCCCAGAGTGTGAATGGACAGTGTGTGACCCACTGCCCCAGAGTGTGAATGGACAGTGTGTGACCCACTGTCCCAGAGTGTGAAAGGACAGTGTGTGACCCACTGTCGCAGAGTGTGAAAGGACAGTGTGTGGCCCACTGTCTCAGAGTGTGAAAGGACAGTGTGTGACCCACTGTCCCAGAGTGTGAAAGGACAATGTGTGGCCCACTGTCCCAGAGTGCGAAGGGACAGTGTGTGACCCCAGTGTCCCAGAGTGTAAAGGGACAGGGTGTGACCCCAGTATCCCAACATGTGAAAGGACAGTGTGTGGCCCACTGTCCCAGAGTGTGAAAGGACAGTGTGTGACCCAGTGTCCCAGAGTGTGAAAGGACAGTGTGTGACCCACTGTCCCAGAGTGTGAAAGGACAGTGTGTGAGCCACTGTCCCAGAGTGTGAAAGGACAAAGTGTGAAAGGACAGTGAGTGACCCACTGTCCCAGAGTGTGAAAGAACAGTGTGTGACGCACTGTCCCAGAGTGTGAAAGGACAGTGTGTGAACCACTGTCCCAGAGTGTGAAAGGACAGTGTGTGGCCCAGTGTCCCAGAGTGTGAAAGGACTAAGTGTGAAAGGACAGTGAGTGACGCACTGTACCAGAGTGTGAAAGGACAGTGTGTGATGCACTGTCCCAGAGTGTGAAAGGACAGTGTGTGACCCACTGTCCCAGAGTGTGAAAGGACAGTGTGTGACGCACTGTCCCAGAGTGTGAAAGGACAGTGTGTGACCCACTGTCCCAGAGTGTGAATGGACAGTGTGTGACCCACTGTCCCAGAGTGTGAAAGGACAGTGTGTGACCCAGTGTCCCAGAGTGTGAAAGGACAGTGTGTGACCCAGTTTCCCAGAGTGTGAAAGGACAGTGTGTGACCCACTGTCCCAGAGTGTGAAAGTACAGTGGGTGACTCACTGTCCCAGAGTGTGAAAGGACAGTGTGTGACCCACTGTCCCAGAGTGTGAAAGGACAGTGTGTGACCCACTGTCCCAGAGTGTGAAAGGACAGTGTGTGATCCAATGTACCAGAGTGTGAAAGGACAGTGTGTGACCCACTGTCCCAGAGTGTGAAGGGACAGTGTGTGACCCACTGTCCCAGAGTGTGAAAGGACAGTGTGTGGCCCACTGTCCCAGAGTGTGAATGGACAGTGTGTGACCCAGTGTCCCAGAGTGTGAAAGGACAGTGTGTGGCCCACTGTCCCTGAGTGTGAATGGACAGTGTGTGACCCAGTGTCCCAGAGTGCGAAGGGACAGTGTGTGACCCCAGTGTCCCAGAGTGCAAAGGGACAGTGCACTGTCTCACTATCTCACATACGGAGGCCCTATATGCCCAGGCGTCACAGTACATCCATTCAAATGTGGACCGAGCCCACCAGGATGCCCGAGCAGCGGGGACCGCCGCCATCACCAATGTGCCCCGGATCCAGGAGGTGATCGACAGGATGTATGTCGCCTTATGAGCCCCTGAAGGTGACAGGCCACTTTACACAAACGGAAAGGGGTTCAACTCGATGAATGTGTGGCTGATATGTGACCATCAGCTGCGTATCCTACACGTCTGCGCCCGATACCCAGGCAGTGTGCACAACAACTTCATCCTGGCACACTCGACGATTCCTGACAGGTTAAGACAACCCCCCGGCTGGGGGGATTGGCTCCTGGGTGACAAGGGTTATCCACTGCGGTCATAGCTAATGACACCTATCTGGAGGCCGCAGACCTACGCAGAGACCCGCTACAACGATGCCCATGCAGCGACCAGGTCCGTGATCGAGCAGTGCTTGTGTCTCCTGAAGATGCAGTTCAGATGCCCGGACCGCTCGGGAGGGGCCGTCCAGTATGATGCTGAGAAGGTCAACCACATCATGGTGTCCTGCTGCACCCTTCGCAACATCGTGGAGCAGAGGAGCAGCGATCTGCAGGAGGTGGATGTAGCCCAGGCCTCCTTCATTGAGGAGGATGGAGGGGCGGGCAGTGCTGGGCAGAAAACAGGACCCAGGTAGGCAGGGGAGGCCCCACGACGTGTGCGTCAGGGCCAATGCGCACGGGACACTCTGATCGCCTCCAAGTTCACTGACTAGGATGGGCAGTGGGGAAGGAAACTGACCACGAGGTGTTGCTCACGGCGCTGACCTCCTCTGCCACCTGCACCCAGGCACAACAAATGGCAGTGGCAGGCAACCTCCTGCCCAGGCTGGGGTACAGGGTAGCCCGCCTCTCCTCCACTGTGTCTAGGAGGGTCTCCAGCTCGGCGTCAATGAATCTTGGTGCCGTTCTCCTCGCTGCCATCTTGTTGGCTGGGATGGTGTGTGTGGGGAGTGAAGTGTGTATCTGCGGTGTGAGGGTCCATCTATGACCTGGCGAATCTGGCACTGTGATGCACTATCAATTACGACGAGACGAGAGTAGAGAGTAATCCAGGCTTTATCACACAGAGATGTGCAGCCTCCTACAGCTGCTGCCGAAATGGCTGCAGTTCGGTGAGCACACACATTTATACTCCGCCTACTGGGCGGAGCCAGCAGGCAGGGATCTACCCCCGTACCTGTAGTACAGGGGCCTTACCGTAATACCCTCATATGCAGTGCAGTATATACAATATATTACAACAGTGGTGACTACCACATTCACCCCCTGTTAAAAATGAGTCCAGGGCGGGGGGGGCGGGGGGGGGGGGACTATTTACATACAGGTTGTCATTAAAATTTCAGAAGGCTACAAATTTAGACGGTCGGGCGACTTGATCCGACGTCGAGAGCGCCGCAGTGCTGGTGGCGACTCAGGTGTCGGCTCGGTCATCGGTGACTCCGGGAGCGTGTCGACATCCTCTTCATTCCCGGGTGGGACCAAGATGAGGACGGATTGTCCTGGTGCGGGGCTGTGGTGGGGTGCGCTGGGGGAAGGGAGGGTGGCACCGTGGCAGGGGGGTGTGTGGGGACCCATCTAGTGCCAGGTCCCTGAGGGAGACTGTGTCTTGACGGCCGTAGGGGTACGCTCCGTAGGCATACTGCGGGTTTGCGTGGAGTAGCTGTACCCTTTCAACCAACGGGTCCGCCTTGTGGAGCCGCACGTGCTTGCGGAGGAGAACGTGTCCTGGAGCTGCCAGCCACGTTGGGAGCGAAACCCCGGAGGTGGACTTCCTGGGGAAGGCAAGGAGACGTTCATGGGGGTTTCGTTAGTTGCCGTGCACAGGAGCGACCGAATGGAGTGAAGGGCGTCGGGGAGGACCTCCTGCCAGCGGGAAGCCGGGAGATCTCTGGACCATAGGGCCAGCTGGACGGCCTTCAAGACCGTCCCATTCTCCCGCTCCACCTGCTCGTTTCCCCTGCGGTTGTAGCTGGTCGTCCTGCTCGAGGCCATGTCCCTGTTGAGCAGGTGCTGGCGCAGCTCATCGCTCATAAATGAGGATCCCCGGTCGCTGTGGACGCAGGTGGGGAAACCGAACAGAGCGAAGATGGTGTTGAGGGCTTTCATTACGGTGGCAGACATCATATCGGGGCATGGGACGGCGAAGGGGAATCTGGAATATTCGTTGACCACATTGAGAAAATACCTGTTGCGGTCGGTGGAGGGGAGGGGCCCTTTGAAGTCCACGCTGAGGCGTTCAAAGGGCAGGAGGCCTTCACCAGGTGCGCATGGTCTGGCCAGTAGAAGTGCGGTTTACACTCCGCACAGACGTGGTAGTCTCTAGTGATAGCCCTGACTTCCTCGATGGAGTAGGGCAAATTGCGGACCTTAATGAAGTGATAAAAGCGGGTGACCCCTGGGTGACAGAGATCGTCGTGCAGGGTCCAGAGTCGGTCCACTTGTGCGCTGGCACATGTACCTCGGGACAGGGCATCGGGGGGCTCGTTGAGCTTACCGGGGCGATACAAAATCTCGTAATTAAAGGTGGAGAGCTCGATCCTCCGCCGCAAGATCTTATCATATTTGATCTTATCCCGCTGTGTGTTGTTAAACATGAAGGCAACCGACCATTGGTCTGTGAGGAGAGTGAATCTCCTGCCGGTCAGGTAATACCTCCAGTGCCACACAGCTTTAGAGGGTTATGGGCCAAGTGCGGGCAACTGGGACTAGCTTAATGGTAAAAACTGGGCGGCATGGACTGGTTGGGCCGAAGGGCCTGTTTCCATGCTGTAAACTTCGATGATTCTATTCAACGATAGCTTGGCCCTCCTTTTCGACAGAGGAGTGCCGAATTTCGGAGGCATGGAGGGTGCGGGAAAAGAATGCCACGGGCCTGCCTGGAAGAGGGTGGCGGCCAGAGTGACGTCTGATGCACGGCTCTCGACTTGGAAGGGGAGCGTCTCGTCGACCGCGTGCATCGCGGCCTTGACGATGTCGGCCTTGATACGGTTGAAGGCCTGGTGAGCCTCGGCCGTCAGTGGGAAACCGGTGGAGTGGATGAGTGGGCGGGGCTTGTCCGCATAGTTAGGGATCCACTGGGCGTAGTACAAAAAGAACCCCAGGCATCGTTTGAGGGCCTTGGGGCAGTGGGGAAGGGGGAGATCCATGAGGGGGCGGATACGATCGGGGTCGGGCCTTAGAACTCCGTTCTGAACCACATAGCCGAGGGTGGCGAATGGGTTTGTGCTGAACACACACTTCTCCTTGTTATAGGTTAGGTTGTGGAGTTTGGCGGTGTGGAGAAATTTGGAAAGGTTAGCGTCGTGGTCCTGCTGGTCGTGGCCGCAGATGGTGACGTTATCCAGGTACGGGAAAGTGGCCCGCAGTCCGTACCGGTCAACCATTCGGTCCATCTCCCGTTGGAAGACCGAGACCCTGTTAGTGATGCCGAAGGGAACCCTAAGGAAATGGTAAAGGCGGCCGTCTGCTTCAAACACGGTGTATGAGCGGTCCGCCTTGCGAATGGGGAGCTGGTGGTCGGCAGATTTCAGGTCCACTGTCGAGAAGACCCAGTACTGTGCAATCTGATTGACCATATCAGATATGCGTCGAGCTGCGTGGACCGATTGATGATCTGACTGTAATCAACGACCACCCTGTTTTTCTCCCCCGTTTTCACCACTACCACTTGGGCTCTCTAGGGGCTGTTGCTGGCCTCGATGATACCTTCCCGCAGCAGCCGCTGGACCTCAGACCTGATGAAGGTCCTGTCCTGGGCGCTGTACCGTCTACTCCTGGTGGCGATGGGTTTGCAATCCGGGGTGAGGTTTGCAAACAGAGAAGGCGGGTCAACCTTTAGGGTCGCGAGGCCGCACAAAGTAAGGGGTGGTAGGGGCCCGCCAAATTTCAGGGTTAGGCTCTGGAGGTTGCACTGGAAGTCCAGGCCGAGTAGCAAGGCAGCGCAGAGGTTGGGGAGGACGTAGAGCCAGAAGCCGCTGAACTCTACGCCCTGGATGGTGAGGGTGGCAATGCAGTACCCCCGGATCGCCACGGAGTGGGATCAGGAGGCCAGGGAGATTCTTTGGTTAATGTGGTGTACCGCGAGGGAGCAGCGCCTTACCGTATCGGGGTGGATGAAGCTCTCACCTTTGTCGACGCGGTTGTGAGGTTGTGCGGTCGGGACTGGTCGATCGTGGCGGAGACGAGACGCGGCTGGTCGGCGGCGGTTGCAGGCTATGAGTGGCCTGATAAGGTGCCCGACGGGCAGGGGTCCTGAGGCGGGGAAGATGGCGGCGCCCACGGGCCGCACGTGTCCTGAGGCAGGCAAGATGGCGGCAGCCTCGGCTGCACGTGTCCTGGGGCAGGAAAGATGGTTCCACCCATTGGTTGTGAGGCAAGCAAGATGGCAGCGCCCACGGGCCGCACGTGGTCTGAGGCGGGGAAGAAGTCGGCGCCCACTGGCCGCACACGGGGGGTGCAGGGACAATAGCGGTGATTGAGCGGGCCTGGCACACTGCAGCGAAATGTCCTTTCTTGCCGCAGGCCTTGCAGAGCCCGCGCCGGGCAGCGCTGCCGGGGGTGTTTTGTCTGTCCGCAGAAGTAGCACTTGGGTCCCCGGGGTTGGTTGGCTGCCGCGCGGCGCAGGCGTGGGGTTGGCTGGGGGCGGTCGCTGATGGGGTCCACGATGGGGTGGCCGCTGGTGGTGTCCACAATGACCAGGAGGGGTGGGCCGTGCGGTCAGGGGCATACGCCTGTACGTTGCGTGAGGCGACTGTGAGCGAGAGCGCTAGTTTCTTGGTCGCCGCAAGGTCAAGCGTGGCCCCTTCTAAGAGGCGCTGGCGGACGTAGGCCGACCCTATGCCCGTAATGAACGCGTCTCTCATTAGCAGGTTAGAATGTTCAGCGGCTGAAACGGCCGGGCAATCACAGTCTCTCACCAGGGCGAGCAGAGCACACCAGAAATCTTCCACAGACTCACCGGGAAGTTGGTGCCGCGTGGACGGGAGGTGCCTGGCGTAGATCTTGTTGGTCTGCTGAGCATAGTTCTCTTTCAGTAGCGCCATGGCCTCTGCGTAGATAGGCGCGTCCTGGATGAGATGAAAGACATCGGATCTCAGCCGCGTGTACAGAATCTAGAGCTTCGGTGCTTCTAGGATTGGGTCTGTCGCAGATCCGATGTATGCTTCAAAGCAAGCCAGCCAATGTGCGAAGTCCTGTTTGGCGTTGTCTGCTTTTCGGCAGCAACTGTAGGAGGCCACACATCTCTGTGTAATAAATTGATGCACTATCAATTACGACGAGACGAGAGTAGAGAGTAATCGAGGCTTTATTACACAGAGATGTGTGGCCTCCTACAGCTGCTGCCGAAATGGCTGCAGCTCGGAGAGCACGCACATTTATACTCCGCCTACTGAGCGGAGCCAGCAGGCAGGGATCTACCCCCCTACCTGTAGTACAGGGGTCTTACTGTAATACCCTCGTATGCAGTGCAGTATATACAATATAATACAACAGTGGTGACTACCACACACTGTGTCTCATTGGAATCGATAGTGTTCCACATGGTGTCGGTGCTAGCCCGTTAACAGTCGCTGTACCGGTCCAGGTGCAGCGCCAGCTTTGCTGTCGTGGAACTCCACCAATCCTGCACTGGTGTCAACATTTAGTCTGAGGAATGGAGAATCCCTCCGGGGGCCTTTGATCTCACCAAGAATCATGACTGTGTGTCCTCTTGGTGTGCAGTCTCAACCTCCTGAATCATCTTTGGATCTTCTGTGCGTTTAGATGTTTTGGCCTTCCACAGTTTGCAAGTGTCCAGTTCTGCGACATTGGGCGTGATCTATCCAAATGGAAACAGAGTCCCATAGCGTGCAATTAGCCGGCTGTTTCCTGGCACTCGGAGCGCCGAGAAACACCCTGGGCTGGATTCTTCACTGGTGGGATTCCCCGTTGTGTAGGCAGCGAATCCACGCCCGGGGATTTCCCAACGACGCGGGGCTGCCCACAATGTGCAATTGGCCGGCTGGCGGGACAGAGAATCCCGCTGCCGACGGGGGAGCGCCGCACCATGCTTTCGAACGACCATTCGGGTAGATACTGGGTTTCAGTGGAGAACGTGTGGCCGAGGCCACACTTAGCCCTGTTTCCTGCACTGAGGAGCTCTGCTTGCTTCTCCTGCACAATCACCCTCTGTGTCTTCCCTTCTGGTGTTTTCACACAATCACAGAAAATACAGTGCAGAAGAGGCCCTTCGGCCCATCCAGTCTGCACCGACGCATGAAAAACACCTGACTGCCCACCGAACCCCATTGGCCAGCATTTGGCCCAGAGCCTGGAATGTTGTGACGAGCCAGGTGCTCATCCAGGTACTTTTTAAAGGATGTGAGGCAACCCACCTCTCCCCCGTCCCGGGCCGTGTGTTCCAGACCCGCCTCTCCCCCCCCCCCCTCCCAGACAGTGTGTTCCAGACCCGCCTCTCCCCCCCCTCCCAGACAGTGTGTTCCAGACCCGCCTCTCCCCCCCTCCCAGGCAGTGTGTTCCAGACCCGCCTCTCCCCCCCTCCCAGGCAGTGTGTTCCAGACCCGCCTCTCCCCCCCTCCCAGGCAGTGTGTTCCAGACCCGCCTCTCCCCCCCTCCCAGGCAGTGTGTTCCAGACCCGCCTCTCCCACCCTCTCAGGCAGTGTGTTCCAGACCCGCCTCTCCCCCCCTTCCAGACAGTGTGTTCCAGACCCGCCTCTCCCCCCACTCCCAGGCAGCGTGTTCCAGACCCGCCTCTCCCCCCCTCCCAGGCAGTGTGTTCCAGACCCGCCTCTCCCCCCCTTCCAGACAGTGTGTTCCAGACCCGCCTCTCCCCCCCCCTCCCAGGCAGTGTGTTCCAGACCCGCCTCTCCCCCCCTCCCAGGCAGTGTGTTCCAGACCCGCCTCTCCCCCCCCTCCCAGGCAGCGTGTTCCAGACCCGCCTCTCCCCCCCCTCTCAGGCAGTGTGTTCCAGACCCGCCTCTCCCCCCCCCCTCCCAGGCAGTGTGTTCCAGACCCGCCTCTCCCCCCCCTCCCAGACAGTGTGTTCCAGACCCGCCTCTCCCCCCCTCCCAGGCAGTGTGTTCCAGACCATCACCATCCTCAGGGCAAAAACGTTTTTCCTCAAATCTTACCTGAACCTCCCACCCCTTACGTTGAACTTGTCCCCCTCTCGTAACCAACCCTTCAACTAAGGGGAACAGCTGTGACCTATCCACCCTGTCCATGCCCCTCATAATCTTGTCCACCTCGATCAGGTCGCCCCTCAGTCCTCTCTGCTCCAGAGAAAACAACCCAAGCCGATCTGACCTCTCTTCATAACTGAAATGTTCCATCCCAGGAAACATCCTGGTGAATCTCCTCTGCCCCCCCCCCAGTGTAATCACATCCTTCCTATAATGTGGCGACCAGAATTGCACACAGTGCTCCAGCTGGGGCCTCACCAAGGTTCTATACAAAGTTCAACATGACCTCCCTGCTTTTATAATGTATGCCTCAATTGAAAGATTGAAAGCCTTCAGAGATCTATGAACAAACGCGCCAAAGTCCCTTTGTTCCTCGGAACTTACTGTGTCATTCCATTCTTGAATACTTACTTGTCAAATTAATCTTTCCAAAGGTGTGTCACCTCACACGTCTTAAGGGTTAAACTCCATGTGCCACTTTTCTGCCCATTTGACCATCGCGTCTATATCTTCCTACAACCCAAGACACTCAACCTCATTGTTAATCATCCGGCCAATCTTTACGTCATCCGCAAACTTACTGATCCTACCCCCACATTGTCATCTATGTCATTTATATAAATGACAAACATTAGGGGGCCCAGCACAGATCCCTGTGGTACCCCACTGGACACTGGCTCCCAGTCACTAAAGCAGCCGTCTGTCATCACCCTCTGTCTCCTACAGCTCAGCCAATTTTGAATTCACCTTATCAAATCACCTTGTGTCCCATGCGCATTTGCCTTCTTTGTAAGTCTCCCATGTGCGACCTTGTCAAAGGCTTTGCTGAAATCCATGTAAACTACATCAACTACACTCTCCTCGGGCAGCATGGTGGCGCACTGGGTTAGCACTGCTGCCTCACGGCGCCGAGGTCCCAGGTTCAATCCCGGCCCCGGGTCACTGTCCGTGTGGAGTTTGCACATTCTCCCCGTGTTTGCATGGGTTTCACCCCCACAACCCAAAAATGTGCAAGCTAGGTGGATTGGCCACGCTAAATTGCCCCTTAATTGGAAAAAATTAATTGGGTACTCTAAATTTAAAAAAAACTACTCTCATCAACACACCTGGTCACATGCTCAAAAAATTCAATCAAATTTGTGAGGTATGACTACCCTCCAACAAAGTCATGCTGACTATTCCCTGATCAAACTTTGCCTCTCCAAGTGGAGGTAGATTCTCTCCTTCAGAATTTTCTCCAATAGTTTCCCTCCCACTGACGTGAGACTCTCTGGTCTGTAGTTCCCTGGCTTGTCTCTGTAACCTTTCTAAAGTGGGGGCCACATTAGCTGTTCTCCAGTCCTCTGGCACCTCCCCATAGAGGAATACAAAATTTGGTTCAGAACTCCTGCAATCTCAACCTCGTCTCCCACAGCATCCTGGGACATAATTCATCCGGATCTGGCGATTTGTCCACTTTTAAGCCTGCCAACACCTCCAACATGTTGTCACTCCCGATGATAATTTACTCGAGAACCTCACAGTCTCTCTCGCTGAGTTCCATATCTACATCCTCATTCTCTTGTGTGAAGACAGAAATATTCATTTAACACCCGACCAGTGTGTGACTGCACCCACAGATTCCCCCCTTGGTCCTGAATGAGCCCAGCCTTTTCCCTGGCTATCCTCTTCCCATTGATATTCTTAGAGAATATCTTGAAATTTTCCCTACTTTTACCAGCTTTCTCATATCCCCTCTTTGCTCTCTGAATTGCTTTCTTAAATTCCATCCTATATTTCAGTACTTCATTAATGCCTCCGCTGATTTGCTCCTCTTTGCTAAAAAAACTCTTTTCATTCTCTTTTTTTAAAATGTATTTTAGTACAAACATGTATCAAAACAGGTTACAGCGAATAAACACCCCGGGAAACATACTTCCCAACAATCAACTATATGGTTTGTACAGATTTTTCCTCTTTTTCACCCCCCCGTCCCCCGCGACAAATAGCCCCTCAAGCACGGTCACAAACATCCCCCACATTTCCTCAAACCCCTCTGCAGAGCCCCTTAACTCATACTTTATCTTCTCTAATCGCGGGACGTCGTACAGGTCACCCTACCAAGCCGCTACCCCTGGTGGCGATGCCGACCGCCACTCCAGCAGAATTCACCGCCGTGCAATCAGAGAGGCGAAGGCCACGACATCGGCCTTCCTCCTCTCCATGAGCTCCAGCTTCTCTGAAACCCTAAATATCGCCGGCAGGGTCCGGGTCCACCTCCTCCTCCACTACCCTGGCTAAGACTCCCGCCCAGAATCTTCCCAATTTTTTGCAACCCCAAAACATGTGCGTGTGATTCACTGTCCCCCACCCACACCTCTCACACTCATCTGCTACCCCCTGAAAGGACCCACTCATTCTCGCCCGAGTCATATGCACCCTGTGCACCCCCTTAAACTGTATCAGGCTCATCCTTGCACTTGAGGAGGTCCCGTTTACCCTACTGTTATAACCTGCCGGCTTATCATTGGCTGGGGACTAATGACAATCCCACAATCCTGTGGGAGTATGAGCTTCCCCAATGAGGGGGGCGGAGAAACCATTAGTAAACTCCTAGTAAAATAAAGCTGGCCAGTTTGGAAACAGCAGGAAGGAGTGTGCAGCAAGGGAAGTTGCTGCTGCTGTTATATATATATGCTATTGTAAATAAATGTTATTACTTTGTATCCTTAAAACTCGTGCTGGATTCTTCGTGGCCCTCACAAAACTGGCGACGAAGGTAAAAGTGAATAGCTGTCTACACTGCTGAAGCCACCTCCCTGGATTTTTGTTGGATACAGGTTGGAAGTTGTTTTCTATTATACCATGCCTCTGTACGGACGTTTGGATGTTTTTGATGCTGCGCTGGAAAGCTGGAACCAGTACACACAATGGATGCGTTACTATTTCCGGGCAAACAATATCATCGAAAATGAGCGCCAGGTGGTCATATTGCTCACCGCCTGCGACCCGCATACGTTTGGGGTGATTAGGAGCCTTACATACCCAGCTGCGCCGGACACCAAAACGTTTGGTGAACTTGTGAATATAGTGGGGCAACATTTTAACCCAACCCCGTCCACGATAGTCCAGCGTTACCGGTTTAATACTGCTGAGAGGAACCCTGGAGAATCCCTTGCCGATTTTCTATCCAGGCTACGCAGGATTGCGGAATACTGCGACTATGGTGAGACCTTGTCAGAAATGTTACGCGACTGTTTGGTTTGCGGTATTAACAATGCGGCCACCCAGAGAAAGTTGTTAGCTGAGCCAACATTGACTTTTCAACAGGCCATTCAAATAGTATTGTCCTGAGAGAGCGCAGAACGAGGAGTGCAGGAGCCACAGGGAATGGAAGTGCATGCCTTGGGGCGCAACCCCTTCCGTCCGAAAACGTCCCCCCGCACTCCTGCGGTACCTTGGGCAAGACAACGTCCGGACCGACGCCAGTGGCCGTCGGACATTCCTCCCCAAAGGGAGCCTTCTCCAGAACCAATGGATGAGGAGCCATGTCCGTGTCAGACTTGTAGGCGCCGACCCCGTCACGGACGGCGGTCCTGGGGGCGCCAGAGGCGCCGTCGTTCCGACCAAAACTGAGACCAGCCCAGGGGCCGTAACTGGGACCAGCCCAGGGGCCGTACCTTCCATGTGGATGAACCTGCGGTGACTACTCCTGAGGACGTGGAGACGGACGACAACTGCCTGCAGCTGCATTGTGTGGCAGCTCCCCGTGTGGCCCCCATTAAGGTGACAGTACGGGTCAATGGCCACCCGCTTGAGATGGAGTTGGACACTGGCGCAGCGGTCTCCGTGATCGCCCAGAGGACATTCGACCGCATCAAACAGGGTATACAGATCCTTACATTAACCGACTCACATGCCAGGTTGGCCACTTACACGGAGGAACCACTGGACATTGCAGGAACTACAATTACCCCTGTTGTTTATGGATGCCAGGAGGGGCGTTTCCCACTTATCGTGGTGCGCGGCCATGGGCCCAGCCTGTTGGGTCGGGACTGGTTGCGCCATTTGCGGTTGCAATGGCAGCACATCCTCCAAACAGTTTCTGAAGGGTTGACTGAGGTGCTAGGACGATATCAGATGTATTCCAGCCTGGTTTGGGGAAAATAAAAGGGGCCGTAGCCCGTATCCAAGTCGAACCAGGAACCACGCCGCACTATTTCCGGGCGCGCCCGGTGCCTTACGCCTTGCTCGAGAAGGTAGAAGGGAAGCTCACTCGTTTGGAGAGTTTGGGTATTATCAGGCCCGTCCGTTTTGCTGACTGGGCAGCACCAATTGTACCTGTAATGAAGCCAGATGCCATTGTTCGCTTGTGTGGCGACTATAAACTTACAGTGAATACGGCTTCCCGACTCGACCGATATCCAATGCCTCGCATAGAGGATCTCTACGCGAAGCTTGCAGGTGGACTCTCATTCACAAAATTAGATATGAGTCACGCCTACCTGCAGTTGGAGCTGGACCCTGCCTCCCGATCATATGTAACGATTAATACACTCCGGGGCCTGTATGAATATACACGGTTGCCCTTTTGAGTATCCTCTGCCTGCGCAATTTTTCAACGTGCTATGGAGGGCATTTTGAGAGGTTTATCACGTGTTGCTGTCTACTTAGATGACGTTTTGATTGCAGGGACGTCGGAGCAGGAACATTTGGAAAATCTGGAGGCTGTCCTTAGACATCTGGAGAAAATCTGGAGTCCTTTTACGTCGCAAAAAGTGCGTATTTCAGGCAAAGGAAGTAGTCTACCTAGGTTATCGGGTGGACCGCGAGGGTCTGCACCCCGTCGCAGAGAAGGTGCGTGCGATTCAACAGGCCCCCGCCCCGACTGACACTTCGCATCTTCGTTCTTTTCTCGGTCTCGTAAACTATTACGGGAAGTTCCTCCCCAATCTGGCAACTACGCTGGCCCCTTTGCACCTTCTACTAAAGAAAAATCACACCTGGGTTTGGGGTCAGCCGCAAGAAACCACTTTCCGGCGGGTAAAGCAACAATTGTCGTCGTCTGGGTTACTGACCCACTATGATCCTGGAAAGCCTTTGCTCGTCACATGTGATGCATCCCCGTATGGTATTGGGGCCGCCCTGTCCCACAAGATGGAGAATGAGGCCGAGCGACCGATAGCTTTCGCCTCCCGCACATTGACTGCAGCGGAGAAAAAGTACGCGCAGATCGAGAAGGAGGGCCTGGCAGTGGTTTTTGCGGTGAAACGCTTCCACCAGTACGTGTATGGCCGCCATTTCACTATCGTGACTGATCATAAGCCTCTGCTGGGACTTTTCAGAGAGGATAAGCCAATACCGCCCATTGCTTCTGCACGGATCCAGCGCTGGGCTTTGTTGCTTGCTGCATACGAGTATTCTCTGGAGCACAAACCAGGAACGCAGATAGCAAATGCCGACGCACTGAGCCGATTGCCTTTATCGACCGGCCCCATGTCGACCCCACGACCGGTGAGGTGGTTGCAACCCTAAATTTTATGGACACCTTGCTTGTCACGGCATCACAGATCCGTGAGTGGACCCAGGCGGAGACAGTCTTGTCAAAGGTTCGGCACATAGTCCTGTATGGTGGGCAGCACAGACAGCTCCCAGGCGAGTTGCGGGCATTTTCCTCCAAGCTGTCAGAATTCAGCGTGGAAGACGGCATCCTCTTGTGGGGGACGCGTGTGATTGTCCCGGAAAAAGGACAGGAGCTGATACTAACAGACTTGCACAATGGGCATCCAGGTGTGACCAAAATGAAAATGTTGGCCCGGAGTTATGTCTGGTGGCCAGGCCTCGACACCGACATTGAGAAGGTGGCCCAAAACTGCTCCATTTGCCAGGAGCATCAGAAGCTTCCGCCGGCCGCGCCCCTACATCTCTGGGAATGGCCAGGGCGGCCTTGGGCACGCTTGCATGCAGATTTCGCAGGCCCTTTTCAAGGATCCATGTTCCTTCTATTAATTGACGCCCAGTCCAAATGGCTAGAGGTGCATAAGATGCAGGGGACAATGTCCTGCGCAACAATTGAAAAGATGCGTTTGTCGTTTAGTACGCATGGCCTCCCCGAGGTGCTGGTCACGGATAACGGCACTCCATTCACGAGTGAGGAGTTTGCGAGGTTCACGAAGATGATCGGCATACGCCATATCCGCGCTGCCCCTTACCACCCGGCTTCAAATGGGTTGGCAGAGCGCGCAGTGCAGACATTCAAAAGAGGCCTAAAGAAGCAGTCTTCCGGATCAATGGACACGAGACTAGCTCGCTTTATGTTTACGTACAGGACCACCCCCCATGCGGTGACTGGGGTAGCTCCCGCAGAACTCCTAATGGGCCGGAGACTTCGCACCCGCCTTAGTATGGTTTTCCCAGACATTGGCGCAAAAGTACACCGCACACAAGAACGGCAGGGACAGAGATTTTCTCGGCATCGGCCGATTCGGCAGTTTGCGCCCGGTGACCCAGTGTTCGTTCGGAATTTTGCTGGTGGTGCCCAGTGGGTTCCTGGCGTAATCTTTTGCCAAACGGGCCCTATATCTTACCAGGTGCAAGCCCAGGGTCGTCTCCAGCGCAAACATGTAGAACACGTTCGGTCCAGAAGACTATCCCCTCAAAAGATTCCCCGCCCCCGGAGCTCATTTCAACAGCCGCAGAGACCAGAGACAAGGGAAGGTAGTCCTCACAATCTTCCACTGGTGCCTCACTCGAAGCCTGCGCAGGTCGTTACGGAACCGAATGGAGAGAGAGACGCTGACATGACGGAGGCAGCAGACTCTGACTCCGAGATGGAGACACAGGATGCATCAGAGGGGGAATCCTCAGGTCCACGGGCCGTGGATGTACAACCGCGCCGTTCATCACGGAAGCGCCGGTCTCCGTCTCGTTATACGCCGCCTGATCCAGCGCCGCGTGCAAATGGTGTCCGGCCTGCGGCCAAACGAGTCCGACGCCCTCCTTCCCCAGGGTCTTCGGTGGATTCCTTCGACTTTGGGGGGGAAGGGATGTTATAACCTGCCTGCTTACCATTGGCTGGGGACTAATGACAATCCCACAATCCTGTGGGAGTATGAGCTTCCCCAATGAGGGGGGCGGAGAAACTCCTAGTATAAATAAGCTGGCCAGTTCAGGAACCAGCAGGAAGGAGTGTGCAGCAAGGGAAGTTGCTGCTGCTGTTATATATATATATATGTTATTGTAAATAAATGTTATTACTTTGTATCCTTAAAACTCGTGCTGGATTCTTCGTGGCCCTCACAAAACCTACGCAGTGCCTCACTCCATACTCCCCAATTGATCTCCCCTCCCAACTCCGCTTCCCATTTCTCCTTGATCTTCACCACCCGCTCGCCTCCCTGCTCCCCCAGCCACTTATATATATCCCCAATTCTTCCTTCCCCTTCCACATCCGGGAGCACAAGTCGCTCCAGCCGGGTGTATCCCGGCAATCTAGGGAACCCCTTAGAGACCTTTCGTGCAAAGACCCTAACCTGCAGATACCTGAACTCACTCCCCCATGGCAGCTCTACCCTCTTCCTTCGCTCCTCCAGACTGGCAAACCCTTCCTCCAAATACAGATCCCTCACCTTGACCAGGCCCACCTCCTTCCACCTCCTGTATACACTATCCACTCCACCGGCTCAAACTCATGATTCTCGCACAGCGGCGTGAGCACCAACATCCCTTGCACTCTAAAATGCCGCCTCAGCTGATTCCATATGTTCACCGTGGTCTGCACCACTGGGCTCCTTGAATACCTACTCGGAGCCATTGGCAACGCTGCCGTCATCAAAGCCGTCAAACTAGACCCCTTACAATATTCCTCCTCCATCCTAATCCACTCTATCCCTTGTCTTTCCCACCACCACCGAACCTTGTCCACATTCGCCGCCCAATTATAATGAAGGAAGTTCAGCAACGCCAACACCCCCCTGCTGCCTCTGCCTCTGTAGCAGGGTCCTCCCCATCCTCGGCACCTTCCCCGCCCATACAAAGTCAGAAATGATCGTGTCCACTCTCCGAAAAAAGGCCCCCGGTATAAAGATCGGGAGAGCTCGAAAGATAAACAAGAACCTCGGCAGAATATTGTCTTTTCCTTCTCATCGTATCCTGAATGCCTCTGGTCATCCATGGTTCTCTGTATTTGTTACTCCTTCCTATTGCCCTCGAGGGAACAGGTTGTCAGTCAGGTTAGAATGCTGCCCCTTTCATTTTCCAGCTTTTGAATTTCTGCTGCAGGTTCTCTGAAGTTCTGGGTTTTTCCAAGAGCTGCCACCATGTTGTAGGATGTTGGATACCGTTCGCCAGGTCTTAATGAAATCTTTGTCGTCTTAAGTAGTTTAACTGTATGTATTTATAAACTGCAGCAACTATGTACACATTTACAGTCGGAGCTGACTCCATGCTTGCTTGTGCACATGGCTCTGTCCAACACATATACTGACCACTGTGGGTCATGTGTTCTCTTTTTTCACTGTGTGGGCAATACTGTTCCCAATCCCACATTAACCTTATGTGTGCCAGACCCTTGCACTCCATGAGCCATGGTCTCACCCAGGCAAGAGTGATTTGACTCTTCTAGATAACTAGCTCAGCAGCTCACTATGTCCACCTTTGGTTCTCTGTTTATTTAACATTTGCCAATGCTTAAAAGTAGAATGCATCATGTCTCTGATATCCCCAACACTCCACCATGGACTTGATGGGCTGAATGGCCTCCTTCTGTGCCGCAATGACTTTGTGACTCTCGACATGAAGAAGTTGTGTCCCAATCTGGACACTCAGCTGGCACAATAGAAATGGAGATTATGGAACAATTTTTCCTTCTCTTTTTACAGATCATTAGAGAGAACTCACTGAACAAATGTGATTTCTTTTAATTACTTCAGCTCAGCTTGTTCAATTTCACAACATAATTAGCACAATTGCAGAGTCTCAAAGATCCACACACTTCCTGAATTTATTCTGCACACAGGCAGTGGCTTTTTTATAAATTTAGAGTTTTTTTCCAATTAAAGGGCAGTTTAGCGTGGCCAATCCACTTACCCTGCACATCTTTGGGTTGTGCTGTGAGACCCACGCAGACACAGGGAGAATGTGCAAACTCCACACGGACAGTGACGCACTCCACACGGACAGTGACGCAGAGCCGGGATTGAACCCGGGTCCTGAGCATCGTAAGGCAGCAGTGCTAACCACTGCACCATCATGCTGCCCAACAGTGTCACAGTCACTCCAGAGAGAGTGTTGGGTGGGCCAGGAGGAATTGCTAAAAGGACAGAAATTGGGAAGTTTAGTTGCCATGGAGCCTCGAGAGACACAAACGTGAAGACAGAATCAGCACATTGACCAGTAGTGAGCAAGCCAGGAGGTGGGTCCAGTCCCAGAGGGTGGGCGGGATGAATGCCTGTGCTGCAGGATCAGCGAAGAGGAAAGACCCAAAGGTAGGAAAGAGACTGGAAATGGTTGGAAAAGTGTGGGTGAAGAGAAGGTAAGCCAGTCACTGGAGGTGGCAGTTTGGTAGCACGCAGACTGGGTTTTCTATCCTGCAGTTGAAAGGTGACAGAGGGAGGAGGGAGAGCCCCACGTTTTGACAGTGAGACAGATGGATCCCAGTCTGATTTCAGCACTGTGTAACTCACAGCTTCAGTCACAGCTGATCAACTTGCAGAGCTTGTCGATAGCAGTCAGAGGCTGCAGAGATTATTGGCTGTGAACATGAAAGAAAAATATCAACAGCTTTTCCGAAATGTCTGATAAATGTATCTGAAGGAAGTCAGCTTGTAAACCTTGCCCTGAAACAGTCACCCAATCACACACTCTCTTTATCTGATTAACTGCTCCTGGTAAATATTGTTTCCTTTTTGACAGCTTAATCTCTGATTCAGCAGATACAACGGGATGGAGGAAGTGAATGTCAGAAAAAAAGAGCGATTGGATTGGGGATTCAGAATTCTCTGATGACTGCAGAGGGTCATTGAGGGGTCATGCCTGAAAGATTCGTCACTTTGATTCATGTGTAAGATCCCCATTTTAATAATAATCTTTGTTAGTGTCACAAGTCGGCTTACATTAACACTGCAATGACGTTACTGTGAAAATTCGCCACATTCCGCCGCCTGTTCGGGTACACTGAGGGAGAATTCAGAATGTCCAATTGACCTAACAGTACGTCTTTGGGGACTTGTGGGAGGAAACCGGAGCACCCAGAGGAAACGCACACAGACACGGAGAGAACGTGCAGACTCCGCACAGACAGTGACCCAAGCCGGGAACCGAACCTGGGACCCTGGAGCTGTGAAGCAACAGTGCTAATCACTGTGCCACCCATATGCAGCCAACATCAGGTGTAAAGGAACTCGTTAATGATTGGATCACAAAAGCACAATCAGATTTTACAGGAGCTGCAACGCGGAGGCTCCAACAGAAAAATAACTCAAGGGGGCGGCACGGTGGTGCAGTGGTTAGCACTGCAGCCTCACGGCACTGAGGTCCCAGGTTCGATCCCATTTCTGGGTCACTGTCCGTGTGGAGTTTGCACATTCTCCCCGTGTCTGCGTGGGTCTCACCCCCACAACCCAAAGATGTGCAGGGTAGGTGGATAGGCCACGCTAAATTGCCCCTTAATTGGAAAAAAATGAATTGGGTACTTTAAAAAAGAAGAAAAAAACCTCAAAAGAGTTTTCACAAAACAAGCAGCAGTGACCCCTGGGACATGGTGTGAATGCCGGTATCAGGAATCTGGGAAGACTGGGATGTGGAGAAAAGAAAGGTATGTGGTGAGAAGGGATAGAGTACAGGTTAGGAAATACGTATGTCCCCCTCTGTATGGTGACCCTTCCCCAGAAGGGGCTGAGAATGGAGTGTGAACAACATGATAGACGTGAGGTGAAAATATCCATCAGACAATTAGTGGTGATATGTGCCCCTCACTAATAGTTGTGTGAGATCCTGGAGAGAGTAGCTCTTTGACTACATGATGCCATGGTGACAGTTTGATACTGGGGGGAGTTGATGGATAATTTACCCTGGCAGAGTGGACAAGATCATTCATCCTCTTCCAGCACGGAATCACGTTTCAAGGTGCATTTGTTCAGAGGGTGAGACTGGTGAACTTCCTGGAACCTTCCCTTGGGTAATGCACATTCCTCTTATCCATGCAAGGACGGCATTGGGAAAGGAGCAGGGTGCAGCCTTCTTTTTGTGGTCGCCAGGCATCTTGACATGTCTCCTGGAGACAGATGGGTTGGAGAGGGTGAGATATGTGTTTGGGTAGTGTTTAAACATGGCGCCTGAACCTTCAACCCTGACAGGTTACAGTGCAGCAGTTCTCAGCCCACCTTGAGATTCTGAGAGATACTCACCTGTGTCTAATTAATATAGTAATAAGCGTGGAATCAGATGTGACTTCCTGCCAATCCGAGCAGCGGGTTAATGGTGGGCAGGGTATCCCACTCACTAGTGATGAGAACACCATTTGCATGAATGCTCATTAAATAGGCCACTTGCCGGAATTACGTCAGCTCCCAATCTTGTGTCACACCAGCTGGAATTTGTGTCTGTCTAGTTCACGTTGAGTAGCAGGCAGCAGTCAGCTCTCACTTTGCTTGCAACTTCGAGGTGAGTGCAACATTTGAAGCCTCCCAGCAACAATACTGCTCTGCTTTTGTTGCCGTGCTAGTCGAGTGCCACATTGCAGGGGTGTTGGATGATGTTCCCAATCAGCGTCTCCATACTCCAGGAGGGTATCACTGTGCAGCAGTTCTCAGGCAGGACTATACACTTAAACAGAAACCAGTTTTGTGACTTGGGCAGGGGAGGGCTAAAGGCTAATGGTCAAACGTGGGGCAAAGGGATGGAAGGGGTAGGGGGTGACGGACATGAGGGCAATCCTGTGCTTCACACTCAGGCTGAGAGAGTGGAGACAGTCTTGGGGTGTAGTGAGACATGACACACATGTTGTAGTCCTGCTCCTGGGAGGGGCAAGGCCTGTGTGGGATGAGGCATAGCTTGCTGGGCAGGACGTGTTCACAGTCGATGCCCATGGGCTGATCTGGCTCAGTGCTGGGCTGCAGATGGAGCGGTCATGGTTATGGGAGGCATCTGCAGCCTTAAATGGGGAATAGGTAATAAAGGAGGGATATTCAAAGCTCCGCTGGGGGGGTGGGGGGGTCTCCTCTGTGTGCGTCTGCACATGGCCTCAAGATGGGAAGAGTGCTGTCCTCATGGGGTACATCAACAGTAATGGGGTCTGTGAAGGGACGGGGGTGTGGGGGGAGGTTGAATTGTCTATCACAATGACAGTGGGGTCCAAGGTTATTAGGAGAGGCTGGAGAATAACAGGAGGAAGTTGTACCTTCACATGAGGTGCCAGGTATATTGGAGGGACAAGAACACTGACAGGGGGAAGGTCAAAGTTGGTTTCAAAATAAAAATGAAGCACCACCATCTCGAATGAATGAAGTAATAGCGCAGTTTGAAATCAAAACTGGAAAGATTCTTCAGGTAGGGGTCAGACACAGTGTCGCAGGAGCGCACGGCTGGACTAAGGGTCCTTTCAAGGGCACACTCAAATTTATTTGATGTGCAAGATTTAAATTGAGTCAGAGCTGAGATAAATAGGAAGATTTCCTTGGGAAAGTTATATTGGAGCCACTGCCATTTGTTGCGCAGTAACAAAAGACATGCAGGAATCACTGGCTTCACAATATAGTCGTCCCATTTCAACACACAGGAATGATCATTAATAAAAGCCTTGAATGTACTTTCTCCAATTGGCATGGAAACAAAGCCAAAATGTATCCAGTCATTGCTGATGAGAAAGTTATCCTTAATCGGTATGTCAGATCAGAGATTTTAGGAGTGAATTTGGTAAGGTGGTGCATGTCATTAATGTGTCCAAACCTTTTCCAATCTTTGTGGAATCTGGTAATGTGTAATAAGGCTGGCTTAATCAACAATCTCAGGGTAAAAGATCCCTTAGGAAACAGTGATCATAACATAGTAGAAATTAGCATTCAGTTTGAGAGTGGTTCAGAAACAACTGTGCTAAATTTAAATGAGGGTGATTACAAATGAATGAGGGCAGAGTTGGCTGGGGTGGACTGGGAAAGGTGTTTGGCAGAAAAGACAGTAGATCAGCAATGGCACATGTTTCTGAAAATAGTTCATGACTCAAAACAAAGATATATCCCAGTGAGGAAGATGGATTCGAGGAAGGGTATCAATCAACCCTGGTCAGCCAAGGAGTTTAAGGACATTAGACGGAAAGAAAAAATACATACAATGAGGCAAAGATTAGTGGTAAGCTGGAAGATTGGCAAAGTTTTAAGAACCGTCAAAAGATGACCAAAATTAATGAGTTAGAAGATAAGCTCAGAGGATAAACTAGCAAGTCATATAAAAATGGACAGTAAGAGCTTTTTTAAATATATAAAAAGGAAGAGAGGCCAAAGTGAACATAGGCTCTTTAGAGAATGAGACTGGTGAAATAATAATGGAAAATCAGGAAATGGCAGAGGAATTAAATAAATACTTTGCGCCAGTCTTCACGGAAGAAGCTGTTAATAGCATTCCAAAAATAATAAATAATCAAGGAGAAAAAGAGGGAGGAAATAAATACAATAACTAGCAGTGGAGAAAATGTACTCGGGAAACTGATGGGGCGAAAGGCTGATAGTCCCCTGGACCCGATGGGGCGAAAGGCTGATAGTCCCCTGGACCTGATGGGTTGCATCGTGGTGGTCGGCTCACTCATAGAATCATAGAATTTACAGTGCAGAAGGAGGCCATTCGGCCCATCAAGTCTGCACCGGTCCCTGGAAAGAGAACCCTACCTAAGCCGACACCGCCACCCTATCCCCATAACCTAGTAACCCCACCCTTTTTTAATACTAAGGGCAATTTATCATGGCCAATCCATCTAACCCGCACATCTTTGGACTGTGGGAGGAAACCGGAGCACCCGGAGGAAACCCACGCAGACACGGGGAGAACGTGCAGACTCCGCACAGACAGTGACCCAAGCCGGGAATCGAACCTGGGACCCTGGAGCTGTGAAGCAACAGTGCTAACCACTGTGCCACCGTGCCACCCAATCTGTATGTAAAACCTTTATTCATAAAGGGAAGGATACAACAAGCAGGTAACTATAAGTCAGTTAACTTAACATCTGTCATTGGGAAAATGTCAGACTCCGTTCTAAAGAATGTAATAGCAGAGCATTTAGAAATGCAGAATGTGATCAAGCAAAGTCAGCATGGCTTCATGAAGGGGAAATCGTGCCTGACAGATATGTTATAATTCTTTGAGGTGGTAATGAGCAAGATAGATAAAGAGGACCCAGTGGATATAATGGGCTGCAATCCCTGCCTCGCCCCGCCACATTTCTGCCCCGACCCGCCGGCGGGAGTCTCTGTTACATCGGCTGGTCAGTGGGGTTTCCCATTGTGGGGCAGCCCCACGCCATCGGGAAACCCCCGGGCACCGGCAAAACAGAATCCCGCCGGCGGAGAACCCCGCCCAATATACTTGGATTACAAAAAAGCATTCATGAAGGTACTGCACCAAAGCCTTAATAAATAAGAGCCAGTGGCATTATGGAAGTATTTGGACATGGACGGGTGATTAGCTAATTAATCGTAAAGTACGTTGAAGGCTGAGATAGACAAATCTTTGATCAGTAAGGGTATGGCGGGTTATGGGGATAAGGCGGGAAAGTGGAGTTGAGGATTATCACATCAGATCAGACAAAGTCACATTGAATGGGTGAGCAGATTCGATGGGCCGAATGGCCTACTTGTGCTCCTCTGGTCTGCTGTGGGATTGAGATGTCAAGTGTCAGGGTTCGCATCCTAGTCACCTTGCTCTGTGGGTTTGACCCTCAACTACAAGGTTGTGTTAGCGACAAGTCCAGCAGCACAGACGCAGCTCAAGGCCACACAGTTGACTTTTTGTTTGCGAGTGGGAGCTTTAATATATTATGTATTAATATATAAATTATTACCAGGGACTGGTTTAGCACAGTGGGCTGAGCAGCTGGCTTGTAATGCAGAACAATGCCAGCCCAAACAGGCTCCGGAATGTGGCGACTTGGGGCTTTTCACAGTAACTTCATTGAAGCCCACTTGTGACAATAAGCGATTATTATTATATCATTCTACAGAGAGGAGGGAAATAATGGATCCTGGGCTCAATGCTGCCCTCCGGAGGGTTCTTATTGAATGGGGGTTGAGGAGAAGGGACTGGTGCTGCCAAGCACAACTTTGGGAGGAGGCCTTACCTGAGGTTCAGAGTCTAGGGGAGTCCCAGCAAAAACCAGAGGATCGTGAGGGAGAGCCATACCATAGAGGCCACTCACTCGACCAAGGGTCTACGGAAGAAGACCCTCCTATTTGCAGATAAGCAAGCAACAATACCACGCCGTCTGCACTTGTCCAGAGATCTGGTGGATCACACCTTCCTCATTGGGAGATTTAAAACCCTGTGGACTGGGAGGTCTCCCTCTGGCAATGGCCCTGACGGTCACCGCCGCGCTCAATTATTTTGCCTGCAGATCGTTCCAGGGATCCACTGGGGACCTGTGAGGTATTTCCCAGTCTGTCACACATAATGCATTAAGGAGATGTCAAATCCCCTCTGCAATAAGGCTCATCATAATGTAAAGTTCACACTTGATGAATCTGGCCAGGCTGCTAGATTTCCAGGTTTTGCAGATATCTCAGGCTTCCCCATAGTACAGGATGCAATTGGCTGCAAACATTTGGTTTTGAAAGCTCCATGGCAGCTGTCCCTGATGTTCATTATCAGGAAACAATTCCACTCCCTGAACATTTAACTCACATCTGATCATCAGAAGCAGATCATGCGCGTTTGTGCCAGATACTCCGGGAGTTCCCATGACTCCGACATCCTGAGTCACTCCTGTGTGCCTCACATATTCATGGAGCCTGAGTGATTACAGACTGGCTGCTTGGAACTAAGAGGTATTCACTCAAACGATGGCTCATGAAACCTGTGAGCTGTCTTCAGACTGATTTGGAGGAGAGATCCAATGCAACACACACCTCCACATGATCCATCATCTCAGGCAGAGCTGTGATTGGAGCAGGGCTCTGCAGTACACTCCGGAAAGGAGTCATGTGGCACCCTTCACAACCGATTCAGAGGGAGAAATAGAGCAGGGTGAGAGTTCAAGGGCGGGTAAAGAGCAGGAACCTGAAAAGAGAGCTGAGGGTCAGCGTTCGCGTGATGATGCTGAGGATTAACGACGACATGCCTGTGTCACATTGACAGTCACAAGATTCCAGGAGGAAGGTGCAGGCAACTGGAGACAGCTACTGTCCTCCGTCCCTTAATGCCATCTGTTGCACTGAAAGGGAATCGCAACCAGTCACATTGACAGCAAGTTCAGCATTTGAACTTGAACCTTCAACGCTGATGATTAACCAAGCCATGTTCTGTGGAAAGGTCAGTGTGAACCCTGGCTGCAGGAACCAAAGTTGCATATATTCTGTGAAGTGAAAATCGACACAACAGCACCAACGCTGTGTCAAAGATAATGATGCCGTCGTGGTCACCTTACTTCAGCTGACAGCAAGATGAGCGCATGGCTGGAGAGATCACCAACTCGTCAGGACTTGTGCTTTGCCACTACCACTGGCTGGACACAATTGCAGCTGCTGAACAGACTCACACAATGTTGCCTCGTCAGCAATAAGGGTTAAACATTCATTCAGCACACACTTGCAATAAAGATTTTGACACATCTCCCTGACATCACACAAGGATCCAGTAACTATCTTTAGTCAGGTTAGTGATGAATTTGAGGTTCACAAAGGGAGGTGATCACAAAGTGGGAGCATCCTTATTTGTTCTTGGGATGTGGGCGTCGCTGGGCTGGGTCAGCATTTGTTACCCATCCCTAATTGCCCTTCAACTGAGTGGCTCGCTATGTCATTTCAGAGGGGGGCAGTTTAGAGTCAACCGCATCGCTGTGGGGGTCTGGAGTCACATGTAGGCCAGACCGGGTAAGGACGGCAGATTTCCTTCCCTAAAGGACATTAGTGAACCAGATGGGTTTTTATGACATTGACAATGGTTTCATGGTCATCATTAGACTTTTAATTCCAGATTTTTATTGAATTCAAATTTCACCATCTGCAGGGTGGGCTTCGAACCCACATCCCAAAGCGTTCCCTGGGCCTCTGGATTAATGGTCAAATGAAAATACCCTGCCCCTCGATGGCCCACCATCGTAATAAGAGGACACATATATGAAGATACACACCATCTTCAAATGACTAAACTATTCTCATTGACATTAAATGTATTTACAATAGTGCAAGATTTATTCAGTGATTGAACACCCGTAACCCAGAAGAAATGTTAATATGTCTTAATTTTCCTAATTCGACCAGTACACCCGAGTACAGCCCCAAGATCCACAGAAGAGGTGGAAGCAACCTGCTGACTGATACATCCTGTTCTCTGGGAGAACCTGGGCAGATGCACATTCCTCAGCCTGACCAGCTGGAGTGGATGAGGTCACAGGCAGAAGGGATTCTGAACAGTTGGACACCCTTGGAGTGGGTGATGCCTCCGGGGTGTCAGCTGACACTCCCTGTAGGTGCATGAGGGCCCCTCCCTGTCTCCTTGACGAGAAGGGACACTTCAAGGGAGTAGGGAGGTGTCTGATCCACCTCTCGCCTAGCCACAGGATCACACCAATGTCATTAGCGATAGAAGGCAGGTCCAAGCACAAATCTGACCAAGCTACTGGACCAATGTGGTTGCCGCCCTTCCCATGGTGACCTCGAGCTGATCACATCAGAGTCATGACATCAGACAGAACATGAGTGGACTTCTCATTCTTCATTCTAGTCTCCTGAGTGACTCTCACATCTTTACCTAATTTTCCACCATCCATTGCTGCGCCTCCAATATTATCTCTGCAGCCACTCACAGAGATGCATCGTCTGGCTTGGTCTCAGCAGATAGGTGCCTGATCCCAGACGATCTCTGAGTTCCAGAGACCTGAGTTGTGACTGTCTCCGCCTGGTCTGTGGAGATGTGTCAGCGAGGAGTTCTCCAGAAGTGACTCCGAGCCTAATCTAGAACTGTGACCCACCAAGACATATTTATCTGCACTGGTGTAAGGAGTGGGTGAACACAGTGATGGATCTTTTCGGTTGGCTCCTCACCATTCGCCTCTGAGGTGGACTGGGGGCTCTGCCTTGGTCCTCCTAATGTGCCTGGAGCTGCCAGTGCCTGTAACAGAGCGAAGACAGGTTTATATTATGAGAAGGCAGAATACAAGATTGCATGTACGAGAATGTCAGGACGTGGTCAGCTTGAGGAGGTCTCATCGTTATTAGGTTGCTGGGAGAAGCTGATCGCGCATTCCCCACAAATGCGATCCCGAGACTGCTCGGTGACCTCCTTCTCCTGTGGAATCTCACCCTCTTGTGGCCAAGTTTCGACTGCATGAAGACAAAAGGAAGGAATGTGATTAGAAGGGGTGGAGCAGAAGTGGGAAACAAGAGACCTTTTTGTGTACGGACAACTCTGTGGAGAAAGAACTGAACATGGAATTTGTGTTACATGGTAGATGTGGTGGTGGTGATGTGAAAGTATTTATCAGACAATCTGTGCTGATATATGTCCCCTGCTAACCTTGCGTGCGATCCCTGAGGAGGGTAAACCTTTGGGTGAATAATGGAATGATGAGAGCGGAGTGTAGGAGTGAGCTGAAGGTGACTTCCCCTGGCAGATGGAACAAGATCATTCATCCTCTTCCTGCACTGGATGGCACTAGAGGGCGGTTGTAGACCCTGACTCTCCATCCTCCCCCTCCCCTGCCCCCACTAGGACTGTGTGATGGATGTCCAGCTTGCATGCAGGGATCACCCAGGTGGACAGTGTAAAATCCTACCATGGGCAGGAGTCAGACGTTGTCAAACAATGCGGAGCACCAGAGCTCATCACAGAGCGGATTGTCATCACCCTCCATCCTATGGACCAGGCCCGTTGTTACTGCCAACCCAGGGCCGCATCTCATAGTGCTGCAGTTATGTGTCTCAGAGGAGTCTGCAGTCAGGGTGTGGTCGGGGGGGGAGTGCAGTATCCGTGCCCCTGGCCAGTCTCTGCCCCCAATCGATGAACCTGGAGGCGACCAGCGCGTCCCGTGTGCGCCGGCCCTGGCGCACACGTCATGCAACCTCCCAAAACTGCCTGGGCCCCATGTCCTGCCCACCCTCCCCCTCCCCCACATCCTCCTCATTGGACGAGGCCTGGCATTCCTCCTCCTCTTCCAGCACATCACCCCTCTGCTGCACGATGTTGTGGAGGCCGCAGAAGGCCGCAACGATGTGGGCGACCCTCCCAGCATCATACTGGAGGGTGCCTTCAGAGTGGTCCAGGCACCTGAACCGCATCTTCAGGAGGCCAAAGCACTGCTCCATCACACTCCTGGTCGCTGTATGGGCTTCGTTGTAGCGGGTCTCCACACCAATCCGTGGCTTCCGGTTGGTCGCAGAGGATAAGCTCTGTCACCCAGGAGCCAACTCCCCAGCAGAGGGGGGGGGGGGGGGGGGGGGATCTCAAACATGTCAGGAATCGAGTGTGTCAGGATGAAGGTGCCGTGCACACCGCCCAGGTATCGGGCACAGACATGCATGATGCGCAGCTGATGGTCACATAGCTGCATGTTCATCGAGTGGAACCCCTTTCAGTTTGTGTAGAGCCACCTGTTATCTGCAGGTGTTCATCGGGCGACATGCATCCTGTCGATCACCTCCTGGACACGGGCATCTCATCGATGCTGGCAAAATCGCTGCCCGAGAATCCTGGTGGGCTCGGTGCACATTGAACTGGATGTATTGAGCCTCCTGGGTGTATAGGGCCTCCGTGACGGCGCAGATGCACCTGTGCACCGAGGTCTGTGTGATCCTGGACAGGTCCCCACTCAGCGCCTGGAAGGACCCCGTCGCATAAACTCTCTGGGCGACCGTCACCTTGACGGCCACCAGGAACGGGTGTCCTCCCCCATACCCCCATGGTACCAGGTGTGCCATCATCTGGCAGATATTGGATTGGATTTATTTATTGTCTCATGTACCAAGGTACAGTGAAAAGTATTTTTCTGTGAGAAGCTCAAACAGATCATTAAGTACATGAAAATAAAATAAAAATAAAACACATAATAGGGCAACACAAGGTCCACAATGTGAACACATAGACACCGGCATCGGATGAAGCATACAGGGTGTAGTGTTAATGAGGTCAGTCCAGAAGAGGGTCATTTAGGAGTCTGGTAACAGTGGGGAAGAAGCTGGTTTTGAATTTGTTAATGCTTGTGTGGTATTATCAGGTATTGCGGTACCTAAGAGGCTGATGACCATTGGTTAAACCTACGTAGCTCCGCCCTGACAGGCGGAGTATAAGAACCGGTGCCATCCCAGCAGCCTGCATTTTCTGTGCCGAAGCTGCTGGGGAACAAGTTCTAGTAGATTAAAGCCTTCAGTTATGAAATCACTTCGTCTTGAGTGTAATTGACCGTGCATCAATTTAATCGACTAGACTTAAGCTGGCAGGATGGATCTCCGAATCAAGCTGGAGTGCCTACAACTCAGCCCCCACGCGGAGAACTCGGCTGCAATATTTAAACACTGGCTGGCGTGCTTTAAAGGCTACCTCGAGACGGCCGGAGGCACCCCCTCAGAAGGACAGAAAATGCATCTCCTGCGCTCAACGGTCAGCCCTGGGATCTACACCCTTATTGAGGAGGCGGAGGACTAGGATGCCGCGATCGAACTGTTAAAAGGACATTATATCTGCCCTGTAAATCAGGTCTATGCACGTCACCTGCTTGCAACTAGATGGCAAAGCCCCGGGGAATCATTGGAGGATTTCTACCGGGCGCTACTGGTGCTGGGCCGAAACTGTGGCTGCCCGCAAGTTTCGGGGAGGGAGCACACGGAACTTTTAATCAGGGCTGCCTTCGTAGCAGGTATGAGCTCCTCAGTGATCCGCCAAAGACTCCTAGAAAAGGACACCCTGGGACTTAGAGAGGCACGGGCCCTGGCAGGGTCCATGGACGTAGCCTCCCAAAACGCGCAGTCCTATGCGCCCAATTGCGCAGCAGCCCCCTGGGCTGCATGGCACCCCGCAGCGGCAGCCCCACAGACCTTCCCCTTGACCCCGCAGGCCTGCGTGGCGAGACGGCCCACTAACGCCGCCGGGCCCCGCTGTTTTTTCTGCGGGCAGGCGAATCATCCCCACCCGTGCTGCCCGGCCTGCACCGCCACCTGCAAAGGGTGCGGCGAGAAGGGGCACTTTGTGGGGGTCTGCCAGGCCCGCACCGTGGCCGCGGTCTCCAGTGACTCCAGACCGCCGCGGCAACCCCCCCTTCAGGCCCTGACCGGCCAGCGCTCACCGCCACCCCCCTATCCTAGGGCCAAGTGCGACCCACGGGCGTGGCCATCTTGCCCCCCGGACACCACGCTGGACGGGTGGGCGCCGCCATTTTGTCCATCCCCGCCGCCATCTTGTCCATCCCCGGCCACCATGTGCGACCCATGGGAGACGCCGTCTTGGATGGGGCCCCAGGCCACCAGCACGGCCGACTACACGCTGCCCGATCAGAACTCGCAACTGCTTCATCTGGCCTCGGTGACACTGGACCAAAGTCGACCTCGGACACTCGCAACAGCAACAACGACGGTCTTCATCAACGGCCACGAGGCGTCTTGCCTGATTGACTCTGGGAGCACGGAGAGCTTTGTCCACCCCGACACGGTAAGGCGCTGTTCACTTGTTACCCACCCTGTAAACCAAAGGATCTCCCTGGCCTCCGGGTCACACTCGGTGGAGATAAAGGGGTTCTGCCTAGCGAACCTCACTGTCCAAGGCAGGAGATTCAACAATTTCCGCCTGTATGTCCTGCCACACCTCTGCGCGGCTACCCTCCTGGGGCTGGACTTCCAATGTAACTTGCAAAGCCTGACCTTTAAATTCGGCAGCCCTATACCCCCCCTTACTGTCTGCGGCCTCGCGACCCTCAAGGTCGACCCGCCTTCCCTGTTTGCGAACCTCACCCCAGATTGCAAACCTGTCACCACCAGGAGCAGACGGTACAGTGCCCTGGATCGGATCTTCATCAGGTCAGAGGTGCAAAGGCTACTGAGGGAAGGGGTCATTGAAGCAAGCAACAGTCCCTGGAGAGCTCAAGTAGTGGTGATAAAGACCGGGGAGAAACATAGGGTGGTCATTGACTACAGTCAGACCATCAACCGGTTTACGCAGCTGGACGCGTACCCTCTCCCCCGTATAGCCGACCTGGTAAACAGGATTGTGCAATACAAGGTCTTCTCCACGGTGGATCTCAAGTCCGCCTACCACCAGCTACCCCTCCGCACTAGTGACCGCAAGTACACTGCCTTCGAAGCAGATGGGCGGCTCTATCAATTTTTAAGAGTTCCCTTTGGTGTCACTAATGGGGTCTCGGTCTTCCAGCGAGAGATGGACCGAATGGTTGACCGGTACGGCTTACGCGCAACGTTCCCGTATCTGGATAACGTCACCATCTGCGGCCATGACCAGCAGGACCACGACACCAACCTCCGCAAATTTCTCCAGACCGCGAAAATCCTTAACTTAACGTACAGTAAGGATAAATGCGTATTTAGCACCAACCGTCTAGCCATTCTAGGCTACGTAGTGCGAAATGGAGTTATAGGCCCCGACCCTGAGTGCATGCGCCCCCGTATGGAGTTCCCCCTCCCTCACTGCCCCAAGGCCCTGAAGCGCTGCCTCGGGTTTTTCAGTTACTACGCCCAGTGGGTCCCCAACTACACAGACAAAGCCCAACCCCTAATCCAGTCCACAACCTTCCCCCTGTCGACGGACGCCCGCCAGGCCTTCAGCCGCATCAAAGCAGACATTGCAAAGGCCACGATGCGCGCCATCGACGAGTCCCTCCCCTTCCAGGTCGAGAGCGATGCGTCCGACGTAGCTCTGGCGGCCACCCTCAACCAAACGGGCAGGCCAGTGGCTTTCTTCTCTCGTACCCTCCATGCTTCCGAAATTCGCCATTCCTCGGTCGAAAAGAGGCCCAAGCCATAGTTGAAGCTGTGAGACATTGGAGGCATTACCTGGCCGGCAGGAGATTCACTCTCCTCACTGACCAACGGTCGGTTGCTTTCATGTTCGATAATGCACCGCGGGGCAAGATTAAAAACGACAAGATCTTGCGGTGGAGGATAGAACTCTCCACCTACAATTACGAGATCTTGTACCGTCCGGGGAAGCTAAACGAGCCTCCTGACGCCCTGTCCCGCGGCACTTGTGCCACTGCACAAGTGGACCACCTCCGAGCCCTCCACGAGGACCTCTGCCACTCGGGGGTCACTCGATTCTTCCACTTCATCAAGACCCGCAACCTACCCTACTCCTTCGAGGAGGTCAGGACAGTCACCAGGGACTGCCAAATCTGCGCGGAGTGCAAACCGCACTTCTACCGGCTAGAGAGGGTGCACCTGATAAAGGCTTCCCGTCCCTTTGAACGCCTCAGCATGGATTTCAAAGGCCCCCTCCCCTCCACCGACTGCAACACGTTTTCCTGAACGTGATTGACGAGTACTCCCGGTTCCCATTCGCCATCCCCTGCCCCGACATGACCGCAACCACCATCATCAAGGCCCTCCAGGGTATCTTTGCACTGTTCGGTTTCCCCGCTTACATACACAGTGATAGGGGGTCCTTCTTTATGAGCGACGAACTGCGTCAATTCCTGCTCAGCAGGGGCATCGCCTCCAGCAGGACGACCAGTTACAACCCCCGGGGAAACGGTCAGGTGGCGAGGGAGAACGGAATGGTCTGGAAGACTGTTCTACTGGCCCTATGGTCCAGGAACCTCCCAGTCTCCCGCTGGCAAAAAGTTCTCCCGATGGCCCTCCACACCATCCAGTCGCTGCTCTGTACAACTACCAATCAGACACCTCATGAACGACTCCTTGTTTTCCCCAGGAAGTCCTCCTCCGGGACCTCGCTCCCAACCTGGCTAGCGACACCCGGACCCATCCTGCTTCGGAAGCACGTGCGGGCGCACAAGTCGGACCCATTGGTCGAGAGGGTCCACCTGCTGCACGCTAACCCCCAGTACACCTATGTGGTGTTCCCTGACGGCCGGCAAGATACAGCCTCCCTACGGGACCTGCCGCCCGCCGGAACCCCACGTGCACCCGAACCATTACCCCCACTCCACCCCACAGCACCTCACTGGAGGATCAGTACTCCCGCCGCTCTTGCCTAGGCCCGCCTACCCACCGACGCCCCCTACAGGCCCCCCCCCCCCCCGTGTCAATCATTTGCCCCAACAGCGCCACCTAGGGGTGACGAAGCTGCCAGGGAGGCCGAAACCACGCTCCCAGAGTCGCAACCACCTGGACCCCCACCAGAATCACCACCGAAGCCCAGATGATCCAGAAGGACGACCAGGCCACCCGACTGACTGATTGCTTCGCTGTGACTTTAACCGTGAATGAACACTTTGTAAATATTCTCGACAGCCCTGTAAGGAGGTATCACGGTACCTCCATATCTGATCATACCATGTTAAAGGTGACTGTTACCACTGGCCACCACCCCCGCCGGACTCTTTTTTAACAGGGGGTGAATGTGGTATTATCAGGTATTGCGGTACCTAAGAGGTTGATGACCATTGGTTAAACCTAGGAGTTTACCATTGGCTGTTGATACGTAGCTCCGCCCTGAAAGGCGGAGTATAAGAACCGGTGCCATCCCAGCAGCCTTCACTTTCTGTACCGAAGCTGCTGGGGAACAAGTTCCAGTCGATTAAAGCCTTCAGTTATGAAATCACTTTGTCTTGAGTGTAATTGATCGCGCATCAGTCTGTTCTCAGACTTTTGTATCTCCTGCCCGATGGAAGAAGTTGGAAAAGTGAGTATGCCGGGTGGGAGGGGTCTTTGATTATACTGCCCGCTTTCCCCAGGCAGCGGGAGGTGTAGATGGAGTCAATGGATGGGAGGCAGGTTCGTGTGATGGACTGGGCGGTGTTCACGACTCTCTGAAGTTTCTTGCATTATGTCGCACTGTCTCTCTGCTCAGCCGGAGTCTTCGATGGCATGCCAGGTCTGGCGGGTCCTCAAATTACAGGCGCTGCCGGTACACTCGAGGCCTCATGCGGCTCCTCCTTGGCACCTCCTCCTCCTCGGCCTGTTGGGCGGCCGGCTCTCCATCCTGGATGGCTGCCAATGTTGCCCGCTTTGCTGCTGCAGCTTCCTCCTCCTCCTCAAGGGCAGCCGCAGGGCATCCCCCAGAGCTGCAGCGACCAGCAGGAAGGCCACCATTGCTGTTGAATTCCAATATCCATTGTCTGCAAGGAGTGAAAAGTTGACGTGTTAGCATGGTGCGTACCCCCGTGCCCAACCAGGTCCACCAGGCTAGGTGGTGGCCACTGTTGGCACTGTGGGCTCTGCCCACGCATGTCTCTTTCCCCCCCATCCCGCACCCCTGGCCCTGTCGTTGGCCAGCACCATGGGGGCCTCGGCCAGGCGCCCATCCCTGATGCCCAGGGTACTAATTTCTGGCACTGTGGCCCCTGTAGGGGCTGCTGTGGGTGTTGTCCTGGGTGGACTGCTGGTGGGTGGTGGCCGGGTTGGGGGGGGGGTGGTGTCAGAGGATGGGTGCGGGGGTGGCGTCACCCATACGGCCATTGTTACTGCAGAACCAGGGGTAAAGTTGGGTGGTCAGTGGGTGCATGGCAAGATGGCCGCGTTACTGCCCTCCGCCCCTGTCACGTTGTAAAAACGGGGCTAAATCTGCAGCCTCGGCCGCATGTTCCCTGTTCAGGCCCCTTATTCAACAAGAGTAGCGTTAAATAACCACGTGTTTCTGCGAGTTCCGAGAAACATACTGCTAAACCCGCTCACTTGGGAACTTTGTTCCCTTTAGTCTCAGGAAGGGAGAAACAGCCCAGTGTTTTAAAGTAATGTCAAGGAGCATGGCTCAGTGAGTGATCATTTGTTTGAATTTTAAATTAAAATCAAACTCTCTGCTTCAATGTAGTTTTCAATATCCCCGGGATTGGTTTGTGTTGAATATTCAAGATTTTATTGGATCGCCCTCATTCTGGGACCGAAATCGAATCCCATTCCTCCTCACAACGCTTCGTCCAATAATACATTTTCCTGGATATTTTTATCATTGGATAAATCTGCTATTCATAAATATTTCAGCTGAAGACATTAATATTCAGCTCTTTGAAGATGCTTCCATCCAAATCCTCTGGGTTTCTCTGACAGATGGGTTTCAGCAGTAATTGTTTGCTCCAACCTCCCGACATGAAAGTGCTGTTTGGAATGTTACTCTGCAGGCCTGACAGCAAACACGGTCCACCCATCCAGGGATCAAAAGAGTCACCGTAAGAGGCAACATAACCAATCTTTGTGAGTTTATTAGGTAGAGAAGGAACAAGAGGGGAAAATACAGTGAATGGCTCAGAAAGTGCTCAGGAGCAGGAATCACAATGTGTGGAATACAGCATTCCCAAGCTCTGGAAAGCTGATTCCTCCCCGGAAACAGGGGCTGGTTCCATGGGATCACCCTGTGCATTTTTGCAGACTTTAGTACAAGAGAAAACTGAACCAAATTTATTTACAGCGAATTAGGAGATCATTTGAACAAAAAATTGTGTAAATCCTTTTTCCGTTGTTAAGTAATGGGTTAAGGGACATTGCAATTAGTTGTCTCATTTATGTTAAGTATCCATTAATTGACACTGATATGTAAAGGGGCTTCAGGTGGCCTCTGTCAGGTGGTGTGTTGTTAAGAGCTTTGTGCAGAGGCTGTGGAAGTGAAATAAATGGTGTTTGGTGAAAAGGACCAAGAACTTTAGACTCTTCATTTCACAGCAACTAAAACGTCTAACAATGGGAGCAGAGGATGGTTGCTGTGCAAATGTGAAGGTTTGAAAGATACAACTTTTCCTGATCAAACCAAGGAGTGAGTGAGAAGGAAAAAAAAAAAGAAGATACATGGCTGAACCCAGGATAAAGATGGCTGGATATGACGATCCTCCATTATTTTCTGAAAGGGAATCGTACGACCAATGGAGAAGTGCAGTAGTTATGTGGACTAAAGTAACTGCTTTGGGAAAGAGAAAACAAGGTATGGCATTGGCTCTTTCTCTACCATATGGCAGTAAAATCCGAAACAAAGTGCTTTCTGAGCTGGAATTGGAAGAGTTAGACTCAGAAGAAGGTCTGGAGACTTTATTACATTATATGGATAAGATTTATAAGAAAGATGACTTGTTAAGTGCGTATGAAGCATGGTCGGATTTTGATAAGTTCCGGAAAATGGAGGATATCTCCATGGAAGACTATATAATGGAATTTGGCAGACTACATAAAAGGCTGCAGAAATACAACCTGGAATTTCCACAGTCTATGTTGGCCTTTAAATTACTTGACTGTGCGAGAGTGAGCAACATGGATAGGCTCCTGGTTTTGACAGGAGTTCAGTTTACTAATAAGGATACCTTATTCGAACAGATGACAAAAGCTTTACAAAAGTCTCTGGGGAAACATTCGATTCCGATGGCTCTGATGACCCAAATAGGTCAGCCTGCAATAAGGCAGAATATGGAAGATACACTACTAACAGGATGGCGAAATCGTACGGCTACGAACAGGGCTCAAGACTATAGACGGAGACCGAGACAAGGAAGTTATGAAGACAGAAACCCAGTTAGAACCTACAATAGGAAGATGAACCCCAGAAATGCACGGGGCATGATAAATCGATGTTTTCGATGTGACTCTCAATACCATTATGCTTTCAACTGTCCAACTCGTTATGATAGAGTGTTTGAAGCGACACATGACACGGAAGAGTCAGAAGAGAAAAAAGATAGTGACCAGAAAGAAGGCATTGTCCTACTGACAAAGCAGTTTTACACCGGTAATGAGGGTGTTGGTTGCAGAATCCTTCAACTGTGCTGTATTGGACAGTGGCTGCACATCTACTGTGTGTGGAATTGACTGGTTAAAATGTTACCTGGACTCTTTGAATGCTGAAAATCGTAACAAGGTTAAGGAATTTGAAAGTTCCACAAGTTTCAGGTTTGGGGATGATAATACTCTGAAGTCGCTGAAAAGAGTGGTGATCCCTTGCAATATTGCCGGAGTGAATCATTTCATTAGCACGGATGTTGTATCAAGTGAGATACCTTTGCTTCTGAGCAGACCATCGATGAAGAAAGCACACATGAAACTGGATATGGAACAGGATAAGGCAACAGTTTTTGGAAAGACGGTGGACTTACAATTTACACAGTCGGGACACTATTGTATTCCATTACTGACAATTAATTTTTCAAGTAGAGTGGTTAAGGATGTGTTAATGGCAGTTGAAAATGGGACTTTAGCTGATAAAACTGCATAGGCAATTTGCACATCCATCTCCTCGGTGGCTGAAAAATTTATTAAAGGATGCAGGGGTAAGGGATGACGACTATACTAAACTGATAGAACAGGTTAGTGACCGCTGTGAAGTTTGTAGGAAGTACAGAAGGACACCAGCACGACCGATAGTAACCCTACCTTTGGCCAGTGATTTTAACAACATTGTGGCCATGGACCTTAAGATCTGGGATAAAGCAAATAATATATTTATTTTGCATTTTGTAGATTTAGCAACCAGATTTAGTCAATCAACGATTGTACGAAGTAAAGAAAAGAGAGTAATTCTGGATCAAATCGTGGAAAAATGGATAGGGACAGGAATGGGTCCACCGGCAAAATTCCTTACGGACAATGGGGGAGAATTTGCTAATGCTGAGTTTAGGGATTATTTAATAATGGTGTCTGTGAAAGAAATCATGCTGTCATCGATGACCTGCTTCGGAAAATTTTGGCAGATCGACCAAATTGCAGGCTAAATTCAGCTTTAGCATGGGCAGTACATGCAAATAATTCATTGCAGATGGTTGGAGACTATAGTCCTTATCAATTAGTGTTTAGTAGAAATCCTAAAATTCCGTCCATTTTGGATGACCAGTCTCCAGCTTGGGAGGGGACTACAATTAGCTCTGGTTTTGCTGAACATTTAAATGCATTACATAGCAGTAGAAAAGCTTTTTTGGAAGCAGAAGTCTCTGAAAGAATTCACAGAGCTTTAAGACATAACGTACGGCCATCAGATGCCGTTTTTCAGCAAGGAGACATGGTATACTATAAGAGAGACAATTTTAATGAATGGAAAGGCCCAGGGAAGATCATAAGCATAGATGGCAAAACAATTATTTTGCAACATGGTAATCAAACTGTTAGGGTCCATTCATCAAGGATAATGGGTACAGATTACAAATTTTCAAATTTAGACAGAGCAGACAGACATGACGAGGAACCAGAGTCATCTGGTACGCATGTGTTACAGAACTATGAGGACCAATTAACTGATATAGACAGGGTTTCTGTGGAGGAACACAACACTTCTGGTGAATTAAAACAGGCCATTTTTCTGAAAGGGCAACTGCCAAAAGTTGGTACAAAAGTGACATACTTGCCTGAAGGGTCTAGTCAATGGAAGGATGCAACTGTTATTAGTAGAGCAGGGAGGGCCACTGGAAAGTATAAACATTGGTTGAATGTACAGCATTCAGGGGAAGGAGTCAAGACAATGGATTGGGAAAACGAAGTTCAGAAATGGAGGGCACAGAAACGCAGTGCCAGTTCAGATAGTACATCGGATAGTGAACAGGTCTGCAGGAAAAGGTCGAGAACTATTGAAAGGACATCCCACAGCAGAAGGAAAAGATCAAGCAGTACAGAACGAGATACCAGGCGGGAGAGGGGACGTAGTTTGTCAAGATCTCAGAACATGAGTAAGACTACGAATACTAATAGGAGTAGAAGCCCACATGCACATGAGATTTTGGTGGCTTCAAATAAATTAGATGAAAAAGTTATTAAAGAAACTAAACAGCAAGAATTGCATAGTTGGAGTGAATTTGGGGTATACACGGAAATACTGGATAGGGGACAAAGAGCTCTATCCCACAGATGGATTTGCACGGAAAAGGTTCTTCCGGATGGAACTTATAAGGCAAAGGCCAGGCTTGTGGCAAGGGGATTTGAAGAAAACTTAGAAGATCAGGATTTAAGGGTAGATTCGGCTACAGCAGGAAAGGTTATTTTAAAGATCTTCTTGGCTCGATTAGCCACAAATGCATGGGAATGCAAATCTATAGATATAAAAGCTGCCTTTTTGCAGGGGCATCAGCTCCAGAGAGATATTTTTCTCCGCCCTCCTAAAGAAGCAGCTAACACAGAAGGGGTACTCTGGAAGTTGAACAAATGTGTATATGGATTAAATGATGCATCTAGAGTCTGGTATTTTTCGGTCAGGTCAGTTTTGTTAAAGTTAGGCTGTTGCCAGTTGAAAGCAGATCCTGCAATGTTTTACTGACACTATAAAGGAAATCTTTCTGGCATTTTTATGATGCATGTCGATGATTTTTTGTGGGGTGGGACTAGTGATTTTGAAGCTATTGTAATCTCTGGTTTGAGGAAAGAATTCAGGGTTGGAAGTCAGGCTTCCGGTGCATTTAAATATATTGGACTGGAAATTGGACAGACTAAGTTAGGGGCAACTTTACATCAGCAATCTTATTTGGAAAGCATCACCCCAATAGCAATTAGTCGTGGCCGAGTTTCACAAAAAGACGCAATGGTTTCAAAGATAGAAAAAGAGCAACTGCGAAGTTTAATTGGGCAACTGAACTGGTTAGGTAGACAGCCTAGACCGGACATGAGTTTTGATGTCTTAGAGTTGAGTACAAAAATGAATGACCCCAAAATGGAAGACATAATAAGAGCAAATAAAGCGTTAGCCAAACTAAAAATGCAGGAGTGTTTTTTGAAGTTCCCGGTTTTAGGTGACCTTAAGCACTTGAAACTCATAGTTTATAGTGATGCGTCCTACGCAAATTTATGTGATGGGGTTTCTCCAAGGAAGGGGAGACTGTTAAGTAATGGGTAAAGAGACAATTAGTTGTCTCATTTATGTTAAGTATCCATTAATTGACACTGATATGTAAAGGGACTTCAGGCGGCCTCTGTCAGGTGGTGTGTTGTTAAGAGTTTTGTGCAGAGGCTGTGGAAGTGAAATACATGGTGTTTGGTGAAAAGGAACAAGAACTTTAGACTTCATTTCACAGCAGCTAAAACGTCTAACATCCGTAACTCTCCTTCTCAACTCCCTCCCCACAGCCCGGGATCCTCCAAATATTTGCAGGCCAGAATGGGGAAGAGGGAGCAGCTTGAAACTGCCAGAGGTGCAGGCTTTCAAGTTAGGATACCAGCTACAGCTCCCTAGCCTAGGACTGTGTCCAGCCGAGGATCACTGTCCCGGGACTGTGTCCAGCCGGGGCTCCCTGTCCCGGGACTGTGTCCAGCCGGGGCTCCCTGTCCCGGGACTGTGTCCAGCCGAGGATCACTGTCCCGGGACTGTGTCCAGCCGGGGCTCCCTGTCCCGGGACTGTGTCCAGCCGGGGCTCCCTGTCCCGGGACTGTGCCAAGCCCAGGCACCCTGTCCCGGGTCTGTGTCCAGCTCAGGCTCCCTGTCCTGGGACTGTGTCCAACTGGGTCTGCCTGTGCCGGGACTGTGTCCAGCTGGGGCTGCCTGTGCTGGACCGTGTCCATCCCAGGCTTCCTGTCCCGGAACATTGCCAGCTCAAGCTCCCTGTCCCGGGACTGTGTCCAACTGGGGCTCCCTGTCCTGGGACTGTGCCCAGCTCAGGCTCCCTGTCCCGGGACTGTGTCCAGCTCAGGCGCCCTGTCCCAGGACTGTGTCCAGCTCAGGCTCCCTGTCCCGGGACTGTGTCCAGCTCAGGCTCCCTGTCCCAGGACTGTGTCCAGCTCAGGCTCCCTGTCCCGGGACTGTGTCCAGCTCAGGCTCCATGTCCCGGGACTGTCTCCAGCCGGGGCTCCCTGTCCCAGGACTGTGTCCAGCTCAGGCTCCCTGTCCCGGGACTGTGTCCAGCCGGGGCTCCCTGTCCCGGGACTGTGTCCAGCCGGGGCTCCCTGTCCCGGGACTGTGTCCAGCTCAGGCTCCCTGTCCCGGGACTGTGTCCAGCCGGGGCTCCCTGTCCCGGGACTGTGTCCAGCTCAGGCTCCCTGTCCCAGGACTGTGTCCAGCCGGGGCTCCCTGTCCCGGGACTGTGTCCAGCCGGGGCTCCCTGTCCCGGGACTGAGTCCTTCCCAGGCTCCCTGTCCCGGGACTGTGTCCAGCTCAGACTCCCTGTCCTGGGACTGTGTCCAGCCGGGGTTCCCTGTTCCGGGAATGTGTCCAGCTCAGGCTCCCTGTCCCGGGACTGTATCCAGCCGGGGCTCCCTGTCCCAGGACTGTCTCCATCCGGAGACCCCTGTCCCAGGACTGTGTCCAGCTCAGGCTCCCTGTCCCGGAACTGTGTCCAGCCGGGGATCCCTGTCCCAGGACTGTGTCCAGCCGGGGCTCCCTGTGCCTGGACTTTGTCCAGCCGGGTCTCCCTGTCCCGGAACTGTGTCCAGCCGGGTCTCCCTGTCCCGTGTCTGTGTCCAGCCGGGGCTCCCTGTCCCGGGACTGTGTCCAGCCGGGGTTCCCTGTCCCGGAACCTTGTCCATCCCAGACCTCTTCACATGAACAGAGGTCTAGAGCATTCCAAGAAACTGACAGTTAACTGCCAAGCATTATTTGGAATTTAAAGCAGGTAGTTTGACTCTGATTGAGGAATGAACCAGCGGATGGCTGACACTCGTTTTATTTTTCTGATACAGGCACAATGTGTATACATGTTGTTTCTGTCTGCAAAGAACAGGGCCTTATGTATGAATATATGTAGCTTACTGTCATGCAAATGACCACACTGCAAGCCTGACTGACAATCTTAAATTGATTGTCGCATAATTCATAACACACTGATGGTTATTTTTAAAATGTTGTCCAGAGTCAAGATGCCTCGTTTAAATTTCAAACAATACTTGATAGTTATCTGTCAGTCACCATCAACTGGTTAATTCTCCATGACAACACCTCTACCAATTAGAGTGCACTTGCCAACCAATCAGCACTCTCTTCTCAACCAGTATAAATTTAGTGTTTGCCCTGGCATTTGCATTCTTGTGAATTGTTCTGATGAGTGTAAGACCAAAAGCTTTGACAAAAAAAATATTTTTTCAGCAATAGTCAAGTTCTATGCTATCAAATGACTGTTAACACTTTTATTGACCCCTGGTTCTGTGAATGCTGCCCTCCTTATTCCGATTAAAAGATTAAACCTTAACCTTTGACCTTGAACTCTGGTTGAACTCAGAGGTTACAAGCAAATTCTGGGCACACTGACAAAAAACATTTCTCGAGTTGTCCCTCGGAAATTGTGAACTCGTTGTGCTGGACACTGGCCTTGTCAGAACGAGCTGCAGAATCGGTTATCTCAGTAGCAAGAAAGAGGTTAATGGACAGGGGTTGTGTTGTCAGGTGGAAATCCACAAGTCACTTGCCGTAATCATCATGTGTTTTCTTGCTCAGCACTCTTGGCCATGAAATATATTTCTGTATGATCTGCAGTTGTCATCAGTTCCACTATGTCCTCCTAGCTCTCCGGAATATCTAATTATCAGACATCTGCATCCTGCCATTTCCTGTAAAAACATTAGCACCACTTTTTGGGATATGATCCTTTTGATGAAGCGGTTATTATTTGAGATATCTCTTCAGTACTGAAATGTGACCCATGATACAATCCCTCAGATCCAGAGAGTTCATGAGCAGTAATCATTCCCCAGATCTTTCTGGAGTAGAAGTGTTTACCTGGATGTGTGGTGCAGTCAGAATCTCTGCTATTTTGGCTGCACCTTTAATAGCCCAAGAATGAAAGAACATAGATTTATGCAGCTGAATGTTCATTACATTTGTAAACTTACTCTGCTATACATCCAACTCTACTGCAGCAAGATCAGATTGCTCTGAGTAAACCAGCTGCAGAGACAGCCCTGCAGACAAGAACAGAATAAAACACTCCACAGAAAATATCTAATACGACTTATGAACTTTTATAAGCAGATGAAGAGTCCAGCGGGGATTCACACGGATGATCCCAGGAATGGTAGGCCTAACATACGATGAACGTCTGAGGATCCTGGGTTAATATTCATTGGTGTTTAGGAGGTTGAGGGGAGATCTAATAGAAACTTACAAGATAATGAATGGCTTAGATAGGGTGGATGTAGGGAAGTTGTTTCCATTAGCAGGGGAGACTAGGACCCGGGGGCACAGCCTTAGAACATAGAACATAGAAAAATACAGCACAGAACAGGCCCTTCGGCCCACGATGTTGTGCCGAACCTTTGTCCTTGATTAATCATAGATTAACATTGAATTTACAGTGCAGAAGGAGGCCATTCGGCCCTTTGTGTCTGCACCGGCTCTTGGAAAGAGCACCCTACCCAAACTCAACACTTCCACCCAACACCAACGGCAATTTGGACATTAAGGGCAATTTATCATTGGCCAATTCACTTAACCCGCACATCTTTGGACTGTGGGAGGAAACCGGAGCACCCGGAGGAAACCCACGCAGACACGGGGAGGACGTGCAGACTCCGCACAGACAGTGACCCAAGCCGGAATCGAACCTGGGACCCTGGAGCTGTGAAGCAATTGTGCTATCCACAATGCTACCGTGCTGCCCTTGAGAACAAATAAATCTACACTATCATTTTACTGTAATCCATATACCTATCCAATAGCTGCTTGAAGGTCCCTAATGTTTCCGACTCAACTACTTCCACAGGCAGTGCATTCCATGCCCCCACTACTCTCTGGGTAAAGAACCTACCTCTGATATCCCTCCTATATCTTCCACCTTTCACCTTAAATTTATGTCCCCTTGTAATGGTTTGTTCCACCCGGGGAAAAAGTCTCTGACTGTCTACTCTATCTATTCCCCTGATCATCTTATAAACCTCTATCAAGTCGCCCCTCATCCTTCTCCGTTCTAATGAGAAAAGGCCTAGCACCCTCAACCTTTCCTCGTAAGACCTACTCTCCATTCCAGGCAACATCCTGGTAAATCTTCTTTGCACCTTTTCCAAAGCTTCCACATCCTTCCTAAAATGAGGCGACCAGAACTATACACAGTACTCCAAATGTGGCCTTACCAAAGTTTTGTACAGCTGCATCATCACCTCACGGCTCTTAAATTCAATCCCTCTGTTAATGAACGCGAGCACACCATAGGCCTTCTTCACAGCTCTATCCACTTGAGTGGCAACTTTCAAAGATGTATGAACATAGACCCCAAGATCTCTCTGCTCCTCCACATTGCCAAGAACTCTACCGTTAACCCTGTATTCCGCATTCATATTTGTCCTTCCAAAATGGACAACCTCACACTTTTCAGGGTTAAACTCCATCTGCCACTTCTCAGCCCAGCTCTGCATCCTATCTATGTCTCTTTGTAGCTGACAACAGCCCTCCTTACTATCCACAACTCCACCAATCTTCGTATCGTCTGCAAATTTACTGACCCACCCTTCAACTCCCTCATCCAAGTCATTAATGAAAATTACAAACAGCAGAGGACCCAGAACTGATCCCTGCGGTACGCCACTGGTAACTGGGATCCAGGCTGAATATTTGCCATCCACCACCACTCTCTGACTTCTATCGGTTAGCCAGTTTGTTATCCAACTGGCCAAATTTCCCACTATCCCATGCCTCCTTACTTTCTGCATAAGCCTACCATGGGGAACTTTATCAAATGCCTTACTAAAATCCATGTACACTACATCCACTGCTTTACCTTCATCCATATGCTTGGCCACCTCCTCAAAGAATTCAATAAGATTTGTAAGGCAAGACCTACCCCTCACAAATCCGTGCTGACTATCCCTAATCAAGCAGTGTCTTTCCAGATGCTCAGAAATCCTATCCTTCAGTACCCTTTCCATTACTTTGCCTACCACCGAAGTAAGACTAACTGGCCTGTAATTCCCAGGGTTATCCCTAGTCCCTTTTTTGAACAGGGGCACGACATTCGCCACTCTCCAATCCCCTGGTACCACCCATGTTGACAGTGAGGACGAAAAGATCATTGCCAACGGCTCTGCAATTTCATCTCTTGCTTCCCATAGAATCCTTGGATATATCCCGTCAGGCCCGGGGGACTTGTCTATCCTCAAGTTTTTCAAAATGCCCAACACATCTTCCTTCCTAACAAGTATTTCCTCGAGCTTACCAATCTGTTTCACACTGTCCTCTCCAACAATATCGCCCCTCTCATTTGTGAATACAGAAGAAAAGTACTCGTTCAAGACCTCTCCTACCTCTTCAGACTCAATACACAATCTCCCGCTACTGTCCTTGATCGGACCTACCCTCGCTCTAGTCATTCTCATATTTCTCACACATGTATAAAAGGCCTTGGGGTTTTCCTTGATCCTACCCGCCAAAAATTGTTCATGCCCTCTCTTAGCTCTCCTAATCCCTTTCTTCAGTTCCCTCCTGGCTATCTTGTATCCCTCCAATGCCCTGTCTGAACCTTGTTTCCTCAGCCTTACATAAGTCACCTTTTTCCTCTTAACAAGACATTCAACCTCTCTTGTCAACCATGGTTCCCTCACTCGACCATCTCTTCCCTGCCTGACAGGGACATGCATATCAAGGACACGTAGCACCTGTTCCTTGAACAAGTTTCACATTTCACTTGTGTCCTTCCCTGCCAGCCTATGTTCCCAACTTATGCACTTCAATTCTTGTCTGACAACATCGTATTTACCCTTCCCCCAATTGTAAACCTTGCCCTGTTGCACGTACCTATCCCTCTCCATTACTAAAGTGAAAGTCACGGAATTGACTTAGAATAAAAGGGAGTCACTTTAGAACAGAGATGAGGAGAAATTTCTTCAGCCAGAGAGTGGTGGGTCTGTGGAATTGCCACAGAGGGCGGTGGAGGCCGGGACGTTGAGTGTCTTTAAGACAGAAGTTGATAAATTCTTGATTTCTCGAGGAATTAAGGGCTATGGAGAGAGAGCGGGTAAATGGAGTTGAAATCAGCCATGATTGAATGGTGGAGTGGACTCGATGGGCCCTTCCGGGGCAGGTGTGACCTGTATAAGAAGGACGGGTTGCATCTAAACCGGAGAGGCATAAATATCCTGGCCGCGAGGTTTGCTAGTGTCACACGGGAGGGTTTAAACTAGTATGGCAGGGGGGTGGGCACGGGAGCAATAGGTCAGAAGGTGAGAGCATTGAGGGAGAACTAGGGAATAGGGACAGTGTGGCTCTGAGGCAGAGCAGACAGGGAGATGTTGCTGAACACAGCGGGTCTGGTGGCCTGAAGTGCATATGTTTTAATGCAAGGAGCATTACGGGTAAGGCAGATGAACTTAGAGCTTGGATTAGTACTTGGAACTATGATGTTGTTGCCATTACAGAGACCTGGTTGAGGGAAGGGCAGGATTGGCAGCTAAATGTTCCAGGATTTAGATGTTTCAGGCGGGATAGAGGGGGATGTAAAAGGGGAGGTGGAGTTGCGCTACTTGTTCGGGAGAATATCACAGCTGTACTGCGAGAGGACACCTCAAAAGGCAGTGAGGCTATATGGGTAGAGATCAGGAATAAGAAGGGTGCAGTCACAATGTTGGGGGTATACTACAGGCCTCCCAACAGCCAGCGGGAGATAGAGGAGCAGATAGGTAGACAGATTTTGGAAAAGAGTAAAAACAACAGGGTTGTGGTGATGGGAGACTTCAACTTCCCCAATATTGACTGGGACTCACTTAGTGCCAGGGGCTTAGACGGGGCGGAGTTTGTAAGGAGCATCCAGGAGGGCTTCTTAAAACAATATGTAGACAGTCCAACTAGGGAAGGGCGGTACTGGACCTGATATTGGGGAATGAGCCCGGCCAGGTGGTAGATGTTTCAGTAGGGGAGCATTTCGGTAACAGTGACCACAATTCAGTAAGTTTTAAAGTACTGGTGGACAAGGATAAGAGTGGTCTGAGGATGAATGTGCTAAATTGGGGGAAGGCTAATTATAACAATATTAGGCGGGAACTGAAGAACATAGATTGGGGGCGGATGTTTGAGGGCAAATCAACATCTGACATGTGGGAGGCTTTCAAGTGGCAGTTGAAAGGAATACAGGACCGGCATGTTCCTGTGAGGAAGAAAGATAAATACGGCAATTTTCGGGAACCTTGGATGACGAGTGATATTGTAGGCCTCGTCAAAAAGAAAAAGGAGGCATTTGTCAGGGCTAAAAGGCTGGGAACAGACGAAGCCTGCGTGGAATATAAGGAAAGTAGGAAGGAACTTAAGCAAGGAGTCAGGAGGGCTAGAAGGGGTCACGAAAAGTCATTGGCAAATAGGGTTAAGGAAAATCCCAAGGCTTTTTACACGTACATAAAAAGCAAGAGGGTAGCCAGGGAAAGGGTTGGCCCACTGAAGGATAGGCAAGGGAATCTATGTGTGGAGCCAGAGGAAATGGGCGAGGTACTAAATGAATACTTTGCATCAGTATTCACCAAAGAGAAGGAATTGGTAGATGTTGAGTCTGGAGAAGGGGGTGTAGATAGCCTGGGTCACATTGTGATCCAAAAAGACGAGGTGTTGGGTGTCTTAAAAAATATTAAGGTAGATAAGTCCCCAGGGCCTGATGTGATCTATCCCAGAATACTGAAGGAGGCTGGAGAGGAAATTGCTGAGGCCTTGACAGAAATCTTTGGATCCTCGCTGTCTTCAGGGGATGTCCCGGAGGACTGGAGAATAGCCAATGTTGTTCCTCTGTTTAAGAAGGGTAGCAAGGATAATCCCGGGAACTACAGGCCGGTGAGCCTTACTTCAGTGGTAGGGAAATTACTGGAGAGAATTCTTCGAGACAGGATCTACTCCCATTTGGAAGCAAATGGACGTATTAGTGAGAGGCAGCATGGTTTTGTGAAGGGGAGGTCGTGTCTCACTAACTTGATAGAGTTTTTCGAGGAGGTCACTAAGATGATTGATGCAGGTAGGGCAGTGTATGTTGTCTATATGGACTTCAGTAAGGCCTTTGACAAGGTCCCTCATGGTAGACTAGTACAAAAGGTGAAGTCACACGGGATCAGGGGTGAGCTGGCAAGGTGGATACAGAACTGGCTAGGCCATAGAAGGCAGAGAGTAGCAATGGAAGGATGCTTTTCTAATTGGAGGGCTGTGACCAGTGGTGTTCCACAGGGATCAGTGCTGGGACCTTTGCTGTTTGTAGTATATATAAATGATTTGGAGGAAAATGTAACTGGTCTGATTAGTAAGTTTGCAGACGACACAAAGATTGGTGGAATTGCGGATAGCGATGAGGACTGTCGGAGGATACAGCAGGATTTAGATTGTTTGGAGACTTGGGCGGAGAGATGGCAGATGGAGTTTAATCCGGACAAATGTGAGGTAATGCATTTTGGAAGGTCTAATGCAGGTAGGGAATATACAGTGAATGGTAGAACCCTCAAGAGTATTGAAAGTCAAAGAGATCTAGGAGTACAGGTCCACAGGTCATTGAAAGGGGCAACACAGGTGGAGAAGGTAGTCAAGAAGGCATACGGCGTGCTTGCCTTCATTGGCCGGGGCATTGAGTATAAGAATTGGCAAATCATGTTGCAGCTGTATAGAACCTTAGTTAGGCCACACTTGGAGTATAGTGTTCAATTCTGGTCGCCACACTACCAGAAGGATGTGGAGGCTTTAGAGAGGGTGCAGAAGAGATTTACCAGAATGTTGCCTGGTATGGAGGACATTAGCTATGAGGAGCGGTTGAATAAACTCGGTTTGTTCTCACTGGAACGAAGGAGGTTGAGGGGAGACCTGATAGAGACAAAATTATGAGGGGCATAGACAGAGTGGATAATCAGAGGCTTTTCCCCAGGGTAGAGGGGTCAATTACTAGGGGGCATAGGTTTAAGGTGAGAGGGGCAAGGTTTAGAGTAGATGTACGAGGCAAGTTTTTTACGCAGAGGGTAGTGGGTGCCTGGAACTCGATACCGGAAGGAGGTGGTGGAAGCAGAGACGATAGTGACATTTAAGGGGCATCTTGACAAATACATGAATAGGATGGGAATAGAGGGATACGGACCCAGGAAGTGTAGAAGATTGTAGTTTAGTCGGGCAGCATGGTCGGCACGGGCTTGGAGGGCCGAAGGGCCTGTTCCTGTGCTGTACATTTCTTTGTTCGTTCTATGGAGGGCATTAGCTATGAGGAGCGGTTGAATAAACTCGGTTTGTTCTCACTGGAACGACGGAGGTTGAGGGGCGACCTGATAGAGGTCTACAAAATTATGAGGGGCATAGACAGAGTGGATAGTCAGAGGCTTTTCCCCGGGGTAGAGGGGTCAATTACTAGGGGGCATAGGTTTAAGGTGAGAGGGGCAAGGTTTAGAGTAGATGTACGAGGCAAGTTTTTTACGCAGAGGGTAGTGGGTGCCTGGAACTCGCTACCGGAGGAGGTGGTGGAAGCAGGGACGATAGTGACATTTAAGGGGCATCTTGACAAATACATGACTAGGATGGGATTAGAGGGATACGGACCCAGGAAGTGTAGAAGATTGTAGTTTAGTCAGGCAGCATGGTCGGCACGGGCTTGGAGGGCCGAAGGGCCTGTTCCTGTGCTGTACATTTCTTTGTTCTTTGGGCCGATTGGCCTTACTTCCGCTCCTATGTCTTATGGTCTTAAGACCTTTATGCTTCACAAATCTATCCTGTTTTTAGCAATTAATCTCATCTAATCCATTTCCTTACAGTCGTTTTTCGTCCCTCTCTCACACACATTCTCATTCCCTCTCTCACCATCTCACTCTCTCATTTTTCACTTTTTCTCTCTCTTTATCACTGTTTCTCAATCACCTTTTTCTCTCTTACTAACTCTCACTTTCTCACTCTCTATTTTTGTGCAAAACAAATAATATTAAAATGAATCCCAGGAAGATCAGAGGAAAAATATCAAACTTCAAATGTCACCTTGCAATAGGTGGTCTATGGCACATTGTACTTGTAATGATATGCATAAGCAATTCTGTATGTTAATATGTTAGACCTCCAAGCTGGTGGCAGTATAACTACACCACGTGACGCTGCAACCTGGAGGAGCCTGGGTGAGGAGGAGTCGTGGATAGGCGTGTTTTGTATTAGCTCTCGTATTCTAGTTGTAAACAGTTGACAGTTCGTTAGTAGTATCAGTATTATTTTCTACCCATGTTATTGTAATTTAATAAATTTTAACGAGTCAAGAACTCAATAATTGCAACACACCAGAACGTAACAGTACTGAGGCCAATTAGCACTGCAACAAATTGGAAACTCTGCTTTCAGAGATGTGGAGGCGAACAGTGACAAAATTCTCCTCAGAACAAAACCCAGCTTCTATGTCTTATGGTCTTGTGTTTGCCTTGGGTCAGTCAGTGGTTGCAAATACACCAACTGGTAATGATCCTGTCAGTCAGCACTGCTGCCATAGTACCTCCAGGTTCCTTTTAAATATGCTTTCCCCAAAGTGCTTTTGGAACCAGACTTGAGCTGCTTCAGTGCAAACTTCTCATCAAAAATGATTTGCTTATTCCATGCTGTCAGATCAGATTTGTGCCAGACGCGATGTGACAAAAAGTAACTGAGGTGCCACTCTGCAGACACATCAACGCAGTGCCATTAAAACTTCAAAACTGCCCAGGACTAAAACCAGGAAACAAACCAAAACTTTTTAGAGTGTGTAGCTTGTGTGACATGGCGACCCACCCTCAGTCCTGTCCAAGGCTCCCATCCCACTCTTAATCCGGTTCTAGATTCCAATCCCACCTCTGACCCTGTTCTAGATTCCAATCCCACATTCGATCCGGTTCTAGATTCCAATCCTACCCACAATCTCATTTGTTACATTAATGCCCTCAATGCTGTTCTCGACTCAGTCTCACCCTCAAACTTGTCTCCAGTGATATGTGTGAGTCTTATTTATTCTTACGCTTTGCTGCTTGTGGATATTTTCTTTGAGAAGAATTGTTTGATTCCCGCCCCCCGCCAAATTTTCGGTGCCGGAGAATTCGGTGGCCGGCGGGGGCGGGATTCACGCCGCCCCCCTGGCGATTCTCCGACCCGGCGGGGGGTTGGAGAATCCCGCCCCCAGTGAGAAACGGTGCGGGATTCATCGGATTCGGCATCGACACTCGGGCGGCTGACAAGCTGCAGCCGCAGAGACACACTTCACTCCCCACACACACCATCCCAGCCTATACACACTTCACTCCCCACACACACCATCCCAGCCTATACACACTTCACTCCCCACACACACCATCCCAGCCTATACACACTGCACTCCCCACACACACCATCCCAGCCAATACACACTGCACTCCCCACACACACCATCCCAGCCAATACACACTGCACTCCCCACACACACCATCCCAGCCTATACACACTTCACTCCCCACACACACCATCCCATCCTATACACACTGCACTCCCCACACACACCATCCCAGCCTATACACACTGCACTCCCCACACACACCATCCCAGCCTATACACACTGCACTCCCCACACACACCATCCCAGCCTATACACACTGCACTCCCCACACACACCATCCCAGCCTATACACACTGCACTCCCCACACACTCCATCCCAACCTATACACACTGCACTCCCCATACACACCATCCCAGCCTATACACACTGCACTCCCCACACACACCATCCCAGCCTGTACACACTTCACTCCCCACACACACCATCCCAGCCTATACACACTGCACTCCCCACACACACCATCCCAGCCTATACACACTTCACTCCCCACACACACCATCCCAGCCTATACACACTGCACTCCCCACACACACCATCCCAGCCTATACACACTGCACTCCCCACACACACCATCCCAGCCTATACACACTGCACTCCCCACACACTCCATCCCAACCGAGACACACTGCACTCCCCACACACACCATCCCAGCCTATACACACTGCACTCCCCACACACACCATCCCAGCCTATACACACTGCACTCCCCACACACACCATCCCAGCCTATACACACTGCACTCCCCACACACTCCATCCCAGCCTATACACACTGCACTCCCCACACACACCATCCCAGCCTATACACACTGCACTCCCCACACACACCATCCCAGCCAACAAGATGGCAGCGAGGAGAGCGGCACCAAGCTTCACTGACGCCGAGCTCGAGACCTTGTTGGATGCCACGGACCACCCTGTACCCCGGCAGGAGGCTGCCAGCCGGCGTCATTTTCCGTGCCTGGGGACAGGTGGCAGAGGCCGTCAGTGCCGTCAGCAACACTGTCTGGATCGGCCAGCAGTGAACAAAGAACAAAGAAATGTACAGCACTGGAACAGGCCCTCGGCCCGCCAAGCCCGTGCCGACCAGTGCCGGAAGAAACTGCACAATCTCCTCAGGGTGGCCAGAGTAGGTAGCATTGTGCCCCTGGCACCAACCACGGCCTAATCATGTGACTTGTTTTGTGTCTTGCCAGCCTGCTGGCAATGGGGTGGGCCTTTTGTGTCCCTCGCCCAGCCACAGCCAGGATCCCAGGTGCCAGCCAACGACAAGGACGACGACACAGACGTGAGTCATTGACCTGAGACCCAGGACATCCCGGAGCTCGAGTCCAAGGATGACACTGGTTTCTCCTCACAGCTGTCTCCAACACCCTCCACCATCCCGAAGAAGCTCACCGCAGCTGGGCACTTTAGTGAAGAGGCTTTTGGGGCAATATCTGGTGCACACAACACACACGCTCTCGTACAGAATCTGGAGGTAGGAACATCCGAGGGGGCAGATGGTCAGAGGGCAGGCCAACCCCGGGGACTAGCTGCCGTTCAGATGGGTTTGGGGCTTCTGGAATGAACCGTCCCATTGATTGTGGACATGCAGGAGCAGAGCCAGGGACGACATGAGAGGTTGTCAGCGAGTATCTGGCACCTGCACCAGCACCTACACTCCTGTATGCTTCACCCGATGGCTGTGTCTGTGTCTTTACATTGTGTATTTATGTTTGCTCTATGTATTTTCTTTTCATGTACGGAATGATTTGGCTGAACCTTCTGCAGAACAATACTTTTCACTGTAGCTCGGTACACGTGACAATAAACAAATCCAATCCAAGCTGCAGGAGCAGGAGGTGGTGCCGGCCACATGTGCCACCCAGGCCAACACCGCACGGGTGGCGTTTGCGGTGGAAGCCCTGGGAGCAAGGGTTTCGGCCATGGATCAGCGTGTCCAAGGCCTGGGGCACTCTATGCAGGCGGTGGCTGAGGCCCAGGACAAGGCTGCCCTCTCACTGGTCACCTGAGAAGATGCAGGTCACAAGGCAGGGTGTGCGAGGTGGACTGATCCAGGTTGGCCACAGAGGGGGTGCGGGGGAATGGATGAATGTTGGGGTGGACCTGGCTCAGGGATCGCAGCTCAGCCAGTGCTCACCTCTCCAGTGTCCCACCGCCACCCCCACCCCCCCCCCCCCCCCCCCCCCCCAAGGGATTCGATGGGACTGTGTTTTGGAATGGCCAGCTCGCATTCAAGGATCACCCAGGTGGACACCCCGTAATGCGGCAGGTAAGTGTCATGGAGGGAGGTACAGGCGGAGGGAGTGGCCGGAGGAGGGGGGTTGGGATTATGGTGTCAGTGCCCATGGCATCGGTGAACCTGGAGGCAAGCAGAGCGTCCCGTGCGTGTCGGCCCTGGTGCACGCGTTGTGCGACCTCCCTTGCCTACCCGAGCCCCATGTCCTGCCCATCCCTGCCCTCCCCTCCGCCACATCCTCCTCATCGGACGAAGACTGATGTTCATCCCCCTCCTCCAGTCCCTCTGCTGTGCGATGTTGTGGAGGACGCAGCAAGCCAGCACAATGCGGGCGACCCTCCCAGCACTATACTGGAGGGCCCCTCCAGAGTGGTCCAGGCACCTGAACCGCATACTCAGGAGTCCGATGCACCGCTCAATCACCCTTTGGTCGCTGCATGGGCGTCGTTGTAGTCCTGTGGGGGGTCACTCCGGCCACATGGCCCATTCCTCCATCACCCCCCCCCCAACCAGCCCGGCCACTGTCAGGACCGGCAGCCCACGGTCGTGCCTCTCCGTGTCCTACCTCCTCTCTCTCCTTCATCAGCCAGGGTGCCTATTTCTCAAATTTTAAAAGCACGAGTGAACCGCGCCATCGGGAATTTGCCGCAGTGGAGGCTGCGGAGAATACCGGGTCGGGCCCGCGAATGATATATAAACGGAGTTTACTGTACGTGTGTTCCAGGCTGCATTGGCTCCACTGTTGAGGTGATGGAGCATCGTGATTTGGCATCAAATCGGCGCCGGCCGTGATTTGGCATCAAAACTGATTCTCCCGTCCAATCCCGTTTCCCGATTCCGGTGTTGGCCGACGGAAAATCCCTCCCAATGTTTCTAATCAGAATGCGGGACATGACTAAATGACGTCTGGTGACAAGAATCAGAGAAAAAAATTAGTCTTAAAGGTGCAGAGATCATTTGCTCAGGTTACCTATTGAAGGTTGAAAATCCTACTGAATGATGTCATTGTGGTTGATGAAGAGTTTATGGAGATTCAAGTAAAGATTATTGCAAAGTGTGAAATGTGTAAATCTGGAGGACATTGCCACATCTGACTATAACCTTTCATTGCAGCATGGCCACTAACAATATCATTTCTACAGATCTCAGGGTATGGGGACAAAGACAGAAATGTTTCAACTCTACATTTCATAGACCCGACAAACAGTTTGACCACTTTTTACTATTATTTTACAATAAAACTTAGGAATGACAAAAGGGTGATTAAATACAAAAGCTGAGAGAAATGGATTGAGGCCACACTTGGGAAACAAGTGAAATTTAATAATAAACTTAATTAGTGTCACAAGTAGGCTTACATTAACACCACAATGAAGTTACTGTGAAAATCCCCCAGTCGCCACATTCCGGTGCCTGTTCGGGTACACAGAGGGAGAATTCAGAATGTCCAATTCACCGAACAGCACGTCTTTCGGGGCTTGTGGGAGGAAACCCACGCAGACACGGGGAGAACGTGCAGACTCCGCACAGGCAGTGACCCAAGCCGGGTATTGAACCTGGGACCCTGGAGATGTGAAGCAACAATGCTAATCACTGTGATTGATAATGAAAGGGAATTTGGCAATGGCAAGTTCAGAGAAATGTTTAAAAATATAAACAGTCTGGCATAAATGCCACAGCTGAAAATTCTTCCAGTGATGGATTCTGTGAAAATTCACGCAGTGATCAATGAAATGCTGACAAAACCTTAGCTGATTAACCAGGCTACAAGTTGGCAACTTCCCTGGTGTGGGCAGTTCAGAGAGAATTAACTACAGACGGTTGGACTTTAGTCCCTGCCACTAATCTCTGATACCTTCTGAGCTGCGTGATAGTCCTCCTGCTCGAAAACGTGCCACAATTAGTTCCATATTTTCTGCGCATTGTAATTCTTTACCTGCAGAGAGGTGGGATTTCACCAAGGCTGAGCTGTCGGAGATATTTCGGAAAACACCGAGGAATCGCATCAGAACATCTCAGTCAGAATTTAATTTAAGAGATTTGTTTTATAAAAGAGGATGATTGGGGAAAGACTGAGTGATGGTGTGAGGTACTAAATAAACATGGTGATCAAACAGTTCACGTTCACTCCTCACCATTAGTAAGAAACAATTATAAAATCTCAGACTCGAAGCAGTTGAGAGAAGCAAATGAAATACCGTTCACATTAAATGCTGACCCAGGAAGGGTGAATCGTGATCTTGTTACACAGAACGGGGTTCTCACATCCAAAGGCCAGACTGGTGACAGATATTCCAGAAGGTCTGGTAAATGGGCAGCTGTGAGATTGTGAGATTCACAGTGAGCCCGAGCAGCGGTTCCTCCAGCCAGGTGAAGAATCCTCGACACCAGAACCCCAGAAATAACAAACCAATAAAGTTCAAAGGCTCTTAAATTCAAAGCCCCCCCCCGTCTCCTCGCCAATTCTAAACAGGAGTTTGGAAATGGGAAATGGGCGTCTGATGTCACCCATACAAACCAGGGAATTCAAAATATTTTAAATATAAATCCAGCCACTATCTAATCACAAAAAAAATAATCACTTTAAAGTTTGGGAATATCGGATAGATCAGTAAGGATTTTAAGTTTCTAGGTTTGGGTTTATATGAGGGGTGTTGAGGTGACTCGACGTTCCCAGGGAGGCTCCACTCCCAGGGCGTGGAGCAGATTAAAACCAGCCGCTCCTGGGTGAAATTCTCTTGCTGAAAGAGCGCTGACCCCTTTATTCCAAGTCTGTTTGTCTCAGCTTCCATGTTGACTGTCTAGTCCTGAGTTTCTGCCTAATTTCCAGTGTTGGGGGAGTCCACAGCTCCAAACCATGGAGAGTGTCCAAGCTGGGGAGGCTCTTACTGTGCAGGTCGGACAGGGGCTGAGACTGTGGCTGCTGGTCAGGGCTGAGTCTCTGCTAATCTGGGCATAATAATAATAATCTTTATTGTCACAGGTAGGCTTAGATTAACACTGCAATGAGGTTACTGTGAAAATCCCCAAGTCGCCACACTCCGGCACCTGTTCAGGTAGACTGAGGGAGAATTCAGAATGCCCAATTCATCTGACAGCACGTCTTTCGGGACTTGAGAGGAAACCGGGGGAAACCCACGCACACGGGGAGAACGTGCAAACTCCGCACAGACAGTGACCCAAGCCGGGAATCGAACCTGGGACCTTGGAGCTGTGAAACAACAGTGCTAACCACTGGGCTACCATGCCACATTATTGGTGACACCAAAATAAAAATACAGGTGAGAAAGGCAACCATACAAGGGTCAGACCAGATGAAAAATGGATTGTTCCATGTAAAACAGGACAAATGGACCCCCCAACTCCAGGACCCAGGAGCAAGAGCCCTGACTAGATGAGATTGGGAGTCAGGTGCCAGATAAACACCCCCCACCCACCCCGACCGTCCCTCCTGCTGGTCAGGAGGACCATTTGACCTCTTCAGTCTGTTCTGACCATTCACTCAGATCACGGTGAATTGCAGCCACTTACATTGGTTCCATATCTAATAACACCCTTGGGCAGTAATAATAATAAAAATCGCTTATCGTCACAAGTAGGCTTCAATGAAGTTACTGTGAAAAGCCCCTAGTCGCCACATTCCGGCACCTGTTCGGGGAGGCTGATACGGGAATAAATCCCCATCTCAGATTGAAAATTATTCTGAATGACAGACTCTCGTCAGTTGTGGCAAGGCTTAAACAACACAACAGGCTACAAAGTCAAGTTTAGCAGAATCTCCGGCAGCAGCGCACCTCTCCCCGATGAACTCAATGCACTCGAGGTTCATTTTGAGCAGGAAATCAACAAACTGTTGTCAACTGCCCCAGCAGCCTCGGACACACCCATACCTATGGTCACAGCTTCCAAAGTAAGATCGGCCTTGAAAATGAACCCACGGAAAGCAACGGGTCATGACAGAGTCCCTGGTTGTGCACTCAGATCATGCACGAACCAACTGATAGATATGTTTCCAGACATCTTCAACCTCTCCCTACTCCGTTCCAGGGTTCCCATCTGCTTCAAGACGACCACCATCACTCTGGTGCCAAAGAAGAACCAGGCAACCTGCCTCAATGACTATCGTCCGGTGGCCTTGACATTGATCGTAATGAAGTGCTTCGAGAGGTTTGTCATAAGGCACATCAACTCCATACCTTGATCCACTGCAATTCGCATACCACCACAACTGGTGCACAGCAGATGCCATCTCCCTGGCCCGACAGGCATCCCTGGAGCATCTCGACAACAAGGATTCCTATGTCAGACTCCTATTTATTGACTACAGCTCCGCTTTCAACACCATAATCACAGCCAAGCTCATATCAAAGGTCCAAAACCGAGGACTTGGCTCCTCCCTCTGCAACTGGATCCTCGACTTCCTGACCCAAAGACCACAATCAGTGATAAACAATGACACCGCCTCCACAATAGTCCTCAATACTGGGGCCCCGCAAGGCTGCATACTTAGCCCCCTATTACACTCCCTATACACACACGACTATGTAGCAGAATTTGGCTCCAACTCCATCTACAAGTTTGCTGATGGCACGACCTTCGTGGGTCAGATCTCGAACAACGATGAGTGAGAGTACAGGAGGGAGATAGAGAACCTAGTGGTGTGGTGTAATGACAACAATCTCTCCATCAATGTCGCCAAAACTAAGGAGCTGGTCATTGAGTTCAGGAAGCAAAGTACTGTACACACCCCTGTCTGCATGTGAGAAATATGAGAATGACTAGAGCGAGGGTAGGTCCGATCAAGGACGGTAGCGGGAGATTGTGTATTGAGTCTGAAGAGATAGGAGAGGTCTTGAATGAGTACTTTTCTTCTGTATTTACAAATGAGAGGGGCGATATTGTTGGAGAGGACAGTGTGAAACAGATTGGTAAGCTCGAGGAAATACTTGTTAGGAAGGAAGATGTGTTGGGCATTTTGAAAAACTTGAGGATAGACAAGTCCCCCGGGCCTGACGGGATATATCCAAGGATTCTATGGGAAGCAAGAGATGAAATTGCAGAGCCGCTGGCAATTATCTTTTCGTCCTCACTGTCAACAGGGGTGGTACCAGGGGATTGGAGAGTGGCGAATGTCGTGCCCCTGTTCAAAAAAGGGACTAGGGATAACCCTGGGAATTACAGGCCAGTTAGTCTTACTTCAGTGGTAGGCAAAGTAATGGAAAGGGTACTGAAGGATAGGATTTCTGAGCATCTGGAAAGACACTGCTTGATTAGGGATAGTCAGCACGGATTTGTGAGGGGTAGGTCTTGCCTTACAAATCTTATTGAATTCTTTGAGGAGGTGACCAAGCATGTGGATGAAGGTAAAGCAGTGGATGTAGTGTACATGGATTTTAGTAAGGCATTTGATAAAGTTCCCCATGGTAGGCTTCTGCACAAAGTAAGGAGGCATGGGATAGTGGGAAATTTGGCCAGTTGGATAACGAACTGGCTAACCGATAGAAGTCAGAGAGTGGTGGTGGATGGCAAATATTCAGCCTGGATCCCAGTTACCAGTGGTGTACCGCAGGGATCAGTTCTGGGTCCTCTGCTGTTTGTGATTTTCATTAATGACTTGGATGAGGGAGTTGAAGGGTGGGTCAGTAAATTTGCAGACGATACGAAGATTGGTGGAGTTGTGGATAGTAAGGAGGGCTGTTGTCGGCTGCAAAGAGACATAGATAGGATGCAGAGCTGGGCTGAGAAGTGGCAGATGGAGTTTAACCCTGAAAAGTGTGAGGTTGTCCATTTTGGAAGGACAAATATGAATGCGGAATACAGGGTTAACGGTAGAGTTCTTGGCATTGTGGAGGAGCAGAGAGACCTTGGGGTCTATGTTCATACATCTTTGAAAGTTGCCACTCAAGTGGATAGAGCTGTGAAGAAGGCCTATGGTGTGCTCGCGTTCATTAACAGAGGGATTGAATTTAAGAGCCATGAGGTAATGATGCAGCTGTACAAAACCTTGGTAAGGCCACATTTGGAGTACTGTGTACAGTTCTGGTCGCCTCATTTTAGGAAGGATGTGGAAGCTCTGGAAAAGGTGCAAAGAAGATTTACCAGGATGTTGCCTGGAATGGAGAGTAGGTCTTACGAGGAAAGGTTGAGGGTGCTAGGCCTTTTCTCATTAGAGCGGAGAAGGATGAGGGGCGACTTGATAGAGGTTTATAAGATGATCAGGGGAATAGATAGAGTAGACAGTCAGAGACTTTTTCCCCAGGTGGAACACACCATTACAAGGGGACATAAATTTAAGGTGAAAGGTGGAAGATATAGGAGGGATATCAGAGGTAGGTTCTTTACCCAGAGAGTAGTGGGGGCATGGAATGCACTGCCTGTGGAAGTAGTTGAGTCGGAAACATTAGGGACCTTCAAGCAGCTGTTGGATAGGTACATGGATTACGGGAAAATGATATAGTGTAGATTTATTTGTTCTTAAGGGCAGCACGGTAGCATTGTGGATAGCACAATTGCTTCACAGATCCATGGTCCCAGGTTCGATTCCAGCTTGGGTCATTGTCTGTGCGGAGTCTGCACGTCCTCCCCGTGTCTGCGTGGGTTTCCTCCGGGTGCTCCGGTTTCCTCCCACAGTCCAAAGATGTGCGGGTTAGGTGAATTGGCCAATGATAAATTGCCCTTAATGTCCAAATTGCCCTTGGTGTTGGGTGGAGGTGTTGAGTTTGGGTAGGGTGCTCTTTCCAAGAGCTGGTGCAGACTCAAGGGGCCGAATGGCCTCCTTCTGCACTGTAAATTCAATGATAATCTATGATTAATCTAGGACAAAGGTTCGGCACAACATCGTGGGCCGAAGGGCCTGTTCTGTGCTGTATTTTCTATGTTCTATGTTCTATGTTTTTATGCATCAACGGGGCCGAGGTGGAGATGGTTGACAGCTTTTAATTCCTAGGTGTATATCACCAACAATCTGTCCTGGTCCACCCTCGTCGACGCTACAACCAAGAAAGCACAACAAAGCCTCAGGAAATTCGGCATGTCCACATTGACTCTTAACAACTTTTACAGCTGCACCATAGAAAGCATCCTATCGGGCTGCATCACAGCCTGGTATGGCAACTGCTCGGCCCAAAACCATAAGAAACTAGAGAGTCGTGAACACCGCCCAGTCCATCACACAAACTCGCCTCCCATCCATTGACTCCATCTACACCTCCCGCTGCCTGGGGAATGCAGGCAGTATAATCAAAGACCCCTCCCACCCGGCTTACTCACTCTTCCAACTTCTTCCATCGGGCAGGAGATACAAAAGTCTGAGAACACTCACAAACAGATTCAAAAACAGCTTCTTCCCCACTGTTACCAGACTCCTGTATGACCCTCTTATGGACTGAACTGATATCTCCACACATCTTCTCTACTGAGTAGTACTACACTCTTGTATGCTCACACGATGTGTGTGTCTATGTATTTACACTGTGTATTTATTGTATGTCCTATGTTTTTCATGTATGGGATGATCTGTCTGGACTGCACGCAGAACAATACTTTTCACTGTACCTCGGTACACGTGACAATAAATCAAATCCAAATCCAATCTGCCACTTTATCTGGGAGTGAATTCTCCAATCCCAGCACCCTTTTTGTGAAGAAATGTTTCTCTCCTGAAAATCCTAACCCTGATATTTAAAGATGTGTCCCCTTGTCCGAGAAATATTCTGCCACAATGATCTGTTGAGTGAACAGTATTGATGTTTTCAAGGGAAGTTAGATAACTACATGAGAGGGGAGGGACTAGAAGGGGTTCCTGGTAGGTCTCAATGATGTAAAATGGAAGGAGGCTTGTGGACAGCACAGGGCCATTCGGGTCGAGTGATCTGTTACAGCAAATTGAAAATGGTCTTTTATGTAATCCTTTTAGAATTTAGACTGACCTGACTACCAGTTAGTGGCAAAAGTTGGTTGGTACAGTGAGCAGCTACCTGCACTGACCCATGTTTGCCACTAGATGGGGACCGGGAGCGAAGCCAGGAGTCACAGTGGTTGAGGACCCACCCAGGTAAGAGCAGAGTGGGGGAGGGGGGCAATGGGGGTAACGCCAGGAGCAAGGCAAGGATGGAAGTACAGTGGGAAAAGTCATGTGAGCAGACAGGCCGCAGAAGAGGAAGTCTAGGGCAAACAATATTAAAGTTGTTTAAATATTAACATTAAACAATATTAAACATTATCAGAGACCCCTCCTACACAGGCATTGCCTTCTTCCAGACCCTTCCATCAGGCAGAAGTTACAGAAGTCTGAAGACCCGCAAATCCAGACCCAGGAACAGATTCTTCCCCACAGCTACTAGACTCCTCAACGATTTCCCCTCAGACTGATCTGTTCCTTGTAAGAACACTATTCACGACGCCCTATGCTGCTCTTGTGCATGTATTTGCTTTGTTGGCCCCTTGTTCCGCACTGTAACCAATCACTGTTTGTTGATGTACCATTTGTCAATGTTCTCTGTTGATTATTCTTTTCTCTACCATGTACGTTCCCTCGGCCGCAGAAAAATACTTTTCACATGTGACAATAAATCAAATCAAATCAAGTGAAATTGACATTAAATGGATATATTGACATTACTTCATGGACAACAGTGAGTGGACATTTAGCGAAGACCTACTGTACAGAATATTGAGCTGTTTGATTTAATGTGTCTTGAAACTTTGTTTTGATTTGTAATGTGTAATTCTGTAGATAAATATATAAGTCTGTAAAGACTGGCTCCAGTTCTATCCTTCATCAACCGGCTTTTCTGGGATAGAAACTGGTGAGGTTGACACTGGCGGTGGGAGGAGGGGGGTCCCTATGAGCAATCTCAGTAGAGGGGATCTGAGGGGGTGGGGGATTTTTGTACATTGTGCTTGGGGCTCAGGGTTAGGTGATGGTTGAATGACTCTGGGTGTGAGTGTGGGTAGTTTTGTCTATAGGAGTTGGAGGTTCTTTGTGGGTGTGGGTGAGTCTGATTCTGTGGGTGGAGGTTTCGATGAGGATTGGGTGAGTGTGGATGTTTCTGCGAGTGGGATGGAGTGTTTTCACTGGATGACCTTCCTGGATCATTTTGGATGATTAGTTTATTATATCCATGTTGAATAGTGTTTGCTAGTTTATTTTGCCTGCCTCAGGGTCTCTTTCCTGCATACGGTCTGTTTCTCACCCCTTCCTTCTTGCTTGGCAGTCGGGAGCAATTGATTTTGGGGAGCAGTCGGAATTTGTGATTTTAATCGGGTCACAGACTCTGACCCACAAGGGGAATTTCAGATACGAAATCCTTCCCTCTAATGGAAATGTAAAAGAACCAGAAATACCTTGGCTGGGTTCCTGCCCTCTGAACAACAGCATTGTCCAGGCTTAGGGGGAGGGGGGGGGGCTGGGCAATGGGGTGGTGGGTGTCAGCTGGACACTGGGATGGGGGGGCCTGGGCAGTGCGATCTGGTCCCAGTGGCATACGTTTCTCGAGCGATGACCGCCAGAGTGTGCAGGTATGCAGATAGAGGAGTGCCTGGGATTGATCACGGGTGTAACAAAATTCCACCACTATGTGTGTGGCTTTCCCACAATTCTAGTGGAGACTGATCATAGGCCACTGGTCAACATTATCAACAAAAATCTCAATGACATGACGCCGCGCCTACAACACCTGATGATGAAGTTGAGGACGTGTGACTTCACGCTGGTCTACACTCCAGGGAAGGACCTAATAATCGCTGACATCTTGTCCCGAGCCATTGATGCTAACAGTACACCTCCAGCGTCCATTAACGATGTAGAACTTCATGCACAGTTGTGCAGAGACACACTCCCGGCAACGGATAAGAGGCTGCAGCAAATTCGTCAGGCAACACGAGAAGATGCGACCCTGCTCCAGGTCATGCACAACCTTCAGCATGGCTGGCCAAGAGGGCGGTGCCCAGTTCCAAAACGTCAAAACTGAACTGTCCGTGGTGGATGGCATCGTACTGCGAAATTACAGAATCGTCATTCCACTGGCGCTCCGGGCGGACATGCTCCGTAGGATTCATGAGGGGCACCTTGGTGTCGAGAAGTGCAAAAGAAGAGCATGGCAATCCGTGTACTTGTCTGGGATAAACGAGGACATAACAAACATGGTGCTCACATGTGACGCGTGTCAAAAACATCGGCCGGCACAATGCAAAGAGCCACTCCAGCAGCATGAGATGGCTACGTCACCGTGGGACAAAGTTGGTATTGACTTGTTTCATTCCATGGGTCGACACTATGTTCTTCTCATCGATTATTACTCCGACATTTCGGAAGTAATGAAACTCCCGGATCTCACATCAGCGTCAGTTATCAAAGCCTGCAAGGAAACCTTTTCAAGGCATGGCATCCCACAAATGGTCATGTCCGGCAATGGTCCTTGCTTTGTAAGCGGGAGTGGATTCTCAAAATAAATAACTTCAAGCATGTGACATTGAGTCCACACTTTCCTCAATCGAACGGGAGGGTGGAGAAAGGTGTACACATTATTAAGCTACTGCTCAGCAAGGCCACTGACTCGAATTCTGGCATACACTTGGCTCTATTATCATATCATTCATCACCATTGAGCTCAAGGCTGTCACCGGCTCAAATGCTCTTCAATCGAGATGTGAGGATAACACTACCGGCGTTACACTTCGCCAATCTAGATCACTCGAAAGTGCAGGACACGTTGTATCACCAATGTCACATACAAAAGCAGCATTTTGACCGACATGCGAAAGTGCTGCATCCGTTAGCTATCAAAGACACCCTGGTGGAGGATGGTTTAACATGGCAATAGTGCTCCGACAAGTATCGCCACAATCGTACGTTGTGAAGTCTGATGATGGTATGCTGTTTCGACGCAATCGACGAGACCTGCTGAAGGTTCCACCTCATCAACCTGTATTTCCGACGTTGGATCTGCAGAACACTATCATGCGACATCCCGGGACACCAGCAGCTGGTGCCCAGCTGGACGTAAAAACCTCTGGGTCTCCATGCCCACTCAGGTCTACCCGAATCAGACACGCACCCAACCGTCTGAACTTGTGAACATGGGATTTGTTCTGTATTTGTGCATGAAACTAACTGTGTTTGTTCCATTGTAGTTACAGCTCTGCAACTATAAAGTAAAAAAGTGAAAAAGGTGGATGGAGTGATCTTTACATGGGTATGGACAGAAGGGGCTGATGGGAAATGGAAAGTCACTAGGGGGCAGCACTGGCGAGTATAAAGGGGGAAGCAAGCAGCCCTCAAGGCTCTTTGGCTGATTAGACTGTGAGGAGAACAAAGGCAGAGATTTAGCTCAGGACTGCTGGTGTGGTCAGGCCTAGTTGTAGTGTATAGAAAAGTTGTAACCTTTCTACTAGTAGTTCTTAAAGTAAGAGCTCACACAGTTATTTAAGTTATGTTACTCAATAATCATTTTGTAAAACTTCTGGACTTCAAGCCTTCTTCCGAAAGCCTTTGCTGTAACTGAATTGAGTAGCACATGTTACCTGCCATACAGGTAACAAAACAGAGAACAAACCTATTTACAAGTAGCTCTTTAGCAAAATGGTTAGCACTGTTGCTTCACTGCACCAGGGACCCGGGTTTGATTCCCGCTTGGGTAACTGTCTGTGCGGAGTCTGCATGTTCTCTCAGTGTCTGTGTGCGTTTCCTCCGGGTGCTCGTTTCCTCCCACAAAACCCGAAAGACATGGTTAGGCAAATTGGACATTCTGAATTCTCCCTCTGTGTACCCAAACAGGTGCCTGAATGTGGCAACTAGGGGATTTTCACAATAACTTCATTGCAGTGTAATTTTAGCATAGCCAATCCGCCTAACCTGCACATCTTTGGACATGTTGGTAAATTTAATTTATTTTCTGTTCTGATGGATGAGGCATTTGACCCGCTGACCCTGGCAGAGGGTGTGAGCAGCTTACGGTGAAATGAAAATCGCTTATTGTCACGAGTAGGCTTCAATGAAGTTACTGTGAAAAGCCCCTAGTCGCCACATTCCGGCGCCTGTTCGGGGAGGCTGGTACGGGAATTGGACCGTGCTGCTGGCCTGCCTTAAAAGCCAGCTGTTTAGCCCAGTGTGCTAAACCAGCCCCATACCACCTAAAAAACACTCAAACTGGTCAGTGACTGGCTGATTGTACCAGCAGTCCCTCTGCAGTCCACCAGATGGCGGTGATTCACAAACCCTCTCCGAGACAGAGACCCAGCAGGGGGAGACAGAGAGACACTGACCCAGGCAAGGGGGGGATTCACAACAACAGGGACAATTACGGCGGGCCGCCCAGTCCGCAGCCGGGTTACCGGCTCCACCGCGCGGCACAACCGCTCCGAGCGGATCCGGGGCTTCCAGTAAGAGAGCGGACAGGAGGGGTTCCGGGTCGGCGCGGTTTTCCGGTTCCGGTTTTCCTGCTTCAGACTCCAGGTTAGCTACGCATGTCCGGACTACAAAACCCGGCACTTTACGACTTCCCACGTGACTCTTGCACAGCACAACCGTATGTCCCAGGGGGCACTGCGGCACTGAGTGACCAGCACGTGATCGCGCTCTTCCCGCTGATTGGGCACCTCTGCAGGTGACCGGAACAGGAAATGGCATCAGAGCGACCTGGCCGTCTTTTCCCAGGATTCTCCGCGCGTTCCCTCACCTCCGTTTTCCCGAGTTTTAAATTTTTCGCTTTTTTCACCTGTGATCCCGGTGAAAGACCCGGATCTTATTTATTTCTAATTCAGTTTCTGCAGCGGCTACACTACAACTTCCGGCAGGCTCCGCGCTCCGCTTCGCGACATTTTGCGGCACTTTCCACCGGGCGGCGTTTGATTGGCCGCATCGGTGTGAGGGCTGCGCCAATCAGCGAGCAGCACAGGGGGTGCTGGGCCGGCGGCAGTAAGGAAGCCACTGATTGGAGCGGCCGCGGTCAGGTGACCGGGCGGTTATGGCGCTGAGGTGTTTTTTCTGTTGAGGCCCCAAGTGGAGTAACGACCGCGGCGAGTCCCGGGCGGCGGTAAGCGGCGAGACCCGGGCGGCGGTAAGCGGCGAGTCCCGGGCGGCGGTAAGCGGCGAGTCCCGGGCGGCGGTAAGCGGCGAGTCCCGGGCGGCGGTAAGCGGCGAGACCCGGGCGGCGGTAAGCGGCGAGACCCGGGCGGCGGTAAGCGGCGAGACCCGGGCGGCGGTAAGCGGCGAGACCCGGGCCGGAGCTGCTCCCCCGCCCCCGGGACCGCGAGCGGAGCAAAAGTCCGAGAGCTGCTTCCCGGAGGCAGTGGGTCAGAGGGAGAGACCCCCCCTTCCCCACCCCCCTCTCCCCCCCCCCCTCTTCCCCCCCCCCTCTCCCCCCCCCCTCTTCCCCACCCCCCTCTTCCCCCCCCCTCTCCCCCCTTCCCCACCCCCCTCTCCCCCCTTCCCCACCCCCCTCTCCCCCCTTCCCCACCCCCCTCTCCCCCTTCCCCACCCCCCTCTCCCCCTTCCCCTCTCCCCCCTTCCCCACCCCCCCCTCCCCCCTTCCCCACCCCCCCCTCTCCCCCCTTCCCCACCCCCCCTCTCCCCCTTCCCCACTCTCCCCCTTCCCCACCCCCCCCTCTCCCCCCTTCCCCACCCCCCCTCTCCCCCCTTCCCCACCCCCCCTCTCCCCCCTTCCCCACCCCCCCTCTCCCCCCTCCCCACCCCCCCTCTCCCCCCTTCCCCACCCCCCCTCTCCCCCCTTCCCCACCCCCCCTCTCCCCCCTTCCCCACCCCCCCTCTCCCCCTTCCCCTCTCCCCCTTCCCCTCTCCCCCCTTCCCCACCCCCCCTTCCCCACCCCCCCTTCCCCACCCCCCCCTTCCCCACCCCCCCTTCCCCACCCCCTCTTCCCCACCCCCTCTTCCCCCCTTCCCCACCCCCTCTTCCCCCCTTCCCCACCCCCTCTTCCCCCCTTCCCCACCCCCTCTTCCCCCCTTCCCCACCCCCTCTTCCCCCCTTCCCCACCCCCTCTTCCCCCATTCCCCACCCCCTCTTCCCCCATTCCCCACCCCCTCTCCCCCATTCTTCTCCACCCCTCTCCCCCCACCCCCTCTCCCCCCTTCCCCACCCCCCCACAATTCCCCCATTCCCTCATCTCATCCCCCTTCCCCCACCACCACCATTTCCCTCACCCCCACCCCCATTTCCCTCACCCCCACCCCCATTCCTGGGTCATTGTCTGTGTGTAGTTTGCACATTCTCCCTGTGTCTGTCTCACCCCCACAACCCAAAAAGATGTGCAGGGTAGGTGGATCCGCCATGCTAAATTGCTCCTTAATTGGAAAAATAAAGAATAGGGTACCCTAAATAATAAGAGAAAAATTATTCCTGATGTAACATTAATTTTGTGTTTTCTCTGGGTACCCTTCTCATCGCCAAGGTGGCTTTGCAGGACATTATGCCAATATCATGGCCTGGCTAAGGAGCCAGGGTTTCCTGCCTTTCCATAGCCACATAAATCTAATTCTGTTCACACCAAAAAAAATGTGGCTGGATTATTGTTAAAACACAAATGGAAGTCACCATTGCTACTCTGTCCGGCTGATATATGGCTCCAGTTATCTGTTGGATGGGTCTGAGCTGAAACGATAGTCTGTGGATATAGTGCAAAAATGTATGAGCCTGCTATTGTACTCCAGTGTCAATACTCGCTCAAATTTTCTGTGATGATTCCCCATGTCCTTTTTTAAATTAGCAATTTTGATTTGAAAACAGGAACTGAGTTGGGTTTTCTTGTGAAAACAGAAAAGTTTGGAAACTTTGCATCAAACAAAGTGAAGAGCCCTCCGATGATGGTGCAATGCTGCAGGTTTTGTCTGATGGTCTGTGGATTTGAGTGTTTTGTTTACAAGTTAAAATTAGAGCCAGGCCAAAGTAAAATGAGGAAGTTGTTCTTCACACATTGGCTGCTGGACATCTGGAATCTGCTCCCCCAATAGGTTGAGGGGCAGTTAACGTTTTCAAGATCGACATCACTAGAATTCTGTTATAAAGCAAAATGTTTCATAAGCGAGTAAATGGAGGTGAGGTCTAATTATGTGGCAGAACAGACTCGAGGGGCTTAATGGCCTAATTCAGTTTCACTGTTTCCCTGAGCTAAACATAGACCAGGAAGAAAGGGGCTATGGTGGATTTCATGTCTGCATCACATTTTTGGTTGGAACAATGTTTGTGTTTGTAGATATATTTTGTTACAGTGCACGGGTAACATTTACCACATGATGGGTTTGCAAAGACCATGTGTCCAAGGTTGCCCTGGGTCTTGTCAGTTCACCTTATCTCTCCATCCCCATTCCAAACAACCCTGCTGACGTTGTACTCTGGATTCTTAAATCTGAAGTAAGAAATGTGGATGTGACTTACTGACCAATATTTATAATGAACAATACCTGTCGGTCCAATTACCTTTCCCCACAATCGTGACAGTAGCCATTTGCTGCTCAATTGTGTTCTCACGGGCAGCACGGTGGTGCAGTGGTTAGCATTGCTGCCTCACGGCGCCGAAGTCCCAAGTTCGATCCCGGCTCTGGGTCACTGTCCATGTGGAGTTTGCACATTCTCCTCATGTTTGCGTGGGTTTCACCCCTGCAACCCAAAGATGTGCAGGCTCGGTGAATTGGCCACGCTAAATTGCCCCTTAATTGGAAAAAATGAATTGGGTACTCTAAATCTATTTTTTTTTTATTGTGTTCTCGCCACTGAAACATCAGAGGCCTTGGGTTAATTGTAACATTGGCCATTTATTTAAGGGGAGGTGGTGGTGGAATGGTATCCTCTCTGGATAGTAATCCAGAGGGACAACAATGCTCTGGGGACCACAGGATGGTGGTATTTGAATTCAATTTATAATAAAAACAAAAATCTGGAACTAAAAGTCCAATGATGACTGAATCATTGTCATAAAAACCCATCTGGTTCACTCGCATCCTTTTAGGGAAGCAAATCTGTGATCCTTACCTGGTCTGGCCCACAGTGACTGGACCCATAGCAATGTGGGTGAAGCTTAACTACTCTCTAGCAAACCACTCTGTTCCTTTAGGGGTGGGCAGCAAATTCTGGCTGGCAATGTCCACATCCCATGAAAATTTTGCTTTTGTCCAATTTAGACAGGATAGTTACCTGGGACTGTGCCTCCAGACTCAGTCCACAGTCTGGGATGGAATTAACTCTTGAATTGGTAGAGGAATGTGAACAGGACATTTCTGCTATTCGGTTACATGTTGGTGCCCTGTATCTTAACTTCATCTCCACACCAGGGTTCCATCAACTCTTCATATAATTGCCTAACAAAAATCTGTTTATTTGTGTTCGAAGTTTTCAACTAGGTCCACGGGTAAGTTTGAAAGAGTGTTCCAGATTTCCACTTGTGTCGTGTAAAGGAGTGTGGAACATATACTTTACTCACAGGAGCACAGAAAGGCAATGTGTTTGATGTGAACCTTGGAATTCTTAATGCAGGAAGTATAGGATTGCCTCGTAGACCTGGACATTTTCTGAAAATGAGTGCAGAAATGGGAATTTCAAAACTAGTCAAGTTATATTAAAGTTGATTAACAAAGAACTGAATGCATTTTCTTGATATGTCTCTCTTTTGATTGCAGGGAATATGAAAGAGGTGTCAACATGACATCAAGATATGGGAAAACTTACAGTAAGAAGGGGAGTGCCAGCAACTCCAAGTTTGATGAGTTGTTCTCTGGTAAACGAGCAAAGATAAGCACCAAATGGGGGGAAAGCACCTTCAAGGCTCAACTGAGCCAGAAGAGACCCTGTCTCAAAGTAGAAGCTGTGGAGCAGCCCAAACGACAGAAGCTGGAAGATGAGTTGTTAGAAGATCCATTTGGGTTTGACAGTGATGATGACTCTCTCCCTGTGTCATCACGGAATCCAGTTCCAACCAAAGGGCAGCAGTCAACAGAGTCTTTGAAACCAGTTGATGAGGACAATGTAGCTTCGCTACTCGAGGTTAACAGTACGGTTAATCAGCCAATCAGCGGGGATGCTATTGTGTGCAGCAAGTTTGCAGCATTGGCTGACGTTCTCCATGGGAAGGGTGCAAGCAGTGCTGTGGCCTTGTGTTCAGAGATTGAAGGAATTCCGCAATCTGGCAGCAAGCTGAACTGTCTGGGTGAGTGTTTTTCATGTTCAACTCTGGCAATAAGCAGAATGTGCCAACAACTGCAATCATCAACAAAATTGGCTGAATGAGGAAGGCAAAGCACCAGGTACAATTCATGCTGATGCTACCTTCCCTCTGTAGAATGAAACCATAAACACTGATTCTTGGTACAGGTGTTGGATTTGGGTTGATGCTGTAAAGAAAGCAGGAATTTGTTTACAGACATCAGTGAGTTGGGTGTGGCTGCCTGTCAGACAGATAGTCTGTCGATCTGTGTGAGCTCCCCTTCCAGCCAGCCTACACTGCACTCTGTTCCTGCCTCACATTATTTTGCAGACAGTTCACGGCCTCTTTGTACCTTCTTGGGTTTTGAGTATTTGGAGGCGGCATCATTTTGCTTGTGCTGTTGAGTGCATCTCCATATATGTCCATGACAATTGCTTATTCTAATCACTTTACCAGCAATGGCCATCCTACAGCTTGTAGATGATAATTCTTTCTTTGTCAAAGATTGTTGGTGTGTTTGCTGAGAGATCAGCTTGACCTCTCCTCTTTTAAAGGCAAACCTTTGCACTAACGCCTATCCTGTAAGTACACATAGTACAATCACTTAGTTCTTGGGCTTACTTGTAGAGTCTCTCGCAGTGCCTGTAGTTCATTGGACCATATGTACAAACCTGAATTCATCTGGGAAGTGAACATTGTAAGTTTGAGCACCATCTTGTTGGGAATGCCCTCTTCTTTGTAAAAGTGACCGGTTTTATCCCACCAGGAATTGCTGTCGTCTATCAACAAATGTGAATTTTTCACAACTGTTTTAGGAGGAACCTCATTTGATCTGAACATTGAGAATTAGTTGCTTCGGGCTTTGTCTTGATCTTAGCTCGTTGTTGGGCTCCATGTGCTGCTGATTTGGCCATTCTCAAGGTTTGATGGACAACTTCTGACTCGAGTAAGCCCTATGGAAATCCACTTGACATAATATTTAATAATTGTGACAAGGGAGAGAAGGTTTGGAGTCAGACAGAATGTAGGGGAGAAGGTGTTTGGGAGCTGGGCAGAGCGGGGTTTGGGGGCGGGGGGAGCAGAGGCTGTTTGAGGGAGGAGAGGGGTTGGTGGTGAGGGGAGAGGCCAGTTTTGCTGTTGGACGGGGGAATGGAGAGGAGGTTTGGTGTCGGGGCTGGGGGGGGTGTGGGGGGAGGCAGTTTGTTGGAGGTTGGTGTCGAGTGGGGGGGGGCGGTGTGCTCAATGGAGCCTCGTATTGATGTCTGTTTCTAATGTGTGTCAATGATTTGTATAATGGGTCCAAGATCATGAAAGCTGTAGAGACCGAGGATGCAAAGCATAGTGAGTTTGATCTGTCATTAAATTAGGAATGAAATTTAAAACTGGCAAATGTACAGTATTGTTAAATGTGCAGTGACAAGAAATTGAATTCTCCGAAGAATACCTCTGGACTGAGATGCAATGGTCAGCATTACACTTGCCACTTGAATCTAACAAAATATTGGACTCGACGCTCGGACAGCAGTGGTTGTGCTGCTACCTCCTGGCAGTCGAGGGCTTTGTTACCAGCTAAATGCTTCTCTACCTTTTGGGATATCAGGATGAAAGGAATGGTATTAGTGATGGTGGACAACAAAATGTTGTTGGAGTGAATTGGGGTACCTTGAGCATGAGGGTGTCGGTTAGCTGGACAGATGGTTCGTGATGCGGAGACTCCAACGGCACAATCTCAATTCACGTACTGGCTGAAGTTATTCATGAAGGGCCCACCTTCTCCGCCTTGCACCTCGCCTAAGGTGGAGTGGCCCTCAAGTTAAATCACCACCAGTCAGCTCTCCAATGGGGAAAACAGCCTTTGGGACTTTGGCAACTTTGTACTTTACTGTTGGGCAGAATCCTGCAACTATTCGTTTGCAGACAAAACTTCTTTGTGTTCTGCTGATTGTTTTTTTTCAAGTCAGCAATTGCACTGCTGACTGTGATGCTGTGATCCCAGTCCGTGTGGATTGTGTTATCAGCTGATGGAGCATTCACTGAGCTTCATAAACTAAGCACCAAGCTGCACTTCAGCTGAAGTTTGTCTGTGAAATTTGGCCATTTGAAAAACTAATCTCGATGCAGCTGTGTTGCAGGCCGGGGGGGGAGGAGGGGGGGGGGGGTGGCCTGCGGTGTGTTGCAGGCCGGGGGGGGGGGGTGGCCTGCGGTGTGTTGCAGGCCGGGGGGGCTGCAGTGTGTGTGTTGTGGGGCGGGGGAGCTGCGGTGTGTGTGTTGCGGGGCGGGGGGGCTGCGGTGTGTGTGTTGCGGGGCGGGGGGGCTGCGGTGTGTGTGTTGCGGGGCGGGGGGGCTGCAGTGTGTGTGTTGCGGGGCGGGGGAGCTGCGGTGTGTGTGTTGCGGGGCGGGGGGGCTGCGGTGTGTGTGTTGCGGGGCGGGGGGGCTGCGGTGTGTGTGTTGCGGGGGGGCTGCGGTGTGTGTGTTGCGGGGCGGGGGGGCTGCGGTGTGTGTGTTGCGGTGTCACAAGTAGGCTTACATTAACACTGCAATGAAGTTACTGTGAAAATCCCCTAGTCGTCTCATTCTGCGCCTGTTTTGGTCACAGAGGGGGAATTCAAAATGTCCAATTCACCTAACACCACGCAGGAGAACATGCAGACTCCGCACAGTCCGTGGCCCAAGCTGGACTCAAACCTGGAACCCTGGGGCTGTGAAACAACAGTGCTAACCACTGTGCCAGGATGCCACCAAAAAAAAGCTCACGCACCTTTTTTGTGTAAATACTGAAATAAGTTTACTTTTCTTTTCAACAAGAACAGAGGGTGCTGGAATAACTCGGCAGGTTTAGCAGCATCTGTCAGGAGCAAAAAGAGTTAATATTTTGAGTCCTTTTCCTGATTGTCAGAACTGAAGGGAGGAAGAACGTGTTGGAGCTGTGAGATTACTTTTATTGTTATGTGTTTTAACATGTGCATCAAAATAGGACATAAAACCATCCTCTGGTAAACTCATGCCTCTGAACTAACTGCAGGAAAACGAAAGCTCTTCGTATGTGAAATACAACAGAGAAATAGGCCAGCAGTCCACATTACCACTCTCTGCATAAGTAAACCATCTTAATCACCATTTACCCAGATCTGTTTGTCTATCTGATCCAATCTCTACCTCAATCAGTGACCCAGGAAGTGAGTTTCACCAGCTCGCTGAAGCAATTCTCCTTTTTCTTGTGACCTATTCTTGCATTTAATCTTGTATCTGTGGTCTCTTGGTCCTGACTCTGAGCTGCTCGACACAAGTTTCTATCTACCCTATGCCTTCCTTTCATTTATATACAACAATTCCAAACTGGAACTCTAGCAATTTGCAGACAGCAAGTTTCCACACGCAGTTGGGAGATGATAACTAATCTTGTTTCTGGGGTGGTGGAGGGATGAATATTGGTCCAGACATGGGGAGAAGTTGTTTCTCGAAGTTGCACTGTTCGAAGTGTGTGACTAGATGATGCACTCGAGTTTTGGAGTGAGGTTTGAAGCACATCTTTCTGGATTAGAGATGAGTGCTGCCACTGAGCAGAATGGTGTTGCCTAAATGCCCCAATTTATTAACCTGGAAATGGGATGGCAGAAATTCAAAGTGCTCCTTGATCGTTACTTTTAGGAAACGAGTGTTATTCCCAAAAAGTTTTCTTATTGGCAAAAAAAGCACTTGCAGCAGAGAAATAAACAGGCCACTAAATCCTGGTGGGAAAACCTAGGGTGAAGCTAGTTTTCGGGGAGGCTTCTCCAGGGAGGGAATTTGGGAGATCAAGCTGCTGCAATCTGGGAAGGAAAGGACAGGGGAAGTGCTCGCAAAACTGCTGGAAGGGACAGGCTGGAACAAGTTAGAAGAATTGACATATATAAGTTAAAAGGACAAAGTAAGATGTTTCAGGTAGTGTCAAAACTGAGGAATTACCTTGAAGTGTTCAACTGCAGCAGATGCAGCACTGAGCTGGTAAGATTTTAGAGTTTGTTATTAAAGATGAGATCTCAAAGTACTTGGAAGTGCATGGTAAAATAGGACTGAGTCAGCATGGTCGTGTCAAAGGGAGGTCATGTCTGACAAATCTGTTAGAGTTCTTTAAGGAGGTAACAAGGAAGTTAGACAAAGGAGAATCAGTGGAGGTGATTTATTTAGATTTCCAGAAGGCCTTTGACAAGGTGCTGCATAGGAGATTGTTAAATAAGTTAAGAGCCCATGGTGTTAAGGGTAAGATCCTGGCATGGATAGAGGATTGGCTGACTGGCAGAAGGCAGAAAGTGGGGATAAGGGGATCTTTTTCAGGATGGCAGTCTGTGACTAGTGGTGTGCCTCAGGGGTCTGCTGGGGCCACAACATTTCACAATACACAATGATCTGGAAGAAGGAACTGAAGGCACTGTTGTTAAGTTTGCAGATGATACAAAGATCTGTAGAGGGACAGGTAGTATTGAGGAAGCAAGGGGGCTGCAGAAGGATTTGGACAAGCTAGGAGAGTGGGTAACGAAGTGGCAAATGAAATCCAATGTGGAAAAGTGTGAGGTTATGCACTTTGGAAGGAGGAATTTAGGCTTGGACTATTTTCTAAATCGGGAAGGCTTAGGAAATCAGAAGCACAAAGTGACCCGGAGTCCTTGTTCACAATTTTCTTAAGGTTAAGGGAGTGGTTTAGCACAGTGGGCTAAACAGCTGACTTGTAATGCAGGACAAGGCCAGCAGCGCGGGTTCAATTCCCGTTGCCTCCTCGAGCAGACGCTGGAATGTGGCGACGAGGGACTTTTCGCAGTAACTTCATTGAAGCCTACTTGTGACAATAAGCGATTATTATTACGTTAATGTGCAGGTTGAGTCGGCAGTTAAGAAGGCAGATGCAATGTTAGCATTCATGTCAAGAGGGCTAGAATATAAGACCAGGGGGTATACTTCTGAGGCTGTATAAGGCTCAGGTCAGACCCCATTTGGAGTATTGTGAGCAGTTTTTGGCCCCGTATCTAAGGAAGGATGTGCTGGCCTTGGAAAGGGTCCAGAGGAGTTTCACAAGAATGATCCCTGGAATCAAGAGCTTGTCATATGAGGAACGGTTGAGGACTCTGGGTCTGTACTGGAGTTTAAAAGGATGAGGGGGGGATTTATTGAAACTTGCAGAATACAGTGAGGCCTGGATAGAGTGGACGTGGAGAGGATGTTGCCACTTGTGGGAAAAACTAGAACCAGAGGACACCATCTCAGACTAAAGGGATGATGCTTTAAAACAGATGAGGAGAAATGTCTTCAGCCAGAGGGTGGTAAATCTGTGGAACGCTTTGCCGCAGAAGGCTGTGGAGGCCAAATCACTGAGTGTCTTTAAAATAGAGATAGATAGGTTCTTGATTAATAAGGAGATCAGGGATTATGGGGAGAAGGCAGGAGAATGGGGATGAGAAAATATCAGCCATGATTGAATGGCGGAGCAGACTCGATGGGCCGAGTGGCTTAGTTCTGCTCTTATGTTTTATGGTCTTGTGAGCTGCTAACCACTTGTGTTGAAGGGTCAGAAATCTGAATCATGACCTCTACCTTCCACTCTCAGACCTTAGAGTGTTTTTATTTCTAATAATGAGTTACAAGTTAAGAAAAGGAAGCGGAAGTTTACATTTTTACAGCATTTCAAATTTTCAGGACATCGTATTGCTTATGTTTGTAGACACAGGCAATTTACATACAGCTAGATGAATGATCAGTTAATCTGTTGTAGAGGTGGGCGAACGAGTACAGCTGAGGAGACCAGGTGTATAGATGAGAATTTGCTGGGCATCGTTTGTTTTCTTTTGATACTTCTACGCTTCTCGCCCTGTATGATTTGTTCTTGCTCTATTACAGGAGCTTGCTGTTTGAATATCTGGTCGGTGGTGAAGGGCTGTTCGAGTCCTGAGGTTTAAATAGTATTAAAAGCTACTGGTGAAGTTAATAAAATACATAATAATTAAGTAATGAATTAAAACCCATCACCTGTCCTGCCATCCTTAATGTATTGCGGCTGCAGCATGTTGGTGCTCCTGGATGCTGGTGTGATCCAGGCCAAACAGGTTTGCAGTGGGTGCTTGTGGCTCGAAGAACTTCAACTCTGAGTTGTTGTGCCGGGGGCTGAGCTGCAGACAGGGTGATACATCAGGGAGGGGGAAAGTTACCTGGATGCTATGTGCAAGGAGGCGGTCACAACACTTAGGATAGGGTCTTCTGGTTTGGCCAGTGACTGGGGGATATGACTGCGGGTGAGACGGGTAAGAGGACCCAGAAGGCAGGAGTGTCACCCTCTGCAATTGCCCAATAGCTTTGAGGTTCTCTCATTGTTTGGGTGAGTGGGGATGCAAGGTGAATGAGCAAAATGAACATGACATCGTGATACAAGAAGCCATTGAAGTGCGAGGAGCAAAAAGGAAGTTAGTGGTAGTTGGTGACAGTATAGCGAGGGGGTGGCGCCGTTCTCCGCAGCAGAGAGCAAGAGTCCAGGCGGCTGTGCCTGCCTAGTGCCAGAGCTCAGGACATTTGCTCCCAAGGCTGGAGAGGAACTCGCAGTGGAAGGGGAGTATCTTATTGTTGTAGTCGATGTAGGTACCAGCAACAAAGGCAGAACTAGGAAAGAGGTTCTACGTAGAGTGTATGAGGAGCTTGGCATTAAATTTAAGAAGGAGACCCTCAAAGGTTATAATCCCTGGATTATTGCCTGAGCCATGTACACATTTGCATTGGTACATGAAATTAGGTGTATACATGCCTCAAACTGGTCAGTTCCAGACTGTGAGGCACTGGGGGCCATACCATTGGGGTGGTTTACACCTATTACCAAGTATTAATATGGACAATGGTAGACCCTGACCGGAAAGTACAGAGTACCAGCTACGGGTAAATCAACAGAAGGTTATAGGTTACAAGATTAAAAGGACACAACTTAAGGCACCGTATCTGAATCCACATAGCATTTGAAATAAAATGGATGAACTCCAGGTTAATAAGTACGATCTAATAACCATTACAGAGAAGTGGCTACAGGATGGCATAGATTGGGACCTAAATATTGAAGGGCATGTGATTTTTAGGAAAGGTAAGTGAGGAAAAGGTGGGGGGGCAGTTCTGTTAATTAAGGATGACCGTGCAATAGAGAAGGATAGCGCGTTCAGGAAACCAGATTATAGAAGAGCTCTGGATAGAGATGACGAATGATAAAAGGAAGAAGTCACCGTGGGAGTGGTGTACAGGTCCCCTAACAGCAATCAAAGAAGTAATCGGGGGGACTTGTCAGAAAGGTGCAGTGATTATGGTTTTTTTTAATATACATTAAGTGGGAATAATCAGATGGGCAAAGATAGAGTAGATGATGAATTGATAGAATGTTTTGGGGATAATTTCTTCGATCAGCACATTCTGGAGCCAACCAATGAGCAGGCTATACTATACCTGCTATTGTACGCTGAGATAGGAATAATTAATGACCTCAAAGTGAAGTTGCCCCGAAGTAGCAGTGATCATAATATGATTGAATTTTCCATTCAATTTGAGGGGGTAGAGAGTGGGTCGAAGACTAGTATTTTAAACTTCAATAAGGGATCAGTCAATAGAGATGCAGTGGGGGATATTTCAGATATGCAGAATAGATGCAATCCAAAAGTACCCACCATCAATGATTAAATAAAAACGTTAAAGGTAGTGTCAGACTTAAATGAAAAGCGTGAAGATAGGTGGTCGATCAGAAGATTTCTGTCCAAACTGCAAAGAATGTCTAAAAGATGAAGCTATAGAAATATAAGGAGTTTCTATATTTATTTTTAAGAAAAAGAAAGTTAGCGAAGTAAGCATTGGTCCAATGGAAAGAGAGTTAATGGAAAATAAAGAGATGGCAGATGAATTGAACAGGTATTTGCATCAGTCTTCAATATAGAGGATACAAGTAACATCCCACGAATAGCTGTAAAATCTGAAAATGGAAAATTACAATCAGGGAAGTAAGTGGTACTTGCAAATTGCTGGAGTTGCAGGTGGACAAGTTTGTATTTGACGACTGTTTCTCTGCACTCTGCAATCCTGCTAACTTTGGGTCAATGGGGTGGTGCTTGGAAAATCCCACAAGGAACAGCTTTGAAAATCTGAGGTGCTAAAAGAATGTTTGAAAATTTGAGGCGTGTTACTCTTGAAAAACAATAAATTTCAAAACCTTAGAGGATTAACTGTTCATAGCGGTGCAGTTTTTATGATCCTGTCTAGAGGCTGAATTAGAGATTCCGTAAAACTACATCATTCAAATTATTTGCATGTTAAGACCATAAGACATAGGAGCAGAAGTAAGGCCATTCAGCCCATCGAGTCCACTCCACCATTCAATCATGGCTGATTTCAACTCCATTTACCCGCTCTCTCTCCATAGCCCTTAATTCCTCGAGAAATGAAGAATTTATCAACTTCTGTCTTAAAGACACTCAACGTCCCGGCCTCCACCGCCCTCTGTGGCAATGAATTCCACAGACCCACCACTCTCTGGCTGAAGAAATTTCTCCTCATCTCTGTTCTAAAGTGACTCCCTTTTATTCTAAGGCTGTGCCCCCGGGTCCTAGTCTCCCCTGCTAATGGAAACAACTTCCCTACATCCACCCTATCTAAGCCATTCATTATCTTGTAAGTTTCTATTAGATCTCCCCTCAACCTCCTAAACTCCAATGAATATAATCCCAGGATCCTCAGACGTTCATCGTATGTTAGGCCTACCATTCCTGGGATCATCCGTGTGAATCTCCGCTGGACCCGCTCCAGTGCCAGTATGTCCATCCTGAGGTGTGGGGCCCAAAATTGCTCACAGTATTCTAAATGGGGCCTAACTAATGCTTTATAAAGCTTCAGAAGTACATCCCTGCTTTTATATTCCAAGCCTCTATGTTCATAGATTCTCGTAAAAGTTGCTTCCGTTTTAAAGTTGTGAAGTCTGATGCCACTTTGAGATTGAAGATCAGCTAAGCAGGTATCAATATTCTGATTGCTGATTGGTTTATGTTTGTTTACCTAAAGCTTGCCTAGATTTGTAGGCAACTGGATGGACAGACCTGCGTTCATGGGTCAAGGTTATGGAGTGTTTCTGATGGTGACCACATGTTCCAGCACGATATTTGATGGAGCTAAAATGCAATTATCTCATCTTCTCTATCATTTACTCCACTTCCAGGAGTACTGATCAGGCAAGTTGTTATCCGGCAGCTTCCAGCTTAACTGTCCACCCAGTTCCACTTGAAATACTCTTTCTCTCTCCACAGATGCTGCCAGACCTGATGAGTATTTCCAGCGCTTTGTCTTTATCCCCACCAGGTGCGAAAGCACTGTGACTTCACAGGGTCCCAGGTTCGATTCCCCACTGGGTCACTGTCTGTGTGGAGTCTGCATGTTCTCCCCGTGTCTGCGTGGGTTTCCTCCGGGTGCTCCGGTTTCCTCCCACAGTCCAAAGATGTGCAGGCCATGATACATTGCCCTTAGTGGCCAAAAAGGTTAGGAGGGATTGTTGGGTTACGGGGATAGGGTGGAAGTGAGGGCTTAAGTGGGTCGGTGCAGACTCAATGGGCCGAATGGCTTCCTTCTGCACTCTATGTTCTATGATAGGTTTGCGGCAGGAACTGCACAATGTCAGGTGGTAGTTTATTAACCCAAGAAGCAAAACTAAAATTAAACATTTCACAATGCAAACCATGATGTATCTAATTTTCCCCCCCCGATTCCTACTCTTGTTTCTCCAAAGTGCAACTTTAAAACCCTTCATTAAAACAGAAAAGGCTAGAATTATGCAGCAGGTAAGTCATTTGTATTTTTAAACCTGCACTTGGGTGTCTTTGCTTTACTCTCTTTAAAGAGTAGATTTTGGTTAAAATAAACCAGTTTTTGAGTAGATTGTTAGCAAATCAAATCTTCATAAATAATTGACAATCGATGACCATGGGAGTTAAATACAAATGGGGAAGTCTCTGATTCTGAGCAAGTTTCATGGAAATTCCGCATCAATGGCCTCCATTTCAAATTGTCAATAATTTTGCGGCCAAATCTCCAGGGCCTGATAATCTTCATCCCAGCGTGCTTCGGGAAGTGGCCCTAGAACTAGTAGATCCATTTATCATTTTCCAAAATTCTTTGTACTCTGGAATGGTTCACACAGATTGGAGGGTAGAGAATGTAACCCTGATATTCAAAAAGGGAGGTAGAGAGAAAACTGAACGTTCGACCAGTGAGACTAACATTGGTAGTAGGAAAGTTGCTGGAGTCCATTAATAAGGATTTCATAGTACAGCATTTGGAAAGCAGTGGTGTAAGTCAGCATGGATTTACGAAAGGAAACTCTTGCTTGACAAATCTATTCGAATTCTTTGAAGGTGTAACCAGCAGAGATGAGCAGGGAGAACCTGGTTTATTTAAACTTTAAGGCTTTCGACAAGGTCCCTCATAGCCGATTAATATGTAAAGTTAAAGCGCATGGGATTCCGGGTAGTGTCTTGAGATGGAAAGCTGGTTAGCAGGCAGGAAGCAAAAAGTTGGAATAAATGTTATTTTTTATTGGCAAGCAGTGACTAGTTGGGTACCGCAGGGATCTGTGCTTGGACCCCAACTGTTCACATTATATATTAATGATTTGAATGAGGGAAGTTTGCAGATGATCCAAAGTTGGGTAAGAGGGTGAACTGTGAGGAGGATGCAGAGATGCTTCAGTGGGCTGTGAGTGGGCAGATGCAGTATAATGTGGATAAATATGTGGTTATCCGCTTCGGTAGCAAAAATAGGAAGGCAGATTGTTATTTGAATGGGTGTAAATTGGGAGAGGTGGATACTCAGCGAGACCTTGGTGTATTCATGCATCAGTCGCTGAAAGTAAGCGCGCAGGTACAGCCGGCAGTAAAGAAGGTAAATGGTTTGTTGGCCTTCATAGCGAGAGGATTTGAGTATAGGAATAGGGATGATTTACTACAATTATACAGGGGATTGGTGAGTTTTGGTGTCCTTATCTGAGGAAGGATGTTCTTGCTATGGAGGGAGAGCAGCGAAGGTTTACCAGGCTGATTCCTGGGATGGCGGGGCTGTCAAATGAGGAAAGACTAAGTCGGTTGGGATTATATTCATTGGAGTTTAGAAGAGTGAGACAAAATTCTGCAGGATTAGAATCATAGAATTTACAGTGCAGAAGGAGGCCATTCGGCCCATCGAGTCTGCACTGGCTCTTTGACACAAGGTCCACACCTCCACCCTATCCCCATAACCCAGTAACCCCACCCAACACTAAGGGCAATTTTTGACACTAAGGGCAATTTATCATGGCCAATCCACCTAACCTGCACATCTTTGGACTGTGGGAGGAAACCGGAGCACCCGGAGGAAACCCACGCACACACGGGGAGAGCGTGCAGACTCCGCACAGACAGTGACCCAAGCCGGGAATCGAACCTAGGACCCTGGAGCTGTGAAGCAATTGTGCTAACCACAATGCTACCATGCTGCCCTAGTCGGTAGATTCAGAAAGACTGTTCCAGATGGAGGGGGAATCCAGAACTAGTTTGAGGATAAGGGTAAACCTGTCAGGACTGAGGTGAGGAAAAATTTCTTCACTCAGAGTGGTGAATCTGTGGAATTCACTCCCACAGAAAGCAGTGGAGGCCAAAATGTTGTGTAATTTCAAGAAGGAATTAGATACAGCTCTTGGGCTAAAGGGATATGGGGGGAAAGCGGGATCAGGGTATTGAACTTGATGATCAGCCATGATTATAATGAATGGTGGAGCAGGCTCAAAGGGCAGAATGGCCTCCTATTTTCTATGCTCATTCAAGGTTTCTCTCGTGATATTCCACCAGCAGTCAATTCCAAAGACTCTCTAGTTCACAGAAGTGCTTCCTTGGATTTAATTTTTGTTGTGACGTGCCCCAAGGTACAGGAAAAGTATTCAGTTCAGATAGTTCATTCCATACATGAAAAGAAAATACACTGTACATAAAATACACAATGTAAATACATAGACACAGGCATCGGGTGAAGCATTCAGGAGTGTAGTGTTACTCGGTCGAGAAGATGTGTGCAGAGATCAGATCAGTCCATAAGAGGGTTATTCCAGTAACAGCAGGGAAGAAGCTGTTTTTGAATCTGTTGGTGCGTGTTCTCAGACTTTTGTATCTCCTGCCCGATGGAAGAGTGAGTAAGCCGGGGTGGGAGGGGTCTTTGATTATGCTGCCCGCTTTCCCAAGGCAGCGGGAGGTGTAGACAGTCAATGGATTGGAAGTGGGTTTGTATATGATGGACTGGGTTATGTTCATGACTCTCTGTAGTTTCTTACGGTCTTGGGCCGAGCAGTTGCCATACTAGGCTGTGGTGCAATCAGATAGGATGCTGTCAATGGCGCATCTGTAAAAATTGATGAGTTGATGTGGACATGCTGAACTTCATTAGTTTCCTGAGGAAGTATAGGCGCTGTTGTGCTTTTGTGGTGGTAGGGTCGCCGTGGGTGGACCAGCGCAGATTGTTTTGTTTTTTTTACAAACATTTTATTCAGGCATTTATGGTTTTATAACAATAAAAGATGCATCCTCATCTGCAAGGATGAGCCTGATACAGTTTAAGGTGGTGCACAGGGTGCATATGACTCGGGCGAGAATGAGTGGGTTCTTTCAGGGGGTAGCAGATGAGTGTGAGAGGTGTGGGCGGGGGCCAGCGAATCACACGCACATGTTTTGGGGTTGCGAAAAATTGGGAAGATTCTGGACGGGAGTGTTTGCTGTCTTAGCCAGGATAGTGGAGGAGGAGGTGGACCCGGACCCTTTGGGATCTCTGAGAAGCTGGAGCTCATGGAGAGGAGGAAGGCTGATGTCTTGGCATTCCCCTCTGATTGCACGGCGGTGAATTTTGCTCGAGTGGCGGTCGGCATCGCCACCGGGGGTAGTGGCTTGGTTGGGTGACCTGTACAACGTTCTGCGATTAGAGAAGATAAAGTATGAGTTAAAGGGCTCTTTAGGGGGGGTTTGAGAAAAGGTGGGAGATGTTTGTGACCGTGTTTGAGGGGCTGTTCATCACGGGGGAGGGGGGGGGTGAAAAAGGGGGAAAATCTGTACAAGCTATATAGTTGATTGTTGGGAAACATGTTTCCTGGGGTGTTTGTTCACTGTTTTGATACATGTGTGTAATAAAATACATTTTATAAAAAACAAGGACAGATTCTTAGTGATGCGCACCTAGGAATTTGAAGCTGTCAACCATCTCTACTTCGGCCCCGTTGATGCAGACAGGGTGTATACGATACTCCGCTTCCTGAGGTCAATGACCAGCTCCTTAATTTTGCTGACATTGAGGGAGAGATTGTTATTATTTCACCACGCCACTAGATTCTCCATCTCCCTCCTGTATTCTGACTCGTCGTTATTAGAGATCCGGCCACTACAGCCGTGTCGTCAGCAAATGTAGATTAAGTTGGAACAAAATTTGGCCATGCAGTTGTGTGCGTGTATAGGGAGTATCATAGGGGGCTCGGTGCCACCGCCTTGCGGGGCCCCGGTATTGAGGACTATTGTGGAGGAGATGTTGCTTGTTCTTACTGATTGTGGTTTGTGGGTCAGAAAGTCAAGGATCCAGCTGCAGAGTGAGGAGTCAAGTCCTAGGTTTTGGAGCTTTGTTGTGAGCTTGGCTGGGACTACGGTGTTGAAAGCGGAGCTGTAAGTCAATCAATAGGAGTCCTTGTTGTCGAGATGCTCCAGGGGTGAGTGTCGGGCTAGGGAGATGGTGTCTGCTGCGGACTAGTTGTGGTGGTATGAGAATTGCAGTGGATCTAGGCATTCTAGGAGTATGATGTGCCTCATGACCAACCTCTCCAAGCACTTCATTACGATCGATGTCAAGGCCATTCCTACCATTCGGAATGTTATTTGGCTAGTTTGTATTCGTGTCACCATATGCCCCATTTTAACTTTACTCTGGATTAACCATTCGTGTTCCATCTCAGTTACTTAAATTAAGTTCTGCACTCATTGGCCTCCTTTCAAAGGAGCCCAAATTCTGGTATGTTTTAAAGAGCAATGCAGACAATCAGTATATGTTCTTGTCCTCAGACCTTCGAATAACTATTGAGAACAGGTGAACTTGTCTGCACAGCATCAAAGGGTTAAACCATTAGAATTCATAGGATGAGAATTTCTCAATCCACGTCACTGGGTCTGAAACCTGTCAAACATTAACATTTATATTTACACGGTCTGACAAAGCAGTTTTATACAGTAATTCAGTTGACTGCATGAACGTTTGATTTAAGGAGATGCTAATCTATCTCGATATAAACTGGACTGAACTTAACAATGGGGATAGGTGGGAAAGTGGAGTTTTTATTCATTTTTTACAGGATGTGGGCTATCTTCCCATTTGCAGCTCCTTGTTTGGACAATCTCGAGATCTGTTCCTTGTCCAGGAACCGGTTCCATCCTACCACCATCGCCCTCGGCGGCTCGTTCTTCAACGGCTTCCTCATCAGCGCTCTGTTCGCCCTGTCTACCTCCAAGGGCCGAGTAAATGCACCCTCCACCAGCAGCTTCTCGAATATACATGCCACATATGCCCCTGCATCCGATCCCTCGATGCTCTCCGGGAGGCCAACGATCCTCCGGTTCTGCCTCCGTGACCTGTTCTCCAGATCCTCCACTTTCTCTTGCAGCCTTTTCTGGTGCTCCTTCATCAGCCCCATCGCCGCCGCCATCGCGGTTAGTTGGTCATCATGATCAGCAACCGCCTCTTCCACCTTCTTAATCGCCTGGCTTTGGGCTCCCAATCTCTGCTCCACGTGGTCAATCACTGTCTTAATTGGATCCAGGTATTCTTTTCATTGCTGAGCAAAGCTCTCCTGGAGAAAGTCCACCAGCTGCTCTGTTGACCACTGGGCTGGCGGTTTCAGTCCCTGACCCTCCGCCATATTCTCCTGCGCTACAGACTCCAACGATCTTCTTCGACCAACGAACCCTCCTTTTCAGACCACTTCTGGTCCACAAATCCATATACTGGTGGGGAACCCTTCTCTACATCACCAGTCTCCTGTTTTGTCGATCAAATCTCCCATAAGTCTGGGAAAAAGGTCCCAGAGGTCCACCACGAGTGGGAGCCACCAAATAAGCGACCACTCACTCCATGGCCGCCACTGGAAGTCTCAACTTTCCATTCTCGAGGACATCCATCGACCCTTTGTTTCCTGTCAGGAAAGCAACTTTCTATCTAGTTTGCCACATTATCCCGTATCCCATTGGTTTTTACTTTTTTGACCAATCTGCCATGTGGCACTTTGTCAAACGCCTTGCTAAAATCCATGTACACCACATCTGCTGCACTACCTTCATCAACCCTTCTTGTCACTTCCTTGAAGAATTTAATCAAATTTGTAAGGCAAGACCTTCCTTTAACAAATCCATGCCTTTCTATTTGACAGTTAATCCTATCTCTCAGGATTCATTCTACTAATTTGCCCACCACCAATGTAAGACTAACCGACGTATAGTTTGACTTTCCTTCAATCCCTTTTTAAGCAATGGAACTATATTTGCATTTCTCCAGTGCTCCTGTACTTTTCATGTATCTCGTGAGGATTGGAAAATCACCCACAGTATCTGCTCTCTCCTCCCTGATCTCCTTCAGCCTTTCAAGGATTTCAACCCTTTGAGTATTTCCTCTCTCTTTATGATTATCCCATCCAATATCTGTATTGCTCCTGGATTAATATGTCTGCATCATCCCTTTCCTTTGTAAACATGGAGACAAAATATTCATTTAAAACCCTTCCCACAGCCTCTGCGTCTACACACCAGTTCCCATCATCTGAGGTCCCACTTTTTCCTTAACTAACCGATTACTATTGATATATTAGTATAACGCCTTTGGGTTTTCTTTAACTTTACTTGCCAATCTTTTTCATGCCTTCTCTTTGATTTCCGTATTTCTTTTTTTTTACTTTGTCCCTGCACTTCCTATACTTGTCTAGGCTATCTGCAGTGGTTAGTTCTTTATATAGTCATACAGCACAGAAAGGTCACTTCGGCCCATCAAGTCTGTGCCGGTCAAAAATAGCTACCTAACTATTCTAATCCCATTTTCCAGCACATGGCCCATAGCCTTGTCTGCCTTGGCATCGCAAGTGCACATCTAAATACTTCTTAAATGTTATGAGGGTCTCTGCCTCCACCACGCTTTCAGGCAGTGAGTTCCAGACTCTCACCTCCCTCTGGGTAGAAACGTTTTTCCTTGCATCCCTTCTGAACCTTACCTTAAATCTATGTTCCTCCACCAAGGAGAAATGTTTCTTCCTATCTACTCTATGTCCCTCATAATTTTATACATCTCAATCATGTCCTCCCTCAGTCTCCTCTGCTCCAAGGACAACAATCCAAGTCTATCCAACCTCTCTTCATAACTAAAACATCCTGGTAAATCTCCTCTGCACCCTTTCCAGTGCTATCACATCCCTTCTATAATGTGGATCCCAGAGCTGCACACAATGCTCTAGCTGTGGCCTAACCAACGTTTTATACAGTTCAAGCATAATCTCCCAGCTCTTTATGCCTCAGCTAATAAAGGCAAGAATGCCATATGCCTTTTTTAAAAATAATTTTAAAGTACCCAATTAATTTTTCCAATTAAGGGGCAATTTAGTGTGGCCAATCCACCTACCCTGCACATCTTTGGGTTGTGGGGGTGAAACCCACGCAATACAGGGAGTGGTGAATCTATGGAATTTATTACCACAGAAAGTAGTTGAGGCCAAATCGTTGTGTAATTTCAAGAAGGAATTAGAGATAGCTCTTGGAACTAAAGGAATCAGGGGACATGAGGGGGAAGGTGGGATCAAGGTATTGAACTTAATCAACCATGATTAGAATGAATGGCGAAGCAGGCTCGGAAGATCGAATGGCCTCCTCCTGTTTCTATTTTCTATGTACGTTTGGTGCACTATCCACATACATTGACTCCCTCCACCACCACCAACGAAGTGTGTACAATCTACAAGATGCACTGCAAGAGCTCACCAAGGCTGCTTAGACAGCACCTTCAAAACCCACCATTGCTACCATCGGGAAAGACGAGGGCAGCAGATGCATCGGGACGCCACCAGCTGGAAGGTCCCCTCCAAGCCCCACACCATCCTGACTTGGAAGTATATTGCCGTATCTGCACTGTTAGTGGGTGAAAATCCTGGAACTCCCTCCCTGTGATGTAAAAGAAAACAGTATTCCTTATGTGTAGATGATACTGATGAGGCAAGTGTTTTTACCCCTCCATTAAAAGTCAACCAGACTGTGGGGCTGGAGTTGTGTCGAGTGGGTGAAGCGCATTAGTGAGCGAGTTCTGTTTATATGACAATATATGCCTCAAAGGTCTTTCTTCTGGTTCTAGCCAACAAATTTTCAGATTTATTGAATTCAATTTCACGATTTATCATGGTTGGTTTGAACATATAACTTTTGTTAGTTCAATATCAGAACCACTAAGTTCCTGAACTCTTGATCAGTCGTCCCTGCAATCTAAGCCTGTAAGCACTGATGTTTGAACGTTTAGTTTTGAATGAAACACCTATTGGTTTGGCCTAAAAGAAGGAAGCTTATGGGTCCTGCACACCACCTCCCTCATACATGTTCCAATTGGATAAACTCTGGTATAATGTAGGGTGGTGCTGAATTAAAACAGGTTACCTTGTTGGCTCATATTTGTTTGTTAGAGGGCATCACCGTGTGCTGGATTCTCTCCAGTGTGCGCTGGCAATTTTATTCATCTTCCTACTTCAGCATTGACCAAATGGAAGATCTACCTTTTGTAACCTTGGTACATCAGACCCAAGAGCAGGAGTAGACCATATGGCCCCTTTGAGCCTGCTCCATCATGATTTGGTTGTGGTCTGAACTCCACCTCCGGTCTGTCATCCCAATATCCCTACCAAGTCCCCTCAGGATTTTCTATGTTTCAATAAAATTACCTCTTATTTCTTCTGAACTCTAATCAGTATTGGTTCAACCATTCTTCAGAGGATAAGCCTTTCAACCCACGAATGAGTTGAGTGAACCTTCTCGCAACTGCTTCTCATGCAATTATATCTTTTTTAAAATAACAAGACCAAAACTATACACGGTATTTCAGCTGTGGTCTCACCAAGGTCCTGTACAGCTGCAGTAAAATTGCATGACTTTCATATTCCATTTCACCCCTGAAATAAAAAACATTCCATTTGCCATACCTGCATACCAACCTTTTGCGATTCACATACCAGGACACAGGCCTCCTCCGACACTGACAACCATGAGGGATTGTGGAGCATTCTCCTCAAATCCAGCTGCTCGCACACATTCGTCACCATTCTCCGCCTGCTCCATAACGAAATGCAAGTCGTGATCCTCACCAATGGAATCACCACATATGCAATATGTGTGCAAACTGGGGTCAAACAGGGTTAAGTCATTGCACCAACACTTTTCTCCATCTTCCACGTAGCAACATTCCACCCCATCACCTTGGAAGTTCCTCGCTGGATTGGAGCTAACCTCTGTCTCCAGGCCAGAACCAAGAGCACCCCAGCCTCTGTCATCAAACTGCAGTGCGCAGGCGACGCCTGTGTGCGTGCACATTCAGAGGCCGAGCTACAAACCGAGTCATATGAGAGAATGAGCTGGACTGACTGTGGAATGCCTGCAGGAGTCCCGACTTCCCGGAACCCCTTAGTTTGATGTATTTAAGGTTGAGACGAACTGTTAGTGTCTTTGGGAATCGAGGGATATGGGCGTTGACAGGAAAGTGGAGTTGAAGCAGAAGGTCAGCCACCATTGTATTGAATGAAGGAACAGGTCTCAGTGCTGTATGCTCGACTGCTCCTATTTCTTGTGTTCATTACCAGCATGGATATTGTATGAAGTATGTTTACTGTACATTTTTGGGAACTAAGTATATAATTTTGTTCCTGCTGTGTTAGACACTGTTTGGATCTTTTAATAATCTTTATTAGTGTCACAGGTAGGATTACGTTAACACTGCAATGAAGTTCCTGTGAAAATCTCCTAGTCGCCACACTCCGGCACCTGTTCGGGTACACAGGGAGAATTCAGAATTTCCAATTCACCTAACAGCACGTCTTTCGGGACTTGTGGGAGGAAACCGGACCACCCGAAGGAAACCCACACAGACAGTGACCAAAGCCGGGAATCGAACCTGGGACCCTGGAGCTGTGAAGCAACAGTGCTAACCAATGTGTTATCTGCATAAGAAATGTCACTTTCTTTTGTCGACTGAGGGGAATTGTTGGCGTAAGCCATTATTCTGCTTGATTACTGCAGCCACAAAACAGATTTCTGAAATGAGATATGTGGTGTCAGTTAAGGTTAATGCATTAAAGCTGGATATGACCTCCATAATTTCCACAAAGGGCAGTAGATTGTTTGCTTAATTGTAGTGAAGCTCCATCCTGGAGAACTTCCAGCTTTGATTATTTCCAGAGCTTGTAAGTGCCACTGATAATTGTGTTTTTTCCTTCAGTTGCTCTCTAACCACGATCATAGTTCGTGTAAGTAGATCGCACCTCATGAGTCACCCTTTAAAATGGACATTGGATATTCGGTTGCAAATGGTTGTGGAATCTGTGTTGTCAAGAATGTCCAGTTGTGATGGGTTAGTGTGAAATCAGCTGTGTTTCACTGTTTACTGCAAAGAATGCAACCACCAAACTCTTGACACAAGTAGGAAACCTTTTGTGCCAACAGATTTTCAGAGCGGGTGTATGAAAGCTGCCTGTTGACAAACCGCACTGAGACATCAATTGTTTGGACTTTAAACAAAAATGTTACTTGTGCAGACAGTTGCCTTGCACTGGGTTAAGAATTTAGATCAAAATCAGAACGATTTCTTGCATACTGTAAGCAATACAGAATGCTGGAAACCCAGTGGATCAGTAAAGCAACATGGATAGGTTGCTATTCCACCCAGTTCCTTTTGATAGGATCTGATTGAGTTAATAACCACCGGGTCTGGTGTGGAGCACCTCCAGCCTGTGGGTGTTTATTTTCCAGTGAGCAGTATCCTAATGCTGAATTTCCCCTATCCCCATATCCCTTTGTTTTCCTTGCCTTCAAATACCTATTTTTAAATGTTTGAAATCATTGCTTCAATCAATAACTCTGATAGCGCAGACCACAACCTCAATCATCTGTTTGGAAAGAAAATGTTTCTTCTCTCTCAATCCACCTGCATTTTATGTTTTGTTCTTTGGTGACATCATTGGCAAGCGCAACATTAATTTTCACATGTACACTGCTGACACTAACTCTGCCTCATCATTGCTTATCTGATGCCCAGTACTGAATGAGCAGAAATTTCCCCAATTAAATATTGGAAAGACTGAAGCCATTTTTTTGGTCCCCATTCTAAATGCCATTCCATGTCGTCATTAAGCCAGTTTGTTCAGACAACCTTGGTGTCACATTTGATTTCAGCCTCACATTAGTGCTATCATTAAGATTGCCTATTTCCAACTCCATAATATCGCCCGACTTTGCAAAGTCTCAGCTCATCATCAACCCTCACCCATACCTTTGTTCTTTCTTGACTATTCCTAAGTGCTCTTGGCCCCCATGTTCTACCCTCTGTAAACTTGAGGCCATCCAAACTACTGCCTATGGCTAAACTCGCATGAAGTCCCACCCCCCTTAACTTTTAAAATGTCACCCTTGTTTTCAAATCACTCCATGGCCTTGCTCTTCCTTTCTCTGTAATCTTCTCCACCCCACAATCCTGTGCTCCCCTTATTCTGGTAGCTTCTCGTTCCCAATTTTAGTTGCACCACCATTGTCATTGTCTCTGTGCCTTTAGCTGCCTGGGTCCCAAGCTCTGGAATTTGCTTCTCTGCTTCTGTATGTCGCTTTCCTCCTTTGTCACACCTTTAAACCCCACCCCTACGGCCAAGCTTTTGGACATCTGATCTCCTATCACCTTGTGTAACTTGGTGTTTAATTTGTTTTATAATGCTGTGAGGAGCACCTTGGGATGTTTTATTATGTAAATAGACACTCCATAAATACCAGTTATCCCTTTGTTCTGGACTCCTTGACCTTGGAAACACCATTTCCATCTATTCTGGACCATGCCTCCTTCATTTCAAACGGGAATATCAAATCTGCTTTTAGTATCAAGTGAGCGCAAAGCACCCAAATTCCTCACATCTCCGATCTTCTAACTTTCCCCATTCAAAGTCAGTTTTGTTTCCCAAATGTAGCAGCATTTGCCCATACCACTGTCTTATCAAAATTCCCTTGCAGTTCTTTTTGGACTTGAGAATTATTAATTATGCCCCGGATTTTTACAAATTGCAATTACAAATTTGGACAACATTCCCTGTATCCCTGTAATTGTATATTGGTAAACTGAAACAATCCCAGGGAGGATTCAGTCTGACACCATTACTCACTTCCCATTACCCTCTGTAAACAATTGCTTTCAACTCTTTGACCAATAGTGTAAATGATTTTGGAGATGCTATTTCCTGATATTTGAAACAAAAACTGCCTTTCACTCGTGCTCCATGTTGTTCACAGGATTCGTGTGTACTGATGGGAATGTTGGGAATGTATTCATCAGGATATATTTGGGTTTTGGCCGCTCGCTATGAAGGCTGTGTGTGTATTGATCATTGTGAGTGAGTACGGCACCAATTGGCATAAATCCAATTCTTTCCACCGTTCTGATGAAAGATACTCTACCTGATATGTTCGTTCTCTCTTTTCTCCCCCCCCCCCCCCCCCCCCCCCCCCCCCTCCACAAATGCTGCCAGATCTGAATATTGACAGCATTTTCTGTCAGCTGGTTTGCCTCGGTTTTTTCTAAAAATGTCTGATGACCAGCCTAACTGAAAATGTCATTTATTTATTTAATAGTTGAAGTGGAGGAAAGAGGAGGGTGAGACTTGAAACTTTGTCAGTAAATATCAATGCAGGTGTGTTTGAAATGAAATGAAAATCGCTTATTGTCACAAGTAGGCTTCAAATGAAGTTACTGTGAAAAGCCCCTAGTCGCCACATTCCGGCGCCTGTTCGGGAAAGCTGTCAAAGGAATCGAATCGTGCTGCTGGCCTGCCTTGGTCTGCTTTCAAAGCCATAGCTATTATGGCAGCGTTCATTGTTCAAAAATAAAGAGCTGGAGCGAAATTCTCCTACCCGCCCCGCCACATTTCTGCCCCGACCAGCCGGCGGGAGTCTCTGTTACACCGGCCGGTCAATGGGGTTTCCCATTGTGGGGCAGCCCCACGCAGTCGGGAAACCCCCGGGCGCCGGCAAAACGGAGATTCCCGGCGGCGGAGAATGACGGGGCGTGGTGCGATGGAGGTGGGACATGCAGAGTAATGTAGTTCACTTCAGGAAATAAATTGTCTCTGATTCTCCTGTGCCCCCTTCTATTTCTGATAGATGTTGGTTCATTGCTACACTTATGTGCAGTTTCATAAGATCGTAGAGCTAACAGAATTACTTGTATTTAAGTATTAGGCTGCAAGTAGTGCATTGGTTTTGAAATGCAAGTTTATAATTAGAAACCGTAACTGCTGCAAAGAAATGCAGCATTTTATTGTGCCTTGATTGCATAACAAATGTATTGCTCCTCTCGTGTTTCGAGAACTGAGTTTTTCAGTGAAAACTGTTGCATTGTTTCCAAAAGTCTGAAGAAATTTGGCTGATTTGACTGAAAGGAGTTCAGCCTGAAGACTAATTGCCCCAACATATCTTTGAATTGTTAGTGAATTCTAACTTTTTGCTACAGATTCTTGCACTTGCTAAGTGATCTTCAATGAAGGATGAATTCAGAACATCTGAGCTCCCTTGAATTGCCCAGGTTCAATTTTTCATCCCCTTATTTCTGATACTCCGTTTGGGAGCAATAACTTGCCCGGTCCCTGGTCCTGAAAAACAGGACTCCAGTCTAATGTCAATCCAACCTTGGATAAGTTGAATAGAATTTACAGTGCAGAAGGAGGCCATTCGACCCATTGAGTCTGCACTGGCCCTTGGAAAGAGCACACTATCCAAGCCCACACCTACATCCTGTCCCCATAATCCCACCTAACTGGTGGGCAGCACGGTAGCATAGTTGTCAGCACTGTTGCTTCAGTGTCAGGGTCCCAGGTTCAATTCCCGGTTTGGGTCACTGTCTGTGCGGAGTCTGCACGTTCTCCCCGTGTCTGCGTGGGTTTCCTCCGGGTGCTCTGGTTTCCTCCTGCAAGTCCCGAAAGACCTGCTGTTAGGTGAATTGAATATTCTGAATTCTCCCTCCGTGTATCCGAACCGGTGCCGTAATGTGGCAACAAGGGGCTTTTCACTTCATTGCAGTGTTAATGTAAGCTCATTTGTGACAATAAAGATTATTAATTATTAAACTGCACATCTTTGGACTGTGGGAGGAAACCGGAGCACCCAGAGGAAACGCACGCACACACGGGGGGAATGTGCAGACTCCGCACAGTCAGCGACCCTAGCCGGAATCGAACCTGGGACCCTGGAGCTGTGAAGCAACTATGCTACCATGAGAATGGAGGGGGATTTGGACTGACTGAATATGTTTTTAAAAAAAATTAGAGTAGCCAATTATTTTTTCCAATTAAGGAGCAATTTAGCATGGTCAATCCACCAAACTTGCACATTTTTGAGTTGGGGTGAAACCCACGCACATATTGGGAGAATGGGCAAACTCCAAGGTGACCCAGGGCCGGGATTCGAACCCGGGTACTCTGCACCGTAGGCAGCAATGCTAACCACTGTGCCACCGTGTTGCTCCTAACTGAACAACTCTCAAGGTTGAGAGTCTTTGGAATTCCTCTTCTGAAGTGGTGGAAGCAGAGTCTTTGAATATTTAGATATTGATTCTTGATCAGCAAGGAGGTGACAGATTATCGGGGGTAGGTGGCAACGTGGAGTTGAGGTTACGGTCAGATCAGCCATGATCTTATTGAATGGAGTGGCCTGCTCCTCACTCGTAGGTTTGTATGTAAGTAGAAAACTTGTGTATATTAATATTGTCAAATAGTACCATTTCTGGAGTTGCATTGAATTTTTAACAATACTGGAAGATGTTTAGATTTCACAAAGATTTTATTCATTGTGCAGTTGGAATGCTCTTTTCAATTCTGATTGTGTTTTGAACATTTTGGATTCCTTTAATTTCTGTGGCATCACAGATACTGTTTTCACAGCATGTGCGAGCTTCAGTATACACCAGTCGCTGAAGGTAAACATGCAGATGTAGCAGGCAGTGAAAAAGGCAAATGGAATGTTGGCCTTCATATCGAGAGGATTCGAGCAGGGATGTCTTGCTGCAACAGGGCCTTGGTGAGGCCACCCCTGGAATATTGTGGGCAGTTTTGGTCTCCTTATCTGAGGAAGGAAGTTCTTGCTATATTATTCGAAGAACTACTAGACACGGACAATTTGTAGGGAGGTGGGGGGGGGGGGGGGGGGGAGGATAACTTGTATGGCGACTGCTGGGAAGGGCACGCTCGCCACTGGGCGAGACGAGAGAAAAATGGGAGGAAGGGCTAGGGCTTGAATTAGGGTGGGGACTATGGAGCGAAGCACTGAACAGGGCCAACTCCACCTCTACATGCGCAAGGCTATACATAATGCAGCTGAAAGTGGTGCACAGCACATCTAACCAGAACCCGAATGAACAAGTTCTTCTGAGGTGGAGGATGGATGTAAGCGGTACCAGGGAGGCCCGGCCAACCACACCCACATGTTCTGGGCATGCCCTAGACTTGTCTGGTTATAGACAGCCTTCGAAGCAATGCCTAAGATTGTGGGGGTGAGGATGGCGTCATGCCCGAAAGGCATTCTTGTTAGGCTAATTGGGCATTGTGAATTTGCAGTGCATTTTGTAGATGGTACGCATTGCTGCTATTGTGTCAATGATGACGGGTGTTTGTGGATGGGGTGCCAATCAAAAGGCTGCTTTGTGCTGGATGGTGTTAAGCTTCTCGAGTGTTGTTTGAGTTGCACTATTCCAGGCAAAGGAAGACTATTCCTGACCTGTGCATTATAAATGGTGGACAGGCTTTGGGGAGTCAATAGGTGAGTTACTCACCGCAGGATTCCTAGCCTCTGACCTACCCTTGTAGCCATGGTATACAGCACATCCACAAGTTTTTGGTCTATAATTTAGTGATGGCAATGCCATTGAATGTCATGGAGCAATGGTTAGATTTTCTCCTTTTGGAGATGGTCATTACCTGGCTCAAATTTTGGCAGAACATAAAACTGAGTGTAAGTGAGCAGGTTATTGCTAAGCAATCGCCACTTGATTGCACTGTTCATGAACCCTTTCATCACTCCACTGATTGGCAGGTGGGGTGGTAATGGGCCAGTTGGCTTTGTCCTGCTTTTTGTGTACAGGACATAACTGGACAATGTTCCAGATTGTTGGGTAGATGCCAATGTTAAAATTGTACTGGAAAAACTTGACATGGGGCACAAGTCTTCAGTACTATTGCCAGGATATTGTCAGGGCCCATAGCCTTTGCTGTATCCAATGCCTTCAGCCATTTCTAGATATCATATCAAATGATTGGAGTTGAATTGGCTAAACACTGAATCTGTCCTGCACTCTTCATTGAGCCAGGGTTGGTCCCCTGGCTTGGTGGTAATGGCAGAGTGGGGGTGGGGAATATGCTAGGCTGAGAGGTTACTGATTTGTCTGCTCTATTTACCTTATTAACTATATCCTACAAATAGAATTGCAGGTAGTGCCATGGGTGGAAACCTATTACAGGGATCGTGTATTTATTATTCAGTGGTACATCTTAGTTTCTTGCCATTCTATTTACTTTAGAGTATAGTTAACTTGGGCTTAGGCCAATGCAATTAGGCCAGAATGATCTGGTCCATAATTAAACATGAGATTGCGGAGTACTTGGAAGTGCATGATGAAGTAGGACTGAGTCAGCACAGCTTCGTCAAGGGGAGGTCATGTCTAACAAACCTGTCAGAATTCCTTGAGGAGGACTTCCGGTGACAGCGATGTGCTGAGCAGTCGCACATCAGGTGGCTCTCCTCCAGAACACAATAAAATATGCACTTTTGGACTAATTTAGCTCAAATTTCGACTCGTAAACAGAAAAGGAAGAGGAAAGGGGTAATGTACTAGGCAGCTCGAGAGATCGGCGAGAACGTAGAAGCGGTGGAAAAGGACAGGAACAGTGAGCGATTGAGTTGGCGGATGAACCGGTTCCTCAATGGATGGGACATGCCAGTTGTGGGGGAGAGAGCTGGAGGCACCAAGAGGACTGGGAGAGGTCATGGATGTTATCAACTCCATGCAGGCGGGGAAGGCGCCGGGACCTGATGGGTTCCTGGCTGACTTAGAATTTGCACCGCTCTCGCCCCCGCACCTACGGGAGATGCTCAGCCTCGCTAATGACTGGCACCTTACCTCCAGCGCTAACTCAGTCCACCATATCGCTTGTACCCAACAAGACACAGACTGACGGAATGTGGATCTTACTGACCCATTTTGTTGCCTAACATAGACGCGAAAATACTCGCGAAGGTCCTGGCCAAGAGACTGGAGAACTGCGTACCAGAGGTAGTCAGAGAGGATCAGACAGGCTTTGTTAAGGGTAGACAACTAACTGCAAACATCAGACTGCTGCTGAATGCGATACTGACCCCAGCCAGGGAGAGATCACCACAGAGGTGATCGTCTCCCTGGACACACAAAATGGAAGATTTTGACATTTTGACAGAATCAAATGGAAGTACCTCATTGAGGTTACTGGAACGGTTTGGGTTAGGGATGGGGTTCACTTCATGGGTGAAACTCCTGCACAGTATTCCAAGGCGAACATTCGGCTAACACCACCAGCTCTGAATACTTCCAGTTGCATGGAGGCACGAGGCAGGGATGCCAGCTGTCCTGCACCTGTTCGCCTTGGCAATTGAACCCCTGGTGATCGCGATGCGAGAGGATCCAAAGAGGAGGCAGAGAGCACAAAGTCTCACTCCAAGCAGATGACCTGCCCTCTACATCTTGGATCCGGAGGAGGTTCCCTGGCGGTAAGGGTTCAGACAATCAAGATGAAATGAAATGAAAATCGCTTATTGTCACAAGTAGGCTTCAAATGAAGTTACTGTGAAAAGCCCCTAGTCGCCACATTCCGGCGCCTGTTCGAGGAGGCTGGTACGGGAATTGAACCGTGCTGCTGGCCTGCCTTGGTCTGCTTTCAAAGCCAGCGATTTAGCCCTGTGCTAAACCAGCCCCTGATTGAAGATGAACATACTGCCAAGGTTCCTCTTTTCGGTTTACATCCAAACCGTTCTTCATCCACAAGGCATTTTTCCAAAGAACAGACAAAATGATGATGTTTGTGTGTGAGGATGGCGGAAGAATCCCTAAGGACAACACTGCAGTGAAGAAGCATGGGTAGTCTGGCCCTCCCGAACTTGCAATACTATCACTGGGCAGCCACTGCCGAGAGAGTGGGGTGATCGGTAAGGGGACCGAACATGGTGGAGTCCCCCTGCAAGGGAATGACCAGCAAGGTAGCATAGTGGTTAGCACAATTGCGTCACAGCTCCAGAGTCCAGGTTCGATTCCCGGCTTGGGTTACTGTGTGGAGTCTGACCTTTCTCCCGTGTGTGCGTGGGTTTCCTCCGGGTGCTCCGGTTACCTCCCACAATCCAAAGATGTGCAGGTTAGGTGGATTGGCCATGATAAATTGCCCTTCGTGTCCAAAATTGCCCTTCGTGTTTGGTGGGGTTACTGGGTTATGGGGATAGGATGGAGGTGTGGGCTTGGGTAGGATGCTCTTTCCAAGAGTTGGTGCAGGCTTGATGGGCTGAATGGCCTCCTTCTGCACTGTAAATTCTATGATCTATGAGTCCTTGCCACCACAAGCGCTCCCATCCCCGTCACCAATACATACATCCAGCCCCAGTGGTAGACAACACTTCGGTTTACACCGAGGTGTCCACCATGGTCTCCTTCTGCGACAACCACGGTTCTCACCAGCCATGCTACACGCCATCTTTAAGAGGTGGAGACAGGATGGGGGATGCTAACGAGGAATTTTTTACATGGGGGACAGACTTGTGACTTTAGAAGAGCTGAAGGGGAGACTGAAACTACCGAACTGACAGGAGTTCTGACATTTACAGGTCAAAAGTTTACTCTGCAAGGAGACAGCGAGGTTTCCTAGAACCCTGAGAAAAACCATGTTGGAGGAGCTACTGGACACTGACAGAATGGAAAGAGGGAACGGTGAAGATATATACGACAAATTTTAGAAAGAGCTCAGTCATCAATGGACGGAACAAGACTGAAATGAGAGGAAGAATTAGGGACGGAGGTCGGATGGGGACTCTGGTGTGAAGCACTAAGGGCCGCCGACTCCACCTCCTGCACAAAGCTCAGCCTCACGCAGTTCAAAGTGGTGCACAGAGCACACTTAACAAGAACCTGAAATACCAGGTTCTTCCGGAGGTGGAGGACAAATGTGAATGGTGCCAGGGAGGCCCTGGCCAACCAGGCCCACAGGTTCTGGGCATGCACCAGAATTGTCAGATTTTGGACGTCCTTCGAGACAAAGTTGTGGGGGTGAGGGTGGTGCCGTGCCCAAGTGGCAGTCTCAGGGTATCGGACCAGCCGCAACTTCATATGGGGGAAGGAGGGCCAATGCCCTTGCCTTTGTTTCCCTAATCTTTATTAGTGTCACAAGTAGGCTTACATTAACACTACAATGAAGTTGCTGTGAAAAGCCCCTAGTCGCCACATTCCGGCGCCTGTTCGGGTACACGGAGAATTCCGAATGTCCAATTCCCCCTAACATGCGCGTTTTTTCGGACTGGTGGTGAGAAACCAGAGCACCCGGAGGAAACTCACACACACACGTGGAGAACGTGCAGACTCTGCACCAGACAGTGTCCCAAGCCGGGAAATGAACCCGGGGTCCCTGGTGCTGTGAAGCAACTGTGCTAACCACTGTGCCCTGCCGCCGCTGGAGAATCCTGCTCAGGCTGGCAGACCTATCGGAATTTTCCCCATCTGGAGACTATCAAATACACCATCCGAGGATCAGGCAATGGCTTCCACAAAGTGTGGGGACCCATTCAACCTTTTCCCTGGATTTGCTTGAAGCCAACAACGGGTGGGAGTGTTGTTGGGGGGGGGGGGGGGGGGGGGGGGGGGGGGGGGGGGGGGGGGGGGGGGGGAGGGTGAGAACGGTGGGGGGAGGGGAGTGACTGTGTGGGGGGCGGGGGGGGGAAGAGTGAAACGGTGGGGAGGAGGGGGGAGAGAGAGAGAGAAACGGGTGGGGGGGGGGGAGAGAGACGGTGGGGGGAGGGGTGGGTGGTGTGAGAGAGAAACGTGGCCCACAGAAAGAGACAGAAACGGGGGTGGGTAGGGGGAGGAGGTGGGGAGAAACCCAAGGAAACACCAAGAGGGGAACCCAGGGAGAGATTGCCATGGGGGACACAGCGCCCGCCCCCCACCCCCACAATAAGATCCCCCCTCATCCTTCTAAACTCCCAAGTACCGCTCCTCATATGACAAGCTCTTCATTCCAAGGGTCATTCTTGTGATCCTCCTTAGACCCTTTCCAAGGCCCTAAGATACGGGTCCCAAAACTGCTCACAATACTCCAAATGGGGTAAGAGCACAGCAAACCATCCACGGCTGAGGAAAGGGTCTAAGAAAGGGCCTGAAAACAGTGGGGGGGGGGGGGGGGGGGGGGGGGGCAAGAGAGATGGTGGCAAAAATGAACAGGTTTTTAATTGTAAATAACCATTTGAGTCATCTCCAGGGCAGTGTAATAACGTCAATTAAAAGAAGTTCGCTTTGAGGGGGGTAACAAGGAAGTTGGACAAAGGGGATCCAGTGGCCGTGATCTATTTAGATTTCCAGAAGGCCTTTGACAAGGTGTCGTATAGGAGGCTGTTAAATAAGTTAAGAAGCCATGGTGTTCAGGGTAAGATCCTGCATGGATAGAGGATTGGCTGACTGGCAGAAGGCGGAGAGTGGAGATAAAGGGGGTCTTTTTCAGGATGGCAGCCGGTGTCTAGTGGTGTTCCTCAGGGGGTCTGTGCTGGGTCCACAACTTTTCACAATACACAATGATCTGGAAGAAGGAACTGAAGGCACTGTTGCTAAGTTTGCAGATTATCCAAAGATCTGTAGAGGGACAGGTCGTGTTGAGGAAGCAAGGGGGCTGCAGAAGGATTTGGACAGGCTAGGAGAGTGGGCAAAGAAGTGGCAGATGAATACTATGTGCAAAAGCATGAAGTTGCAACCTTAGTAGGCAGAATGGAGGCATAGACTATTTTTTAAATGGGAAGATGCTTCGGAAATCAGAAGCACAAAGGGACTTAGGAGTTCTAGTTCAGGATTCTCAAGGTTAACATGCAGGTTCAGTCGGCAGTTAGAAAGGCAAATGCAATGTTTGCAGTCATGTTGAGAGGGGCTAGAATAAGGATGTACTGTTGAGGCTGTATAAGGCTCTGGTCAGACCCCATTTGGAGTATTGTGAGCAGTTTTGGGACCCGTATCTTAGGGCCTTGGAAAGGGTCTAAGGAGGATCACAAGAATGACCCTTGGAATGAAGAGCTTGTCATATGAGGAGCGGTACTTTGGAGTTTAGAAGGATGAGGGGGGATCTTATTGAAACTTACAGGATTCTGAGTGGCCTGGATAGAGTGGACATGGAGAGGGTGTTTCCACTGGTTGGAAAAACTGGAACCCGAGGGTATAGTGTCAGACTGAAGGGACGATCCTTTAAAACTGAGATGAGGATGAATTTCTTCAGGTCGTGAATCTGTGGAACTCAAGACTATGGAGGCCAAATCACTGAATGTCCGAGATAGGATATTGATTAATAAGAGGATTAGGGTTATGGGGAGAAGGCAGGAGAATTGGAATGAGAAACGTGTCAGCCATGATTGAATGGCGGAGCGGATTTGATGGGCCAAATGGCCCAATTCTGCACCTATGTCTTATGATTTTATCGGACATCAGAAACTTAGTTAGCCACGAGGATTTCTGATAAAGGACACTTGACCTATAGTTAGAGGGTATTTGTCTCGAGAGCTTTGGTGTTCTTTTAAGCTGAGGAAGGCTATTTTAGTCCTTTTTAAGCGTAAAGGGATTTGTGGGAAGGGTTTAGGAAAAGTCTATTCTGTTTCCTGGAAGCACTCTCAAGTCTGCCTGTCTCTGTCATGTTAACAAACAAAGCTCAGCACTTAAACACAACCGAGGCGTTCTGCAGCAACCCACAGTCTGATCTTGAAAGAGGCTCAGAAATGTGTAGAATTACTGATCGAAAATGTGTTGGTTAGATAGCACGTGGTCATATTGATGTTGAAACACCACAGGCTCTATCTTTGAGCACTTGTTACTTGCATCAGAAATTTCTGTACAGTATTCAAGATGTTTCCTTAATAATTTGTTATGGGCAATTAATTTATTGGATTTTCTGTTGTTGGAACAATGAAAAGCTACATTTCTGGGTTTGCTTTTTCACTTCTGTTTTGGATATCACACACTTCTCCACGAAGTGCCTCCTCATTCACCTCGCAAGACTGAAAGGTCCTGGTTTTTCTTTGACTATCCAAACACACTTGAGACTAGCTCATTAACATGACTAAAATAAGATTAGCTTGGTTATTGTTTGACCTTAGAACATAGAACATACAGTGCAGAAGGAGACCATTCGGCCCATCGAGTCTGCACCAACCCACTTAAGCCCTCACTTCCACCCTATCCCCGTAACTCAATAACCCCTCCTAACCTTTTTGGACGCTAAGGGCAATTTACCATGGCCAATCCACATAACCTGCATGTCTTTGGACTGTGGGAGGAAACCGGAGCACCCGGAAGAAACCCACGCACACGGGGAGAACGTGCAGACTCCGCACAGTGTCCCAGCGAGGAATCGAACCTGGGACCCTTGTTGTAAGGATATTGGCTGCTGTGTTTCTAGAATTACAACACTGTCTTTCTTTGGATGGAAAATTTGTTTGGGCCTGAGGATGTGAAAGGCACTATATAAATGCAAGTCTTTTTCTTTAATTGCCCTTGTGTGTGCAGCTGCAGAACATGGATGCTGCCTGTGTGATTGGCTTTGAATACAATGCTTCGGGAGTCTGCTGGCCAATGCAATATGTCACTGCAGCCCAGTAGCTACACTGGTCATCTTCCATTTGAGAGATTCAAACATGTGCACAATTTGAATGGGGTGTGGTGATTTAATATTGATACAGACTAATTGGGTGTGAAGTTTGATTGTTAGGATCAATGCAGTTTGAAACCTCCCATATTACTGTTAGATGTGGAACTGCTCTCTCTCTCTCTCTCTCTCCACCCCCTCCCCATCAATATTGCCTGTGTAACAATCTGTCCAAAGTACTTGTTTTCCAGCATTTGAAGTCTTGTGTTTAATTGGGTGTTTGTAGTGGTACAAGAAGGGGGAGTATACAGCTGAGTAGTTTATTTCATTCTTTACGCAAAAGAGCTGAATGTAACAGATTGGTCCTAATACATCTTGCTACTGCCTTTGATTGTAAGTTGGACCCTGCTGTGAGTAAGTGACTTTAAACATCCCTGTGCTAATTAAATAAAAGGCTGAGTGCATGATGAGTTAGTGTGGGAATATGTCTTGTCATTCCCAAATGCTAACAGATGTACCAAATGGCACGGTGTGGCACAGGTTTGATGTAGCTCTGAAGATTAATAGTTGAGTAAAATGTGTTAAAAGTACTGTGCAAAAAAAATTAGAAAAATAAATTAAAATGTCTCTTCTATCACAGAATTGTAGAATTGTTATGGCGCAGGAGGAGGCATTTGGCTCATTGTGTCTGCACCAGCTCTCCAAATGAGCATTATGGGGGCTTATTGCCATTCCCCTGCCTTTTCCCCGTACCCCTGCGCATTGTTTCTATTCAAAGTAACCATCTAATGCCCTCTTGAATGCCTCAGTTGAACCTGCCTCCACTTCCAGGCTGTGCTTTCCAGACCCGAACCACTTGTGGGAAAAGGTTTTCTTCTCGCACCACATTTGCTTGTTTTGCAAATTGCTAAATTTGTGCCCTCTGTTGTCTGAAAACCTCAGACACTTTGACCAGTTTATTACTCAAACGTTTTAATCAGGTGTCTTTCTTTGCAAGATTAGGGAAGGTGGTTGTATAGTGGTATTGGCACTGGACTAGTTAACCAGAACCCCAGAGTAATGCTCTGGGCACCCAGGTTCAAATCCTGCCAATGCAGATAGTGAAATTTGAATTCAATAAAAGTCTGGAATTGAATGTCTAATGATGACCATGAAACCATTGTTGATTGTTGTAAAAACCCAACTGGTTCACTAATGTCCTTCAGGGAAGGAAATCTGCCATTCTTACCTGGTCTGGCCCACATGGTGACTCCAGACCCACTGCAATGTGGTTGACTCTTAGCTGCACTCTCAAGGGCCATTAGGGATGGGCAATAAATGCTGGCACCGCCTGCGATGCCCACTTCCCATGAATGAATAATAAAAAAAAAATAAAGGACAAATACAATTGTATGATTCAACCATATTTATTTATCAAACAGTAAAACATTACCCATCTTAGACTATCCAAAACAGAACTAAATGATCCCAAGATTCTTAATACTACCTGAGGGGATGGACTCAGTCAGGTTGTGGATTCGATTTGGAGTCTAAATTCCTCATTGCCTTCCTCTTCGAAGGTGGATCTCGCTCACTGCTTCCTTCTGTCTCTGAATGGTTGTCCAATCCTCTCGTCTCCGTCTGCGAGTCTTCACTGGGGAGGATCCTGGTGGTCGATCTTTATAAGCCTTGCCAGAAAGTTCTCTGGCCCTCAGCCAATAAGGTCTTAGGCCAGGGGTCGTAACACCTACTGGTGTTGTCGATTGCAACTCTGCAGGACCCCAGGAACCCAACCCCAGGTGTATTGTTTGCACGTAACCTCTCCACATATGGTAATGGCAGGAAACCTTTCGCTCAGTTGGCAGGACAGCTGGTTTGTGATGCAGAGCGAGGCTAGCAGCGGGGATTCAATTCCTTACCTGCTGAGGTTATTCATGAAGGTTCCATCTTCTTAACCTTGCCCCTCGCCTGAGGTGTGGTGATCCTCGGGTTAAATCACCACCAGTCAGCTCTCCCCCTCAATAGTGGAAAGCAGCCTATGGTCATCTGGGACGATGGCGACTTTACCTTTAATGACGGGACAACTGGGTGCCAGAATGTCTAGCTTTATCTGGGCAACCCAAAACAATCGATCAATATGAATAGGACCGATTATCTCCTGATGGATGATTGATAGATCCAGGCATGTCCTGGAATTTCCCTCCGTTCAGTGTGTTTGAAATTGGCCAAGTTTGAATTCCCATCAGGCCAGTTTTGGAGCTGACTGTGATGATTTCTAAATGTACCAATTTTCAATTGAGTGTTGAAGATTATATCGGCCCCAAAGTTCGGTCCATTTATCTCCCCTCTGCTGCCGCCTTTCCAAGGAAACCAGCCCCAACCCCTCCAATGTATCCTCATAACTGAAGTTTCTCATCCCTGGAACCATCCTTATAAACCTTTTCTGCGCACACTCCAATATGTTCATGTCTTCCTATAGTGTAGTGCCCAGAACTGAACACAATATTCCAGCTGAGGTCTAACTAGTGTCTTGTATAAATTCAGCATAACTGCCTTTGCTCTTGTACTCTCTACCCCTATTAATAAAGCCCAGAATACTATCTGCTTTATTCACTGCTCTCCGATTTCCTGCCACCGCCAATGATCTCTGCACAAATGCACCCAGATTCCTCTGCTCCTGCACCTCTGTTAGAACTTTATCCTTTATTTTGTCTCTCCATGTTCTTGCTTGCAAAATGCATCACCTCACGCTTCTCCGCATTGAACTTCATCTGCTACCTATCTTCCCACTCCACCAACCTGTCTGTCCTTTTTAAGTTCTATACTCTCCTCTGCATAGTTTACACTATTTTTAAGTCTTGTCGCATTGGCAGACTTTGACATGGTCCCCTGCACATCAAGATAGAGATATGTATAGATCTGATATGCAGACCAATTTAACAGCACATACAAATCAGGCCGTTTTTAGTACATTATTACTGTCCAATGACTTTCAAAACTTTGACAAAGTGTCATTCAGACTCTAAACACTAGCTCCATTTTCTCTCCACAGATGCAATCCGACTTGCTGAGATTGTCCAGCATTTTCTGTTTTTGTTTCAGATCCCGATTCCAGCATCTGCAGTAATTTACTTTTATCTGTCTATTGCACACTGCTTCCATATCCTGTGTAATGGCTTCACCAGCTTGACACCTCGTTTTTCGGTATTTCTGATGCTACTTCTGGCATGCCCCCCCCCCCCCCCCCCCCCCACCCCCCCCCCCCCCCCCCCCCCCCCCCCCCCCCCCAGTGGATGATGCATTTTGACCTCCTCCTGAAGTCCCCAGCGTCACAGACACCACTCTTCATTGAACCAGAGTTGATCACACTGTTTGATGGTAATGGTAGGGCAGGGAATGTCTGGGACATGATGTTACAGATATTGCTGGAATATAATTCTGCTAATGATGACCCAGTACCTCATGATGCACAGTTTTTAGTTGCCAAATCTGTTTGAAATCTATTCCATTTATTGTTACATGTTGAAGGGTACCTTCAGTGTGAAGCCGGGACTTTGTCTCCACAATGGACCGATGGTAGATAGGGGAGGCCAAGTAGGTTTTTCCAGTTTTGGTTCCCTCGTGATTTTCTGCAGTCTCGCAGCCACGTCCTTTAGAACTTTGTCAGCTCGGTCAGACATGGTGCAACTGAGCCACTCTTGGTGATGGGCATTGAATACCCCACCCAAAGTACATTGTACGCCCGTGCCGCCCATTGGTGATTCCAACTGATGTTCAACGAGGAATATTGATCAGCTTGGGACGTACGACCCCTGGTGTTAGTAAGGAAGATTTTGCAGGATTTACAGGATTGGGTTTGCTGGTGTCCTTTTTGGTGCTTGGATTGATGCTGGGTGATGCATCCTGCTCATTCCTTTTTGACCCTTTTAGCAAGCAGTTTGGTGTAACTGAGTGACTTGTTGGGCATGAAGAGTCAATCACATTGTTTTGGGTCTTGAGTGACTGGTAAGCCCCCCAGACCAGGTATGGATGGCAGATTTCCTTCCATAAAGGACACTACTGAACCAGATGGGTTTTATGGCAATTGACTGGTTTCATGGTCACCATTACTGAGACTAGCTTTGAATTCCAGATGAATTCTATCAGTTGTTGAGCGGGATTTGAACTCTGAGCCTCTGGATTACTAGTCCAGTCAACATCACCATGACACCACAATCTTATTGACTGGCAGAACCAGCTCAAAGGGCTGAATGACCTTTTGCTACTGTTTCTTAAAGCTTGATCTAAAGATTTGCAAAGTGAAGACTGAAGTGCAAGAACTGGAAAATTACTACAAATTTCAGTGCCATTAAGTGATGTCTCATTGGTTGGTTGTAGATACACTGAGATTTGGATTAATCACATATATTAAACAAACATTATTATGATGTTTGGCACTTGTAGGAACTGTTTTTTTTAGTAAATCTGACCTGGGTTTGGGCACTCCTTTCTTTGAAACCACAGGAAGTGATATTCTGTTAGAACCTTCAGAGGGTGCCCAAAATTTACCCAAGATTTGAATTTTAGGAAGAAGTTCCTCATCTCTCACTGGGCATTTGATTTCCTGTCTGAAGTGCACACTACCCTTTTGGGAGGTGTTATGAAACCGTCTGCTAAGCCATACAGATATGAAGGACTTTTATTTTCTCTCCGGTCTGTGCCAGTAAGGATGAGAGAGTTTACTTTGGCCTCCTGGGGTTAGCAACTGAGGGCATCAGGTGGGGATCAGATATCTCAAATGCCCGCATGGTACAATAAATGGGCATTCACTGTCAGCTTGCACATTTAAGATGTATTGCATATTTGGAATCCTAACCCAGCGTGGGTCAGCACCTTGAGTGGAGAATAAAATCGGAAAGGTCAGGATGAAACTGAGCAATTTTGAAGTCCACTTAAAACTACAGACTGCAGAAGTATCTCTGTGAGCAATGAGAGTGTTCTGAACATAGATGATGATATTCATCATGTTTACTGTCCAGATAGAGCTCTCAGGCTATTGCCAGTTCCAGCAGTTAGTTGGTTAATCCCAAAATGGTTTTTCTGTTAAGAGTCACTTTGTTTTTTATGGGCTTATTTGCATGAGGCCTCCAGAGAAGCTTTCTGACGCTAGATTCCAGTTGCCTTGATAACCCTCAACTTGGATGAAGAAGCATTTGTGTTGCTGCTGCCCAGACCAGTGTAAAACCTCCTGACCTCAAGACACCAGCAGTTTGATTAACTGAGCTGTCACAATTATAGTTGCCGTTTATTACAAACATTTAATTGCAATCTTAGAAATAGAATAATTTTTCTTATTTACTTTGACTCTTCATTATTCAGCTGAGATGGTCCATCTCAGTTGGTGAATTGCCATAATATGTTTGCAAGAGGTGACTATTTTGTCGCTTGCTGGATGCAATCTTTTCAAATACCAGACGGAAAAGGGGATTTTGGTGACAAGAATCAAACAGACCTTGACTCACTTGGGAGTAAGATAGCTGATCATCAGCCTGTGTGATCTTATTGGCAACATTGTATACTATCTTAGAATAGAACTAACTATTGAAGAAACAAATGTGATAATTTAATGGGAGCCCTGACCTTGTGTAGGGGAGTGGATAGCATTGTGGAACTCAAATAGAGGTAAGTCTCCATCAGTATATGCTGACTCTCATTTGTTGTGACTGATCCTCCGATGTCTTAAATTCAGTTCTAGTTGTGTGTGTGTGTGGTCTTTCTCTTATACTGTTCACATTATATATTGATTATTTGGATATATTGATTACTTGAACGAGGGAACTAAATATATGATGATATTATCTCCAGAATTTGCAGATGATACAAAGTTGGGAGGGTGAGCTGTGAGGAGGATGCAGAGATGCTTCAGTGGGATTTGGACAGTCTGAGTGAGTGGGCATGACAGATGCAGTATAATGTGGACAGATGAGGTTATCGGCTTCAAGAGCAAAAATAGGAAGGCAGATTATTATTTGGCTGTAAATTGAGAGAGGTGGATACTCAGCGAGACCATGGTGTCCTCGTGCTGAAAGTAAGCACGCAGGTACAGCAGGCAGTAAAGAAGGTGAATGGTATGTTGACCATCATAACGAGAGGATTTGAGTATAGGAATAGGGATGTTTTACTGCAATTGTGTAGGGCACTGGTGAGGCCAAACCTGGAGTATTGGGTGCAGTTTTGGTGTCCTTATCTGAGGAAGGATGTTCTTGCTGTGGAGGGAGTGCAGCGAAGGTTTACCAGGCTGATTCCTGGGATGGCGGGGCTGTCAAATGAGGAGAGACTAAGTCGGTTAGGATTACATTCATTGGAGTTTAGAAGAGTGAGAGAGGCTCTCGTAATTTACATAATTTCCAACAGGGTGAGACAGCGTAGATTCAGAAATAATTTTTCCGATGGTGGTTAGTCCACAATGTAGGGTCATAGTTTGAGGATAAGGGGTAAACCTTTTAGGACTGAGATGAGGAGAAATTTCTTCACCCAGAGAGTGGTGAATCTGTGGAATTCGCTACCACAAAGTAGTTGAGGCCAAAATGTTGTGTAATTTCAAGAAGGAATTAGATACAGCTCTTGGGCTAAAGGGATATGGGGAGTGGGGTGGGGGGGGGGGGGGGGGGGGGGGAGGAGGATGAACATATTGAACTTGATCAGCCATGATCATAATGAATGGCGGAGCAGGCTCAAAGGGCCGAATGGCCTCCTATTTTCTATGTTTCTCAATGGGCATAAAATAGCCAAGAGTAATGGACTTCAGTCCATTCCAACTAAGTCTAACAAACGTATAGCTGAGTAGGGTGTATGTCTGTACCTGCAGGGCTGCTTCCATATAAACTGCTGAAACTAGTTTCCTACCAATTGCAGTTTCTGGTCTTTGGATAATTTAGTTGGATATCTAAATACATGAGATTTATAAGTGTCACCTGGAAAAGTGCATTGCCTGATTCAGCATTGGTTTGTTCTGCTAAACAATGGCCACCTGTGTGCTCTCCACATGGCAGGTAGCACTTTCCAATTGTCTTGAATGAGGATGTTAAAGAGGTGGGGACAGGTGAGGCCATTTAGTGATTTCAGTAAAGGATGAGAATTTAAAATAAAGCCATTGCCAAGCCGAGAGCTAACATACGTCAATAAATGCTGGGCAATTGGGTGAATGGACTTGGTAGAAATTCGGATAGGGCAACAAATCTTTGGATGAGCTCAAGTTGCTGGAGTGTGGAAGTGGGAGACTGACTAGGAGCGCATTGTAAATGAGTCTGCAAGTAACAAAAGCATGATTAGAGGTTTCCGAATGTAAGAAATCTGATCTGGAGCATATGGGTCCCGGAGTCTGCTCTGCCATTCAGTGTGATCATAACTGATTTACTACCTCAGCACCACTTTCCTGCCCTGCCTTGGTATCCCTATGATTTCCTTGGGAGATTACAAATCTGTCTATCTCGCTTTAAATGTACTCCATGATGGAGCATCGACAAGACTTTGGGTAGAAAATTCCAAAGATTCACAACCCTTTGAGTGAAGAAATTTCTCCCCAAAATGATTGACCCTATCACGAGTTATCACGAGTCTGTGTTCTAGATTTTCTAGCTGCAGGAAACAACCTCTGGCAAGCCTCTTCAGAAGCTTGGACTGTCTCAGTGCATTCATCTTTTATTCTAAACTCCAGAGAAACTCCAGTGTCTCATCATAGGATAACCCTCTCATCCATAGAACCAATCTCTTGCTGCACCACCTCCAAAGGGAGTATATTCTTGGATAAGGAGGTCAAAACTGTGGGCAGTAGTCCAGCTGTGGACTCACCAAAGCCCTGTTTGATAGTAGCAAGACCTTATTTGTGTACTCCATTTTCCTTGCAATAAAGTACCATTTGCTTTCCTGACTGCTTGTTCTACCTATACGGTATCTTTTTGTGTTCCTTGAATGAGCATAACCAGGTGTCTCTGAGCAAATGGCAGCTGATGGACAGTCGGGTAGGGACAGTGGTATTATGCAGCTAGAAGTAGGTGATTTTTGTAGTAGAGGATCTGAGGTTGCGAATGGTCAAGTTAACTTTGAGACAGTGGCTAGCGAGGAGATGGAATTGGTGGCTGGGGTTAGGAGATTGTGGCAGGGACTGAACGTCGTCCCTGTGTTTAATGTGAGGATATTTCAGCTCATCCGTTAATGAATATTAGACAATCTGTCAACATAAAGAATGACCAGGTCCAGAGAGTTGGTGGTTAGGCAGCCTGGGGTGTGGTCAGTGTCCATCTTGAACTTGACATTGTGTTTTCAGACCTGCTGCTGAGGGACACCAGTTAGATGAAAAATAGGGACTAAGGATATATCCACTGAAGACTCCAGAAGTCACACACAATGGGTTAACAGAAATTGGCCACAGTGAACTGGGCAAATCTTTTAATGGGTTAAATGGCAGAAGATGTGGTAGAGGTTTTCAAAAATTAGAATTGAACATGATACAGAGGCAGGTTACAACAGGACATTGACAGGATGCGGAGCTGGGCTGAGAAGTGGCAGATGGGAGTTCAACCTTGATAAATGTGAAGTGATTAATTTTGGAAGGTTGAATTTGAATGCTGAATACAGGGCTAAAGGCAGGATTCTTGGAAGTGTGGAGGAACAGAGAAATCTCGGGGTCCACGTACGTAGATCCCTCAAAGTTGCCACCCAGGTTGATAGGGTTGTTAAGAAGGCATATGGTATGTTGGCTTTCATTAAGAGGGGGATTGAGTTTAAGAGCCGCGAGGTTTTGCTGCAGCTTTATAAAACCTTAGTTAGACCACGCTTGGAATATTGTATCCAGTTCTGGTCCCTAATAAGAAGGATGTGGATGCTTTGGAGAGGGTGCAGAGGAGATTTACCAGGATGCTGCCTGGACTGGGGGGCATGTCTTATGAAGAAAGGTTGAGGGAGCTAGGGCTTTTCTCACTGGAGTGAAGAAGGAAGAGAGGTGACTTGATAGAGGTGTACAAAGTGATGAGAAACATGGGTAGGGTGGATAGCCAGAGACTTTTCTCCAGGGTGGAAATGGCTGTTATGAGGGGACATAATTTTAAGATGATTGGAGGAAGGTACAGGGGAGATGTCAGAGGTAGGTTCTTTACACACAGTGGTGGGTGTGTGGAATGCACTGCCAGCAGAGGTGGTGGAGTCAGTCATTAGGGACATTTAAGCGACTCTTAGCCAGGCACATGGACAGCAGTAAATTGAACGTGTGTAGGTTAGGTTTGATTTTAGATTAGGATAAATGGTCGGCACAGCATCGTGGACCTAAGGGCCTGTACTGTGCTGTACTGTTCTATGTTCCAAGTTCTAGAAGCAGTTTGCATCCCAAAGGGACAAGAGCTCTGTCCAGAAAAATCTGCCATGGCTGGCAAAAGAGGTAAGAAACACCATAAAACTGTCTCATTCAACAATGAGAGGGCATGAGGTTAGATAGGAAACAAACCAGAGAAAGAGGTGTGTTCAGCGATCTAGAGGAAATGGAAGCAAAGTTGGAAGTTTGTGTAAGATCCAGAATTGGGGAAAATTGACCTGGGACCCAGGGAAGTGAATTTTTGTCCAGGGCTTTACCCTACAGTGTTATTGTCTTCCTGAAATATTTCTTTAATCGTGCTTTCTCTGACCATCTGGAGGTTTTTTTTAAATTTAGAGTACCCAATTTTTCCCCCCAATTAAGGGGCGATTTAGCCTGGCGAATTCACGTCGGTGAACATCTTTTGGGCTGTGGGGGTGAGACCCACGCAGACACGGGGAGAATGTGCAAACTCCACACAGATAGTGAGACCATCTAGAGTTTGTAATTTATTCTCCATCTTATTGCAGGACGTGAAATAAATTACACTTTGTTTCCATTTAGCAGTAAATAGGTGACTGGCTGCGTGAGCCTTCTCCTTGTATACACAAAGTTTCTTTAACAGATATTCAACACCAAATATAGTTTGCCTATTGATTGAGTGAAACTCTGAAGTATTTTGAAGCATAGCAAATGTAAACTTAATTTGTCGAGTTGGCAGGCTGTAGCTTTCACCTCCCTTGCTAGACCCGTGATGATCTGCCTGTGTGTGGTACACTTGTCAAATGGTTTGGAGTCAATGCAGTTGGTTTACCTCTGACTGAGCACTCCGCAACAGTTGCGCTGCTACTTGCTTATCCATGCAGTCTGATGTTGAGTGGCACTTTGGAATGTGGGACTGCTGCCTTAGTGTAGACTGTGTGTATTTTTAAATTATTGTTCAGTGATTAGTCCATCGTCGGATGTTAGGGAAGGCAGCTGCTTCTCTCTTTCCAGACGCTGCTGTCAGGATCTGGGCAGTTAAACGAATAGAAATGCATATGACAAATAGCACTGTGGCTTTTAAAACTAGCTGTGGAAGGCTCAAGTTAGATTGAAATGATCACATCTACTGTAGCTGTTTGTCACTTTCAAAAAAATGTCTTTCTATTTAAAAAAATAAATTAAAACTGGCCATTGAAGGTTTGTGTTAGAGTTTGTTTAATGTCGTTGTGGTACAAAGAACAAAGAAATGTACAGCACAGGAACAGGCCCTTCGGCCCTCCAAGCCCGTGCCGACCATGCTGCCCGACTAAACTACAATCTTCTACACTTCCTGGGTCCGTATCCCTCTATTCCCATCCTATTCATGTATTTGTCAAGATGCCCCTTAAATGTCACTATCGTCCTTGCTTCCACCACCTCCTCCGGTAGCGAGTTCCAGGCACCCACTACCCTCTGCGTAAAAAACTTGCCTCGTACATCTACTCTAAACCTTGCCCCTCTCACCTTAAACCTATGCCCCCTAGTAATTGACCCCTCTACCCTGGGGAAAAGCCTCTGATTATCCACTCTGTCTATGCCCCTCAATTTTGTATACCTCTATCAGGTCTCCCCTCAACCTCCGTCGTTCCAGTGAGAACAAACCGAGTTTATTCAACTGCTCCTCATAGCTAATGTCCTCCATACCAGGCAACATTCTGGTAAATCTCTTCTGCAACCTCTCTAAAGCCTCCACATCCTTCTGGTAGTGTGGCGACCAGAATTGAACACTATACTCCCAAGTGTGGCCTAACTAAGGTTCTATACAGCTGCAACATGACTTGCCAATTCTTATACTCAATGCCCTGGCCAATGAAGGCAAACACGCCGTATGCCTTCTTGACTACCTTCTCCACCTGTGTTGCCCCTTTCAATGACCTGTGGACCTGTACTCCTAGATCTCTTTGACTTTCAATACTCTTGAGGATTCTACCATTCACTGTATATTCCCTACCTGCATTAGACCTTCCAAAATGCATTACCTCACATTTGTCCGGATTAAACTCCATCTGCCATCTCTCCGCCCAAATCTCCAAACAATCTAAATCCTGCTGTATCCTCCGACAGTCCTCATCGCTATCCGCAATTCCACCAACCTTTGTGTCGTCTGCAAACTTACTAATCAGACCAGTTACATTTTCCTCCAAATCATTTATATATACTACAAACAGCAAAGGTCCCAGCACTGATCCCTGTGGAACACCACTGGTCACAGCCCTCCAATTAGAAAAGCATCCTTCCATTGCTACTCTCTGCCTTCTATGGCCTAGCCAGTTCTGTATCCACCTTGCCAGCTCACCCCTGATCCCGTGTGACTTCACCTTTTGTACTAGTCTACCATGAGGGACCTTGTCAAAGGCCTTACTGAAGTCCATATAGACAACATCCACTGCCCTACCTGCATCAATCATCTTAGTGACCTCCTCGAAAAACTCTATCAAGTTAGTGAGACACGACCTTCCCTTCACAAAACCGTGCTGCCTCTCACTAATACGTCCATTTGCTTCCAAATGGGAGTAGATCCTGTCTCGAAGAATTCTCTCCAGTAATTTCCCTACCACTGAAGTAAGGCTCACCGGCCTGTAGTTCCCTGGATTATCCTTGCTACCCTTCTTAAACAGAGGAACAACATTGGCTATTCTCCGGGACATCCCCTGAAGACAGCGAGGATCCAAAGATTTCTGTCAAGGCCTCAGCAATTTCCCCTCCAGCCTCCTTCAGTATTCTGGGGTAGATCCCATCAGGCCCTGGGGACTTATCCACCTTAATATTTTTTAAGACACCCAACACCTCGTCTTTTTGGATCTCAATGTGACCCAGGCTATCTACACACCCTTCTCCAGACTCAACATCTACCAATTTCTTCTCTTTGGTGAATACTGATGCAAAGTATTCATTTAGTACCTCGCCCATTTCCTCTGGCTCCACACATAGATTCCCTTGCCTATCCTTCAGTGGGCTAACCCTTTCCCTGGCTACCCTCTTGCTTTTTATGTACGTGTAAAAAGCCTTGGGATTTTCCTTAACCCTATTTGCCAATGACTTTTCGTGACCCCCTCTAGCCCTCCTGACTCCTTGCTTAAGTTCCTTCCTACTTTCCTTATATTCCACGCAGGCTTCGTCTGTTCCCAGCCTTTTAGCCCTGACAAATGCCTCCTTTTTCTTTTTGACGAGGCCTACAATATCTCGTCATCCAAGGTTCCTGAAAATTGCCGTATTTATCCTTCTTCCTCACAGGAACATGCCGGTCCTGAATTCCTTTCAACTGCCACTTGAAAGCCTCCCACATGTCAGATGCTGATTTGCCCTCAAACATCCGCCCCCAATCTATGTTCTTCAGTCCCCGCCTAATATTGTTATAATTAGCCTTCCCCCAATTTAGCACATTCATCCTAGGACCACTCTTATCCTTGTCCACCAGTACTTTAAAACTTACTGAATTGTGGTCACTGTTACCGAAATGCTCCCCTACTGAAACATCTACCACCTGGCCGGGCTCATTCCCCAATACCAGGTCCAGTACCGCCTCTTCCCTAGTTGGACTGTCTACATATTGTTTTAAGAAGCCCTCCTGGATGCTCCTTACAAACTCCGCCCCGTCTAAGCCCCTGGCACTAAGTGAGTCCCAGTCAATATTGGGGAAGTTGAAGTCTCCCATCACCACAACCCTGTTGTTTTTACTCTTTTCCAAAATCTGTCTACCTATCTGCTCCTCTATCTCCCGCTGGCTGTTGGGAGGCCTGTAGTATACCCCCAACATTGTGACTGCACCCTTCTTATTCCTGATCTCTACCCATATAGCCTCACTGCCCTCTGAGGTGTCCTCTCGCAGTACAGCTGTGATATTCTCCCGAACAAGTAGCGCAACTCCGCCTCCCCTTTTACATCCCCCTCTATCCCGCCTGAAACATCTAAATCCTGGAACGTTTAGCTGCCAATCCTGCCCTTCCCTCAACCAGGTCTCTGTAATGGCAACAACATCATAGTTCCAAGTAGTAATCCAAGCTCTAAGTTCATCTGCCTTACCCGTAATGCTCCTTGCATTAAAACATATGCACTTCAGGCCACCAGACCCGCTGTGTTCAGCAACTTCTCCCTGTCTGCTCTGCCTCAGAGCCACACTGTCCCTATTCCCTAGTTCTCCCTCAATGCTCTCACCTTCTGACCTATTGCTCCCGTGCCCACCCCCCTGCCATACTAGTTTAAACCCTCCCGTGTGACACTAGCAAACCTCGCGGCCAGGATTTTTATGCCTCTCCGGTTTAGATGCAACCCGTCCTTATACAGGTCACACCTGCCCCGGAAGAGCTCCCAGTGGTCCAGATAACGGAAACCCTCCCTCCTACACCAGCTGTTTAGCCACGTGTTTAGCTGCTCTATCTTCCTATTTCTAGCCTCACTGGCACGTGGCACAGGGAGTAATTATGAGATTACAACCCTCGAGGTTCTGTCTTTTAACTTTCTGCCTGGCTCCCTGAACTCCTGCTGCAGGACCTCATGCCCCTTCCTGCCTATGTCGTTAGTACCAATATGTACAATGATCTCTGCCTGTTTGCCCTCCCCCTTCAGGATGCCCTCTACCCGTTCGGAGACATCCTGGACCCTGGCACCAGGGAGGCAACATACCATCCTAGAGTCTCTTTCACGTCCACAGAAGCGCCTATCTGTGCCCCTGACTATAGAGTCCCCTATTACTATTGCTCTTCTGCGCTTTGACCCTCCCTTCTGAACATCAGAGCCAGCCGTGGTGCCACTGCTCTGGCTGCTGCTGTTTTCCCCTGATAGGCTATCCCCCCCCGACAGTATCCAAAGGGGTATACCTGTTCGAGAGGGGGACAACCACAGGGGATTCCTGCACTGACTGCCTGCCCTTTCTGGTGGTCACCCATTTCTCTGCCTGCACCTTGAGTGTGACCACATTTACATAACTGCGATCTATGACGCTTTCCGCCACCTGCATGCTCCTAAGTGCATCCAATTGCTGCTCCAACCGAACCATGCGGTCTGTGAGGAGCTCCAGTTGGGTGCACTTTCTGCAGATGAAGCCATCCGGGACGCTGGAAGCCCTGACCTGCCACATCTCACAGTCAGAGCACTGCACCCCTCTAACTGACATTGCGTCAATTAATTAAAATTTTAATAAAAATAAAAATAAAAATTTTTTAATTTCAAAGTTACTGTTAACTATCTGTTTCCTAGCACTAGATTTCTAATAGAAATGCGAAAGCTAAATATAGTACTCTCCGATCTCTGGCTTCGATATCCCTCTAAATTATAATTAAGTAATTATGTTTAATTAGTTACCAATGCTTAATTTTTTTAATTTAGTGTAGATTCCCAACCAGCCACTCAGGCCACAGCTTTTCTGTGATGTCACTTCAGTTTCCCCCCGACACACACAATTTGAAAAAGGTATATGAGTAAAAATCACTTACTTACCTTCTTACCCTCTGAGTGTCTTAGATGTTCTCAGGTTTTCTCCCTGACAGAGACTGCTCCTCCTCCTCCTCCGAACGGCTCCCAAAACTAGGCCGCGATCTTTTAAAATCTCCGCTCCGACTCGCAGCTCCCGCGCTTTTTAAATCTCCCGCGCTGTTTTCACAGTCCCGGCTCTCTCAGCTCCAGCGCTGTTTTCAGAGCAAGGAACATTCATACCAGGCAACATTCTGGTAAATCTCTTCTGCACCCTCTCTAAAGCCTCCACATCCTTCTGGTAGTGTGGCGACCAGAATTGAACACTATACTCCAAGTGTGGCCTAACTAAGGTTCTATACAGCTGCAACATGACTTGCCAATTTTTATACTCAATGCCCCGGCCAATGAAGGCAAGCATGCCGTATGCCTTCTTGACTACCTTCTCCACCTGTGTTGCCCCTTTCAGTGACCTGTGGACCTGTACTCCTAGATCTCTTTGACTTTCAATACTCTTGAGGGTTCTACCATTCACTGTATATTCCCTACCTGCATTAGACCTTCCAAAATGCATTACCTCACATTTATCCGGATTAAACTCCATCTGCCATCTCTCCGCCCAAGTCTCCAAACAATCTAAATCCTGCTGTATCCTCCGACAGTCCTCATCGTTATCCGCAATTCCACCAACCTTTGTGTCGTCTGCAAACTTACTAATCAGACCAGTTACATTTTCCTCCAAATCATTTATATATACTACAAACAGCAAAGGTCCCAGCACTGATCCCTGTGGAACACCACTGGTCACAGCCCTCCAATTAGAAAAGCATCCTTCCATTGCTACTCTCTGCTTTCTATGACCTAGCCAGTTCTGTATCCACCTTGCCAGATCAACCCTGATCCCGTGACTTCACCTTTTGTACTAGTCTACCATGAGGGACCTTGTCAAAGGCCTTACTGAAGTCCATATAGACAACATCCACTGCCCTACCTGCATCAATCATCTTTGTGACCTCCTCGAAAAACTCTATCAAGTTAGTGAGACACGTCCTCCCCTTCACAAAAATTGTCCAGAATGTCCATGGTTTAATTGCCAAACTTGGATGGATTGACCTATTTATGGCCAGAGCAGTTCGGGAATATCCAGTAAGATTTGGTGCCTTGTCTGGGGCGATTTAAAATTAGACATTGGGCATGATCAAATGGCTTAGTCATGCCCGGTATCCTTCTAATCCCCGTCTGTTCATGTGCCTATCCAGCTACGTCTTAGAGGCCGCTAATGTATCTGCCTCAACCACCTCCCTTGCAAGTGCATTTCAGGCCACCACCACCCTCTGTATAAAAAGCTTCCCCCGCACATCTCCACTGAACCCCCCCCCCCTCTCCTCCCACACCCCCACCACCTTGAACTTGTGCCCCCTTTTAATTGTCATTTCCGTCCTGGGAAAAATGCCTCCAAATGTTCACCCTATCTATACCCCTTAAAGTTTTATAAACTTCTATCAGATCGCCCCTCGGCCTCCGTCTCTCTCTAGGAGAACAATCCCAGTTTATTCAATCTCTCCTCATAGCTAATACCCTCCATACCAGGCAATATCCTGGTAAACCTTTTCTGTACTCTCTCCAAAGCCTCCATGTCCTTCTGATAATGCGGGGACCAGAATTGGACACAGTATTCCAAATGTGGCAGAACTAACGTTCTATATAATTGTAACATAATTTTCGAGCTTTTATACTCGATACCCCGTCCTATGAAGGCAAGGATGCCATATGCTTTCTTTACCACCATTTCCACCTGTGCTGTCACTTTTAAGGATCTGGACCTGCAGGCCCAGATCTGTGTCTCTCTAGCTCCCATCTGAATTGGATCTACCAAAATGCATCACCTCGCATTTGTCCGAGTTAAATTCCATCTGCCATTTCTCTGCCCAATTTTTCAGCATATCTATATCCTGTTGTATTCTCTGACAGTCTTTATCACAATTAAATTAAATTAAATTAGTGAGGCATGACCTCCCTCGTACAAAACCATGCTGCCTGTCGCTAATAAGACCATTCACTTCCAAATGTGCATAGATATTGGGCGGAATTCTCCAACCTCCCGCTGGGTCGGAGAATCAGCGCGGTGCCACCGCGCCACGACACAATTCTCCTGGTCTGGGTATGTGGTGACACTCTGGCACGGGCCAGCACGCTGATTCTCCGAGCCGGATGGGCTGAGCGACCGTCAACAAAAAACTGAGTTCCGCTGGCGCCGTTCTAACATCCTCTGAGTCGGCGGGATCTCGGCGTGAAGGGTCCGGGTGCGGCCTGTGGTGGTTGGGGGGTCGGGGGGGGCCTCCGTAGTGGCCTGGCCCGCGATCGGGGCCCACCGATTGGCGGGCCGGCCTCTCTGCCCCCCAGCCGCCTTTCCTCCGCGCTGGCTCCTGTAGCCCTGTGCCATTTGGCGTCTGGGCCGCCGCGGGGAAGAAGGCCATTGCGCATGCGTCAGTTGGCGCCGGCTCAACTGCGCCTGTGCGAAGCCCGCAGCGCCAGGTTCAGGCCGGGATCGGCAGTTGGGGCAGCGGAGGCTGCTCCAGCGCCGTCCTAGCCTCCTGTGGGCCGCAGGATGGGGTCTCAAAACGGGCGTCGATGCCGGAGTAAAGCACTTCCGTTTTTACTCGGGCATCGCCACTTAGCTGCCCGTTGGGAGAATCCCGCCCCTTATCTCTGAGAATCTTTTCAACAGTTTCACTATCACTGACATCAAGCTCACTGGCCTATAATTACCCGGATTTTCCTTACAACCCTTCTTAAATACCAGTACAACATTGGCTTCAATTCTCTGGGACCTCACCGGTGGCCAACGAGGACACAAAGATTGCTGTCAGAGGCCTAGCGCTTTCATCTCTTGCCTCCCTTAAGCCCTGGTCTATTCTGTGATATTCACGCTTCTGATTCAGCAAAGTCGCTGGATGGCAATTGTGAATTGGAATTTACCAGATACAGAAGATGAAGATAATGTATATAGTCGATCTGAAGAGGATTGTATCAGATGATGCGGCCAAGATATCAAGAAATTCAAATTTTGTGCTTTTTAAAAAAAAAAAAAAAATCCGCTTTGTCATTGTTTCAAAGCTTCCCAGTTTCTCCTGTCCAAACTTCCTGAATCCAACTGTCATCCTTACTGAAGGTCAGAAGCTGCAGCTTCCTTGGCCTGTGTGGCTTAGTCACTAACTGAACAAACTCATTCCCAAACAGGTAAGCTGTATAAAACTTATAAATTATGCATTTTTGACTTTTTTATATTGATAAAGGGAAATAATACAAATTATTTGGTGTGACATTTCTGATTTGATCAGAAACTGCTGGGGCTGGATCTTCATGCTGCTGTGAGAGCTATGACATTACAGAATCCCCGGAAACCACATTGGAGTAGAGATGCAGTGTTCCTGGGCCCCCACTCTCCTGATGGAAGGAGATGAACATAGAACATAGAAAATACAGCACAGAACAGGCCCTTCGGCCCACGATGTTGTGCCGAACCTTTGTCCTAGATTAATCATAGATTATCATTGAATTTACAGTACAGAAGGAGGCCATTCGGCCCCTTGAGTCTGCACCGGCTCCTGGAAAGAGCACCCCACCCAAACTCAACACCTCCACCCAACACCAAGGGCAATTTGGACATTAAGGGCAATTTATCATTGGCCAATTCACCCAACCCGCACATCTTTGGACTGTGGGAGGAAACCGGAGCACCCGGAGGAAACCCACGCAGACACGGGGAGGACGTGCAGACTCCGCACAGTCAGTGACCCAAGCCGGAATCGAACCTGGGACCCTGGAGCTGTGAAGCAATTGTGCTATCCACAATGCTACCGTGCTGCCCTTGAGAACAAATAAATCTACACTATATCATTTTACCATAATCCATGTACCTATCCAATAGCTGCTTGAAGGTCCCTAATGTTTCCGACTCAACTACTTCCACAGGCAGTGCATTCCATGCCCCCACTACTCTCTGGGTAAAGAACCTACCTCTGCTATCCCTCCTATATCTTCCACCTTTCACCTTAAATTCATGTCCCCTTGTAATGGTTTGTTCCACCCGGGGAAAAAGTCTCTGACTGTCTACTCTATCTATTCCCCTGATCATCTTATAAACCTCTATCAAGTCGCCCCTCATCCTTCTCCGTTCTAATGAGAAAAGGCCTAGCACCCTCCACCTTTCCTCGTAAGACCTACTCTCCATTCCAGGCAACATCCTGGTAAATCTTCTTTGCACCTTTTCCAAAGCTTCCACATCCTTCCTAAAATGAGGCGACCAAAACTGTACACAGTACTCCAAATGTGGCCTTACCAAAGTCCCATACAGCTGCATCATCACCTCACGGCTCTTAAATTCAATCCCTCTGTTAATGAACGCGAGCACACCATAGGCCTTCTTCACAGCTCTATCCACTTGAGTGGCAACTTTCAAAGATGTATGAACATAAACCCCAAGATCTCTCTGCTCCTCTGCATTGCCAGGAACTCTACCGTTAACCCTGTATTCTGCATTCATATTTGTCCTTCCAAAATGGACAACCTCTCACTTTTCAGGGTTAAACTCCATCTGCCACTTCTCAGCCCAGCTCTGCATCCTATCTATGTCTCTTTGCAGCCGACAACAGCCCTCCTTACTATCCACAACTCCACCAATCTTCGTATCGTCTGCAAATTTACTGACCCACCCTTCAACTCCCTCGTCCAAGTCATTAATGAAAATCACAAACAGCAGAGGACCCAGAACTGATCCCTGCGGTACGCCACTGGTAACTGGGATCCAGGCTGAATATTTGCCATCCACCACCACACTGACTTCTATCGGTTAGCCAGTTCGTTATCCAACTGGCCAAATTTCCCACTATCCCATGCCTCCTTACTTTCTGCATAAGCCTACCATGGGGAACTTTATCAAATGCCTTACGAAAATCCATGTACACTACATCCACTGCTTTACCTTCATCCACATGCTTGGTCACCTCCTCAAAGAATTCAATAAGACTTGTAAGGCAAGACCTACCCCTCACAAATCCGTGCTGACTATCCCTAATCAAGCAGTGCCTTTCCAGATGCTCAGAAATCCTATCCTTCAGTACCCTTTCCATTACTTTGCCTACCACCGAAGTAAGACTAACTGGCCTGTAATTCCCAGGGTTATCCCCAGTCCCTTTTTTTGAACAGGGGCACGACATTCGCCACTCTCCAATCCCCTGGTACCACCCCTGTTGACAGTGAGGACGAAAAGATCATTGCCAACGGCTCTGCAATTTCATCTCTTGCTTCCCATAGAATCCTTGGATATATCCCGTCAGGCCCGGGGGACTTGTCTATCCTCAAGTTTTTCAAAATGCCCAACACATCTTCCTTCCTTACAAGTATTTCCTCAAGTTTACCAGTCTGTTTCACATTGTCCTCTCCAACAATATGGCCCCTCTCATTTGTAAATACAGAAGAAAAGTACTCGTTCAAGACCTCTCCTATCTCTTCAGACACAATACACAATCTCCCGCTACTGTCCTTGATCGGACCTACCCTCGCTCTAGTCATTCTCATATTTCTCACATGTGTAAAAGGCCTTGGGGTTTTCCTTGATCCTACCCGCCAAAGATTGTTCATGCCCTCTCTTATCTCTCCTAATCCCTTTCTTCAGTTCCCTCCTGGCTATCTTGTATCCCTCCAATGCCCTGTCTGAACCTTGTTTCCTCAGCCTTACATAAGTCACCTTTTTCCTCTTAACAAGACATTCAACCTCTCTTGTCAACCATAGTTCCCTCAGTCGACCATCTCTTCCCTGCTTGACAGGGACATGCGTATCAAGGACACGTAGCACCTGTTCCTTGAACAAGTTCCACATTTCACTTGTGTCCTTCCCTGCCAGCCTATGTTCCCAACTTATGCACTTCAATTCTTGTCTGACAACATCGTATTTACCCTTCCCCCAATTGTAAACCTTGCCCTGTTGCACGTACCTATCCCTCTCCATTACTAAAGTGAAAGTCACAGAATTGTGGTCACTATCTCCAAAATGCTCCCCCACTAACAAATCTATCACTTGCCCTGGTTCATTACCCAGTACTAAATTCAATATTGCCCCTCCTCTGGTCGGACAATCTACATACTGTGTTAGAAAAGCTTCCTGGACACACTGCACAAACACCACCCCATCCAAACTATTTGATCTAAAGAGTTTCCACTCAATATTTGGGAAGTTTAAGTCGCCCATGATTACTACCCTATGACTTCTGCACCTTTCCAAAATCTGTTTCCCAATCTGTTCCTCCACATCTCTGCTACTATTGGGGGGCCTATAGAAAACTCCTAACAAGGTGACTGCTCCTTTCCTATTTCTGACTTCAACCCATACTACCTCAATAGGGTGATACTCCTCGAACTGCCTTTCTGCAGCTGTTATACTATCTCTAATTAATAATGCCACCCCCCACCTCTTTTACCACCCTCCCTAATCTTATTGAAACACCTATAACCAGGGACCTCCAACAACCATTTCTGCCCCTCTTCTATCCAAGTTTCCGTGATGGCCACCACATCGTAGTCCCAAGTACCGATCCATGCCTTAAGTTCACCCACCTTATTCCTGATGCTTCTTGCGTTGAAGTATACACACTTCAACTCATTTCCGTGCCTGCAAGTACTCTCCTTTGTCAGTGTTCCCTTCCCCACTGCCTCATTACACGCTTTGGCATCCTGAATATCGGCTACCTTAGTTGCTGGACTACAAATCCGGTTCCCATTCTCCTGCCAAATTAGTTTAAACCCTCCCGAAGAGTACTAGAAAACCTCCCTCCCAGGATATTGGTGCCCCTCTGGTTCAGATGCAACCCGTCCTGCTTGTACAGGTCCCACCTTCCCCAGAATGCCCTCCAATTATCCAAATACCTGAAGCCCTCCCTCCTACACCATTCCTGCAGTCACATGTTCAACTGCACTCTCCCTATTCCTAGCCTCGCTATCACGTGGCACCGGCAACAAACCAGAGATGACAACTCTGTCTGTCCTGGCTTTTAACTTCCAGCCTAACTCCCTAAACTTGTTTATTACCTCCACACCCCTTTTCCTACCTATGCCGTTGGTACCAATGTGCACCACAACTTCTGGCTGCTCCCCCTCCCCCTTAAGGATCCTGAAGACACGATCCGAGACATCCCTGGCCCTGGCACCCGGGAGGCAACATACCTTCCGGGAGTCTCGCTCGCGACCACAGAATCTCCTATCTATTCCCCTAACCATTGAATCGCCTACTTTTGCTTTTCTATTCTCCCCCCTTCCCTTCTGAGCCCCAGAGCCAGACTCAGTGCCAGAGACCTGGCCGCTAGGGCCTTCCCCCGGTAGGTCATCCCCCCCCCAACAGCATCCAAAAAGGTATACTTGTTTTGAAGGGGAATGGCCACGAGGGATCCCTGCACTGTCTGCCTGTTTGTTTTTTTCCCCCTGACTGTAACCCAGCTATTCTTGTCCTGTACCTTGGGTGTGGTTACCTCCCTGTAACTCTTCTCAATCACCCCCTCTGCCTCCCGGATGATCCGAAGTTCATCCAGCTTCAGCTCCAGTTCCCTAACACTGTCTTTGAGGAGCTGAAGTTGGGTGCACTTCCCGCAGGTATAGTCAGTGGGGACACCGGTGGTATCCCTCGCCACCCACATCCTACAGGAGGAGCATGTAACTGGCCTAGCCTCCATCCCCTCTTACCTGACAGAATATAGCTGCCCTGTGGACTAACTAGATCTCCTCCCTCCGACCCTGCTCCCAGTCAGCTACACTTTCTGTAAACTCCTGGCTCTCTTCGCACTCTTTGCGGAAATGTCGGAAACAAAATGAAAGGAGCACCTTACTCCCTCCTCACCTAACTCCCTCAGTCACAAAACTCTCACTATCGCACTCAAATGCACCAAATTCAGCACTCAGTGCAAAACCTACACAATGGAAGCTGCTGGTTGGATTCTTGTCTTAGCTTTGAATAAAATTGGTGACTACTTTTGAATTTAAGTACCGCAGTACTCTGACTAAACTTTCCCTTTAAATTATTTGTTCTAAATTGTTTTCTACGGCACTGACTGTCCTGCACTTGGAATTTGCCTTGAACTAGCAGGAATTGAGTTATCTGTAGATAAAACTAATCTCAACCATAACTGAACTACACTTGTCTCCTACTGTTGCATTTGGACCAATGCCCATGTCTTCTGGTATTTAAACGAGCAGCAGTAACATATCTTTAGTGGCAAACTTTAGGGCCCAATCTTTCACAGAAAACTCCAAAACATCGAATTCTTAGTACGTTTTCATTTTATCAGCCCGGGTAAGAAAACTGTTGCAATGTTTTGCTAAGAACTATGCTAAATTGCCCCATAGTGTCCAAAGGTTACGTGGGATTCCTGGGTTACGGGGATAGGGTGGAGGTGTTGGCTTGGGTCGGGTGCTCTTTCAGGGGCCGGTGTAGACTCGATGGGCCGAATGGCCTCCTCCTGCACTGTAAATCCTATGATCCTCCGAGAACTGTAACTTAATACATTTTGGAGCTAGTTAATAGTCTGTAGTCACCAGATGTCACTGCCTACTTATATTGCTGGACAGTTTCAATGTTGTGAGGTGTTTGGTTGGGGAATGTGCAGTTTTCAGAGTTGGCTGTCTTGCAGTCTAACACTGAAATCTTAAATCAACTTTTTGATTTGTAAGATTGTTTAAGTAGCATGATCAAATAACATAAGAAACCAGGGGAAGACCATCCATCCATCGTGCCTGCTCCACCAATCAATAGGATCAAAGATGATCACCTGCCTCAACATTACTCCCCTGCCCCAACAAGTTCAAAAACTCTTGTTCAGCCTTGAATGAATGACGGAGTTTCCATGGCCTCCTCACAGAGAATTCCAAAGATTCACAGCCCTCTGAGTGAAGAAATGTCTTCCCATCTTGGCCTGAAATAGCCTTCCCCTTTACCCTCACACTAACACGAGACTTCTTGCAGGAATGACCTTACCATATCGACCCTGTAAACCCCTCTCAGAATCTCTCCTGTTTCAATGTTTCGACAGGGATGGTGCAGGAGGGAGGGTTTCAGATTTCTGGATAATTGGGGCTCATTCTGGGGTCTGTGGGACCTCTACAAACGGGATGGTCTGCTCCTGGACCAGAGGGGTACCAATATTCTGGGGGGGAAATTTGCTAATGCTCTTCGGGAGGGTTTAAACTAGTTCAGCAGGGGATTGGGAACCTGAATTCTAGCTCCAGTATACAGGAGGTTGAGAGTAGTGAGATCATGAGTAGGGTTTCAAAGTTGCAGGAGTGTACTGGCAGGCAGGAAGGTGGTTTAAAGTGTGTCTTCTTTAATGCCAGGAGCATCCGGAATAAGGTGGGTGAACTTGCGGCATGGGTTGGTACCTGGGACTTCGATGTTGTGGCCATTTCGGAGACATGGATAGAGCAGGGACAGGAATGGTTGTTGCAGGTGCTGGGATTTAGATAGTTCAGTGAGCTCGGGGAAGGTGGTAAAAGAGGGGGAGGGGTGGCATTGTGAGTCAAGGACAGTATTACGGTGGCAGAAAGGACGTTTGATGAGAACTCGTCTACTGAGGTAGTATGGGCTGAGGTTAGAAACAGGAAAAGAGAGGTCACCCTGTTAGGGGTTTTCTATAGGCCTCCGACAAGTTCCAGAGATGTAGAGGAGAGGATTGCAAAGATGATTCTGGATAGGAGCGAAAGCAACAGGGTAGTTGTTATGGGGGACTTTAACTTTCCAAATATTGACTGGAAACGCTATAAGACCATAGACCATAAGACCATAAAACGTAGGAGCGGAAGTAAGGCCATTCGGCCCATCGAGTCCACTCCACCATTCAATCATGGCTGATTTCAACTCCATTTACCCGCTCTCTCCATAACCCTTAATTCCTCGAGAAATCAATAATTTATCAACTTCTGTCTTAAAGACACTCAACGTCCTGGCCTCCACCGCCCTCTGTGGCAATGAATTCCACAGACCCACCACTCTCTGGCTGAAGAAATTTCTCCTCATCTCTGTTCTAAAGTGACTCCCTTTTATTCTAAGGCTGTGCCCCCGGGTCCTAGTCTCCCTTGCTAATGGAAACAACTTCCCTACATCCACCTTATCTAAGCCATTCATTATCTTGTAAGTTTCTATTAGTTCGAGCTATAGTTCGAGTACATTAGATGGGTCCGTTTTTGTCCAATGTGTGCAGGAGGGTTTCCTGACACAGTATGTAGATAGGCCAATGAGAGGCGAGGCCATATTGGATTTGGTACTGGGTAATGAACCAGGACAGGTGTTAAATTTGGAGGTAGGTGAGCATTTTGGTGATAGTGGCCACAATTCGATTACGTTTACTTTAGTGATGGAAAGGGATAGGTATATACCGCAGGGCAAGAGTTATATCTGGGGGAAAGGCAATTATGATGCGATGAGACAAGACTTAGGATACATCGGATGGAGAGGAAAACTGCAGGGGATGGGCACAATGGAAATGTGGAGCTTGTTCAAGGAACAGCTACTGCGTGTCCTTGATAAGTATGTACCTGTCAGGCAGGGAGGAAGTGGTCGAGTGAGGGAACCGTGGTTTACTAAAGCAGTTGAAACACTTGTCAAGAGGAAGTTGGAGACTTATGTAAAGATGAGACATGAAGGTTCAGTTAGGGCGCTCGAGAGTTACAAGTTAGCTAGGAAGGACCTAAAGAGAGAGCTAAGGAGAGCCAGGAGGGGACATGAGAAGTCTTTGGCAGGTAGGATCAAGGATAACCCTAAAGCTTTCTATAGATATGTCAGGAATAAAAGAATGACTAGGGTAAGAGTAGGGCCAGTCAAGGACAGTAGTGGGAAGTTGTGCTTGGAGTCCGAGGAGATAGGAGAGGTGCTAAATGAATATTTTTCGTCTGTCTTTTTCCTGTGTGAATACTATGTTGTCGAGGAGAATACTGAGATACAGGCTACTAGACTAGAAGGGCTTGAGGTTCATAAGGAGGAGGTGTTAGCAATTCTGGAAAGTGTGAAAATAGATAAGTCACCTGGGCCAGATGGGATTTATCCTCGGATTCTCTGGGAAGCTAGGGAGGAGATTGCTGAGCCTTTGGCCTTGATCTTTAAGTCATCTTTGTCTACAGGAATAGTGCCAGAAGACTGGAGGATAGCAAATGTTGTCCCCTTGTTCAAGAAGGGGAGTAGAGATAACCCCGGTAACTAAAGACCAGTGAGCCTTACTTCTGTTGTGGGAAAAGTCTTGGAAAGGTTTATAAGAGAGAGGATGTATAATCATCTGGAAAGGAATAATTTGATTAGAGATAGTCAACACGGTTTTGTGAAGGCTAGGTCGTGCCTCACAAACCTTATGGAGTTCTTTGAGAAGGTGACCAAACAGGTGGATGAGGGTAAAGCAGTTGATGTGGTGTACATGGATTTCAGTAACGCGTTTGATAAGGTTCCCCATGGTAGGCTACTGCAGAAAATACGGAGGCATGGGATTCAGGGTGATTTAGCAGTTTGGATCAGAAATTGGCTAGCTGGAAGAAGACAAAGGGTTAGGGTTAGGGTTATGATGGGAAATGTTCAGACTGGAGTCCAGTTACTAGTGGTGTACCACAAGGATCTGTTTTGGGGCCACTGCTGTTTGTCATTTTTATAAATGACCTGGAGGAGGGCGTAGAAGGATGGGTGAGTCAATTTGCAGATGACACTAAAGTCGGTGGAGTTGTGGACAGTGCGGAAGGATGTTACAAGTTACAGAGGGACATAGATAAGCTGCAGTGCTGGGCTGAGAGGTGGCAAATGGAGTTTAATGCAGAAAAGTGTGAGGTGATTCATTTTGGAAGGAATAACAGGAAGACAGTGTACTGGGCTAATGGTAAGATTCTTGGCAGTGTGGATGAGCAGAGAGATCTCGGTGTCCATGTACATAGATCCCTGAAAGTTGCCACCCAGGTTGAGAGGGTTGTTAAGAAGGCGTACGGTGTGTTAGCTTTTATTGGCAGAGGGATTGAGTTTCGGAGCCATGAGGTCATGTTGTAGCTGTACAACACTCTGGTGCGGCCGCATTTGGAGTATTGCGTGCAATTCTGGTCGCTGCATTATAGGAAGGATGTGGAAGCATTGGAAAAGGTGCAGAGGAGATTTACCAGAATGTTGCCTGGTATGGAGGGAAGATCTTATGAGGAAAGGCTGAGGGACTTGAGGCTGTTTTCATTAGAGAGAAGATGGTTAAGAGGTGACTTAATTGAGGCATACAAGATGATCAGAGGATTGGATAGGGTGGACAGTGAGAGCCTTTTTCCTCGGATGGTGATGTCTAGCACGAGGGGACATAGCTTTAAATTGAGGGGAGATAGATATAGGACAGATGTCAGAGGTAGGTTCTTTACTCAGAGAGCAGTAAGGGCGTGGAATGCCCTGCCTGCAACAGTAGTGGACTCGCCAACACTAAGGACAGTCAAATGGTCATTGGATAGACATATGGACGATAAGGGAATAGTGTAGATGGGAGTGGTTTCACAGGTCGGTGCAACATCGAGGGCCGATGGGCCTGTACTGCGCTGTTATGTTCTATGTCCTAATGAGATCACCTCTCGTTCTTCTAAACTGCGGAGTCAAAAATCTAACTTTCTAAAAGTGCTAAGTCTTAACAAAAGTAATTCCATGAATGAAAATATATGCACTTGTAAACTTTGTTCCTTCTCCGTAAGGAAACTATACAAAGAATTTTACTGTAAGGAGTTGGACTATGGAAAATTTGTGTTTAAGTGGGTGTGAAAGCAGTTTGCATGGATTTTCCCTACAATTATATTCGAAGAACCAGTTTAGAAGCATTGTCATTTTGGACTCTATGTTCACTCACTCTCTCTCCGCAGATGCTGCCGGATCTGTTCCAACACTTTGTTTTTATTTCCTTGCATATGTCTTAAGATATGGAAATACATCAGTATTTTTGCAACATCAGATTGACAACGCAAGTGCTGACTGCAGAATCGTGTTAAACAGTGTTGTTCATACTGGGAGCAAGTAGATCTAGTTGCACAGGCCCATGGTTATGAATCTTTGTGGATTATGCAGAGTGAAACTGTTTTCAGGGTCTGAGCCAGAGGGTTTGTATTATGGCCTTGTCTTTGATGAATATAACATAAGATGAATGGGTTAGTTGGTAAATTGAGCAGTCTGGTTCAGGTGGAAGAGGGCAGCTCAAGTATTTGCCAATGATTTGAAAAAAAAGTCATGTTGGCATTTTAACAAATGATCATGTAAAATACATTTCTGCTTTCAAACCACTGTCGTCTGTGTCCTGACAAAAATGCACAATCTGTTTCTATCCTACTCGACCACTTCTTGTCTCTGTGCCCTGACATTGCAGGGGCCTTTGCATTGATTGGGACAATAAAACACTAGCTTAATTCTGTGATTTGGGGCTTTGTTATCCTGTTATTATGATTTAGTGCATTTTAAAATTCTATTAATTGTTCTCCATTTTGTGAATTAGCTCTCTGGATTTTCTAACTCCTGTTCTGACCTCCTTGATTCACTTCCGGTATCTGTCAGATATTTACAAAAATAGCAAGAAGGAAACCACAGAATACAAGCTCCAACGATTCTAATGTTAAGATCAGAAACTGAGCCAAGTTTGAAAAAGCTAGGTCGTCTCAGACTACAAAGTGTTATGACAAGATATGATTGGGAGAGAGATAAAATACCAAATGCATGGGTTAAAATAAACACTGAATACTTCAAAATATTTAACCATCTTTTAAATGAAGACGACAGTTGGGTTATCATACTTTCTGCGGTGAGTTCTTTGAGACCCATTCTCGCTCGAAATGAGGGTTCACAATTTGAGCAGTGGATTCAGGTTGATAATCTTGATCTTTCCAGCAAGGTCCCCCTCACGATATGCCAACAACTTAACAGGGCTGAGTAGCTTTCTCTCCATGCTTACTTATCTTGGCTTTTGAGTAGACTTTATATTTTTTACGTGTTTTTATTGGCATTTCATTATTAACAGTAATGTAAAAACATGGTATTACTAACCAAGAGAAACATCACACTCTAACCATAAAATTGAGAATGGAAAAGGAGAAACAAGAAACACAAGGAATAGGCTAGTAAGTCAATATACAAATATCCATACTTCTACTCAGCCATGAGTGACCTGTGCTCTATTTACATTGTCTGATTGGCTACGGTGCAGTACTCGGCACATGGCTCCATTCTCTGAGTGCCATTTCGTCTCTATCTCCTGGACCAACCTACCTATACTGTGTTGCTCCAGTTATTTATTTGGAGGTCTGCATCTCTCTTTTAATAATAATCTTTATTATTGTCACAAGTAGGCTTACATTATCACTTCAGTGAAGTTACTGTGAAAAGCCCCTAGTCGCCACACTCCGGTGCCTGTTCGGGTACACAGAGGGAGAATTCAGAATGTCCAATTCACCTAACAGCACGTCGTTCGGGAGGAAACCGGAGCACCGGAGGAAACCCACGCAGACACTGGGAGAACGTGCAGACTCCACACAGACAGTGCTCCAAGCCGGGAATCGGACCTGGGACCCTGGTGCTGTGAAGCAACAGTGCTAACCACTGCTACCATGCTGCCCAGGGATGTTTAAGGCCCAGTTCCCAATTTCTCCTATATGGTGTGGGTGTCTCTCCTCTTTTTCCCTGCATTGCAAATGTTAATTTTTCCAACCATAGGAACTCGGTTAATCGGACAAATAGTCTGAGGCTCTGGGTGGTGCTGACGACCTCCATCCAAGCAGACGTCTCTGCCGGGCTATCAGGGAGACGAAAACCAGGGCGTTGCCCTCTCCCTGGAAAAGAGCTCTGGATGATCTGAGACGCTGAAGATGGCCACAAACGAGAATGGCTCCATCTTCAACGCAACCACCCTGGACATGGCCTCAAAGAAGGCCCAAAACCCATTGAGCCTGGGACAGGACCAGAATGTGTGTGTGGTTGGTGCAGACCCCCCCCCCCCCACCGCCGCCACTACCACACACACACACAACGCCGTCCACATGTATCCTCAACATCTGGGAACAATCTGCTCAACCGGGTCTTGATTAGATGCACTCTGTGCATCGCCTTGAGTTGCATTAGGCTCAGCCTTGCGCATAAGGAGGCGCTGCCTCGATCCAGAGTCCTCCCCCTATCCCATGCCTAGCTCCTCCCATTTCTGCCGCATTTCGTCCAATGATGATTTTGTAACGACGATGTGACTTGGCGATGCTCCGAGTTTTGCAGCACAGAAATAGGCCTTCTAGCCCATCACATCTGTGCCGGCCTCACCCCACAATCCTATTTTCCAGCACTTGATCCGTGTTCATTCCTATGTGTCAGCTGCTTTTGTCCTTGTAGATCATGGAAGTCAGGTTTGGGAGGTATTGCTGAAAGCAACTTGATGTATTGCTTCACTGCATTCTGTAGATAGGTTGCTGTCTGCACTCTGCACTGTGTGCCAGTGGTGGATGGTTAAACCAGCCAATGGGCTACTATGGCCTGGATTGTGCCAGGCTTCATGAGCGTTGTTACAGCTGCATCAATCATAAGGAACATAGGAACAGGAGTAGGCCGTTCAGCCTCCCGAACCTGTCCTGCCATTCAATGAGATCATGACTGATCTGTGACCTAACTCCATATATCTGCCTTTGGCAGCAAATGAAGAGTATTCTGTCTTCCTCTTGGATGTTTGTATGTAAATGGTACAGATGCTTTGGGAGTTGAGGGTAAGGAACTTGCCACAGAACACCCAGCATTTAACCTGTGTTTGTAGCGCTACGCCTGTGAGTGGTCCAGCTGAGTTTCTTGTCATCCTCACCAATGCTGCTGAGGCTTGTCAAGGGGAGGTGGCCATACATTTTATTTTTGGAAGTGAACATGCCTGGAACTGTGGGGCACAAATGTAAATGTGCCATTTCTAAACCCACATCTGGATGTTATCGAGGTCTTTCTGCATGCGAGTATGGACTGCTTCATTATCGGTGGAATTGAGTCGGAAATTCACACTGCAATTATCATGAGCCTTTACTGCATGGAGTGGTTGAGACTGATCTCTGCATCTTTTATAAGAAAATTTGATAACATTTTGAACCAATAAAGATGGAAGAGCCAGAGGAAGATTGCAGAGCTGTAGGATTAGTATCTGATCGATCAAGCAAAGGGATGGCACGGCCAGAATGGGCTGAAAACCCCCTTCATAGAATTTACAGTGCAGAAGGAAGCCATTCGGCCCATCGAGTCTGCACTGGCTCCTGGAAAGAGCACCCTACCCAAGGTCAACACCTCCACCCTGTCCCCATAACCCAATAACCCCCCCCCCCCCAACACTAAGGGCAATTTTGGACACTAAGGGCAATTTATCATGGCCAATCCACCTAACCTGCACATCTTTGGACTGTGGGAGGAAACCGGAGCACCCGGAGGAAACCCACGCAGACACGGGGAGGACGTGCAGACTCCGCACAGACAATGACCCAAGCCGGAATCGAACCTGGGACCCTGGAGCTGTGAAGCAATTGTGCTATCCACAATGCTACCGTGCTGCCCTTCTCTTCAGATTAATAGGTTAGGCAGCTCAGAGGACAGTGGGATTCCTACATGCTGATAACTTGCACTCCATGGGGCTGGTTTAGCACAGTGGGCTAAGACAGCTGGCTTCTAATGCAGAAGAAGACCAGCAGCGGGAGTTCAATTCCCGTTCCAGCCTCCCCAAACAGGCGCTGGAATGTGGCGTCCCGGGGCTTTTCACAGTAACTTCATTGAAGTCTACTTGTGACAAGCTATTATTATTATTATTATTATTCCTTTTTAAAGTCTCCAATCGCTGAAAGTTCTTATTTCAATTTGTCGAAAATACTGCTTTGCCTTTCTGCAATATAATTTTCTTGTGGAATATCATGCCCATTCTCTAAAACCTGTGGGTCTTACCTACTATCTGGATTAACCAGCAAGCCTATTGCAATGGCAATGTGACTTGTCCATGAAACTGGCAAACTGCAGGGCAGTAATTTTGTTTTGGCACAGAATTTGAGCAATGGCAGAAATATTCCACTCCTTCAGTTTGAACCTGACTGGAAAGCTCTTTCTTCATCTCGTTGTTACTGTGCACTTGATACTTGTTGTCCTGGGTAGCATTATGAAGGGTAATATCTTCCCATTGCATTTGTTCTTAAAAAATGAAATAAAGAGGGCAGCACGGTGGCGCAGTGGTTAGCACTGCGGCCTCACGGCGCCGAGGTCCCAGGTTCGATCCCGGCTCTGGGTCACTGTCCGTGGGGAGTTTACACATTCTCCCCGTGTCTGCGTGGGTTTCGCTCCCACAACCCAAAGATGTGCAAGCTAGGTGGATTGGCCATGCTAAATTGCCCCTTAAATGGAAAAAAATGAATTGGGTACTCTAAATTTTTTTTTTTTAAACTGAAATAAAGAAGCATTGACTTTTTAAAAAATATGTTCACAATCCGCTCCATTAAAACTCAGCGAGGCTAATCGCTATGTGAAAGCACATTGTGTGAGTTGCTTGAAATGAGAGCTGTAAGAATCCAGTTCATGCTGAAGCTTTAGGCTTTGTGCAGATGTTGGTGCTGCCTGGTTAGTAGAACCAGTTTGAATAATTTTGTCCTGTCATGTGAAATGACTGTGCTGCTTTCAGTGAGTGGTTTCGGGAATTATTTTCCATTCTGCAGCAGTAGTTTTGTCCTCGTGTAACCGCCAGCATCAACAGGTGATTATTTTCCAAAGATAATGTAAAATTTGAGTTTGGACTTTCCTCACCTTAAGACCAACATGAAACTAGGAGGTAGAACTCTGAAGACTTTATTTAAATTGAGATGTTCAATTAATCCCAGATCCTCTAATGTAAAACTATCAATTTATCTCTGCTGAATAATGGAGGGTACACCTTGTGCCAATTGAGTTCAGCAATGTTACAGTTTATCACTGCACATTCAACACCTCTTCAGTTTCCCTCCCTCCTTTTCCTGTTGCTGGGGTCTGGTACAGGGCAATGCCCTGGTATCCTGCCCAAGTAACCCAGATAGTATGTGGTGGCATGTTATTTTACCATAAAGAGCATTGCAGTCTCCGCTGTTAATTTGATTTGACTTTTGGGTAGTATTGTGGCCAGTGGGGGAGGGGATTAAATTTAAACACCCTAATTTTCCCCCCTCACTACTTGTCTGGTAACAGAATTGTGTCTTTATTTGCCCTTTAACCAGTGGTGTATTTCCCAATCCCTCCGTTTTGGCTCAATTCATAAGACATAGAAGCAGAATTAGGCCACTCGGCCCATTGGGTCTACTCCGCCATTCAATCTTGGCTGATAGGTTTCTCATCCCCATTCCCCTGCCTTCCCCCATAACCTCTGATCCCCTTATTAATTTAGAACCTATCTATCTGTCTTAAAGACACTCAGTGATTTGGCCACCACAGCCTTCTGTGGCAAAGAGTTCCAATTTCTATTTATAACTTCAGAGAAAACACGAGATAGGATGAACTCGAGGGCTACTTTATTTGCATGCACTCAGCTGTGGGAGGAGCATTGCCCCCTTTTCACTCGTACAATAAGTGGGATAGAGAAAAAAAGATGTACAAGGCAAAGACGACAGAGAAAATAATTACTGTCTTGTGAGTCCAGAGTTGAGAAACAAAGTCCAATGCGGTATTCCTTCAGAGGTCAGCAGGTTGAAAACTGATGCTGGATAATTCACTTTTCCAGCAGAGTTGAAATTGACACCCACGATGATGTGGACAGGTGGAGATTAATCTGTCTTCTCGGCGAAAAAACAATTGATGGGGCCAGGCATTCCAACCTGGACTGAGCCCCTTTTCTGTGCTGCTGCTTGTAGATAGTAAAAATGGCAGACAACTTTGCAACTCCACGAGGCACTTTCTGGTTTTGCAATGTCACATGACTCCCTACTCTCTACATTGCCTTTGGCAAAGGGTGTATACTCACCTTCTGGGTTTCTGAGATGGTTAAATGTCCCAGCCATCAAGGATTGAAAGAATGGTTGCATAGAAACATAGAAAATTCCACCATTCATTATGATCATGGCTGATCTTGCACCCAGCACCCCCCCCCCCCCCCCCCCCCCCCCCCCACAAATATCCTTTGATCCCCTTCGCCCTTAGTGCTATATCCAACTGCTTTTTGGAAACATACAATGTTTTGGCCACAACTACTTCCTGTGATAAATTCCACAGGCCAACAACTCTCTGGGTGAAGACATTTGTGAAGAACAAAGAAAAGTACAGCACAGGAACAGGCCCTTAGGCCCTCCAGGCCTGCGCCGACCATGCTAATCGTCTAACTGAAAACGGTCTACACTTCCGTATCCCTCTATTCCTCTATCCCCATCCTATTCATGTATTTGTCCAGACGCCCCTTAAACGTCACTCCTCATCTCTCCTAAATGATCTACCCCGTATCCTCAGACTGGGACCCCTGGTTCTGAAACACCCACCATCGGAAACATCCTTCCTGGATCGACCCTGTCCTGTTAGAATTTTATGGGTTTCTGAGATCCCCCCTCATTCTTCTGAACTTGAATGAATATAATCCTAACGGATTCAATCTCTCCTCCTACATCAGTCCTGCCATCCCAGGAATCTGTTTAGGAAACCTTCACTGCACTCCCTCTAGAGCAAGCACATCCTTGCTCGGATATGGAGACCAAAACTGTACACCATTCTAGATGTGGCCTCCCAAGGCCCTGTACAATTGCAACAAGGCATCCCTGCTCCTGTACTCGCAAATCCTCTCGCTATGAAGGCCAACATACCATTTGCATTCTTTACTGCCTGCTGTACCTGCATACAGTATCATAGAGTCATAGATGTTTACAGCATAGAAACTGGCCCTTTGGCCCAGCTTGTCCATGCAGCCCAATTTCTATTATTAAGCTAGTCCCACTTGCCCATATCCCTCTAAACCCACCCTGCCCATGTAACTGTCTAACTGCTTTTTAAAGGAAAAATTGTACCCGCCTCTACCACTGCCTCTGGCAGCTCGTTCCAGATGCTCCATCCTATGTGTGAAGAAATTTCCCCTCTGGTCTCTTTTGTATCTCTCCCCTCTCACTGTAAACCTATGCCCTCTAGCTCTAGACTCCTGTACCTTTGGGAAAAGATGTTGAATATCTACATTAGCTATGCTCCTCATTATTTTATAGACCTCTATAAGATCACTCCTAAGCTTCCTACGCTCCCAGGGAAAACAGTCCCAGCTTATCCAGCCTCTCCTGATAACTCAGCCCATCGAGTCGTGGTCGCATCTTCGTACATCTCTTTTGAACATTTTCTCGTTTAACAATATCCTTCCTATAATAGGGTGACTAGAATTGAACATAGTATTCCATGTGTGGTCTTACCAATGTCTTGTACAACTTCAATAAGACGTCCCAACTCCTGGGTCCTAACTGACTGGTGTACGAGGACACCCAGGTCTCGTCGTACATTCCCCCCTCCTACTTTATGGCCATTCGGATAATAGTCTGCCTTCTCGTTCTTGCGACCAAAGTGGAGAACCTCACATTTCCCCAAATTATACAGCATCTGCCATTCATTTGCCCATTCACTCAACTTGTGCAAATCACACTGAAGGACCTCTGCATCCTCCTCACAGCTCACCCTCCCACACAACTTGGTGTCATCTGCAAATTTGGAGATATGACATTTTTGTTCCCTCATCTAAATCATTAATATATATTGTGACTAGCTGGGGTCCTAGCACCAATCCCTGCGGTACCCCACTAGTCACTGCCTGCCAATTTGAAGAAGACCTGTTAATTCCTACTTTGTTTCCTGCCTGCCAACCAGTTTTCTATCCATCTCATACACTACCCCAATCTCATGCGCTTTAATTTTACACAATAATCTTTTTATGTGGGACTTTGTCAAAAGCCTTCTGAAAGTCCAAATATACCACATTCACTTCCTCTTCGTCAACTCTGCTAATTACATCCTCGAAGAATTTCAGTAGATTTGTCAAGCATGATTTCCCCTTCATAAATCCCTGCTGACTCTGTCCGATCCTGTCACTATTTTCTTCGTGTCTCTTCAGAGATATTGAGGTGCAAGTTTCTGAGATGCTCCTATGGTAGCTCTCTCTTTCAGGATCAAAGACAGATATGGCTTCAGCTAGTATACAAGGTCCAGTTTATCCAGTGTGATGTCTTAGTCACCTCGTAGTACTTTGTGATGAACATAGATGTGACACTGCCCTTCACTAACCTGTTTCCTGATGCCTTTAACATCACAAATGCAGTATTAACCGTTTCACAACCTTTTTGATTGGGAAAAGTGTGAATCATTTTGTGGTTTTCAAGGTGTTCAATCACAGACCCTGGTCCCATTGCTTTTGACTTGTCTTCTGTTTTTCATTTCTAAATAATCCTGCTTTGCTGGAGCCGATTTGAGTACAATTCAAGTAATTGCTGCTGTATGAGATGCTGTTTTACATTAAGGACTGGCTGGTTTAGATTGCTAATACTGACTCTTAAATTAAGTTAGTGCTAAATCAGTATAAGTTGCATACCTGAAGATTTAAAAGTAGCAGGATAACCGACACCCGTCATTAACCTAGATTGTTGGGATTTGCTCAAATGTGCATTGTTCAGGTTAAGGCAAATTTGAGAAGGAGCAATGTTCAGCTTGGTAACATCATTCCAATTGCTCAACTCCATTCAGGAATGGGATGTGTGTGTATCGAGCATACGTTTGTGAAATGCTGCACAGATCATCACTCGTGGAATAAAATATTACCCAGTATACCTACTTCAATTAAATCTGTTTTCATTGGAAATTTCAGACAGAAGTGTTGTGATTAAGCCCTGAAGTCTCATTGACCATCAGATATGTTTTCACTGGGCAGAAAGATGAGCCCTTTTATTAATATAAAATGCAATTTGAGTGACAGTCTCAAATATGCTGATTATGGCTTTGAGGCCCACTGCAACACTTGGGCATAGAATCAGTGCAGTACATTGTCAAATATGCTGCCTTTTTGATTTGATGGGACGTATCAGAGATCATGTCTCCCTGTGTGGCTGAAAGTTGCAGATCTCTCTGTGCTTTCTGAGGGACTGGAAGTTCCATAAAAAGCCGACCAAAATGTAATCGACTTCCATTCATCTCATTACAGTTTGTGGAATCTTGCACTTAGTCTCTGGGGGTGAAAAGAATTAATTGTGATGGGCTTGAGAAAAGCTACAGAGTCATGGATACAACTCCTTTGATTGTTTCTAGGATTTTTATTTATCTTGTGAATCACGTCTAAATGTCGGATTGTGCTTGTGCAGTAAAATGACTTGTGAGCTGTTCTCCAGGGCTGGAACAAGGACTTCAACTTTCAAATAATTGGGATAAAGGAGGCTGGAAAAAGGAGAAATTAAAAATTTAAATCTAAGGGAGCGATTCAATGGTCTTGTCGCATCGCCAAGTCGGGTCACCAATAGTTCCTTCGCGAGACGTTGCCATCTGGAGCTCCCTCGCTGGACGAGATCCAGATGATGAAATGAAAAATTGAAATGAAATTCTCTTATTGTCACAAGTAGGCTTCAAATGAAGTTACTGTGAAAAGCCCCTAGTTGCCACATTCCGGCACTTGTTCGGGTACACAGAGGGAGAATTCAGAATGTCCAAAAGTATCTTAACGGCACGTCTTTCAGGACTTGTGGGAGGAAACTGGAAAACCCGGAGGAAACCCACGCAGCAAAAACCCGTGACTGGGAGACCCCTCCATGGCGCTGTTTAGCACTGTCCACACAGATATGGGCCAGATGTAAGGCCAACTGGTGGCATCTCCTGGGTGTTTGGGCTCTGGGCTGGGTGGTACCCTGGTACTCCTGGCATCTTGGCACTGCTACCTGGGCATCCTGTCAGTGCCAAGGTGTTCTGGTGCCAGGTTGCTTGGACCCGGGATTGGGCCCGGGGGTGTCCTGCTCTTAAGAGGTTGGGTGGGGGCTTGTGGAGCCCCCAAGAGGTAAGTTGGGGGGGGGGGGGGAGGGGTTGTTGGAGACCGTGGTGGGGATTCCCAGGTGGATCAAAAGAAAATGCTGAGATTGTCAATGCAGGAAGTGAGGTAAGTGCGACTTCGGTGGGATGTTCCTGACCGAGGCCAAAGTAAACCGGAGTCCCGTTACATAGCGGGGTCGTTCTCAATGCTGCAAGTGCCGAGTAAGACCCTGCTATTTGTGCCCAAAACGGGACACTTTTTGGCGGAGTTCAATCACGTATGTCAGGGTTATCCTGTTTATTCCCGTATTATTTTTCCTTGTAATTTTGCCGTTACGTTTTTGATCCATGGATGATTGATTGGCATGTCTTTTTAAGCCAAGCGGCCTGTATCTTTAACTCAAGCAAGAAGAATCCGGAAGGCTGTGCTGTTGAAACTAGGAGCTGCAGACTGGCTGGCATCAGTGATAGAGATGAGTTGAGACTCTGAGTTAACTGGCCAATGAATTTGCCCAAAAGGCTGCCCTCTGCCCGGGAACAGGTGGTGATTGGATACTATTCCACTGGGGTACTTTTCAGAGTTCCAAGTTTGAGTTTGGTTTCAGTGTTGACGCTGGCAGCAAGAAGGAGACGGGAACCTCTGTTTTTCCCTCAGAAGGCTGTGTTTCTGATCTGGCAAAGAGTCCGGATATTTACAGGAGAACCATTACAGACTGTGCAAGCAAAGTCTAGACTCCACTATCTCCAGAAAAGGCAAATGTGAACCGACCAACACTCTCTCCAGAAAGACCGAGGCTTGAAAGCAAAGTTTGATGTGAAGCAAAGGGCCTCTCCAGGAAAAGCTGTGAGTAAAGCATTTCTAATCTCACAAAACCTGAGTGAATGAATCTGCAAAGAAGATCATTACGGGCTGTAAGCTTGCAAGCTTGCTGTGACGAAAGTGTGCTTAAAAAAACACTATCTAGAGTAAAGACTTGATTTTTGACTTTTATCCTTATTATTATTTAACCTCTTTTTTTCCTCTCCTCCCCCCCCCCCCTTTCCCTTTTGTTTGTCTGTCTTGTATGTGCAGGTAGAAGGTGGGGACAAGTTAAAGTGGGTATTTGGTATTAGCTTGCCGTTGAACAGTTGTATTCACTGCAAATTTCATTGTTCTTATCAATAAACAGTAATAATGTTTACATTAACAAACCTGGTGACTGTGATTATTGGCTGGTGACTCCGAGGCAAGTGGGACTGGAATTGACCGTGCACAAGCCCAGAGTGTCATAACACATCCTAAATAAATTCAGCTGCAGTTAAGGAGGAGGAAACTACAAACATGAGTTTGTTGATTGAAAATTGTTCTGAACCTTTTTTTTTGTTCTGCAGAAGCAAAGCACCAAGACCCATTGAGAGAAGGAATTGAGAAAAACAGTTTTCCTAAGAACAAGAATGCAATTGAAAATGAAAAGAAACCTAAGGCACCTAGTTCGATGCTGCCTAGCTTTAAAACCGATGGATCACCCTCAGATAGTTGGGATGAGATCATGAAGAGCTCAGGTACCCCCTCTGAAATACTTCAGATGACAGAATTCCAGCCATGGGTTGGTGGACTTGGCCGAATGCCCTGTGTCAAAAATGAAACCTCGGACTGCAGGCAGAGCAAACAGGACATTTCCTTAAATCCCCACAAACCTTTGGAAATAAGAAGTAAGCACGGGATTTTTGGACGGGTGGAACATACTATCTTAAAGGATGAAGAAATAGAGAATGATTTGCAGCCCCTCAGGTCAAACTGCAGGACATACTGTCGATCAAATAAAGGTAAAACAGGAGGTGTTGGCATAACAAATTTTGATAAAATAATTGATGGCACTGGGAAACCTGCACAGGCTGACCTGACATTGGGCAAAGAAAGCCTAAAACCAGACACCAAAATTTCATCAGGGACAACAGGAAAGATGTCGACAGCTCGGACTGCAAAAGACACCATCACCTTGCCCTCATCTTATCTATCACCTTGCAATGTCACACTTCAGGACACCACAGACCGGAGCATGGACGAGTTCACCACCGGTGCAGCTGACCTGGGAGAGGCAGGCCGGTTGCGGAAAAAAACCGAAGCTGCGGCGAGTAAGACCACAGTCAGATTCCGACCAACCCAGTCTAAATCCAAAAAGGATGCAAAGCTGGAGTTCTTTGGGTTTGATGAACAGGAGGGTGAGGAAGATTCCCTCCAATTCACTGGTGGTGCCGCCAACTATAAAATCAAATACTTTGGTTTTGATGATCTTAGTGAGAGCTCTGATGAGGATGATGGCACCGAGTCCCAAGGCAGACGCAAGAAGAAAGCTTCAACTAGAATGGGTGAAATTGTGGAACTCCTATCGAGCTCTGAATCGATGAGTGACTCTCAAGGTAGTCAGCCACTGTCTCAGGATAGCATTATTACAGGTGGGTGATATTCACATCAAATATTGAATGGTTTGCGTAGAATTTTATCATCAACTGTAGGTTGCATCCACTTCTGTTGCTGCAAGACAGCTGCTTTGATGGTGTCTGGGGAAAGCCCATTTGCAGATAGGAATATAGGTTCACGGGACCATTCAGCCCCTTGAGTATGTTCCATCAATCAATTAGATCATAACTGATCTGCCTCTTACTGCTGGTGAAACGGAGTTCTCAGATATTTAGTACTAAGCTAACAGTTGCCAGACAGATTTGCTGCAGGCTTGCACTCCAAATCCTACCATTATTTTCGGAATGCCCACTTATCACATCCTTTAGAATAGTTATGAGCATTTTCCCTACTACTGTCGAACAGGCCTGTAATTCCCCTTTTTCTCTCGTCCTCCTTAATACCACATACCTTTGTAGGTTCATTCATTTAGATTTAAGATCCTGGGTTTGGATTGTACTACATCACTTCCAAACTTAATGTAAAATTCCCAACATATGGTGACTCTTCCCGAAAGGTTCCTTCAGCCAAGATTAATTAGCACTTTCTGATTGCATGATACTAGATCTAAAATAGCCCATTTTCTAGTTAGTTCCTCAACATACTGTTCTAGAAAACCACCATGTATACATTTCAGAAATTGGTCCTACACAACATTAGTGCTAATTAGGTTTACCCATTCTATATAGATTGAAGATCCCCACGATTACTATCCATAGTACTCTTGTTACATGCACCTCTAATTTCATGATTTATACCATGCTCTACGTAGCCACTACTGTTTGATCGATAAACAAAAATCAAGAGAATGAGGATGTAGGTATGGAACTCTGGGATTGAGACTGTGAGGTTCTTGAGCAAATTGACATAGGGAGCAACAATGTATTAGAGGTATTGGCAGGCTTAAAAGCAGGCGTATCTCCAGGTCTGGATAAATTGTGTCCCAGGATGCTGTGGGAGGCAAGGGAGGAGATTGCGGGGGCTCTGACCCAAATTTTTAATTCCCCTCTGGCCACAGGGGAGGTGCCAGAGGACTGAAGAACAGCTAATGTGGTCCCACTATTTAAGAAAGGTGGTAGAGTTAAGCCAGGGAACTACAGATGAGTGAGTCTCACGTCAGTGATAGGAAAACTTGGAGAAAATTCTGAAGGAGAGAATCTATCTCCACTTGGAAAGGAAAGATTTGAGATCAGGGATCGGCAGCATGGCTTTGTCGGAGGGAGGTCATGCCAAATAAATTTGATTACATTTTTTGAGGAGGTAACCATGTGTGTAGATGAGGGTAGTGTAGTTGACGTAGTTTATATGGATTTCAGCAAAGCATTTGACAAGGGTGTCACATGGGGGACTTATGAAGAAGGTAAATGCACAGGGTAATTTGATAAGGTGGATTCACAATTGGCTTGGCTGTAGGAGACCCGTTGATGACAGACGGCTGCTTTAGTAACTGGAAGCCAGTGTCCAGTGGTATACCACAGAGATCTGTGCTGGGACCCTTTTATTCGTAATTTATATATTATTTATATGACTGCGATCAGTTTGCAGGTGACACAGGTTGAGTGTCTTTTTTTTGTTCATGGGATATGGGTGTCGCTGGTGAGATTTATTGCCCATCCTGAGGGCATTCAAGAGTCAACCACAGTTGTAAGTTTGGAGTCACATGTGAACAAAGAAAATTACAGCACAGGAACAGGCCTTCGGCCCTCCCAGCCTGCGCGATCCAGATCCTTTATCTAAATCTGTCACCTATTTCCAAGGATCTACTTCCCTCTGTTCCCCGCCCGTTCATATATCTGTCTAGCTGCATCTTAAATGATGCTATTGTGCCCGCCTCTACCACCTCCGCTGGCAAAGCGTTCCAGGCACCCACCACCCTGTGCGGAAAAAACTTTCCACGCACATCTCCCTTAAACTTTCCCCCTCTCACCTTGAAATCGTGACCCCTTGTAATTGACACCCCCACTCTTGGAAAAAACTTGTTGCTATCCACCCTGTCCATACCTCTCATAATTTTGTAGACCTCAATCAGGTCCCCCCTCAACCTCCGTCTTTCCAACGAAAACAATCCTAATCTACTCAACCTTTCTTCATAGCTAGCACCCTCCATACCAGGCAACATCCTGGTGAACCTCCTCTGCACCCTCTCTAAAGCATCCACATCCTTGTGGTAATGTGGCGACCAGAACTGCACGCAGTATTCCAAATGTGGCCTAACCAAAGTCCTATACAACTGTAACATGGCCTGCCGACTCTTGTACTCAATACCCCGTCCGATGAAGGCAAGCATGCTGTATGCCTTCTTGACCACTCTTATCGACCTACGTTGCCACCTTCAGGGTACAATGGACCTGAACTCCCAGATCTCTCTGTACTTCAATTTTCCCCAGGACTCTTCCATTGACCGCATAGTCAGCTCTTGAATTAGATCTTCCAAAATGCATCGCCTCGCATTTGCCTGAATTGAACTCCATCTGCCATTTCTCTGCCCAACTCTCCAATCTATCTATATTTTGCTGTATTCTCTGACAGTCCTCCTCGCTATCTGCAACTCCACCAATCTTAGTATCATCTGCAAACTTGCTAATCAGACCACCTATACCTTCGTCCAGATCATTTTAAAAATATATATATATTTTATTAAAGTTTTTCGATCAACCAAGAATTTTCTATTTTTACAACTTTGTAACAGTATATACATTGATCGTTTTTAAAATAATATATTAACTAACGGCAAATGCCAACACAAATAAAAAACAAAAAGAAATAGTAACATTGAGAAGATAAATATGAACAACAATTATGTAACGACACACAAAAAAACCCCAAAGACCCGAATGCACCCCCCCCCCTCCCTCCTCCTGGGTTGCTGCTGTTGTCTTTCCTATTTTACTTATCGTTCTGCGAGATAGTCGAGGAACGGTTGCCACCGCCTGGTGAACCCCTGAGCCGAACCTCTTAGTGCGTACTTTATCCGCTCCAATTTTATAAACCCTGCCATGTCGTTTATCCAGGCCTCCACGCCAGGGGGTTTAGCTTCCTTCCACATAAGTAGAATCCTTCGCCGGGCTACTAGGGACGCAAAGGCCAAAACATCGGCCTCTCTCGCCTCCTGCACTCCCGGCTCATCTGCAACCCTGAATATAGCCAATCCCCAGCTTGGTTCGACCCGGACCCCCACCACCTTTGAAATCACTTTTGCCACACCCACCCAGAACCCGTGCAATACCGGACATGACCAAAACATGTGGGTGTGGTTCGCAGGGCTTCCCGCGCACCTCCCGCACCTATCCTCCACCCCAAAAAACCTGCTCAATCTTGCCCCCGTCATATGCGCCCTGTGTAGTACCTTGAATTGGATCAGGCTGAGCCTGGCACACGAGGACGAGGAATTTACCCTACTTAGGGCATCTGCCCACAGCCCCTCCTCAATCTCTTCCCCCAGCTCCTCCTCCCATTTTCCTTTCAATTCCTCTATCATCGTCTCCCCCTCGTCTCTCATTTCCCTGTATATATCGGACACCTTACCGTCACCCACCCATGCCCCCGAAATCACTCTGTCCTGGATCCCTTGCGCCGGGAGCTGCGGAAATTCCCTTATCTGTTGCCTCACAAATGCCCTCACTTGCATATAACGAAATGCATTCCCAGGTGGCAACCCGTATTTTTCTGTTAGTGCTCCCAGACTCGCGAACGTCCCGTCCAAGAACAAGTCCTTCAGTTTCGCAATTCCTGCTCGCTGCCAAGATTGAAATCCCCTGTCTATCCTTCCCGGGACGAACCTGTGGTTGTTCCTTATCGGGGACCACACTGAGGCCCCCGTCACTCCCCTATGTCGTCTCCACTGCCCCCAAATCTTCAGAGTCGCCACCACCACTGGGTTTGTGGTGTACCTTTTCGGGGAGAACGGCAGCGGCGCCGTTGCCAGTGCTTTTAAGCTAGTTCCCCTACAGGATACCATCTCCAGCCTTTTCCACGCCGCTCCTTCTTCTTCCCTCATCCACTTACATATCACAGACACGTTAGCGGCCCAATAATAATCACTCCGACTCAGCAGTGCCAATCCCCCTCTATCTCTACTGCGCTGCAGGAACCCCCTCTTTACCCTTGGGGTCTTTTCGTCCAGATCATTTATGTATATCACAAACAACAGTGGTCCGAGCATGGATCCCTGTGGAACACCACTAGTCACCTTTCTCCATTTTGAGACATTCCCTTCCACCACTACTCTCTGTCTCCTGTTGCCCAGCCAGTTCTTTATCCATCGAGCTAGTACACCCTGAACCCCATACGACTTCACTATTTCCATCAACCTGCCATGGGAAACTTTATCAAACGCCTTACTGAAATCCATGTATATGACATCTACAGCCCTTCCCTCATCAATTAACATTGTCACTTGCTCAAATAATTCTATTAGGTTTGTAAGACATGACCTTTCCTGCACAAAACCATGCTGCCTATCACTGATAAGTCTATTTTCTTCCAAATGTGAATAAATCCTATCCCTCATTATCTTCTCCAACAGTTTGCCTACCACTGACATCAAGCTCACAGGTCTATAATTCCCTATTTTATCCCTGCTACCCTTCTTAAACAAAGGGACAACAATAGCAATTCTCCAGTCCTCCGGGACCTCACCCATGCTCAAGGATGCTGCAAAGATATCTGTTAAGGCCCCAGATATTTTGTCCCTCGCTTCCCTCAATAACCTGGGATAGATCCCATCCAGACCTGGGGACTTGTCCACCTTAATGCCTTTTAGAATACCCAAAACCCTTCCTTATGCCGACTTGACCTAGAGTATTTAAACATCCATCCCTAGCCTCAACATCCGTCATGTCCCTCTCCTTGGTGAATACCAATGCAAAGTACTCATTAAGAATCTCACCCATTTTATGTCTTATGTATGCTTCCTTTTTCATCTTGGCTAGTCTCACAATTCCACCTGTCAGCCATGGTTCCCTAATCTTGCCATTTCTATCCCTCATTTGCACAGGAACATGTCTGTCCTGCACTCTGATCAACCTTTCCTTATAAAACTCCCATATTTCAAATGTGGATTTACCCTTAAACAGCTACTCCCAATCCACATTCCCTAGCTCCTGCCGAATTTTGTTATACTTTGCCTTTTCCCAATTTCGCGCACTTCCTTTAGGACCACTCTTGTCTTTGTCTGTAGGACAGGCCAGGTAGTGAACCAGATGGGTTTTTATGACAATCGACAATGATTTCATGGTTATCTCTAGACTTTTAATTCCAGTTGTTTTTTTATTGAATTCAAATCTGCCATGGTGGGATTCGAACCCCAGTCCCCAGGGCATGAATCTGGGCCTCTGGATTACTAGTCCAGCGACGATACCACAATGCCACTGTCTCCCCTTGGGTTACAGGGAGATATAGATGGGATGGTCAAATGGGCAGATAGGTGGCAGATGGAATTTAACCCTGAAAATGTGAGCTGATACACTTTGGATTGGAAGGAGTAATGTGACAAGGCAGTATTCAAGGCAGTATTTAACCCTGAAAAGGGTGAGCTGATAAACTTTGGATTGGAAGGAGTAATGTGACAAGGCAGTATTCAATGAACAACATGTCACCAGGAAGTTCAAAAGAACAAAGGGATCTTGTCATGTTTGTCCAGAGATCTCTGAAGGCAAAGGGAAGGTTAATAAGGTGGTGAAAAAGCATGTGGGACACTTGCCTTTATCAAACAAGGCATGGATTACAAAAGCAGGGAGGTCATGTTGGAGTTGGATAGAACTTTGGTGAGGCCACAGCTGGAGCACTGCGCAATTCTGGTCGCCACATTATAGGAAGGATGTGATTGCATGTGGAGGGGGTGCAGAGGCAATTCACCAGGATGTTGCCTGGGATGGAACATTTGAGCTATGAAAAGAGGTTGGATATGATTGGGTTGTTTTCATTGGAGCAAAGAAGACTGGGGGGCAACCTGATTGAGGTGTACAAGATTGAGGGGCATGGACAGGGTGGATAGGGAGCAGCTGTTCCCCTTAGTTGAAGGGTCAGTTACGAGGGGACACAAGTTCAAGGTGGGGGGGGGGGGGCGTTTTTGAGGAAAAACTTTTTTGCCCACAGGATGGTGACGGTCTGGAATGCGCTGCCCGGGAGGGGGGTAGAAGCGGGTCTGGAACGCACTGCCTGGGAGGGTGGTAGAGGTGGGTTGCCTCACATCCTTTAAAAAGTACCTGGATGAGCACTTGGCAGGTGTTTTTCATGTGTCGGTGCAGACTCGATGGGTTGAAGGGCCTCTTCTGTACTGAGATATTCTGTGATACCAGTTTTAGCTGCCCCTTTCTGTTTTCTAGCTTCTCCCCAGCTGATTCCTAGGAGCAAAGAGTAGGACATTCAGCCCCTCAAGCCTGTCCCACCATTCAATGAGATCATGGCTGATTTCTGGCCTAACTCCATATACCTGCCTTGGGCCCACATCCCTGAGATTTTTGTTAAGCAAAGATATTATCGATCTCCGATTTAAAATTAGCAACTGTTCTAGATTCAGCTGTTTGTGGGCGAGAGTTCCAAACTTCTACCACCCTTTGCATGAAGAAGTGCTTCCAGACATCTTTCCTGAGCAGTCTGGTCCTAATCTTTAGACTATGTCCCCTAGGTTTAGAATATCCAACGATTGGAAATGGTTTATCTTTATCAACCCTGTGCTTTCCACTTCCTGACCTTCTGATCTAAGATCCTCCCTCACTAATGTTCTGATCTCATCTTCATTAAGCATTCCCCACCTCCTTTTCATTTTTGCCTATCCTTCCGAAATGGCAAATATGTTTGAACATGCAATTCTGAGTGTTACGATCCCAGTTGATGTTATAACTGGACGGGAAGATCCCAGAATGGAACGTTGGCTCAAAAGATCTTGACTTTTATTTTTTCGATAAAATGTGGAGGAAGAGTCACAGGACCGCTAATTTGTTTCTACAACACTAAAAAAACATTTGTTAAAGGTGAAAGTTTTGGATTATAATACAATATCTCGCTTAACAATTACACACGGGTTTTAGGATTAACATGGATTACAGACTACATCTTAATCAATAACGGCTTCATTAACAGACCGCCCCTTTTAAGCACACCAGATGACTGGGTAAATACGCTGTTCACTCTGAACCCCAAGTGAATGTTTGTGGATGTCTCCTTGGAATCCCCCAGATGATTGTCAAGTGAGTTTCCGAACTCCACATCCAAAAATACAATTTCAAATCTTCTCTTGTAACTATGCTTTCCTTTAGCAGTTGGTATTCCAAAATCCAGACCAGATTTTCGAAATGAGACATTTATACAAAGAGTCTGGTCCACTTTTAGCAGTGAATCCAGTCCAGGATTCCACACCAACCCTTTTAGGATTTCTTTGTCTTGACTGCCGTGCAAACAGCTCCAAAATGCTTTAACTCGATTGCCAGACTGTATTAAAATGGCATCAGGCGTTTGATTTATCTTTGAAGGCTCCTGTCCCACTTTAAACCTGGCTACTGCAATTGTCTGTAATGCAGAACTCGTCAACAATACCTTGGCCTCTGCTCACTTAACATCAGGTGTCTTAACCAGAGAATTGGCTCAAAGAAAGTTATCTGGACTGTAACTTGTACTTGAGGAAACCTGTCTTTTTGCAATTCCCGTGCTGTCCAGTTTTGCAGAGAGATGTTCATTCTCTGAGGTCCTGTCTCAAACTGCCCTGGCTTCCAGTAAAATCTAAAATTTTAACGTTTTTTAAAATCCGTACAACCACCTCCAGTTGGTAAGCAGCCTCCACATGCTGTTGCCTTTCATTTATTCTTCATGCTGCAGCCCTCTCTCAGCACAATAGAAACATAGCTGGAACTTGACTATACTTCACACGTGCAAACACCTTTGTCCAGCATGAATCTAACTCTAGGTTTTATCCTTCCTGGTACAGAAGCATTAAATTAAACACGCTATACCTTATTTCTAATGTTTACTAAATAATATATCCTTCCTAAATGTCAAATATGTTTGAACATGCAATTCTCCATGTTTGCTCTTCAAAATAGTCTGTCAAACAATAGTTAAATTTTCATTGACAGTTTTTTTCCTTTGCAGTTGAAATATTAATTCTTTTAGCAATGACTTGACATGTTGGGCCATTTCGATGTGTTACAGATCCTGGTGCACAGCTGAAGTAGGCTTAAAAAAACCCAAATTTTTTTTGTGTCTTAGGGTATTGACCTGGTTCAGATATCTGTCAGGCAGTGAATTTAGGGTAATGCTATCTGACGTTTAATTCATTCTTGGGATACTACAACTGGGATGCTGCCAGAGTACATAGCCTGTGCTGTATCCAGTGCCCTCAGCTGTTTTTTGATATCATCTGACATTACTGATCTTTTCCAATGCTGTTATTTGCTCTTCAAGTGTCCAACTCATCTGTCTACTTGTTTGACATCTTGCCTTGTCCATGACGAAGACCGTGTAAAGCCAGTTTTGTCTATGACGCGGACAGTGTAAAGCCAGTTTTGTCTCTGACGCGGACAGTGTAAAGCCAATTTTGTCTATGACGCAGACAGTGTAAAGCCAGTTTTGTCTCTGACGCGGACAGTGTAAAGCCAATTTTGTCTATGACGCGGACAGTGTAAAGCCAGTTTTGTCTCTGACGAGGACAGTGTAAAGCCAATTTTGTCTATGACGAGGACAGTGTAAAGCCAGTTCTGTATATGCCGCGGACGGTGTAAAGCCAGTTTTGTCTATGACGAGGACGGTGTAAAGCCTGTTTTGTCTAGGACGCGGACAGTGTGAAGCCAGTTTTGTCTATGACTCGGACGGTGTAAAGCCAGTTTTGTCTATGACGAGGACGGTGTAAAGCCTGTTTTGTCTAGGACGCGGACAGTGTGAAGCCAGTTTTGTCTATGACTCGGACAGTGTGAAGCCAGTTTTGTCTATGACGAGCGCAGTGTGAAGCCATTTTGTCTATGACGCGGACAGTGTAAAGCCAGTTTTGTCTAGGACGCGGACAGTGTAAAGCCAGTTTTGTCTCTGACGAGGACAGTGTAAAGCCAATTTTGTCTATGACGAGGACAGTGTAAAGCCAGTTCTGTATATGACGCGGACGGTGTAAAGCCAGTTTTGTCTATGACGAGGACGGTGTAAAGCCTGTTTTGTCTAGGACGCGGACAGTGTGAAGCCAGTTTTGTCTATGACGAGCGCAGTGTGAAGCCATTTTGTCTATGACGAGGACAGTGTAAAGCCAGTTTTGTCTATGACGCGGACAGTGTAAAGCCAGTTTTGTCTATGACGCGGACAGTGTAAAGCCAGTTTTGTCTAGGACGCGGACAGTGTAAAGCCAGTTTTGTCTAGGACGCGGACAGTGTAAAGCCAGTTTTGTCTATGACCAGGACAGTGTGAAGCCAGTTTTGTCTATGACGCGGACAGTGTGAAGCCATTTTGTCTATGACGCGGACAGTGTAAAGCCAGTTTTGTCTATGACGAGCGCAGTGTGAAGCCATTTTGTCTATGACGCGGACAGTGTAAAGCCAGTTTTGTCTCTGACGAGGACAGTGTAAAGCCAATTTTGTCTATGACGAGGACAGTGTAAAGCCAGTTCTGTATATGACGCGGACGGTGTAAAGCCAGTTCTGTATATGACGAGGACGGTGTAAAGCCTGTTTTGTCTAGGACGCGGACAGTGTGAAGCCAGTTTTGTCTATGACGCGGACAGTGTGAAGCCAGTTTTGTCTATGACGCGGACAGTGTGAAGCCAGTTTTGTCTATGACGAGGACGGTGTAAAGCCTGTTTTGTCTAGGACGCGGACAGTGTGAAGCCAGTTTTGTCTATGACGCGGACAGTGTGAAGCCAGTTTTGTCTATGACGAGCGCAGTGTGAAGCCATTTTGTCTATGACGCGGACAGTGTAAAGCCAGTTTTGTCTAGGACGCGGACAGTGTAAAGCCAGTTTTGTCTATGACCAGGACAGTGTGAAGCCAGTTTTGTCTATGACGCGGACAGTGTGAAGCCATTTTGTCTATGATGCGGACAGTGTAAAGCCAGTTTTGTCTATGACGAGCGCAGTGTGAAGCCATTTTGTCTATGACGCGGACAGTGTAAAGCCAGTTTTGTCTATGACGAGGACGGTGTAAAGCCTGTTTTGTCTATGACGCGGACGGTGTAAAGCCAGTTTTGTCTATGACGCGGACGGTGTAAAGCCAGTTCTGTATATGACGCGGACGGTGTAAAGCCAGTTTTGTCTATGACGAGGACGGTGTAAAGCCTGTTTTGTCTAGGACGCGGACAGTGTGAAGCCAGTTTTGTCTATGACGCGGACAGTGTGAAGCCAGTTTTGTCTATGACGCGGACAGTGTGAAGCCAGTTTTGTCTATGACGAGGACGGTGTAAAGCCTGTTTTGTCTAGGACGCGGACAGTGTGAAGCCAGTTTTGTCTATGACGCGGACAGTGTGAAGCCAGTTTTGTCTATGACGAGCGCAGTGTGAAGCCATTTTGTCTATGACGCGGACAGTGTAAAGCCAGTTTTGTCTAGGACGCGGACAGTGTAAAGCCAGTTTTGTCTATGACCAGGACAGTGTGAAGCCAGTTTTGTCTATGACGCGGACAGTGTGAAGCCATTTTGTCTATGATGCGGACAGTGTAAAGCCAGTTTTGTCTATGACGAGCGCAGTGTGAAGCCATTTTGTCTATGACGCGGACAGTGTAAAGCCAGTTTTGTCTATGACGAGGACGGTGTAAAGCCTGTTTTGTCTATGACGCGGACGGTGTAAAGCCAGTTTTGTCTATGACGCGGACGGTGTAAAGCCAGTTTTGTCTATGACGCGGACGGTGTAAAGCCAGTTTTGTCTATGACGCGGACAGTGTAAAGCCAGTTTTGTTTAGGACGAGGGCAGTGTAAAGTCTGTTTTTCTTGCTGAGGGTTGGGTGATAATGTATGAATTCACCCACTGGTTCTGCTCAGTGTGGATACTGGTCACATGCGATCTGTTGCAATTCTGCAGAAAACACCAGAAATGATGGGTCTCTGTTAGACCGGAATATTGATGAAAATTTGGGTGCAAGTCATACAATGTTTATTTTTTTGTTTGCAGATGCAGGTGGAAAGAACAATTACACCTTTTGAGATTTTCCTATTCTTCAAGCTGCAGTGCTTACTGGCTGCTGCTCTGTTACGGTGTCTGAGGGCATCCAGTTATTTTGATTGAGAGCTAGAATCCAGCACCTGCTGGAGATCATGTGAAAGTGGCACAGAAACTATTTAAGACCACATGTCATTTTTGAACACTGGTTCTGATATAAAATTGTTACATGAATGGGATGCATTCAAACAGCCCAGTACACACATGCACTTTTTCTCCACCTAACCCTTCTATTGAGTTCAGTTAGGGACCAGCAACGCAAAGTTAGAACACCTAAATACCCACAATGGGAGTAAATCCATAATATTCCTTGGCTTTAAACAAACCATGTACAATATCTATCTATACTCTTAATATTCAGAATTAATATGAGGTAAATATGAATTAACAGGCAAACTGTGGTCAAACACTACACAGATGATGGCATGTATGAATCAGACAGACCCAAGTGACTTCTCAGCAACTCACCCAGACACCAGTGATGATTGCTCAGCCCAAGACTATAAGAAACTGTAGAGAGTCGTGAACACCATGCAAACCCCTCTCCTATCCAATGACTCTCTCTGCACCTCCGGCTGCCTTGGGAAAGCAGGCAGCATAATCAAAGACCCCTCCCACCTTACTCACTTTTCCAACCTCCTTCCATCGGGCAGGAGATACAAAATTCTGAGATCGCGCACTCACCGATTCAAAAAAAGCTTCTTCCTCGCTGTTACCAGGGTCCTGAATAATCCTCTTATGGACTGAACGGATCTCCCCACATGTCTTCTCTACTGAGTAGTACAACACTCCATATGCTCACCCGATGTCTGTGTCTGTACAAATTATGTATTTATGTATGCGCTATGTTTTTTCATGTATGGAACCGCAAAAGGCTGTGGAGGCCAAATCACGGAGTGTCTTTATAGGTTCATAATTAATAAGGGGATATGGGGTTATGGAGAGAAGGTAGAAGAATGGGGATGAGAAACATAGCCATGATATGAGCTGAATGGCCTAATTCTGCTCCTATGTCTTATGGTCGAACTGCTGCCAGCCTGGAATTGGCTACTTTTTGCTGCGACCTCAGCTCTCCAACACTCCTCCTGAGCTTGAACAGCATCAAACGGCTCCAGAGTTTCTTTGTGAGCTGCAAACCACACAAGGTCCAATCTGCAACTTTCAGCTGCACTGGGCGGCTCCCACGGCTTTTCTGAGCCCTAGAGTCTGATAACAGCAGCACCGTTTCGATATCAAACTTTTACCCCTGTTGCAGAGCACCAAGATAAATTGAAGCCAGAGGCCCTCCTTAAACACCACCCATCTCCATGATGATGTTGTCTTTCAGGGTTCACTGAATGCTTTTAAGCTAATTTAAGCTCTAACTCTCAAAACAAAATTTATTTCTGTACTACATATCTTTACATGTAGTGTAGACAACTTGGGAAGGATTTTCCAGTCCTTCCCACCAGCGGGATCTTCCTGCCTTGCCAATAGCGACCCTCCGCTGCAAGTTCCCTGGTGGTAGAGGGTGCAAATAACAGGAAACCCCATTGACCGTGGTGTGACCAGAAGGTCCTGCCGCCAGCCAATGGCAGGCTGCTTCTGCTGCTGCCAGAAAACATGCTGTGGGGGGTGCAATAAATCCTGGCCCATGTCTCCGGTTCTCCAGCCAAGTAAGCCTACCTGTTCATTCATGGTTCCATCTCTTTTATACTGACTATGAAACAAACTTTCTAAACTGTCATTCCTTTTGGAGTTCTGACCATCTAAAGCCCAGCATTTTAGTTGCCTTACCTTCACAACAACGATCTTCCCAAAGTAAACATTACCTCCTAAAATATTAACTTGAATCATGACTGCAATATTCATCACAATATTTAAAATGTTCCCTATCAAATAAGACCATTTTCCCTCATTAAACGTGCAGTAGAACATAGGCAATTACCCCTGATTGGAGAGAATGCGTAAAGAGCGCAATTGTGCTTCTGTCCACAACAAGGTTGACTTACTGCAAGAGGTCCTGCTGTATACTCAGCTTGGTTGATTCAAGATCTTCCAGATTTGCGTTGAGGGTAGATGGGGGAAAGTTTGGCTTTTCAGCTTTGAATAAAAAAAGGAATGCATCATTCCAGAGGTCACAATTTAATGGAAAAACAAAAGTCCCATTTGTGGCAGGAACAGCCCTACTATCGAACGGGTCTTTTCGGTCATCAGTGGGGAACGATCCTCTGACGCCTCACTCCGTCGAATTTCCTGCAATGAGAAGCTCCACTCACCAGGGCAGGAAGCGATCGGCGTGGCATTTAAAAATGTCGACCCAATCTCTCAACCCTCAATGCAAACCCTGGACCCCGGCCACACCCCAACCCATCTGTTGGGGGGGTTCTCGAGATCCCCAAACTCACCTCATAGGGGCAGGGCACCCCCGGGTCCGATCCCGAACACCAGCCGCGTCCGTCCTGATTCCAGCAGTACGAGGCCGTTAAATCGTGTCCAGAATCATAGATAAAACCTGAATTACTTAACGCTATAAAATGAGGGGTAAAAAGAAGATACTGGTTGAAAGTAGTAACAGGCAAGTCATTTTCGGATTGAAATTAGAAAGTTGTTCAGAGTGATGAACATATGAGGTGGACACCCAGATGGATATTTGTAATGATTGAACAAGAATGGGAAAGATTTGCCTCCCTGATCCATAAGCATCTGGTGAACGAGACCAAAGTAATTCTTGGTGGTCTTATTGTCTGTTTGCAGTAACCATCAAATCTTCGTTGAGAAAGGCTGCTTTAACTCCAGCTGGCTCTGGAGTTAAAGTTTTATTTTACTGGTTGATGGGGCATGGGTGTCGCAGGCTGTGCCAGCATTTATTGCCCTTGAGGGAGGGGGCAGTTAAAAGTCAACCACATTGTGGTGGGTCTGGAGCCACGTGTAGGCCAGGTAAGGACGGCAGATTTCCTTCCCAAAGGACATTAGTGAACCAGATGGGTTTTTACAACAATCAACAATGGTCGTCATTAGACTTTTAATTCCAGATTTTATTGAATTCAAATTTCACCGTCTGCAGGATTTGATCCTGGATCCACAGAACATTATTCTGGGTCTCTGGTTAACGAGTCCAATGACAATACCACTCTGCCACTTCCTCCCCAAAGTGATTGTCTGATTAATCCTGGCTTTGTTGTTGGACTGCGTGGCAATAAGGTTCACTAATTAATGAGCAGGTTTGTGAAGTTCAGAGCACCTTGACCTGGCACACTTAGCCTAATGTTTTGTAATTTTAGATGTGGTGATGTGAAGTGGAACATTCTTTGCAGCCTTGCATAAGTCTGCATCCAGATCTGCTACAGTTACTGTCGTCAGTTGGATTAAAAAGTTACAGTTAAAATTCTGGTACATCCATCTTACGCCAGATGAGCAAGGCTTGGATGTTTTTTGGGACTCTGATCACATCCCTGGAATTCTGCATTATCTCCTGATCAAGTGAATCATATTCCACAATCAAAGATGAATAGCAGTGATTCTGTCAGACGTGGTCTGGGAAGGGCCATTGATGTTGGAATAGTGCAGTTAGCCCATTGGCCATCATTGGGTAATTAGTCAAGTAGAAGCTGTTGTGTGTGCGTGTGTACACCAGACTCCTGGCCTTCCTGGTTCCATAACTTATTACTGAAGCAGAATTTGGTTTGTATTCCCTCTTGAATACTTTAAATGGTTCTGATTATGAAGAAGTTATTATTGCCAGTGAGTAACGTTAGAGTACACCTGTGGTTTTAGTGCTGTAGTCCACCTTTTTGGATTGTAGATGAGTAATATTAAGCCGCTTTTTTATCCCATTGTGAGTGAGAAGGACTCTGTGTATTTCATGTTGACTGGTGATTTGCACTCATTTTCAGATTCGCTGGAATTCACTGATGAGTCAAACTCCATCTTTTCTGATGTTGGTAGGAAATCAATGAACAGGCAGGAAAAAGCCAAGGAAAATACCAGGAAAATTTTCCATGGACCTAAACGGGTAAGAATTTCAAGCTGTCAGCAAACTGGAAAGGTGATCTGTCCTTCTCCATGCTTAGGACCAAGTGTTTTATTGATATCAGGAGTGTTCAAGCTTCTTTCTTGCTTGGGTGCCCAGCTATGTGCCACAGAACCTCAAATCATATATATGTTTTCACTGTGTTCCAATTCCGCTGCATGTCTCTCACGTTCTAAGTAATCTAATGCTGCCAAAGGTCATAGCAACCACATTGCAGGGCTCGTCTGAACTGACTGTTCCACGGCACAAGGTGAAAGACAAGTCAGTAAGATTCAACAATCAAAATGCATTTGGCCTGTGGGAATCTTACTTCTAGTTTCCTAATATTATGCACACTTGCTCTGTGCTTCCTCATGCTGGGTCACAATAATATAGATAGTGACCCTGACCCATCTCCTCGTGGTCAGCTACTCCTGACTATGAAATACATGATGTTTTGTTGCAGTTCCTTATGGTATATTTTAAAATCCTGAATCATTCCTTGCTTATCCATTCCTGGCTTTGGGGCATTTCTCCCTGGTGCTACTAAGCAATGGGATCTGTTCTGGAACAAGGGGGAGAAAGAGAGAGAGTAACAAGTGACTAGATTCCTTGAGTGCTCTAGCAATGACCTTTCTGAAATTAGCAACTGAAGAAAATGACAGAGAACCCAGCTGCTGCTCTGGGGTGTGTTGGTCATGCGAATGGTTTCGACTTCAGACTGCAGCAGCTTATTTCTACAGTGCCTGAATAAAGGTCTCTGTGGTCCTGTAAGACACCTTTTGTGTTGGTTTGCAAACAAAGCTGCCTGGCGTCAGAGTGGATAAGTCTTCATTGTATTCGCCACTGATGTTGGTTGTTTGGATGCAGTAAAACTGGTCATTATGAAATCTTTTCTGCTGAAGAAAGAACATTCAAGGTAATGATCCTGCATGTTTTTATCTTCAATTTAGAATGATTACATTTATCTGTATTTTTGGTGGTCCTAACACTGTCCTAACCCAACCATCTTCAGCTTCATCAGTGACATTCCTTCCATTTTAAGGTCGGAACTTGGGATGTTCATTGATGTTCAGTGCCATTTGTGGCTCTTCAGACACTGAAGCAGTCCATGTCCAAATGCAGCAAGATCTGGAGAATATCCAGGCTTCGGTTGACAACTGGCAAGTAACATTTGTGCCATACAAGTGCCAGGCAATGACCATCTCCAACAAGAAACAATCTAACCATTGTCCCATGATATTCAATGGCATTGCCATCACTGAATCCCCCACTATCCACATCCTGGGGTCACTGTTGACCAGAAACAACTGGACTAGCCATATAAATACTGTGGCTACAAGAGCAGACAGGAAACAAAGGGTAGGAATAAACTGGTCTTTTTCCAAATGGCGGGCGGTGGCGTAGTGGTATTGTCACTGGACTAGTAATCCAGAGACCCACAGTAATGCTCTGGGGTCCAGGGTTCGAATCCTGCCATGGCAGATGGGGAAATTTGAATTTTAAGGGGGGCACAGTAGCACAGTGGTTAGCACGGTTGCATCACTGCTCCAGGATCACGGGTTCGATTCCCAGCTTAGGTCACTCTGTGACTTTTTCTCCCCCTGTCTGCGTGGGTTTACTCCGGGTGCTTTCCTCCCACAGTGCAAAGATGTGCAGGTTAGGTTGATGGGCCGTGCTAAATTGCCCTTAGTGTCCAAAACGGTTGGGTGGGTTACTGGGTTACAGGGATAGGGTGGAGGTATGGGCTTGGATAGGGTGCTCTTTCCAAGGGCCAGTGCAGACTCGATGGGCCAAATGGCCTCCTGCACTGTAAACTCTATGAAATGGCAGGCACTGACTAGTGGGGTACCGCAGGGATCGGTGCTGGGAACCCAGCTATTTGCAATATGTATTTGCAGTTGCCACAAAGCTGTGCGTGAGGGTGAGCTGTGAGGAGGATGCAGAGATCCCTCAGTGTGATTTGGACAAGTGAGTGGGTAAATGAAAGGCAGATGCAGTATAATTTGGATAAATAAGGTAGCAAAAACAGAAAGGCAGATTATTATCTGAATGGCCATAAATTAGGGGAGGGGAATGTGCAACGAGACCTGGGTGTCCTTGTACACCAATCAGTGAAGGTAAGCATGCAGGTACAGCGGGCAGTAAAGAAGGCAGTATGGGCGGATGGTAGCACAGTGGTTAGCACCGCTGCTTCACAGTGCCAGGGACCTGGGTTCGATTTCCTGCTTGGGTCACTCTGTTCTCCCCTTGTCTGTGTGGGTTTCCTCCGGGTCTTCTGGTTTCCTTCCACAAGTCCCGAAAGATGTGCTTGTTCGGTGAATTGGGCATTCTGAACTCTCCCTCCGGCGCCGGAGTGTGGCTTTTCAGAGTAACTTCATTTAATTGTTAATGTAAGCCTACTTGTGACACTAATAAAGATTATTATTATGTTGGCGAGAAGATTCGAGTCGAGAAGTAGGGACGTCTTGCTGCAATTATACAGGGCTTGGTGAAGCCACACCCAAAATATTGTGTGCAGTTTTGGTCTCCTTATCTGAGGAAGGATGTTTTTGCAGTGAAGTTTTACCAGACTGATTCCTGAGATGGCAGGACGGATTGATGAGAGATTGAGTCAGTTAGGATTGTTCTCGTTGGAGTTCAGAAGAATGAGGGAAGATCTCATAGAGACTTATAAAATTGTAACAGGAGTAGACAGGGTAGATGCAGGAAGGATGTTCTTAGTAGTCGGGTTGTCCAGAACTATGAGCCATCTGAGGATATGGGGTAGACCATTTAGGACTGAGATGAGGAGAAATTTCTTCACCTGGAGAGTGACTGGCATATGAGGTTCGCTACCACAAAGTCGAGGTCAAAGCACTATTTTCAAGAAGAAGTTAGATATGGCTCTTTAGACGAAGGTGATCAAAGGATCTGAAGGGAAGTTAGGATCAGACTATTGAGATGGATGATCAGCCATGATCGTAATGAATGGCAGAGCAGGCTTGAAGGGCTAAATGGCCTCCTGGAAGGACAAGGCAGCAGATGCATGGGGTCACCACCACCTTAAGTTCCACTCAAAGCCACATAACCATCCTGACTTGCAAATGCATCACTGATCCTTCATTGTTGCTGGAATCCTGGAATGACAGCACTCTGGATGTACTTACACCACATAGACTAAAGTGGCTCACCACCACATCTTGACAATTAGGGATGAATAAAAATGCTGGCCTAGCCAAAGATAACCACATCCCATGAGAGAATAAATAAAAAAAGTAAAAGCAAATTACTGCAGGTGCTGGAATCTGAAACAAAAACAGAAAATGCTGGACAATCTCAGCAGGTCTGACAGCCTCTGTGGAGAGAAGGGAGCTAATGTTTGGAGACTGGTTGACTCGAAATAAAAGGAGGTGGTGGTTTTCAGAGGGATTTCATAATGAGATATTTATGATGAAACCGCCTATGTTGTATTATACTGTATGTAGTTGGGCATTATCTGGGGTTTCATTTGGAAAGAATTATTGAAACTGCTGTGGTTGAGTTGGGAGGTGTGTACTTGTAATGTTTCACTGAATAAATGGAAGTGTGGATTGGATCCAGTCCTAACCTTTGCCATCTGGCTGTACGGAAATTAATATCTAGGCCTCCATGATGAAATTGGATCAATATCTCGAACAGGATCAGTTGCACCGATTGGCAGATGAGACTGTCCTGTTTTTCTGACTGAACATATCTTTGAATCCACTTCCTGTGGACATGCTAAATTGCACTGGAAGGAAAATGATGATGTTTGGACCTAATGAGTACTCGTGGCTGAGCAGAGTACTCGCATGCTACAGCAAGTCATATTATTCCATCATACTATCGCGGCATTCTATTAATATAAATGTTCCTCTTTCTCACTGAAATAGGGTTCACTCCTGTCTTGATGTTTTGCTAGTTGACCCTTTATGGTTCTTTGATAGAAAAATACAGCACAGAACAGGCCCTTCGGCCCACGATGTTGTGCCGAACCTTTGTCCTAGATTAATCATAGATTATCATAGAATTTACAGTGCAGAAGGAGGCCACTCGGCCCATCGGGTCCGCACCGGCTCCTGGAAAGAGCATCCCACCCAAGGTCAACACCTCCACCCTATCCCCACAACCCAGCAACCCCACCCAACACTAAGGGCAATTTTGGACGGGCAATTTATCATGGCCAATTCACCTAACCCGCACATCCTTGGACCGTGGGAGGAAACCAGAGCACCCGGAGGAAACCCACGCACACACGGGGAGGACGTGCAGTCTCCGCACAGACAGCGACCCAAGCCGGAATCGAACCGGGACCCCGGAGCTGTGAAGCAATTGTGCTAACCACAATGCTACCGTGCTGCCCTTAAGAACAAATTAATCTACACTATATCATTCTACCGTAATCCATGTGCCTATCCAATAGCCGCTTGAAGGTCCCTAATGTTTCCGACTCAACTACCTCCACAGGCAGTGCATTCCATGCCCCCACTACTCTCTGGGTAAAGAACCTACCTCTGATATCCCTCCTATATCTTTCACCATTCACCTTAAATTTATGTCCCCTTGTAATGGTTTGTTCCACCCAGGGAAAAAGTCTCTGACTGTCTACTCTATCTATTCCCCTGATCATGTTATAAACCTCTATCAAGTCGCCCCTCGTCCTTCTCCGTTCTAATGAGAAGAGGCCTAGCACCCTCAACCTTTCCTCATAAGACCTACTCTCCATTCCAGGTAACATCCTGGTAAATCTTCTTTGCACCTTTTCCAAAGCTTCCACATCCTTCCTAAAATGAGGTGACCAGAACTGTACACAGTACTCCAAATGTGGCCGTACCAAAGTTTTGTACAGCTGCATCATCACCTCACGGCTCTTAAATTCAATCCCTCTGTTAATGAACGCTAGTGTTCTGGAATTAATATTGATGTGTTACTGTTGATTGTTGATCCTCAACTTTGCATACATGAGAATTGTGAAACTTTCCGGTGCCAAGTATTAATATTGCTTTGACTGTCGGATCAAAACATCTTGTTTATTTCACCCTTTGCTGTATTTTCATACATGGTTGACAAGGGACTTGAGGGAATGGAGATGCTTGTGGGAAGATTTATGTCCCTTTTTCCGAACTATAACAGAAAATTAAACAATTTGAGAGTTGTGGACATATAATCCCATCCACACGCTTCTCAGTTCTGTGCTCTCCAGGATATGTGGTATTTTGAAGCAGAGAAACCCATATAAATGTGGAGCATGACAAATTTAAAATATTTGTTAGAACGTTTCAAGCACAAGCCATTTGGCCCATGTAAGTACTGGCTGTTCTCTTGATCAATTTGAGTTAAATCCACGCTCCTGCCCTCTCATCATGACCCTCCATCTTGCTCTGCTTTAAATGATAATGCATTTTTTCAGGATCCAAAGCTGGCACACAGACTTGGCAAATAGCCAACTAAATTCTAATGCTGAATTTCCTGCGAAAGTTCACTTCTAATGAACCCCACAGTCGAACCTGCTTTCCCTTACTCAATCCCCGTTAAAATAATAATTCTGAACTTTGGAAGGCAGTGGAATATGCTGTTTAACTCCAGGGGGTGATTGCAGTCCCTGGTTCTCAGTGAAAAGGAGACGCTAACTGACAAACGTCTGCTGCCACCCCTTCTCTTTTGTGGTCAATATATAGACATTAGTGCAACTTGTTTTCATCTAAAAAGTAAAGAATGAATAATTTTCTGTAATTGAAAGAGAAACTTTCATTTTTCTTATCACTTCGGAATGCCCTAAAAAACTTCACAGCCAATGAAGTACTTTTGGAAGTGTAGTCACTGTTTTAATGTAGCTGTGATGCAGAAAAGTTGCAAAGTCTCCACAGGTTTGCTCACCGATAATAGTAATATTTTGGTGTCCGTCTGGTTGTGCTGTCTCCAGCATCCTATTTTTTTAAAAATTCATTGAAATAGTTTGTGTAAATTTCTGTTTTTTCACACGTGCATAAGGAGATAATGGTTCTTATTTGTGACCATGATGGGCCCCAATTATGCCTTTGTATGAAAAGACCCAAGGGAATACTGTTTGCCTAAAAAAAAAGTTGTCCAAAATATTTGTGTTGCTGGTTTGTGATGAGGTTGGACTGAACTACATCACTTCATCTCACCAGCAGGACCTGACAGTGTGACAAATGGACATATCAGTGCTGGAGCTTTGTGTTTTGTGACAGAGAAAAACCAGCTGCATTTTCCTGTCAATTACCACTAGTCCCTCAGGCAGATATCTGACCTTGTCACAACTGATGGTGTTGGGCTGAAATTTTGAAAGCAAATAATGCAAACAGTTTGCATGTACCTTGCCATCAGCAAGGTGGCAGCATGGAGGTCCAGCTTCTGAAAGATTGAGTGCTTTATTCTGCAGAAACTTTCTGAATTAGCAAGCAGCAATGCTCACAATTTCTTCTGGTCATAGACATTTCACAATAGACCCAGTAAAATACTTGATAAGTTGCATTGAGACAATGTATTGGGTCAGCTAAGGAAAGCTAACCACATCAAACCACGCTTTAGTTCAGTTAATGATGAGTTCTTCGCAAAATGAATTATTATGGAATGCACTGACTTTGTGTCTGTTAATGTGGCAAAAAAATTCAGTGATGAATGGTCAATTTATCTATTTTAATGGTCTTAGCCCATAAAATCATAACCTAGAGAACAAAAGGAGGCTATTCAACCTGTTGTACTTATTTCCAGAGGATCGGCTTTGTTAGCCAGATACACCAAATTAAAGAAATTGGCAAAAGAACCAGAGGTGACATGAAATATTTTGAACACTAGATAGCTGTGATCCAGAATGCACTGGCTGAAAGTGTGTTGGAAGCACATTCAATAGTAACTTTCAAAAAGGGAATTGATAAATGCTTGCAAAAATATTACAGGACTATAGACAGAGTCAGAGGGCACTTGCTGTGTTGTATTCTACAAATCCTATTTACTTTTCGGGCTTGTATTCCATGATTGCATTTGTGCTTCCCTGAAAATCGGAAAGAAGTGGCCTTAGTCATTGGTGATGGTTCCAAGCCCCGACAGCTCAGTAAAGACGGATTGGAATCCTTGATTGTGGTGAATGAATATCATTAAGGAGTAGGTCATGCTGCCTTAAACCAATTTAGTTCCTTGGAAGGACATCTTGAGTTTTATTGCTTGTAAGTAATCCAGTCAAATTACTATGTGCAGATTAGTGAAGGTGAACAAGGAAGGATGAGTTTGTCCTAAACGTATCCAGATAAAGGGAAGTCCCACACCTGATTTTGGATCTTAAATATAACAGATTCAATCTTTTAGGGTGATAGGACAAGGCTGTTGAAACAGCTTGCAGGAACTCAGACTTTCTAATAGGCAAAGTGCAAAAGCAAAGCTCTTATATCAATCTTTAATAAATCACTGGTTAGCCCTCAGGCAGGTTATTGGGTCCATATCGGGCACCGTACATTCTGAAGGATATCAGCATGTGAAGTGTGGAGGAAATTTGCGAAAATTGTACCTGGTTTAAGAAGCTTCAGTTACTGTGGAGACTCTGCAGAAACTGATTGTTGACAGAGAAGGTTAAGGGGGAACTTAAAGAGGTGTTCAAAATGATGTACAGTTTTAATGGAGAGAGCTGCAGGGAGGATCAGTAGAAGGCACAGATTTAAGGTAAGTGGCAAAAAAATACCAGGGGCTAATGAGAATTTCCTTCACACGGTGAGTAATGATCTTGAATACATTAACTGAAAAAACAGTGGAAGTAGATTTGACAGTAACTGTCAAAAAAGGAAATTGGAGAATACTTGAGAAATAATTTTGGAGCGAATGGGGAAAGAGAAGAGGACTAGGATTAATTAGAAAGCTCTGTCAAAGAGCCAACACTGGAATTGTGGACCAAATGCTCCCTGCACTAATTAGATTCAACATGTTCAACACCCATCAACACTTTGTTAAATGCTAGATTGTGATAAATTATACTACACTTGTGTGTTTTTTGTTTGATTGGAATAAGAGGAGGCCATTTAATTGGATCATGGTTTATCTGTATCTTAGCTCCATTTTCCAGCCTTGGTGTTCTCACCCTTAATGCCATTGGTAAAATCTATCAATCTGCTTTGAAATTTTCAATTTGCCTCCAGCATCCACAGCTTTTTGGTTGGCTGGGAGTGTGGAGTTAAATGCTCCCACTGCCATTTGTGCGAAGAAGCTTCCTTTTTATTAATTCAAGGGATGTGGACTTTAGTGGTTAGGCCAGCATTAATTGCCCATCCCTAATTGCCCTTGAATGCAGTGGTGAGCTGCCTTCATGTAAGTACACCCACAATGCTGAGGGAGGGAGTTCTAGGATTTCACCCAGTTACAATGAAGGAACGGATATATTTCCAAGTCAGGGTGGTCAGTAGTTTGGAGGGGAACTTGTAGATGATGATGTTCCCATGCATCCGCAGCCTCCTAGGTGGTAACAGTTGTGGGTTTCAAAGGTGCTGTCTAAGCAGCTTTGGTGGGTTCCTGCAGTGCATCTTATCGATGGCACACCCTGCTGCCACTGCATTGGTGGTGGAGAGAGTGAATGTTTGTGGATGGTACCAATCAAGTGGGTTGTTTTGTCCTGGATGGTGTCACACTTCTCGAGTGTTGTTGGAATTGAACTCATTCAGGTAAGTGGAGAATATTCCATCACACTCCTCACTTGTGCCTTGTAGATGATGGATAGACTTTGGGAATCAGGAGATGAGTTACCTGACGCAGGTTTCCTAGCCTTTGACCTGCTCTTGTCGTCATAGTATATAGAACATAGTATATAGAACATACAGTGCAGAGGGAGGCCATTTGGCCCATTGAGTCTGCACTGACCCACTTAAGCCCTCACTTCCACCCTATCCCCAGAACCCAATAATCCCTCCTAACCTTTTTGGACACTAAGGGCAATTTAGCATGGCCAATCCACCTAACCTGCACGTCCTTGGACTATGGGAGGAAACCGGAGCACCCGGAGGAAACCCACGCAGACACGGGGAGAACGTGCAGACTCCGCACAGACCGTGACCCAATGGGGAATCGAACCTGGGACCCTGGCGTTGTGAAGACACAGAGCTAGCCACTTGTGCTACCGTGCTGCCCATTTATATAGCTAGTGCACTTCAATTTCTGATCAATGGTAACCCCAGGATGTTGTGGGATCCCCAGTGGGGCATTCACAATGGTAGTGCTATTGAATGTCATGGGGCGATGGTTAGATTGTCTCTTGTTCAAGCTGGTCATTTCCTGGCACTTGTATGACACAAATGTAACTTGCCACTTGTCAGCCCAAGCCTGGATATTGTCCAGGTCTTGTTGCATTTGGACATGGACTGCTTCAGTATCTGAGGAGCTGTGAATGATACTGAACATTGTGCAGTCATCAGCGAACATCTCCACTTCTGACCTTATGATGGAAGGAAGTTCGTTGATGAAGCAGCTGCAGATGGTTAAGCCACGGACACAAACCTGAGGAACTCCTTCACTGACGCTTGGCTTGGAGAAGTTACTTGTTTTGGACGTAAAATAGCAACGATGAGTGGCTTCTGCTTCTCTGATGCATGGATGTATAATTAAAGTCCGAAGCTGTCTGCTAATGCTATGTTTTTTGCCTCTTGTACAGTCTCCTACTAAAGCTGTGTATAATGCCAGACACTGGAATCAGCCTGAGCCAGAGGAGCTTCCTCCAACGCTGTCACTATCTCACAACGCATTGGAGAGTGCTGCAAATAAACAGCCACTGACACAGTCGCAGACAGCACCGGTGAGTAACAGTGTCAGGGTCCAGTAAAGAGAGCACTGAATGGGGTGTGAGTACAGTAATCTGCCGGTAAGTCAAATGATATGGTTGGTATTAGAGCTGAACTCTTACCATTTTACATGATGTTATTCAATGCTAAAATTAACTGCTGCTTTTAATCTCCTCACAAAAATTCAAATTCTCGCACTTTTTCCAGAAATCTGCTTAATCTGTAGCATTTCCTTCGTGGCTCAGGAGCAGCTATTGAAAAGCTGTTTGTCGGCAACTTTTTCCCCTGCTGAATCTTCCACATCCATTCCTTCTGATAGTTACTGTCTCTCCGAAAGAGAAACCGTCTTCTGGTTCAATCATTCTTATCTTCTGGTGCTTATTCCTCTTTTCCTTCATCCATCTCTCCAATCTAATGTTGAATGTCTGCTGCTTTCACTAATGCAAGAAGGAAATTCTATACTGTCAAAGGATTTCTCCTGTCGTCGTCTTAATTCTCTTGCATCGCTGGCCCTCAATCTTGGCCCACAGCGACTGGAAACATTTCTGCTTCTAACTATCCATTTATTTGAAGCATTCTTTGTATTCACGTTGTGTGAGGCAAAATCCGGTAAATATTTTGTATCCTCTCTAATTCCTCAATATCCTTTTGGAGCTCATTACATTGTCCTCTAACTGGGCTGCTCATTCTCAACTCATTACTGCCTCAGTATTGACATAGACATAGAATTTACAGCGCAGAAGGAGGCCATTCAGCCCATCGAGTCTGCACCGGCCCTTGGAAAGAGCACCCCACTTTAAACCCACAGCTCCGCCCCATAACCCAACAACCCCACCCAACCTCTTTGGACACTAAGGACAATTTAGCATGGCCAATCCACTTAACCTGCACATCTTTAGACTGTGGGAGGAAACCGGAGGAAACCCACGCAGACACAGGGAGAACGTGCAAACTCCACACAGACAGTGACCCAAGCCGGGAATCGAACCTGGGACCCTGGAGCTGTGAAACGACAGTGCTAACCACTGTGCTACCGTGTCGCCCTGTTGATTGCACTGGTCCCTTTTCAAACTGACTATTTCCCCTTTATTTTGATAATTTCATCCATGAAATCTTGAGTGAGAATTGGTGACACTTCTCACCAGATGTTTGATTAAGTGGACACATGGTGATTGAATGTCCCACATCTGACACTGTCCTTCCTATGCTGCCAATTGAAGACATCATTTTTGGACTTCAGTATCACTTGGGTCTATTCAGCACCCCATTCCCCTCTGCATTGAATTGCCATTCTGACTCTCATTCCTGTTTTAATGCTCACTGTTCCTCTCTCGCTGTCTGTGCTCCCAGATCAAACTCTAACAGCTGCCTTCTTACATACATTTCAGATACAAGCCAGTCCACAACTACAGAGTATCTGGTTAATACCCGTCAGTGACCCCTACTTACAGCTGACTGACGGTTGGCTACCATCTGACTCACATCTACACAATTTAAGCTTAAATAAGCTTAAATTTCAGCTTCATCGTCTCCCTTTCGGCAGTCATTTTGGCAACTTCTGCTTTTGCTGGAAGCCTGTTCCACATTGTGTGTGGAGAGGGAGAGAGGGTTTCTTCTCTCCTATTTCCATTCAGGCACTTTATTTTTCAAACCTGTGTCCTTGGCTGCTTCGTTCAGTTTAATGCTAATACTATGCTTGTATTATCTATGGTCTTCGTGATGATCCTCAACCATGAACTGTTGCTCTCCACAAGTGAATATCTTTCTTCTGGAATAGCAGAAATTATAAACCTGTAATTGTTTTTCCAAATGGTTGAGTGGACTGTAAACGCTCCACTCTGTTACTTCCCCTCCCTTCAATCATTGTGTATTACTGTGTGACCTGGTTAGACACTGTCCAGCTCTTAAATATTTCTCAAATAATTTGGCCAGACATGCTTGCAAATTAGCCAGGCAATTCTTTTTAAAAACCGCATCAACTTCTGCTTCCAGGCACATTCAGCTAGTTGTGGATTTTGATGGGATGGATACCTCAAAGAAGCTGAACATCTCTGCAGTATTAACCTGGAACAAACTCATATTTGTTTGTTTTTAATTCATTTACGGGATGTGGGCGTCGCTGGTTAGGTCAACAGTCATTGCCCATCCCTAGTTGCCCTTCAGATGGAGGTGGAGAACTGCCTTCTTGAACCACTGCAGTCACTGTGCTGTTATGATGTGGAGACGCCGGCGTTCGACTGGGGTGAGCACTGTAAGAAGTCTTACAACAGGTTAAAGTCCAACAGGTTTGTTTCGATGTCACTAGCTTTCGGAGCGCTGCTCAGGTTCACCTGAGGAAGGAGCAGCGCTCTGAAAGCTAGTGACATCGAAACAAACCTGTTGGACTTTAACCTGGTGTTGTAAGACTTCTTACTGTGCTGTTAGAGAGGGAATTCCAGGATGTTGCCCCAGCGACAGTGAAGGAACAGCGATATATTTCCAAGTCCGGGTGGGAGTGACTTGGAGGGGAACCTCAAGGTGGTAGGGTTCCGAGGTATCTGCTGCTCTTGTCCTTCTAGATGGTAATGGTTGAAGGTTTGGAAGGTGCTAAGGAATCTTGGTGAGTTCCTGCAGTGCCTCTTGTAGATGGTACACACGTCTGTCACTGTTCGGCGGTGGTGGAGGGTTTGAATGTTTGTGGAAGGAGAAGCAATCAAGCGGGCTGCTTTGCCCAGGATGCTGTCGAGTTTGTGTTGTTGGAGCTGTACTCGTGCAGTGCAGTGGAATATTCTCCTAGTGGCGAGCTCTTGCTGTCCATTTTTATTGTACTTGCTAGTTTATCCTCTAAGCTTATCTTCTACCTCATTATTTTTTGGTCATCTTTTGATTGTTTTTAAAACTTTCCCAATCTTCTGGCTTATCACTAATCTTTGCCTTATTATATATTTGTTTTTCAGTTAAAACTATCCTTCATTTCCATGGTTAACCATAGTTGACTCATTTCCTTCCTAGAACCTTTCTTCCTCACTGGGATACATCTTTATTGTTTTTTTTAAATTTGTTCATGGGATGTGAGCGTCGCAGGCTGGGCCAACATTCATTGACCATCCCTAATTGCCCTTGAAGGGCCAGTTAGGAGTCAACCACAGTTATTATGGATCTGAAGTCACACGTAGGTCAGACCAGGTAAGGACGGCAGATTTCCTTCCCTAAAGGACATTAGTGAACCAGATGGATTTTTACGACGATTGACAATAGTTTCATGGTCATCATTAGACTTTTACTTCCAGATTTTTATTGAATTCAAATTTCACCATCTGCCGTGGCGGGATTATTCTGGGTCTCTGGTTTTCTAGTCCAGTGACAATGCCACTGCCTCCCTGTTGTGAGTCATGAACTATTTCAGAAACGTCTGCCATTGCTGATAAATTGTCTTTCCTGCTCAACTCCTTTGCTAGTCCACTCCAGCCAACTCTCCCCTCATTCCTTTATAATTACTTTAAGTGTAGCACAGTTGTTTCTGACCCAAGTTTCTCACTCAAATTGAATGCTGAATTCTACCATATTATGGTCCCAGCTTCCATGGGAATTTTTACTGAGATTGTTCATTAAATCTGCTTCATTAGCATATTACCAAACCCAATGAATCCTGCTCCCTGGTTGAATCCAAATCCATTGTTCTGGGAAACTATCCAGGATATACTCCTATGAATTCTTCCTCAAGACAGCCTCAGTCAATTTGATTTTCTCAATCTACATGAAGATTAAAGTCATCCATGATTAAATTACATGTCTTTATTACTTTCTGATTTATTCTCTGTCCTGTAGTAGAGCTTCTGTTTGGGGGCCATTAGACTACTCCCACCAGTGTTTTCTTCCCCATGTTATTTCTTAGCTCCATACATGGATTTTACATCTTCGATCCAAGATCATAAAAAAGCTAACTACTACCCGTTCCTTCCTCCTGTCCTTGGGAAAAATCACATCTGGATATTTAGTTCCCAGTTTTGATCTCCTTGTAACCAAGTCTATCGTCCACACATGGAGTAAGAATCTCAAACCTGTTGGACAAGGGCAGGGTCTAAGTCTCCTGCAGTGCTATATCTTGGATCCCTCTACCTGTCTCACCTGTAGTCACCCCCTCTTATCCCTGACCACTGACCGAATTCAAGGTAGTTAATCTAAGGGGTGTGACTGTCTCCTCAAACACTATCCAGGTAACTCTTCCCCTTCCTGATATGTCACAAAGTCCGAAGCTTGGACTCCAGCTCATTAACTCTGAGGCAACGTTTCCCAAGCAACCAACATTTGCTATAGATGTCACTATGAACCACAATGGGATCCACCAGCTCCCACATATTGCAGCTACACACACCACCTGGCCCTGCACCCCCATTTTATTTAATTAGATTTTCAATTTGTTTTTAATTTTACTACTGATCTTTAGTTTTCACACTTAACATTTTTCTACCTAGCCTTCAATCTCAAAGCAATTCCAAAAAAGTAGAGAGAAATACTGACCTACCAAACATTTACCTGTGATAATACTCAGACATATTCACTCGATCTTGTTGGGGCTGTTGCAACTTATCTCCAACTCTCTGGTCTTGATCTGCTCCTGTCCCATTGACCTGTGGACGTAGTAAGGGAAGCAAGACACAGCAAAACTTCCCTCCCCACTTCATTAAACTCCTATTTTTACCTCAATAGAGTTCCACTCTCAGCATGCAAAATTAATGCCATATGCCATTGTGAGATCTTAAGACAAACCTGGACATATGCATCAGTAAACCTGACAAAGGAATGGGAATAGTCATCCTTACCAAGCATGACTTTTTCAAAAAAATGCATGTCATTCTTAATGACAGGTCCAAATTCATATCCATATGACCTGTTGGCGAACACGACCACATAGTTGTGCTTGAAAATGAATTACTTGTTGGGCTTATGTAGGAGCGATGAGTACCATGTGATATGGGACTGTCATATGAGGAGAGATTGACTCGGTTGGGATTGTTCTCGCTTGAGTTCAGAAGAATGAGGGGGGGATCTCAGAGACTTTTAAAATTTTAACGGGACTAAATGGGGTAGATGCAGGGAAGATGTCACCAATGATGGGTGTGTCCAGAACCCAGAGTCTCAGTCTGAGGATTCGGGGTAAACCATTTCGGACAGAGATGAGGAGACATTTCTTCACCCAAAGAGTGGTGAGCCTGTGGAATTGATTATCACAGGAAGTAGTTGATGCTAAAACATTGAACATATTCAAGAGGCGGCTGGATATAGCACTTGGGGAGAATGGAATCAAAGGCTACGGAGAGAAAGCAGGATTAGGCTATTGAGTTGGATGATCAGCCATGATCGTGATGAATGGCGGAGCAGGCTCGAAGGGCCAACCGGCCTCCTCCTGCTCCTATCATCTGTATCTATGTATGTAAATATATTATTATGGGCCAGGGTTTAGAGAATGCCAAAGTATATCATGGAGCTCACCTGACCCATAACTTTTAATAGATTTTGGTTATGGGGAGCACAAGGGCCCACTTTACAGGTGTGATGAAACAGAGAGCTAGAGTATGTTTAAACAAGAACAATGTTTATTCTATAAATCCAGTTAACATTTTATAAACACATAGTAAACATCTTATCAACTACCAACGCTGATATTTCCCCCCCAAAGATACAGTACTCTATAGGTAACCCTTAGTAACTTTCCTAACAACATCCATAAGTCAAAAACCCTTTTTAACAAAGACAGTAGGTTTGCATTCCTTGCAGAAACAGGTATTGCTTTGAACTCAAGTGATCTGGAGACATTCTTTAGAGAGAGAGACCCAAAATACATCTTGGTTTGAATGCCACTCTCCAACTGAAAACGAAACTAAAACTCCGCTACAAAACAGCTTCCAGCTCAAATCAAAAAGTAAAAAGCAGAGCCCGAGCCCCAGCTCCACCTGACATCACTGCAGCCACTTGAGAAGACAAACATTTCTTAAACTGACAATCCCATGGCAAAATAAATATATATATAATATATATATTTGGCAGGGTTGGTCCTCACTGCTTGCTGCATTAATGTATGTATGGGCTGCCCAAGACACACTATGGTTCTGTACAGCATGTATTGGCCAAATGATTAGGGGAATTATTACAACCAGTTTTTTGCAGGATTCCCATATAGACACTGAAGGACTACTTCACATTTGGAAAGACCATACAGGACTTGATAGCAATGCTCTGTCCCTGTGCTCCTTTGACACTGCTTCCCTATTCACCAGTGTTCTTTGTCAGGAAGCCATAGATATTTGTGCTGCAACAAAATATCCGAGCGATCCAGACCTGCCACCATTGAGTGAATCAGCGTTCATTGAATTTATGGACTCAGTAACGCACGCACTTGTTCAGTTTCAACAACACCATGTATGTCCAAATAGATGGTCCAGCTCTCTCCTGTTGGGTTCCATGATAAATGTGTCTTTGATGGAATGACACCTAACTTCCTACCCCTTGAGTATGTCTGAGATATAGATGATGTAGTAATAATAATCTTTATTAGTGTCACAAGTAGGCTTACATTAACACTGCAATGAAGTTACTGCGGAAAAATCCCCTAGTCGCCACATTCCGGCACCTGTTCGGGTACACTGAGGGAGAATTCAGAATGTCCAAATTACTGTTCGGGACTTGTGAGAAGAAACCAGAGCACCCGGAGGAAACCCACGCAGACACGGGGAGAACGTGCAGACTCCACACAGACAGTGACCCAAGTGGGAATCGAACCTGGGACCCTGGAGCTGTGAAGCAACAGTGCTAACCACTGCTGATATGTTTGCTACATTTAAATCCACAACAGCATGTAATAATTTCCTTGCATATCTTAATGGGCTCCATCCTGTACTCAAATTAACCTGTGAAATGGAGCAGTCCAATGAGCCCCCTTTCCTTGATTTACTTGAGAAATCTGCCAGGGGATTCTATCACGATCTTCGCAAGCCTACCTTCACTGGTGAGTCTCGCGCTCGCTCTCTCTCTCTCTCTCTCTCTCTCTCTCTGTCTCGCTCCCTCTCTCTGTCTCGCTCCCTCTCTCTGTCTCGCTCCCTCTCTCTGTCTCGCTCCCTCTCTCTCTCTCGCTCCCCTCTCTCTGTCTCGCTCCCTCTCTCTGTCTCGCTCCCTCTCTCTGTCTCGCTCCCTCTCTCTGTCTCGCTCCCTCTCTCTGTCTCGCTCCCTCTCTCTGTCCTCGCTCCCTCTCTCTGTCGCGCTCCCTCTCTCTGTCGCGCTCCCTCTCTCTGTCGCGCTCCCTCTCTCTGCCGCGCTCCCTCTCTCTGTCGCGCTCACTCTCTCTGTCGCGCTCCCTCTCTCTGTCGCGCTCCCTCTCTCTGTCGCGCTCCCTCTCTCTGTCGCGCTCCCTCTCTCTGTCGCGCTCCCTCTCTCTGTCGCGCTCCCTCTCTCTGTCGCGCTCCCTCTCTCTGTCGCGCTCCCTCTCTCTGTCGCGCTCCCTCTCTCTGTCGCGCTCCCTCTCTCTGTCGCGCTCCCTCTCTCTGTCGCGCTCCCTCTCTCTGTCGCGCTCCCTCTCTCTGTCGCGCTCCCTCTCTCTGTCGCGCTCCCTCTCTCTGTCGCGCTCCCTCTCTCTGTCGCGCTCCCTCTCTCTGTCGCGCTCCCTCTCTCTGTCGCGCTCCCCTCTCTCTGTCGCGCTCCCTCTCTCTGTCGCGCTCCCCTCTCTCTGTCGCGCTCCTCTCTCTGTCGCGCTCCCTCTCTCTGTCGCGCTCCCTCTCTCTGTCGCGCTCCCTCTCTCTGTCGCGCTCCTCTCTCTGTCGCGCTCCCTCTCTCTGTCGCGCTCCCTCTCTCTGTCCGCGCTCCCTCTCCTCTGTCGCGCTCCCTCTCTCTGTCGCGCTCCCTCTCTCTGTCGCGCTCCCTCTCTCTGTCGCGCTCCCTCTCTCTGTCGCGCTCCCTCTCTCTCGCGCGCTCCCTCTCTCTCGCGCGCTCCCTCTCGCTCGCAGCGCTCCCTCTCGCTCGCGCGCTCCCCCCTCGCTCGCGCGTTCCCCCTCGCTCGCGCGCTCCCCCTCGCTCGCGCGCTCCCCCTCGCTCGCGCGCTCCCCCTCGCTCGCGCGCTCCCCCCTCGCTCGCGCGCTCTCCCTCGCTCGCGCGCTCTCCCTCTGCTCGCGCGCTCTCCCTCGCTCGCGCGCTCTCCTCGCTCGCGGCGCTCTCCCTCAGCTCGCGCGCTTCTCCCTCGCTCGCGCGCTCTCCCTCGCTCGCGCGCTCTCGCTCGCGCGCTCCATCTCGCGCGCTCCGTCTCGCGCGCTCCCCCCTCTCGCGCTTTCCCCCCTCTCGCGCTTTCCCCCCTCTCGCGCTCTCCCCCTCTCGCGCTCTCGCGCTCTCCCCCTCTCGCGCTCTCCCCCTCTCGCGCTCTCCCCCTCTCGCGCTCTCCCCCTCTCGCGCTCTCCCCCTCTCGCGCTCTCCCCCTCTCGCGCTCTCCCCCTCTCGCGCTCTCCCCCTCTCGCGCCTCTCCCCCTCTCGCGCTCTCTCCCCTCTCGCGCTCTCCCCCTCTCGCGCTCTCCCCCCTCTCGCGCTCTCCCCCTCTCGCGCTCTCCCCCTCTCGCGCTCTTCCCCTCTCGCGCTCTCCCCCTCTCGCGCTCTCCCCCCTCTCGCGCTCTCCCCCTCCTCGCGCTCTCCCCCTCTCGCGCTCTCCCCCTCTCGCGCTCTCCCCCTCTCGCGCTCTCCCCCTCTCGCGCTCTCCCCCTCTCGCGCTCTCCCCCTCTCGCGCTCTCCCCCTCTCGCGCTCTCCCCCCCTCTCGCGCTCTCCCCCCTCTCGCGCTCTCCCCCTCTCGCCCGCGCTCTCCCCCCTCTCGCCCGCGCTCTCCCCCCTCTCGCCCGCGCTCTCCCCCCTCTCGCCCGCGCTCTCCCCCCCTCTCGCCCCGCGCTCTCCCCCCTCTCGCCCGCGCTCTCCCCCCTCTCGCCCGCGCTCTCCCCCCTCTCGCCCGCGCTCTCCCCCTCTCGCCCGCGCTCTCCCCCCTCTCGCCCGCGCTCTCCCCCCTCTCGCCCGCGCTCTCTCCCCTCTCGCCCGCGCTCTCCCCCCTCTCGCCCGCGCTCTCCCCCCTCTCGCCCGCGCTCTTCCCCCTCTCGCCCGCGCTCTCCCCCTCTCGCCCGCCGCTCTCCCCCTCTCGCCCGCGCTCTCCCCCTCTCGCCCGCGCTCTCCCCCTCTCGCCCGCGCTCTCCCTCTCGCCCGCGCTCTCCCCCTCTCGCCCGCGCTCTCCCCCTCTCCGCCCGCGCTCTCCCCCTCTCGCCCGCGCTCTCCCCCTCTCGGCCCGCGCTCTCCCCCTCTCGCCCGCGCTCTCCCCCTCTCGCCCGCGCTCTCCCCCCTCTCGCCCGCGCTCTCCCCCTCTCGCCCGCGCTCTCCCCCTCTCGCCCGCGCTCTCCCCCTCTCGCCCGCGCTCTCCCCCTCTCGCCCGCGCTCTCCCCCCTCTCGCCCCGCGCTCTCCCCCTCTCGCCCGCGCTCTCCCCCTCTCGCCCGCGCTCTCCCCCTCTCGCCCGCGCTCTCCCCCTCTCGCCCGCGCTCTCCCCCTCTCGCCCGCGCTCTCCCCCTCTCGCCCGCGCTCTCCCCCTCTCGCCCGCGCTCTCCCCCCTCTCGCCCGCGCTCTCCCCCTCTCGCCCGCGCTCTCCCCCTCTCGCCCGCGCTCTCCCCCTCTCGCCCGCGCTCTCCCCCTCTCGCCCGCGCTCTCCCCCCTCTCGCCCGCGCTCTCCCCCCTCTCGCCCGCGCTCTCACCCTCTCGCCCGCGCTCTCCCCCTCTCGCCCGCGCTCTCCCCCTCTCGCCCGCGCTCTCCCCCCTCTCGCCCGCGCTCTCCCCCTCTCGCCCGCGCTCTCCCCCCTCTCGCCCGCGCTCTCCCCCTCTCGCCCGCGCTCTCCCCCCTCTCGCCCGCGCTCTCCCCCTCTCGCCCGCGCTCTCCCCCCTCTCGCCCGCGCTCTCCCCCTCTCGCCCGCGCTCTCCCCCTCTCGCCCGCGCCTCTCCCCCTCTCGCCCCGCGCTCTCCCCCTCTCGCCCGCGCTCTCCCCCTCTCGCCCGCGCTCTCCCCCCTCTCGCCCGCGCTCTCCCCCTCTCGCCCGCGCTCTCCCCCTCTCGCCCGCG